>NC_058522.1:163505398-164128398 GCF_904849725.1 Hordeum vulgare subsp. vulgare
CAAAGATGAAGTATTTCAAAAAGATAGTGATGAACGATCATCAACAATAAGCCCACTATCATTATTGCAATGATCACCAGTACTCACCATATTATTACCTTGTGGAAATCCGTATGGAGGTGAAGTAGATGATGTTGAGAAGAACACACGACCGGAGGTGGAGGGAGAACAATCACCCCTACAAATCTTGAACACACCATATTTATCTTGAAGCTTTGTCCACAACTCATGAGCATCCCGAAATGGCATGAGTTGAAATATAACTACATTGCTCAAAGCATCAAAAAGCACATTAGAAGATTGAGGATTGAGATAAGAGTTGTTCTCATCCTCTCAATATATATTTCGAGAATACTTTGGAGGAGAAAAACCCATATCTACAATTCTCTCTAAATTTGGGTCCATGACCCTAAAGAGATTAAGCATGCGAATTAGCCAAACATCAAAATTTGTGCCATCAAAACTAAGAGTGTTAGAGAACCATAATCCCCTACTCAAAATACCTACTCTCTAGGTGGTAAAACCTAATAATGAGAGACCTAGCTCTGGTACAAATTGAATGGACGTGGATGTCATCTAGAGAGGGGGGGGTGAATATGCGCTTTAAAATAATTACAGTATAGGATTGAACAAGTGCGTAATAAATCTAATGTTTAATTTGTCAAGTGATACGTCTCCAACATATCTATAATTTATGAAGTATTCATGCCATGTTTACAATAATTATGTATGATTTTGGTATGATTTTATTAGAACTAACTCGGAATGACACTATTTTCAGCACAACTACCGTGATGTTGTTTTTGTGCAGAAATAAAAGTTCTCGGAATGGGCTGAAAATTTACGGAGAACATTTTGGAAAATATGAAAAATAATGGAGCAAAAAGATACCGGAGAGGAGTCCCGAGGCAGCCACAAGCCACCACGGTGCGCCCCCTAGGAGACACCCCTGGCTTATTGGCCCCTCGAGCACTCCCCTCACGTGATTCCAATGCCATATATTCTTATAGATACGGAAACCCCCGAAAAGAAACCTAGATCGGGGGTTCTGCTGCCACAAGCCTCCAGAGCCACGAAAAACCAATTTTGGCCCTCTCTGGCACCTTGCCGGAGGGGGTCACCATCACCGGAGATCATGGAGGAGGAAGACGGACCGGCCATCATCACCATGGAGGCCAAAGACCCGAGGGAGAACCTCTCCCCACCTTGCGGGGAGCCCATGGAGAATGAGGCATAAGGGGGAGACCCTCTCCCCCCTCTCCCGGTGGTGTCAGAGTGCCACCGGGGGAACCATCGCCGCGGTGATCGTCTTCATTAACATCACCTTATTCATCCACTCTCCTGCACCCCGCTGTAACCCCCTACTCGAACATGGTGCTTTATGCCACATATTATGATCCAATGATGTGTTGCCATCCTGTTATGTTTTGAGTATATTCCCTTTGTCTTATGGGTTGATTGATGATCTAGATTGGTTTGAGTTGCATGATTTATTATTGGTGTTGTCCTATGGTGCTCTTCATGTCGCACAAGCGTGAGGGATTCCCGCTGTAGGGTGTTGCAATACGTTCATGATTCGCTTATAGTGGGTTGTTTGAGTGACAGAAGCATAAACCCGACTAGGTGGGTTGTTGCGTATGGGATAAAGGGGACTTGATGCTTTAATGCTATGGTTGGGTTTTACCATAGTGATCTTTAGTAGTTGAGGATGCTTGCTAGAGTTCCAACCATAAGTGCATATGATCCAAGTAGAGAAAGTATGTTAGCTTATGCCTCTCCCTCATATAAAATTGCAATAAGGATTACCGATCTTGTTAACAATTGCCTAGGACAATTCCGCGCACTGACCCATCATTATTCCACACTCGCTATTTGTAATATATTTTAATATATTCCAACTTTATGGTAACAACACCTATTTTTGTATTTTAGTTCTCCGATGTCATGCAAAGCTATTCTCTTCATACCCACAACGTAGTTTTCTTTCTCGTTCCTAGTTGTAAGCAAACGTTCGGTGCGCGTAGAGTTGTATCAATGGCAGATAGGACTTGAGAGAATATTGCTCTTACCTTTAGGTCCTTGTGGGTTTGACACTCCATACTTATCACTTCCACCTTTGGAAATTGCTACGATGATTCCTTGCACTTGGGGATTATCAAGCTCTTTTTTCCCAGGGAGCAATAGCGTGGGGTTGATATTCTCATGTGAGCTTGTTTGGTTTCGTCACTCAGTAGATTTTGTTTTCCCTTTTTACTTTATTTATTTGTGGGTGAAACAAACAAAAAATGAAATAAAGAAAAGTACAAAAATAGTTACTTGCCTCTTATACCTAAGAAGTTTTCAAAAAGAGAAGTGATTGGAAGGTTGTGCATTGGAGAAGTGAGGGTCGACCTTGAACACTTGTGTTCATGATCATGGAAACAATGTAGATTTTTTTCACGGAATTTTGTCAAAAATAATTATACCCTTGTATATATCCATTGTATTATAAAAATAATGTGCCAAGATTTGCCTTTAGGATGATTAGATTGCTTGTTTGTTGTGTGCAGTGCAAAAACAGAAACTTTGGCTGTAGTGCGTGAATTTGCGTTTTTTACTATAATGTCAAATGTTTCTGAAATTTTTACACACTAGTGATATGTAAATTTTTTATTTCGTCCTAAGTTTTCAGAATTTTTCGAGTTATAGAAGTATATGAAGTTTCCAGATTGCTACAGATTGTCCTGTTTTTGACAGATTCTGTTTTCTATGCATTGTTCTCTTATTTTGATGAATCTATGGGTAGTACCAGGGGGTATGAACCATGGTGAATTTGTACTACAGTAGATATAATGCAAATATGAATTTGGAATGAGTTCACAACAGTAAGAAGTATTTTGCTTTATTATACTAACGGATCTCACGAGAGTTTTGTTAAGTTTTGTGTGAATGAAGTGTTCGAAGATCGTGGAAGTATCGATAAAAGAAGAATACAGAGAGACAAGAGTTCAAGCTTGGGTGTGCCCAAGGCACCCCAAGTAAATATTTCAAGAAGTCTCCAGCATCTAAGCTTGGGGATTCCCCGGAAGTCATCCCATCTTTATTCTTCAACAATTATCGGTATACCTTGGTTTTTGTTTTGTTCACATGATATGCGTCTTTAGTGTTTTTCTTCTCCTTTTATGCACCCTTCTAGTATGAGATAGTCCTTCATTGATTTATAGAATGCTTCACGCGCTTGTGACAAACCCAATGCATTCCCTTTCCCCTCCTGTAAATCTTTCCTTGTATGGCAACCTTGTTATGATGATTAAGTGGTTTGAATTATTTGTGTCATCATTTTATGTTGCATCTTGCATCATGCATGACATCATTTCAATTGTGTTCTTTGTCTTGTGTTTCTTGTTGCACCTTTATGTTTGAGTGTGAAGTGCATGGTGTGATGTGCCTTGGTGTTTGCAATATGATTGGGTGCAACAAGATCAACCTCAAAACCCCTTGTTGCACCATAACACCACCATAGCACCTTAAACCCCTCCTTTCTTAATTTTGTGGCAGGTTTAAAGTTCTTGTTTTGATCCCACTAAAATGTTCCTCCTCTTTTAAAAATTATTCTTGTTAATTAGGAGGGAACCCCTCTGGTTTTATTTTTATTTTCCTTTTGGTTTATTTAAAAACAGAGCCTCATTTTAAATAAAAGGTTTTATTTTTACTCTTCCAAAATTGCCCAATTTATTATTATAAATTGTGGCATGATTTTGGAAGATCAAAAATATTATTTCTTTTGTTTTAAGCCTTTTCCTTTTGGCCAAGTGAATTATTGTAACATCGTGTTGTGTATTTTTGCTAAAGCCGTGTTATCAGAGAGAGAGAGAGAGAGAGAGCCAAGCCGAGTCCTGTTAGCTCGACCCAGAGCCCACCTCGCGTCCCTCTTCTTCCTCCGTCGACGTCACCTTTGTATGATCCATGGATATCCGCAAATCTATATCTCCCTCGATCGGGTGGCCAGCAGCATGAGTCCCGAGGCTATATGCAGCCAGTCGCGCCCTCTCCAACCCTAACCCTCGCCTTCTCCAACCCTAACCCTCGCCTTCTCCCCCTCTCTCCCCCCTCGCGCCGTCAGGGCAATAGCAGATCGATGCGTCGCCATGGGGAGCTTCGGCCCGAGCTCACCGCCGGCGTAGGGCCGCGTCTCCCTCCTCCCCGACCCTACCAGGAGCAAGAGGACACGTCGGGTGTTCCATTTTGCTCGAGAACCAGCGCCAAGGACTTCTTCCTCGATGTCCACGACGAGCGGCTCCTTCCTCACCTTTGGCGAGCTCAGGCCTCGGTCCTCTCCGTCGAGCAGCACCTCGTCTCCGCACCATCGGTGAGCGTAGAGTCGCGCTCCCTTTCCCTCTCACCCTACAGTCTCGTGTCCCACGCTGCGTGTCGCGCCGTGCTGTTGTCGGTCAACAACATCGGTGTCTCGCATAGTGCAGAGCAACAACAGATCATAACAGCAGCAGCAGTGCTCGAGCGTGCAACCTCCCCTCCCTGCTGTGTTTTCCCTATCATGTGCGTGCATGTGTGTGATGTGCGTGCACAGGCAGCACGTTGCTCGTGTTTCTCTGCTCTAGTAGTGAGGACGCCATGTTGTTTTATCATCTAGGGTGGATCCTCACTTGGAGCTGATCCACCACCCTAGCCCAGTGGAAACCGAGCCGGCCATGCTACGCAGCGAGCGGGTTCGAACCCCCACGGACCGTGCGCGCTTGAGATTAAAACCACCCTTTTCCCTTTGTTTTAGCATGGTAGATTTGGCATGCAGGCACACATATATTGCGTCTTGCCCCTAGTATTGTAGATACCCGCTTGTAGCCAAGTGGTAGGGTGTATGTGCATGGTGGGAGAGGTGGTGGGTTCAACCCCCACCGGACCCCTTTTAACTTCCTGTTAATTTCCTGTTGATTGTTTGTCTTAGGTGCCACTAACAAGTGGGCCACAGGGCCCACGTGTAATGCACTAGGGGCCCTGGTGCATATGACTAGTGGGCCCCCTATCAATTAATTGTGGTATTTTTTATGTTTGATGTGTTAATTACATTTTTGGAATAGTCCTGAAATGGAATTTGGCTAATCTGGTATATGCCGAATCTGGCATATCAAGAACAACCATGTTCTTGACATAGTAGTTTATGATTCCGGTTATAATTTCTTTCTTGTGTTGTGGTGTTTATATGCATACAAATATAACACTATGATATATGGATTTTGGGCAGAAAAAACCCCAAGAATCCAATGGTGGCATTGGATTCCAGATTTGGCCAGATCTGCAAAAGTACCATTTTGTGATGAGATCGCTCTTTGTCGTTTGAGTAGGATTGTTTCTGTGCATATTTAGAAGTTTTTGCATGCATGCATCATATTGTTTGTTGCGGGTGTTTATTTGTGATTTATCTCTTTGGGTAGCATCGGGTATGAGAAATGAGTTCAAGGAGTCCGGTGAGTTAGTGCAGGAAGATCAGGAGGAGTTCCACTCTGAAGAGTTCACATGCAAGATGATCGTGACCTTGACACCGTTTCTAGCTTTGTTATGCATAGTGATTGGTTTCCAGCGTTATACTCCGTTACCTACTACCTAATATACAGGCCAGCAAACATTGCCATGAAACCTCTAACACTTCCCCTCCTAGCAAATATTGTTTGGCTAGGTTATGGTTGCTGAACCATTTCATTAGCATTGCTAGTTGCAGGTGCAAGGTGGTCCTTGTGATAACATGGGCAATTGATATCACCTTATTTATATGCTATTTAATTAATGCACCTATATACTTGGTTATTAGCGGAAGGCCTAGCCTTTTGCTAGTTTATTTGTTTCATTGTTGCCACCTTAGATTTCGGCTACCATTGTTTCATTCCATAAAAGAGCGCTCCTAAGAAGTTCGGGGTTGTTATGGGGAACACATTGGTAAATCGTTTAGTGTTAATGCTTGTCTGGCAAGGCCCAACTTTGGTGTTCATTTGCTAAGAACTTAATAATAAAAGGCATAGGGAATAGCTACCCCGAGGAATTAGTCAACAACCTGGGCCAGTGCTCCTCATGAGTGTTGGTCCAACCCAGAGGAGCCTATTAACACTCCCTGGGGAAACTGGGTGTTTTGGCATGGTAACCATCGCTCATCCGTCGTGTCCTGCGAATGAGATACGTAGCTCCTATCGGGTTCGTTAACACGTCGGGAGGTCTTGCTGGACTTGTCTTACCTTAACGATTTATCTTGTGCATTGGGATTCTAGTGAGACTTTGAGTATTCTGAGAGTTGACGTTTTCCTCTAAGGAATTCGACGAGATCGCGAGCTTCGTGGTCGAGGATTTCTATGCGGCCAGTTGTAATTTGTGATGGATTAGTTGGAGCACCCCTACAGGGTTAAATCTTTTGGAAAGCCGTGCCCGCGGTTATGTGGCAATCATGGATATTTTGTTAACATCCGGTTCTAGATAACTTAAAGTAACTTAATTAAAACCTACCAACTGTGTGCCTAACCATGACTGTTTGCTTCAAAGTTCCTTCTCTGATCGAGAAAATGGTGGGGTTATGAATGACGTAAGTAGGTGTTCAGGATCACTTAGTGATTATTCTTAGTTCAGGACCGACTTACGTAGACCACCATATATGTACTTCTTGTTCAACGTAAGTTAGCCACCTAAATGCTTAGGTTGCTGCAAACTCAAACACATACCCCAACATCACCTAATAACTTAGTTAGATTTGATACCAAGCTCATGATATTGTTGAGTCCCTCTGGCTCACACATTACTACAACCAACCACAGGTACACGTACCCCAGATACCGATGCTTCCGAGGATACCCACCTAAAGTGGGAGTTCAATGAGCCGAGTGGCAGGCTATACATGATGTATCCCGTGGATTAGAGGCACTTGGTCGTGATCGTGGGCCTAGCAAGGAGGGATAGCATCAGCTTTTGTCGTTTATCTTGTCCGTAGATGGGCCCCATTTTCCATTTGAATAATATATGACTGTGTGACTCTGTAATTTAGCTTGTGGCGAGTGTAAGCCAAATCTTATTACTCTTCCATCTATTATGTAATGATATGTTTATCCTGCTTGCGAAACATTTAGATGCGGATCTTTCCCCTTTTGAGGCCTCGCCCCCAAATAAGGAAAGTGTCGCATCTTAGTCGCTACAAGTTGGTAATCAGAGCCTTACGACCATAGGAGTCTTTCATTCATTGAACTTTGGCGAGTCGAGTCTAGTGAAAAAATAATTTGAGTCTTAGTTATATCGGAGAGTAGGTTACTTTTTTCTCCTCTTCTATGCTCTGGTGAGGTTCATGAGCTAGGAAATTTTGATTCTACTCCTCTTCTCGCTTAAAAAAATTTAGGATCATGCGGCTATTTTGGAATCTATATGATGCCGATGTGACGGAGTTCTGTCTTGGTGTCTCCTGCTGTGTTGATTTTATTCCGAGGATTTGAGATCCAGGGGATTCTTGAGCACATCGTTATCATTCAGGTTTCTTAGTATCTCAGGACGGAGGATGTTCGAAATTACTTCAATACCAGTAGTGGCACGATAAGCCCGGCATCCCCGGTACTGGTGCAGAGAGTTCGGGGGTACCACCATACTTTGTATCGTTGTGATTACGAGGGTCTGAGATAGATGAGGTTCCGAGATTCTGGTTATGTGTTGACGAATGTGATACACTGCACGTGTTAGTATAGGAGTTGATTGATGAATTTGTCCTTGTATCCGTGGACCCAATTGCATGATCAAAAATGTTGGAATTTCTTAGGTGGGAATTCCATTAGTAACCTAGGAATTCTTTCATCAGATGTCTGTTGGGAATATACATTTGTTCCTAACAATCCTAGCTCATACTTGGCATTTACATGTGGCTTTGAATCAAATGTTGTCGGCAGTTATTTTGAGGAAACATTCTTACTAATTATAGTTCGAGTGTGTTTGCTAAGAATTCTTGTTCATATATTTCTCTCCATTAATTCAGCTTAATCTTTGAATTTTCATCTCTGGTCTAACATTGTTGTCTGTCTCCAGGATGGCTCCACCAACTCACCAGAATCCGGGTCATGAGAATGCTCACCCTCCACCACCCCCTCCGCACAGCCTCCTCCTCAAGAGGCATGGCAAGCTGTCATGGCGGCAACCAATGCAAACATTCAGATGTTGCTCCAGTTGTTGCAAGAGAGGAACGAAGAGCATCATGGTAATTTCAACAATGGTGGTCAGCAATTTGCATCTCCGAATCAATTCCCGACGAACCAGCCGAAGTCTTTCACCTCTTGTGACTGGTCGTTCCATGCAGACGATTGGATCCATGACTTGAACTAGCACTTCGAGTGCAGTAATGTATGACTAGAGGGCTTTGTCAAGTTTGCAACATTTCAGCTCCAGGGGCAGGCAACAGAATGGTGGCAGCAATTGAAGGATTCTAGAGGCGACAAAGTCATCAGCTAGGATGATTTCTGCAGGGATTTCAGGGCTCACTCTATTCCAACAAGTTTTGTGGAAGAGATGCATGAGAAAATCAAGCGCTTGAAACAGGGAAGTTTGTCTGTGTACAATTACAATGTGGAGTTCCAGGAGCTGGCTCGTTTTGCTAAACAAGACATTCCAGTTAGAATAGCTAGATTTATTAGTTCTGTGGTGATCTGAAGGAAGACTTGCACTTGGCCCTTGCATTGCACGATCCTCTCAAGTTCGACCAGTTTTACAATTTGGTTCTCAGGGCTAAGGCGGCCTTGCTCAAAGTTGAGAACTCAAGGAAGCATTTCAGAGGTTCCAGTTCCTCTTCCTCAACTCAGGTGGTTCAGAAGCAACAGAAATATCGGGTTTCACCTCCTCCTTGGCAGCCTCAGCATTTCAAGTAGTCTGGTGGTCGTGGTACTTCCAACCCACCCAATCCAGCTTTCCAGCAAAGATTTCAGCAGCAGCAGTTTGGGAATCATCAAGTGCAATTTCGTCCGCTGACAGAGGTGACTTGTCACAAGTGTGGTCAGAAGGGTCATTACTCTAACAAGTGCACCAACCAGCAGAGTCTTCCGCCTCCTCCTCGAGTGAGGCCCCCGCGCAATGCAATGGTGAAGTTTAACCCCAAGTATGCACGGGTAAACATGGTGAATGCAGCTGAAGCAAAGAACTCCTCAGATGTGATCATGGGTAATCTCTTGGTTAATGCTATTCCTGCAAGAGTTTTATTTGATTCTGGTGCATCGCAATGTTTCATGTCAAAATCTTTTGTAGCTAAGCATGACATACCCGCAATTCACTTGGATAATCCTTTCCATGTGGTATCTCCGGGGATGCGAATGAGTTCTCATATGGTGGTTCCTCATGTCTCTCTCAAGATGGGTAGCTATTCTTTTCTGGCTTCTCCAATTATCCTTGGCCAGTCGGATATTGATCTGATCCTTAGCATGGATTGGCTAGCAATGAACAAGGCGTATATTGATTGTGAAGCCAAAGAAGTCAAGTTGACTCATCCTTCGGAGGACGTGATCATTTTCGCTGCTCGCGATGACATGATCCATATCTTTTCTCTCAATGAGAAGGGTGGGATCTCTCCCATTTCTCAAGTTCGAGTGGTCTGTGAGTATGAAGATGTCTTTCCAGAAGAATTGCGAGGAATGCCTCTGCACCGGCTAGTTGAGTTCATAATTGATCTCGAACCTGGAACTTGGTCCTCATGAGAACGTTTGGGTCTGATGAGACCAAGTTCATCTCCTTCGGGTTGTGGTGTTCTATTTGTCAAGAAGAAGGATGGCACAGACCAACTCTGTATCGATTACCGTCCATTGAATAAGAATACAATCGGGAACAAGTATATATTTCCCAACATCAATCAATGTTCTAGCAATTGAAAGGGGCCAAGATTTTCTCTAAGCTTGATCTTCGGATGGGCTGTCATCAGATCTGCATTCGCGAACAAGATATTCCCAATACCGCTTTCAGGACAAGCTTTGGCTCTTATGAGTACATAGTGATGTCTTTTGGTCTCGCCAATGCTCCTCCGATCTTATCTCGTATGATGAATTATATATTCTCCCCGTCCAAGAATGAATTTGTCTTGGTATATCTTGATGACATTTTGGTCCTTTCTAAAACTGAGGAAGAGCATGAAGAACATCTCCGACTTGTGCTTGATAAGCTAAGCGAGCATACGTTCTATGCTAAGTTTTCCAAATGTGAATTCTGGTTGAAGGAAGTTGTGTACCTTGGGCACATCATCTCTACTGAGGGCATCAAAGTTGATCCAACAAAGGTGCAGGCCATTGTTGAGTGGGAACCTCCTCGGAATGTGAAGCAGCTTCGAAGCTTTCTCGGGCTTGCAAGCTATTGCAGAAGGTTCGTTGAGAACTTCTCCAAGATGGCTAAGCCTCTATCCAACCTTCTTCAGAAGAGTGTGAAGTTTGTTTGTCTCCAGAGTGCCAATTGGGCTTCGATACACTCAAAGAGAAGCTCACTTCGACTCCAGTGTTGACTCCTCCTGATAATTCCTAGCCTTATCAAGTGTTCTGTGATGCCTCTCTCCATGATCTTGGTGCAGTTCTGATGCAAGAGAAGAAAGTGGTTGTCGGTGCACTAAAGATTGGGGTCCCTAGTGCCCCGGACTTGTGCACGGGCGCAAAGAGCCCGTGACGACAAGGTGTAGCAAAGCCCAGACAAGATGCGCCCCCAAGATTACGAAGGCCCCGGCAAGCCTGCCTTCCCGGGAAGATATCTAAGGCCACACCTGTTTAGTGGGCGTGATGAACTCACCACGCACAAGACCTCTACGAGTCTCCCTCCCCGGGAAGACAACCAGAGTCCTCGACAAGCTTCCTTGCCGGGACGAAGACCCAAGGCCCCGGCAAGCACCCTTGCCGGGATGACGAGGCTAGGCACTGGAGGGCGACCTCCCTTGCCACAGTGCCACCACTCCCAAGTTCCAGTGCATTCTGCATGCGACAGCGCGACGTCCAGGTGTCGAAGCACATGGACACATGTCTTCACCAGCACTTTGCTGACAAGGACAAGAAGTGCATTTAATGCACATGACAACGGTAGATGGATAAGCACCGCTCTAGGTTCACTGTAACATCTCGTGAACCTACCATCGAGCACTGTAGGTGACGCCTTTGCCTATAAAAGGAGGCCCTTAGCTCATTCACAAGGAGTTAGACTCTTTGGAGATTGGCCAAGAAGACAGTTATCATCACTGTAACAAACAACAAAAACGCTTAATACGATCAGACGAGCAGGACGTAGGGTTTTACGCGTAAGCGGCCCGAACCTGGGTAAAAAGGCTTGTCGGGTGTTGACCGTTAGATCTTGTCTTGACGTTGTCTTTGCCCGCCCTACGATCACAAGGGTATCACATTGATACCCATAGGTGTCGATCTAGCATCGCCGACATCTTTGGCGCGCCAGGTAGGGGCGGGGGAGAGACGCGTGAATCGGAGCAAACTCTCCACTGGCTCCACCGAAGTTTGGGTGTTATGCCGCGTTCCCCCGGAAACAGGGTACTGCGGTGGGCGCCCCGTTCTGCTACGCCTTCCCAAGAGCAGCGTTGCCATGACGATGCGTCGCTCGCGGGGGGGGGGGGCAACGCACAGCTGTCGAGGGCGTGCCTGGGCACTTCACAGAGGCCCCGGCGCATACTCCAACGGACGCACCTCCACAGAGCGATGCATAGTCGTTGAGGATGCGCCACATGGTCCCGAAGCCCTGGCACATACTCCAGTGCATGTGTTGCGCCGCTGAGAGCGTCGCATCGTCGCCCAAAGATGCGCTCGGGGGCTCCGCAAGCCCAACCTAGCAAGAGAAAAGTGAAGGGGTTACACCCCGGCCGGCTTTTCCTCCAAGCGACGGTAACGGACAGTCGGCAAGAAGACTTTGCCGGAGGAAAAAGCCACCAGGAGGGGTGATTCCCTACTTGCCGAGTGCTCCGATGCCCTGATGAAAGACTCAAACGCCATGCAACCACGGCGTGAGCAGATAAGTTTTTAAGCTTAAGATTCAGATCTAAAGTAGATAGATTATCTTTTCTTTCCCTTTGGAAGTTTCCAACCTTTGTGTGTGGAGTTTGCGTGTACTGGGACCTTCCCAAAGTTCGGTGCACCTTGTCTTTGGTTCGAACGCGTTCAAATGACCTAAATGGCCACACAATGCCTTCAAACAATTGCGAACCCGATCAACAGAGCAAGCGGCTACGTAGCACCCGATTTCGTCTCAAGCTATGCTTGGCGATTTCAATGGTTGCACCGAACGCGGCAAGGAGCATTGCTGGTAGTCGCCGGCAATCTCCCAGATTAAGCAAAAACGAATCATACAAAGAACGGAATCGAAGAAGGGAAAAATAGTATTTTCCATTCATATGAATGGATACATTTGGCTTGACTTACAAAGCGTTGTTGTCCTAACCTGAAGACCCCGTCTTTTGACGAGAACCGACCCCCGCGAAGGACTGAAGTTCAAGAAGGCAAAAAGGCGGGCCATCCCATGGCGCAACCCAGACTGGTCCCTCCTGGACCAGCATTGTGAAGTCGAGAACTGCACCGGGGCACAGGGCAGCAGAAGGAGGTGAAGGGGCCGAGTCCAATGCTCGCGTCGCCCCAAAGAAAAGGCGTCGCTGCAGGCCCCGGCTGGATGGGGGAGAGGCGTGAGAAGCGGTTGACGGCAAAGCCAGCAGTCAGTCGGAGCTCGGAGAATCACACTCCGACTTGACTCCCCAGGCTCCCGACATGCTAAGAGCACCACCGCTGCCGCCGTCCTCCTCGTCACCGCCGCTTGAAGCGGAGCTCCCAATGCCACTCAAGCGACCTTCGCAACACTTGGGAAGCACACGTGGGGCCCCCTAAAGGAACATGGAGGGCCTCCACAGGAGCAAGCCCTCGGGAGGACGAAGGGGTTGGAGTAGCGCTCCGTCTCCCCGGGCCTCGAGCTCCGCGGCGACCTCGGCCCCTCACCCTTCCTCCACCACAAGCGTTCGGGCCGTCTTCCATCGCGGCAGCTCCAGAAGCTGTGGCATGATCCGAACTGGATCCCCTCGCTGCCCGGACGGCCGACGGTGGCCGACCCCGTCCCCTTACCATGGTTAGGGGCAAGTGCCACCAACAGACAGAAGAAGATTCTGATGGCCAAGATCGAGGAGTTGGTGGATTCAGAAGGAGTTGGGTGAGCAAAACCCCTCACAAACCCTCTCAATTTGTAGGACGGGGCGCGGGGGCTAACCTCCCTTACTCTAGAAGCTACCACCCTCCACGACCAATAGCTCGAGCTCACGGGCGAACAGAGAACCGCCTTGATGCGCCAATGCATGCACGGGCGGGCCCAACCACTACTACGCCTTTCAAGGCCTCGTTTGCGACCTGTCCATCCATGACTGTGCATGCCACGCACGGGCAGAGGCATTTCAGGAGGCGGAGAGGCCACTGTGCGCACGATCTCCCACTTCACGCATCCGATGCGCGACGTGGGGAAAGGCAACCGCCAGCAGATCCAGCAACGAAGGCCCGTGCACCTCTTTAGGCCCGGCCCAACAATGCTTCGCACATGTGTGTGGCCCAGGCCCGGGGGCTCCTGTCGGTGCACTAAAGACTGGGATCCCTAGTGCCCCAGACTTGTGCACGGGAGCAAAGAGCCCCTGACGGCAAGGCGTTGCAGAGCCCAAACAAGATGTGCCCCCAAGATTACCAAGGCCCCGACAAGCCTGCCTTCCCGGGAAGATATCCAAGGCCACACCATTTAGTGGGCGTGATGAACTCACCAGGGAAAAGACATCGGCGAGTCTCCCTCACTGGGAAGACAACTGAAGCCCCCGGCAAGCTTCCTTGCCGGGACGAAGACCCAAGGCACCAGCAAGCACCCTTGCCGGGATGACGAGGCTAGGCACTAGAGGGCGACCACCCTTGCCATAGTGCCACCGCCCCCAAGTTCCAGCGATTCCAAATGCGCCACCGCGGCGTCCAGGTGTCGAAGCACCTGGACACATGTCTTCACCAGCACTTTGCTGAAAAGGACAAGACGTGCATTCAAAGCACCTTACAACGGTAGATGGATAAGCACCACTCTAGGTTCACTATAACATCTCGTGAACCTACCATTGAGCACTGTAGGTGACGCCTTTGCCTATAAAAGGAGGCCCTTGGCTCATTAACAAGGGGTTAGACTCTTTGGAGATTGCCCAAGAAGAGGGTTATCATCACTGTAACAAACAACAAAAATGCTTAATACAATCAGACGAGCAAAACGTAGGGTTTGACGCGTTAGCAACCCGAACCTGGGTAATAAGGCTTGCCGGTGTTGATCGTTAGATCTGCTCTTGACGTTGTCTTTCCCCGCCCTACGATCACAAGGGTATCACGTTGATCCCCATAGGTATCGATCTAGCATCACCAATAGTGGTAGCTTATACTTCGAGGCAGTTGAAGCCAAGTGAGAAGAACTATCCCACTCATGATCTTGACTGGGCGGCACCGGTCCATTCTATGATGACTTGGAGACACCTCTTGTTGGGAAGACAGGTTGAAGTCTAAACCGATCACAAGAGTCTCAAATACATATTCACCCAACCTAGTCTCAATCTTCGGCAAACTCGGTGGGTGGAAATGATTCAAGATTATAATCTGAGCATTGACTTTACTCCAGGCAAAGAAAATGTCATTGCAGATGCTTTGAGCAGAAAGGCTTACTACAATAGTCTTATTCTGAAGCCTCTCCAGCCTGGTGTTTGTGAATCTTTCAGGAAGCTCAACCATCAGATAGTACCTCAGCGATTTCTTGTTAATCTCTATATTTCTCCTACCTTGGAAGACCAAGTCCGCAAAGCTCAACTTCTTGATGCTATGGTTAAGAAAGTGAAGATTGTCTTGGCAAAGAGCATTCTGAAATATAAGTGCTTCCATGTTGATGACATAGATACCTTGTTCTTCGAGGACTGCCTTATTGTTCTGAAAGGAGATCTCAGGAAAGTTATCATGGAT
Source organism: Hordeum vulgare subsp. vulgare (assembly GCF_904849725.1). Classification (NCBI taxonomy): domain Eukaryota; kingdom Viridiplantae; phylum Streptophyta; class Magnoliopsida; order Poales; family Poaceae; genus Hordeum; species Hordeum vulgare. The sequence continues at coordinate 163,520,362 of NC_058522.1, forward strand.
GAAGCCCATAATTCCCTCCTCTCGATACATCCAGGAAGCTCCAAAATGTATCAAGATCTCAAGCAGACCTTCTAGTGGACCCGCATGAAATGTGAAATTGCTTTGTTTGTGAACGAGTGCGACGTGTGTTGCAGAGTGAAGGTGGTGCATCAATGCCCAGCAGGACTCCTCCATCCCTTGGAAATACCTGAGTTGAAATTCAATCACGTGGAAATGGATTTTTTCACTCGGTTTCCGAAATCCAAGAGAGGCAACGATGCCATCTTTGTCGTCATCGACAAGTTGACCAAAGTTGCTCATTTCCTCCCGGACAAAGAATCTATCTCGGCAGCTCAGCTTGCAGAGTTGTATACGTCAAGGATAGTCTCGTTGCATGGTGTTCCAATGCTCATTTCTTCAGATCGTGGAAGCATCTTTACTTCCAAGTTCTGGGATTCCTTTCAGACTGTGATGGGTACTAAGATCCGTTTCAATACAGCTTTCCATCCTCAGACAAGTGGGCAAGTTGAGAGAGTCAATCAAATCCTTGAAGATATTCTCAGAGCTTGTATGATTTCTTTTGGCATGAAGTGGGAAGATTTCCTACCATTTTGCCGAGTTCTCATACAACAACGGCTTTCAAGAAAGCTCAGGCAAGGCTCAATTCGAGATTCTATATGGCAGGAAGTGTTGTACCCTGCTCAATTCATCAAAGACTCGTGAGCGTCAGATTCTTGGGAATGACATGATTGCTGAAGCAGAAGAAATGTGTCGTGTCATTCGGGATAATCTCAAAGCAGCCGAGACCCGTCACAAGAGCTACTACGGTAGCAAGCATCATGGCATGACTTTTCAACTCGATGAATTTATGTATCTCAAAGTGTCTCCCATGAAGGGCACTCAGTGCTTCGGCATCAAAGGAAAGCTTGCTCCTCACTTTTTTGGTTCTTTCAAAGTTATTGGTAAGCGAGGTGATCTTGCATATCAACTAGAGCTTCCATCCAACTTCTCCAATGTGCATGATGTGTTTCACGTCTCTTAGCTCCGCAGATGTTTCAAGACTCCCGAGTGCACAGTTGATCTCCAGGATATCGATCTCCAGCTCGACGTATCCTACAATGAGCATCCTATAGCAATTCTCGAAGATACTGAGCGCAAGACCCGCAATAAGTCAATCAAGTTCCTCGAAGTGCAATGGCCACATCATTTAGACAAAGAAGCCACTTGGGAGCGCGAGGATCACCTCCATTCTGAATTCCCAGAGTTCTTCCAGTCCTAGATCTCGGTCGAGATCCTCTTGTAGTGTGGGAGAGTTGTCACAGCCCCAATGCATTCCCTTTCCCCTCGTGTAAATCTTTCCTTGTATGGCAACCTTGTTATGATGATCAAGTGGTTTGAGTTAATTGTGTCATCATTTTATGTTGCATCTGGCACCATGCATGGTATTATTTCAATTGTGTTCTTTGTCTTGTGTTGCTTGTTGCACCTTGATGTTTGAGTGTGAAGTTCATGGTGTTATGTGCCTTGGTGTTTGCAGTATGATTGGGTGCAACAAGATCAACCTCAAAACCCGTTGTTGCACCATAGCACCTTAAACCCCTCCTTTCTTAAATTTGTGGCAGGTTTAAAGTTCCTATTTTGATCCCAATAAACTGTTCCTCCTCTTTTAAAAAATCTTCTTGATAATTGTGGAGGCAACCGCTCTGGTTTTATTTTTATTTTCCTATTCGTTTATTTAAAAATTGAGCCTCATTTTCAATAAAAGGTTTTTATTTTTACTCTTTCCAAATTACCACAAATATTGTAACTCCCTCTTATTTTTATTTAAAAATTGAGCCTCATTTTCAATATGATTTTAGAGGACCAAAAATATTTTTGATTTTGTTTTAAGCCATTCATTTTTAGCCGTGTGAATTATTGTAACTCCCTCTTATTTTTTTTCTAAAGCCTTGTTATCACAGAGAGAGAGAGAGAGAGAGAGAGAGAGAGAGAGAGCTAGGCCCGGTCCTGTTAGTTCGGCCAAGAGCCCACCTCGTGTCCCTCTTCTTGCTCCGTCGACGTCACCTCTGTACGATCCATGGAGAGCCGCAGATCCCTCTCTCCCTCGATCGGGTGGCCAACAACGCGAGCCCCGAGGCTATATGTAGCCAGCCGTGCCCTCTCCAACCCTAACCCTCACCTTCTCCCCCTCTCTTCCCCCTCGTGCCATCAGTACAGCACCAGATCGATGCCGTCGCCATGGGGAGCTTCGACCTGAGCTCGCCACCAGCGTAGGGCCGCGTCTCCCTCCGCAACGACCCTGCCAGGAGCAAGAGGACACGTCGGGCGTTCCATTTTCGAGGAGAAAAGGCACCAAGGACTTCTTCCTCGACGTCCATGACGAGCGGATCCTTCCTCACCTACAGCGAGCTCCTTCTGCTTCAGGTCATCGATTGCAGCATCGTGTCGATCCTATCCGTTGAGCAGCACGTCTTCTCCACACCCTTGGTGAGCACAGAGCCTCACTCCCTTTCCCTCTCTCGCTGTAGTCTCGCGTCCCATGCTACGCGTCGCGCTGTGATGTCGTCGGTCAGCAACAGCGGTGTCTCGCGTAGTGCAGACCAGCAACATTTCGTAGCAGCAGCAGCAGCAGGGCCTAGTTGCAGTAGCAGCAATAGTGCTCGAGGCGCAACGTCCCCTCCCTGTTGCGTTTTCCCTATGTTGTGCGTGCTTGTGCGTGATGTTGTGCACCGGCAACACGTCGCCGACGTTTCTCTGCTCTAGCAGGGAGGACTCCCTGTTGTGTTTATCAGCTGGGGTGGATCCTCACTTGGAACAGATCCACCGCCCTAGCCCAGTGGCAACCGAGCCGGCCACGCTACACAACGTAGCGGGTTCGACCCCCCCCCCCCCCGCGCGTGCTTGAGATTAAAACCCCCCCTTTTCCCTTTGTTTTAGCATGGTAGATTTGGCATGCACGCAGACATATCATGCGTGTTGCCCCTAGTAGTGCGCATACCCGGTTGTAGCTTCGTGGTAGGGTGTGTGTGTGTGGAGTCACAGATGCTGGGTTCGACCCCCACCAGACCCCTTTTAATTTCATGTTGATTGTTTGTGTGTAGGTGCCACTAACAAGTGGGCCACACGGCCCACCTGTAATGCACTAGGGGCCCTGGTGCATATGACTAGTGGCCCCCCTATCAATTAATTGTGGTATTTTTTTCTGTTTGATGTGTTAATTCCATTTTTGAAATAGTCCACAACTGGAATTTTCCTAATCTGTTATATACCAAATCTGGCATATCAAGAACAACCCTATTCTTGACATAGTAGTTTATGATTCTGGTTAGAATTTCTTTGCTGTGTTGTGGTGTTTTTATGCATGCCAATATAGCAGTATGATATATGGATTTGGGGTAGAAAAACCCCAGGAATCCAATGGTGGCACTGGATTCCAGATTTGGACAGTTTTGCAAAAGTGCCATTTTGTGATGAGGTGACCCTTTCTCGTTTGAGTAGGATTGTTTCTGTGCATATTTAGAAGTTTGTGCATACATGCATCATATTGTCTCTTCCATTATCTGTTACTGGTGTTTATTTGCCGCTTATCTCTTTGGTAGCATCGGGTACGAGAACTTGTTCAAGGAGTCCGATGAGTTCGTGCAGGAAGATCAGGAGTAGTTCCACTGAAGAATTCACACGCAAGATGACCGTGACCTTGACACCATTTCTAGCTTTGTTATCCATAGTGATTCGTTTCCATCGTTATACTCCGTTACCTACCACCTAATATATAGGTCGTCAAACATTTCCATGAAACCTCTAACACTTCCCCTCCTAGCAAATATTGTTTGGCTAGGTTAGGCTTGCTGAACCATTTTACTAGCGTTGCTAGTTGCAGGTGCAAGCTGGTCCATGTGATAACATGGGCAATTGATATAACCTTATTTATATGCTATTTAATTAATGCACCTATAAACTTGGTTAACAGCGAAAGGCCTAGCCTTTTGTAGGTGATTTTTTCTGCTGTTGCCGCCTTAGTTTTCGGCTACCGGTGTTTTATTCCATAACAAGCGCTCCTAACACGTTCGAGGTTGTTATGGGGACCCCCTTGATAAATCGTTTAGTTTTAAGGCTTGTCTAGAAAGACCCAACTTTGGTGTTAATTTGCTAACAACTTAACAATATAAGGCATAGGGAATAGCTACCCCAAGGAATTAATCAACAGCCCAGGCCAGTGCTCCTCATGAGTGTTGGTCCAACCCAGAGCAGCTTATTAACGCTCCCCGGGGCTACTCGGTGTTTTGGCATGGTAATCATCGCTCATCCGTCATGTCCTCAGAACAAGATAGGCGGCTCCTATCGGGTTCGTCGACACATCGGGAGGTCTCGCTGGACTTGTCTTACCTTAACGATATATTTTGTGCATTTTGATTCCGGTGAGACTTTGGGTCTTCTGTGAGTTGAGGTTTTCCTCTAAGGAATTCGACGAGATCGCGAGCTTCGTGGTCGAGAATTTCTATGCAACATGTGGTAATTTTTTATGGATTAGCTGAAGCACTCCTGCAGGGTTAAATCTTTCGGAAAGCCGTGCTCGTAGTTATGTGGCAATCATGGATATTCTATTAACATCCGGTTCTAGATAAGTTAGTAACTTAATTAAAACCTGCCAATTGTGTGTGTAACCGTGATTGTTTCCTTCAGAGTTCCTTCTCTAATCAAGAACACGGTGATGTTATGAATGATGTAAGTAGGTGTTCAAGATCACTTAGTGATTATTCTTAGTTCACTACCGTCTTATGTAGACCATCATATATGTACTTCTTGTTCAACGTAAGTTAGCCACCATAAATGCTTAGGTTGCTGCAAACTCAAACACATACCCCAACCTCACCTATTAACTTAGTTAGACTTGATACCAAGGTGATGAGATTGTTGAGTCCTTGTGGCTCATAGATTACTACAACCATCCACAAGTACAGGTAACCCAGATACCGATGCTTCTGAGGATACCCAACTGAAGTGGGAGTTCGACGAGACCAGTGGCAGGCTGTATGTGACGTATCCCGAGGATTAGAGGCACTTGGTCATGATCGTGGCCTTGCAAGGCGGGATAGCATCAGCTTTTGTCATTTATCTTGTCCGTAGACGGACCCTGTTTTCCATTTGAATAATGTATGATTGTGTGACTATATATTTGAGCTTGTGGCGAGTGTAAGCCAAATCTTATTACTCTTCCATCTATTATGTAATGTTATGTTAATCCTTCTTGCGAAACGTATATATGCGAATCTTTCCCCTTTTGAGGCCTCGCCCCAAAATAAGGAAAGTGTCGCATCTTAGTCATTACAACGCTTCACTTAAATCTTTTGAGTATGGCTTTGTAGAATGCTCTTTGTGCTGCACTTAAATCTTTTGAGTATGGCTCTGTAGAATGCTCTTCGTGCTTCACTTAAATCTTGTGAGTATCGCCTTATAGAATGCTTCGTGTGTGTCACTTATATATTTTGAGCTTGGATATTGGTTGATCTATATTAATTGTAGAATTCTCTATGCACTTCACTTATATCCTTTAGAGTATGAATAAAATCATCATCGGAATTAGGCTTGGAAGAGCATCATTGAAATAATCATGCCTAGCTAAAAGGCATTAAGGAAAAGCGCTTGTTGGGATACAACCCAACACTTTTACCTTCTGTTTTTGTGAGTTCACATGATTAAGCTACTGTATTAATCATGTTTTGTGTCTTTTATTTCAATAAACTGCCAAGTAAAGCCTTTGGGATGACTCACGAGATGAGTAGAATTGATGCTGAACCAAACAAAAACTTTTGCCTCCAGTACAAGAATTTGCATTTTTTACTGGAGCGTGATAATGATATGAAAGTTTTACACAGTCTTTATATACAAATTCTTATGGTTTGCCTATTCATAAATTTTAGAGGCACGGAAGTATGGCTACACTACAGATATTCACAAACTGTTCTATTTTTGACATATTTTGCTTTTCATTCATAGTTTGCTTATTTTAGTGCTCCATAGGTTATATTCAGTAATATAAATTATGGGAATGATATAATATAGTAGGTATCATGTGGTAACAATTATGAATCTTATCTTGATAGAACCTAAGTGAATGATCTATCTTTATTACACTAACCCTTCTCACGAAGTTCCGTTAAGTTTTGTGTGATTGAAGTTATCAATTTTTGAGTGAGATACCGCTATGAGGAGAACAAGGAGTGACAAGAACCAAAGCTTGGGGATGCCCAAGGCACCCCAATGTAATATCCATGGAAGACTCAAGTGCCTAAGCTTGAGGATGCCCCGGAAGCATCCCCTCTTTCGTCTCCAATGCTATCGGTAATCTTACTTAGAGCTATATTTTCATTCGTGACATAATATGAGTTTTGCTTGGAGCGTCATTTTATTTTCTTGATTTCTGTTAGGTGTTATTTATAATTTTTTCAATAAAAAGTTCCAAGAATTGCATTAGGATGCTTGCATTGCATGGTTTGATGTGTGTTGTGTAAAAACAGAATATATCGTCGTAGTGTTTGAATTTTCATATTTTACTGGAACGTGGAAAGTTTATGAAAGTTTTACACGGTGTTATCATATAAATTATATAGTGTGTACTAAATTTTCATAATCTTTTGAGTTACATAAGTACATTGTTTTCATAAATTGCTACAGACTGTTCTGTTTGGACAGATTGTTGTCATAGTTTTGTTATCTACTTATCCTATAATTTACATAGCCTATATTGGTAGATATAAATTTTGGAAACGACTGGAAATTATTATAAAACTTGTCTTGGCAGTACATGAAGAGTTGATTTATTATTGTGTGTACTAACCTATCTCACGAGTTCTTTTCGAGTTATGTGTGGATGAAGTTTTTGAGAATTGGTGAAACCATGATATGAGAGGATTGAACGAGATACAAAAGCTCAAGCTTGGGGATGCCCAAGGCACCCCAAGTAAATATTTAAAGAAGCTTGGGGATGTCTCAAGCATCTAAGCTTGGGGATGCTACGCATCCCACCTTTCTTCGTCAACTATCGGTTAGCCTATGTTGAGCCTAAATTTTTATTCGTTCACATGACGTGTCCTATTCTTGGAGTGTTATTTTTCTTTTGCTTTCTGTTTAAATAAAATAATCAGATCTGAATTTTTTTATTGAGAGACAGGGAAAAGTCCTCACATAGCTACTTAATTGTTTGACTACTCATTGACCTTCACTTGTATGTTTTGGAGTACTTTTGTCATTTACTCTCGTGCTTCACTTATATCCTATGAGTAAATAGTTGAATGACTTGAATATCATAAATATGTAATTATATATGTTTTAAATGCTTACCCCATGGGTAGAAATGACTTCACATATAAGAAGTATAGGTGGTAAAATTTATTGAAAGTTAGCAAACACCGCATTGGTCACTTGAACAATTCATGAAAGAATATTGAAAGAGACATTCCACATATAAATATACTATATTGGACATCTTCTATGATTGGGAGCCCCATTAAATATTTTCAAACTTGAGAAAATTAGTTGAAGTTGGACAAGGAACACAACTTAATGAGTTATGTTTGGGTATATTTGCATAGAAATTATATTGCTATGGATCCTCCAACATGTGGTGCTTGTTTAGAACCTTTTGCTAGCCAACACTTCTTACTAAGTAGAGATACTACTTATACATCCAAAAACCCTTAAACCCAGTTTCTTGCCATGATAGTCCACTATATCTACCTATACGCGGTATTTACCTTCCGTTCCAAGTAAATATGCAAGTGACAAACTCTAAACCTTCAAATAATATTCTGTTTTGTATGCCCGAATCGCTCATGTAGTGACTAGGGGCTGATAGTATCTTCCATGCTAGGTGCGTTATTCTCACGATATCTGTTGATTCATTATCGTTCACGAGAAAGTGGCTAGTATTTGGGATGCCTAGTTCCATGCTAAAAAAAAATCAAAATATAATGAAACAAAACTCCCCCAAGATTGTTGTTTGTATGGACGGTACCCATGGATTCGGCTCGTCGTGGAGTGTGATTGATTGGTGGAGGGGGAGTAAAAACTTTACCATTCGGTTTGGGAACCGCCTATAATGTGTCTAGCATGGAAGATACTGAGACTTCTCGGTTGTTTTGTTGACAATGAAAGCATACCGTTCAAAATTATTGTTCATCTCTATTTAAAATCTCGAGCTCTGGCACATATGCAAATGACTGCTTCCTTCTGCGAAGGGTCAATCTATTTACTTTCATGTTATTTAATATTCTAGTTGAGTTAAATTCTTATTCCAACCTCAAAGTATTAGTTGGCAAACATCATGTGGTGGGGAAAGATCCAAACATATATGTCCATACAAATATATTTCATCATGAATTATTATTATTGGCAATTATCTATATAATAAATAAGTTGGGAGGCAAAACTCTAAGCCCCTATCTTTCTCTATGTTCGATGGATGCTATTTGTTCTAAAAATATGCTTTGAGTGTCAATAATCATGGAAGACTATATGATAGTTGAGTATGTGGAATTTGCTAAATCAAAGCTTTTACATAGACCCTTCCTAAAAATAAGATGAATTGCAATTGTTTGGTGACTCAAAGCATAGTTTGTTAGTTTTCAAGAAACTTTATGGTTTACACTTTAACACGTGAATTGCTTGTTACTTCATAATGAGAAGTTTTATGAGATGAGCTACTGTTTATGATATATAATGATGCTAGAAAAAGTGTTTGGAACTAACATTGATCAAATTTGTGCACTATGCTAGCATTCACACTTCACAAATTATTATTTTTATCATTTACCTACTCTAGGACGAGCAAGAATTAAGCTTGGGGATGTTGATACATCTCCAACGTATCTATAATTTATGAAGTATTCATGCCATGTTTATAATAATTCTATATGATTTTGATATGATTTTATTAGAACTAACCCGGACTGATGATGTTTTCACCACACCTACCATGGTGTTGTTTTTGTGTAGAAATAAAAGTTCTCGGAATGGGCTGAAAATTTACGGAGAATATTTTTGGAAAATATGAAAAATAATGGAGAAAAAATATACCAGAGAGGAGTCCCGAGGCAGCCACAAGCCACCAGGGCGCCCCCTGGCTTGTGGGCCCCTCGAGCACTCCCGTGACGTGATTCCAACGCCAAATATCCTTATAAATACAAAAATCCCAGAAAAGAAACCTAGATCAGGAATTCCACCTCCGCAAGCCTCCAGAGCTACGAAAAACCAATCTTGGGCCTCTCCGGCACCCTGTCGGAGGGGGTCACCATCACCGGAGATCATGGAGGAGGAATACTTAGGGGCCATCATCACCATGGAGGCCAAGGACGTAAGGGAGAACCTCTCCCCACTTTGGGGGGGCGTGGTGGAGGAGGCACAAGGGGGAGACCCTCTCGCCCCTCTCCCGGTGGTGCTGGAGTGCCACCGAGGGAGCGATCACCGCGGTGATCATCTTCGTCAACATCACCTTCTTCATCACCATCCTCATCTTCTTTCAGTGGTCCACTCTCCCGCACCTCGCTGTAGTCCCCTACTTAAACATGGTGCTTTATGCGACATATTATTATCCAATGATATGTTTCCATCCTATGATGTTTTGAGTAGATTCCCTTTGTCTCATGGGTTGATTGATGATCTAGATTGGTGTGAGTTGCATGCTTTATTATTGGTGATGTCCTATGGTGCTCTCGGTGTCGCGCAAGCATGAGGGATTCCCGCCGTAGGGTGTTGCAATACGTTCATGATTCGCTTATAGTGGGTTATTTTAGTGACAGAAGCATAATCCCTAGTAGGTGGGTTTTTGCGTATGGGATAAAAGAGACTTGATGGTTTAATGCTATGGTTGGTTTTGCCTTAACGATCTTTAGTAGTTGTGGATGCTTACTAGAGTTCCAATCATAAGTGCATATGATCCAAGTAGAGAAAGTATGTTAGCTTATGCCTCTCCCTCATATAAAATTGCAATAATGATTATCGATCTTGTTAACAATTGCCTAGGACAATTCCGCACACCAACCCATCATTATTCCACACTCGCTATTCGTTGTATATGGTAATATATTCTAACTTTATAATAACATCACCTATTTTTATATTTTAGTTCTTCGATGTCATGCAAAGCTATTCTCTTCATGCCCACAACGTAGTTTTATTTCTCGTTCCTAGTTGGAAGCAATCGTTCAACGTACGTAGAGTTGTATCAGTGGCAGATAGGAGTTTGAGAGAATATTGCTCTTACCTTTAGATCCTTGTGGGTTGGACACTCCATACTTATCACTTCAACCTTTGGAAATTGCTATGATGATTCCTTGCACTTGGGTATTATCATCAAGCACAAAACCTAAAACAACTAAGCTCACCTATGTGCACCAACAACTTATGCTAAGCAAGTTAAACAACTAAGTGATAACAACATATATACATATCAAGAAACAATATGGCTATCACAAAGTAAAGTGCATAAGTAGAGCGCTCGGGTAAGAGATAACCGGGGCATGCGGAGACGACGATGTATCCCGAAGTTCACACCCTTGCGGATACTAATCTCTGTTTGGAGCGGTGTGGACTCACAATGCTCCCCAAGAAGCCACTAAGGCCACCATAATCTCCTCATGCCCTCGCAGAATGTGAGATGTCGTGATTCCACTAAGGGAACCTTGAGGGCAGTCACTGAACCCATACAAACAAGGTTGGGACAATCTCCACAACTTAATGGGAGGCTCCCAACGACACCACACAACTTCACCACAATGGACTGTGGCTCTGATATGACCTCAAACAAGGTTGGAGCAGTCTCCACAACTTAATTGGAGGCTCCCAACGACACCACGAAGCTTCACCACAATGGATTGTGGCTCCATGATGACCTCAAATGCTCGGGGCAATCTCCACAACTTAATTGGAGAGCCCGACGCTTGCCCAGAGCTTTACACCACAATGATTGAGCTCCGAGGTACCACCAAGCTTCTAGGTCGCCAAAGCATCCATGAAGAACAATCTCTAGGGTACTAAGAACCCAATGGTAATAAGCTTCTCAAACTTTTTCACTTCCACGTATCACCGTGGAGATCTCGAACCGATGGAACTAATGCAATGGAAAGAACACAGGAAGTGGTCAAGTCCCTCACACTCAAATCCCTCCACAACAACAAAAGCTATGGAGGAATATGAGAGGAAGAACAAGGAGCTCACAAAGAACTCCAAGATCAAGATCCAAGGGGTTCCCCAAACATAGAGGAGAAAGTGATTGGTGGAAATGTGGATCTAGATCTCCTCTCTCTTTTCCCACAAGAACTAGCAAGAAACATTGGAGAGATTGAGAGATAGCAAGCTCTAAGAAGGTCAACAATGGGGGGCAAACCCGAGCTAGAAAGATGGGGAACCATTGGGGAAGAAGACCCCCTTAAATAGGTCCCCACAAATCTGGTCGTTATGTGCAGAATTACACAGGGGCGGTACAACCGGTGATGTGGGCGGTACAATCGGTCAATGTAATATAGCGGTACAACCGCCCCACAACCGCCCAAGAACCGCTCCAAAATAGAACCTAGTCTGGTGGTAGATTGGTAAATGGCTGGTACAACCTCCAGACCAATTCTAAAGTGGTAGAACCGCTCCAAACACTGGTTGTACCGGTCAACCAGTACAACCTGTTTTAGAACCGGTAAAACCTCTGTGTGAAAAACAGGTAAGATGAGCTCCGAATTGAGAAAACTCAAGCTTGTTGGATAGCACACGACAAGTGCTATCCAAACAACAAATGGTTATAGCAAGAAGAGGTAGTAGAACAATGCCAATGATATAGAGATGTGAAACCTCTATGATTGAAGAAACAACAAAATCTCCAACATCGAAAACATCATAGAAGATGCACATGAATTCCATTTCGATGAACTCGACCTTGTCATAAAGATGACCATAAGATCTAATACTCACAAAGAGAAACACCAAACAAGAACCAAGAAAGATGATGCAAGGTTGAAAATGGTTTGAGCTCTCAATGAACATTTTGATCGAGCTACACACTTGAGAGCCTCCCATGACAGTACGACAATCTATCTTAAAATAGAAAACCTATCAAGGACAAACCTATACCTTGCACATAGTCCACTTGAGCTAGATGATGACAATCTTGACTTCCTCAAGATGGACCACCTTTCTTGATTGCGCTGGCTCGATGAAGACTAGTAAATTGCTACCCCATACTCCACTATAGGTGAGACACTCTTCATCACATCTTCACAAGTCCATTGCTACCACAATGGACTGCAAGATCAAAGCATGATATCTTCGTGATGCTCCACTTGAACTTGCACACCGCTATCTGGATGAAAATCACCACTTGACGTCATCCTTCATGGGTTGTATGAGATCTTCCTTTTCACTCAAGCCCATGGAAACACAACTAACCCCACATAGATTTCTCACGAAGACCATGGGTTAGTACACACGAGCGTAATGGACAATGCTTACCATACCATAGGATCACTTGACCCTTCTCGGTACATCTTGTATGCTTTGTGTGTTGATCAACTTGATTTAGTATTTGAATTAGTCTTGATCAATCTTGTGTCTTTATGACCAATGTTTGGATAAAACCTTGAATACCACCTTGGTCATCATATAAACTCCTTAACGACCAACAGATGGACTTCAAGAAGTGCCTATGGACAAACCCTTCGAATATAACTTAAGGAAACCATTAGTCCATAGGGATTGTCATCAATTACCAAAACCACATATGGAGAAATATGCTCTAACAACATTAATAAAGGTCGATAACTTAAAGGGGCTCCTCAGATGCCCAACATGTGAACACTTCGAATATACTCCGGCAATCCTCAAGATCATTAATGGGAAGATTTGTTGAACCAGTTTTCAAGACTGACGACCGAATATGAAGAACAGTTCCGAAGAACCGAGGAGCGTCACCAATTTGAAGACCTATGCTTGGAAATCAGGAAGTCATCAGCGACCAACCTGGTGTTGGCCGAAAATAAATGGGAGGTGAACTCTCCCCGCCAGCCGAAGACTTTGTACACGTGAATATGTTAAGGATCAAGACTACGACATTGGCGGCCAGTTCGGGGGATACTGAGGGAGTCCGGGACTAAGGGGTGAAAGTGCGTTATATCGACTAGAGAGGGGGTGAATAGGAGATTTTTAGAATTTCATCGCTGAGGAAATTCCTTTTGACGAAATTCCTCACTGATGAATAACTTGCAGCGGAAACAGAAAAGGATCGGAAGTGCAAAGTATTATAACATCAGTTTTCTCGATGAGGATTATGAAAAACAGTTTGCACAGTACGTAGGCACAGAATAAGCAGCTGAGGATTAACTCGTATGAAGAATTTGAGGATCAGGAAATTCAGAGAAAGTCTTCAGCAATTTCTTCAAACAGAGATAACGAAAGTCTTCAACATAAAATATTTAGGAATTGAAAGAGTTGAAGAAATAGAACCCGTATCACAATGAAGACAGTTTTTGATGACCCAGTTCCAACTGCTGTGACAGTCGTACATATGGTTTGAAGCGGCTTGGTATTGAAACCAAAGGACACACAGTCCGAGGACACACAATCCCTACCATATTCTCCTTGAGCTAAGGATACACGGTCCTCGCCCAACACTCGTGGTTAGTCTTCAGGGCATACTTCCGAACCCTCACAAACTCGATCACCCGGTGATCCACAATTTACTGCTGGATTCCTCTAGACCATGATGCCTAACCATCTGGATGATGCACAGTACTCAAAGGTAAAAGGCTTCAGTCCCACACAGGAACAAATTCTTCAGTGATGCTGAATCACTTGGTTTGGTTTGTGGTTTGGTGTTTGGGGTATTTCCTCACTGATGATTTACTCTCAAAGACTCTGAGGAATTTGGGTTGCTCTAAATGACAAGTGTCAGTTTCTCGTGGAGCAGCCAACCAGCTAATGGTTGTGGGGGCGGCTATTTATAGCCTGGGAGCATCTCGACATGATTTGACATAAATGCCCTTAAATGTTATGACCGCTGGTGTGGACAAGATCAGTGATGTGGCACGAATCGCGACAACGGCCGGGACTCTCAACTATGAGAGTCCTCATGTCTCTCATATTCCTCACTTGAGGCTTTTGTAGGATTATGCTTGGGTTGAGCATCATGAGGAAATTCATTCCGTAGTGTTACCTCGACCCCCTTTAATAGTATGGTATTCCTATGACTCAAGAGTGAAGAAAATGAAACAGAAAGAATAAATCTTCACGCTTCAAAGTCTTCGGACTGATTTTCTTCAGGACACACCGAGTTCCTCATCATCAGTATCTTCATGAGGAATATCAGTTTCATCGCAATTTCTTCGCGATCCAAATCTTCAACATAAGACCAATTTCTTCAGCCGAAGATATACATTTTTAGGGGTCGATATTCATCGTATAACTCAAACTCGTCAGCGACTTATAGATCCCGTGTACACTCATGAACACATTAGATACTTAACCTATAAGTCTTCAAACCACCAAAATCACTAAGGGCACTAGATGCACTTACAATCTCGCCCTTTTTGGTGGTTGATGACAATATGGTTAAGTTTTCGACGGGGATACAAATACGAAGTGTAAATACTCAAATGAGGAATTTGAAAACAAGATACTAAGAGGCTTCCCGTGAACATGTGCAAAATTTGAGGAATTTTTTTTACCAGCAGATGCACATTGATGATTTATATCATGGAGATCTCCCACTTTATCTTGTAAATCATGCATACATTTGACATATAAAATGCGGAATCTGAGAGTGCATGATGAGAAATGGTATCTGACTAATTTTAGCATGCGTGCATTAATATTTTGATTAATAAGCATGCGAAGAAAAACATTCAAAAGCGTCAGAGTACCATCGGGCTTAAGTTACAACTCATAAATAAAACACTTCAGAAGAACCAAGAGTTTGTAACTTAATATTGTTCATAAGCCCCAAAACATATCCGCATGAAGACTAACTTTGATTTATCCCCCTTTGTCATCAAGTGACGAAAAGGGAAAAAACTAAGGACTAACGACCCATGAAGACTTTCACTTCTTGGCTGATGAAGAGGCGTGAGGATTCTTGGTGACGGGTTTCTTCCTTGGTGCAGTAGCAGTGTGTTCTGGTTCTTGATCAGACTCTGTAGTGCGGAATGAAGAAAAAGAACTTTCCTCAAGGTCTGGAACTGGAATTGGCTTGAATTTCTTCTTGGGAGGCCATGACCAGTCGAAGTCCTGAGTAAACTCCAATTCATCAAGTTCTTCTTGAGTTTTCAGATGATCCAAGATGACCCAGGTAAAATCAAACACCTCATGAAGATAGTAGTGATTTTTCTTCACTGCATTCTGAGTAGCGTTGATGGTTTTCACAATGGCACGGAATTGACGTTTTACCCAATTGTGATTGCGATCGACCTTCTGATGAAGACTGAGGAGAAGCTCTCTGCAGACTTTCCTTTTCCTTCAACTGGCTCAAATGTGTTCTTGATGACTCTGACAGGCGGCGGATACCCAGTGTGGTTAGGAAAATAAACAAGGTAGTTGATGCCAGACCTGCTTCTGATGAATCTCATGATCCAAGGAGCATAAATCTTCATGTCGAAGGGCGACAGAGCATTATCAGCCAGAGTCCTCAGGAAGAAGTCGTGAAAGTTTATTGGTATGCCATGGATGATGTTGAAGAGGATATTCTTCATGATGCCTACGACATCTTCTTCATCATCATGGTCTTTGATTGGGGCGATGACATTGCACATGATCATGTATACAGTTCGTGGTACATACTTCAAGTCTTGAACCAGAAAGGTAGTTCTTGGAGGTTGATCCTTGGCCAAAGGCTTCATGACGACTTCTATTAGTCTGTTGGGCAAATCTCGTTCATCATACATCAACACGGCATTTTCTGAGAGAATTGAGACAGGAAGCTGCTGCGGCAACAGACAACAGCGCCAGAGATTGACACGTTGACGGAGACTGGGCTTGTGTTGGTTCTTCCCTTGAAGAGGAAAGGGTGGTGCAGCACAGGAGCAGTAACTATTTCCCTCAGTTTGAGAACCTAGGTATCAATCCAGTAGGAGAATCTCGTCATGTCCAGAGTACCGGCGCAAACACAAACGAGCTTGCACCCAACGCTATAAAGGGGTTGTCAATCCCTTCAAGATTGATTGCAAAGTGAGATCTGAAGGTAGAAAGTGCAACGAAGAAAAAGAGTAAGGCTGAAAATATGGTGTGAAGCAGACCCGGGGGCCATAGTGTTCACTAGAGGATTCTCTCAAAATAGCAAATATTACGGTGGGTGAACAAATTACTGTCGAGCAATTGATAGAACCGCGCAAAGTCATGACGATATCTAAGGCAATGATCATACATATAGGCATCACGTCCGAGACAAGTAGACCAATACTTTCTGCATCTACTACTATTACTCCACACATCGACCGCTATCCAGCATGCATCTAGTGTATTGAGTTCAGGACAAACAGAGTAACGCCTTAAGCAAGATGACATGATGTAGAGGGATAAACTCAAACCAATGATGAAAACCCCATCTTTTTACCCTTGATGGCTACAACACGATACGTGCCTCGCTACCCCTTCTGTCACTGGGTGAGGTCACCGCACGGCATGAACCCAAAACCAAGCACTTCTCCCATTGCAAGAATCATAGATCTAGTTGGCCAAACAAAACCCACAACTCAAAGAGAATGACAAGGATATGAAATCATGCATAAAGGAGATCAGAAGAAACTCAAATAAGATTCATAGATAATCTGATCGTAAATCCACAATTCATCAGATCTCGACAAACACACCGCAAAAGAAGATTACATCGGATAGATCTCCATGAAGATCATGGAGAACTTTGTATTGAAGATCCAAGAGAGAGAAGAAGCCATCTAGTTACTAGCTATGGACCCGTAGGTCTATGGTGAACTACTCACGCATCATCGGAGAGGTCATGGTGTTGATGAAGAAGCCCTCCGTGTCTGAATCCTCCCTTCGGCAGGGCCCCAGAACGTGCCCCAAATGGGATCTTGCGGAGACAGAAGCCTGCGGCGGCGGAAAAGTACTTTTGATGATCTCTTGATTTTTCTGGGATTTTAGGGAATATATAGGCGGAAGACCTAGGGCAGAGGTGGCCCAGGGAGCCCACAAGCCTGGGAGGCGCGGCCCCCTGGCCGCGGCTAGTGCGCTTGTGGGGTCCCTGGTGGCCCCTGCCTTGGTTCTCAAGCTTCCCGATCTTCTTCTGTGTCGGAATTTTTTTTTTTTGGAAGTTTCGTTCCATTTGGACTCTGTTTAAACTCCTCCTCTGAAAGGGGTCAAAAACACGGAAAAAACAGGAACTGGCACTTGGCACTGAGTTAATAAGTTAGTCCCAAAAATGATATAAAAGGCATACAAAACATCCAAAGTTTGACAAGATAATAGCATGAAACCATCAAAAATTATAGATACGTTGGAGACGTATCAGAAGCGCACGAAGCAATTCAGTGGCTGGTGCTTTGTAATGCATGTGCTGAGTCATCCAGTCCAATATCCAAGTGTTGACATCCTTCGGTCTCCAGAGATGTGCAAAGTAGCGTAGAACTGAAGAATTATGTCATTGTTCCAGTCACCTATGTCAGTGTAGAGAGGCGGCATTCCAACTTCATGAAGAACATTGAGGACTGGAACGAAGCAAGGAATTTCTTCCATGTCAACATGCGGAATATGCTTGTGATGAAATATTTTGTTCTCCCCACAAAGCACAGAGGCATAGTAGTTGATCTGAGTCCTTGTCCAGAATTTTCTGTGTGTGATGCGAAGCTTATCATATGGATTTGCACGAGTGAAGTACATCCGTTCTTCATAGAAAGCTTCCTTCTAAAACTTTGGCCTCCTTGACAAAGGCTGATTATGCTGCGGTTGAAGATTATGCTGTTGTTCTTGAAGAGGAGCTACTATCATTGCTGTTTTTGTGTTGACCACAACAATAGTAGTTTCGGTGTTAGGTGTAGGAGCATTTTCTTCATTTTGACCTTTTTCCTCAGCTTGAGGAATTTTCTTGGTGGATGAGGCAAAATCTTCAGCTGATGCAGCTAAACCTTGAGCAGATTCATCACAGACGGTCCTCCCATCAGACCCTGTGAGGATTTCTGTTGCAGCAGGAGTAGGAGGGACTTGGGTTGTATGTTCCCAGAACTCATCACGGAAAACAGGAGTGGTACAATCAAAATCATCAGATGTGTTTTGAGGAATGGAGTACTGAGGAATATCATCAATTTGTATTTCCTCATCCTTGCTTTCTTCAGATTCAACATCTTTCATTACCTCATCTTATTCAGGAATGACATAGTTAATTCCGAAGGGAACAAGTGCATAGGATGGAGCTACATTCAGAGGCGTAGCATCCACTAGGTAGTTGAAGACTCTGTTTGAGTGACCTTGGTCTAATTCACGTCTCATGCATATGGAACAATCTTCTTCACCTTTGAGGGTTGAGGTGAAGGAATTCTTTCTTCAGGAGTCGGTGCAATTTCAGTCCTGGCAGTTTCCTCGGCTGAAGCATTTTCTTCAGCTGGAGCATTTTCATTTGCTGGAGTAGATTCATCAGCTGGAGTATCTTGAGGCATTTCCTCAACAACAGGTTCATCAACTTCATCTTCTTCGGTTACCTGAACCGAATAGCTGGACTCAGGTAGCTTTTGCTTCATAGGAGGAGCAGCCTTCTTGTTGTATTCGTCAACTACATTAGTTGCAAATTTGATGAAGTTTACCTTGAGACTTTGACGATCAGATAGATTCGTGTACTTGTCAGTCAACGTATTCAGTTCAGCCTGGGTGGACACAAGAGCTTCAGGCGTCAGATGGAGGAGATTCTGCCTAAGGAATTTCCCCTTCTTCAATTTTGCAGCCTTTGCTTGCTTGGCTTGCTGCTCTTTCCATTTTTCCTCATTGATGAATGTGGCAACCATTTGGCTGAGACGAGGGGGAAGCTTCAAATCATCAATGGGAGTGGTTGGGTCTTCATACCAGACATTGATGAAATCTAGCAGAACCTTGGGGTCCATGGCAAGAGGAATAGAGGTGCCTGAGGCTTGTGGAACTCGTTCCTGCTTGTTTCTGATGATTGCTTGAAGACTTTCATCATCGAATTACTCACTCCCTTCTGATGCAGAGGGGATGTTGATGATTTTGCTTGGGTTGGGCCTGATGCCTCTTCATCAGTCATTTTAGTCTTCAACAGTGTTGGTGAAGACTTTATGGCTGAGCTCGTGGTAGATGGCACATAGGAGCTAGAATTACCAGGCTGATGCTTGACAATCTGCTTTTGTTCAGGCTTTGAGGCATGTGTAGCTGTTGAAGGTTTTGGCGCTGGTGCAGCCTTCTGAGGCAATTGCTCTTTAGGCACTGAGGCTTTTGCTTTCTTTGGCACAATCTTCATTTGAGGAATGGCTGTACCAGAAGCTTCAGCAGCAGAAGAGGTGGCTGCAGTGGCAGCAGCAGATTCCTCATTGAATTTCTTCACTGCAGCTTCTGCTTTCTTCTAAAGTTTAGACAAGTGTTTGTCTTTCTCCTTAGGGTAATCCTCAACTATTTTGACGCTTGAGGGATGTGCAACCTGTTGATTACCAAGAGGAGGCCTCTTGCAAGGTGGCTTGAGGGCAAATTTATTCGCATACTTTGGAGTGACAAAGTGATATTCCTTCCACTCCTTAGTCTACCTGCGTTCTATTTTCTGAAGCCTAATTTTCCGCTTCGGCATGCGTTCTTTTCCATGTGTTTCCTCATCTGGTGTTCAGTAATCAACATATATATCCTAATTTTCCGCTTCGGCATGGGTTGTTCTATTCAAGTTTCTTTCCACCCTTTTGCTTTCTGACATTTTCCATTTTCTTCAACTGATGCTTTTGCTGAGGAATTTGCACTCTTGAAGATTCTGATGACCCTGGCAAAATTTCTTCGAGGAACGCTGCAAAAGAGTTAAGTTGATGAGAACCTAGAGATACGTCAACTGACATTTTGTACCTATGAACAGAGTATGGGTGCCAGGAATTTGGAGAGGTCATATGCGTTCTTAGATTTGAAGAAATTGAAATTTTAGAAGTTGAGGAATTTGACCACTGGGTTGAGAAATTTGAGTAAGCATTCTGATCTTGGGTTCCACAGTTGTGCAGATTCGAGAATTTACACAATTGAGGAATCACATGAAGAATTTTAGTGGCTTAGTGAAATTCATCAAGTTTTTGAGGAATTGAGTGTGCGTTGTTGATAGTCACTAAGGAAAAACAGATTTTTTGAATCTAAGGTGAAATAGTAGATCAAAAGGGGCAGTAAAATAAGATTTTAATTACCCTGTGTCACGAACATGAAGAACAGAGGTAGTAACAGTGAGAAGCTCTTCGGTTCAAGTCTGTTGGACCCTAACTTGGCGGGAGAAGACACCTACGGCGGCAGCGGAGGAAGATGTTCCGCTTTCGGCGTGAGGTCGGCGACGGAGAGGTCGAGGCAGTGAAGTTGTTCCTCACCGGCGACGAGATTGCTAGCGGTGGCGATAGGTTTGAGCTTGAACGGAGAAATGAAGAGAGGTCGAAGGGTTTTAACTAAGGGGGTAAGGATCTATTTATAGCTCAGGTAGAAAATTGTTCGAGCGAATCTTTAGGAACGAACTGCCTTTGCCAGTTCATCTGTGCACGACATGTGTAGCCCACGATAGAAGCGGCGGAGATCATGCTTATCCTAGCGTGGGAAGTGGGTTCAGTTACTGTGTAACTTCACAAAATTTATTTTTGAAAATTTGAGGATTTCATTGCAAAATCCTCAGCTGACAAGGACATAGTGAGGATTTTGAACAAAGTTTCAAGTAGAACGCATATGAAGAATTGAATAGACTGGGTTGAGTATATCATAGAGGGGAGTAGGGTCCGATCACATTCACTTAGATGAAATATCAAATTGAAGAAATCGCTATAAGTGAATGATGTTGAGGACTTTGAAATCTCAGTCTATATATATATCTAGGCAAATGAAAATCATCAAGTGTTTTGAAGATTTTGAAAAACTTGAGGATTTTGTGACAAAGTGTGAGGTTGATGAATTTCAACTTTGAACAAAAAGCATCTTGAAGGTTTTCAAAGTTGAGTGGTGAAGTGACCCACCGTATAAGAATGATGATTTCAGGTGACGCGTACAATTGTCTTAGGTCCGTGAGAACCAAATTCTTCATTAATTTCCTCACACTAAGAGTGATATTCTTCATTGATTGAAGAAAATTGATTCTTCGTGTGTTGCACATCTAAGTCATCAATTTTGCATAAGTGTTAGGATGTGTGCAAGTTTTCACAAAACATTTGAAGACTCTAAGATATTTAGCTCACACCTCAACTTGTAAAACCTTTTCTCATCCAAGGACTTAGTGAAAATATCTGCTAGTTGATCGTCAGCCTTCACATGGTCGATGATCATGTTGCCCTTGAGGACATGGTCCCGAAGAAAATGATGACGAATCTGGATGTGCATAGTCTTCGAGTGTTGTACTAGGTTGTATGCAATCTTGATAGAACTTTCATTATCGCACTAGAGAGGCACATTCTTCATGCTGATGCCGTAGTCCTTGAGGGTTTGCTTCACCCATAGTAATTGAGCACAGCAGGATCCAGCAACAATGTACTCAGCTTCGGTAGTGGAGAGCGAAACGCAATTCTGCTTCTTTGAGGACCAGAACACTAATGATCTTCCAAGAAAATAACAAGTGACATAAGTTGACTTGCGATCCACACGGTCACCAACATAGTCTGAATCAGAATATCCCACGAGATGAAGATTTGAGCCCTTGGGGTACCATAATCCTAGTGTTGGTCTGTGAGCTAAGTATCGAAGAATATGCTTCACAGCTTTATGGTGTGATTCCTTCGCTTTTGCTTGAAAACGAGCACACATGCAAACAGTAAGCATTATATCTGGCCTAGATGCACAGATATACAATAAAGAGGCAATCATTGAGAGATATACTTGCTGATCGAGATATTTACCATTTTCGTGAGTGCAGAGGTGGCCGTTGGTAGGCATGGGAGTCTTGGCGCCTTTGCATTATGCATGTCGAATTTCCTTAGAACATCCTTGAGGTATTTCTCTTGTGATATGAAGATGCCATTGCGTTGTTGACGAATTTGAAGACCTAAGAAGAATTTCAGCTCCCCCACCATAGACATTTGATATTCTTGACTCATAATGTAAGCAAATTCATCACTATAACGTTTTTCCGTACAACCAAATATGATGTCATCGACATATATTTGGCACACAAATAGTTCATTGTCATATGATTTTGTGAAAAGAGTTGGATCAAGTGAACTAGGTTTGAAGCCTTTCTTCATGAGGAATTCCTTCAATGTATCATACCACGCCCGAGGGGCTTGCTTGAGGCCATAGAATGCCTTTTTGAGTCTCAAGACTTTTTCTCGATTCTTCGGATCCTCAAAACCTAGGGCTGAGCAACATATACTTCTTTCTCAAGCTTACCATTGAGGAATGCACTTTTCATATCCAGTTGATATAAAGTAATGTTATGATGATTAGCATAAGCAAGTAGAATTCTAATAGCTTCAAGTCTAGCAACAGGTGCAAAAGTTTCATCGAAATCAATTCCTTCAACCTGTGTGTAGCCTTGGCCTACTGTCATGCCTTATTCCTCACCACTTGACCATACTCATCTTGCTTGTTTTGATAACTCCACTTGGTGTCGATTATATTGTGCTTGTGAGGATCTGGTCGTTTGACGAGCTCCCACACGTCATTTAGCTTGAATTGAAGAAGTTCATCTTGCATGGCTTGAATCGACTCATGTTACATGAAGGCCTCAACAACTTTTGAAGATTCTGGGATAGACACAAAAGAAGAATGCCCACAAAAGTTAACTAAGTGTGAAGCTTTTGAGCGAGTGAGAGGACCTGGCGCGTTGATGTCATCGAGGATTTTGTCAAGTCCTACTTCATTTGCAATGCTCGGATGAGCTGGTTGAGGATTTCGTCTGGGCTGAGGAATTTATTCTGGAGCAATTTCCTCAGGAGCATCTTCTTGATTTTCATCAGTGCTGGGAATGATTTCTTGAGCAATTTCCTCAGAAGGAACAATGTCTTCATTAGCTTTGAACTAGATTGCTTCCTCGGGAACTAATTTATCTGGTTTAGGAGATAATTGCTCTCTTTGTGAGCCATTAGTTTCATCGAACCGCACATCTACAGTTTCAACAACCTTGTTGTGATAGTTGTTGAAGACTGTGTAGGTGTATGAGTCCTCTCTGTAACCGAGCATAAAACCCTCATGTGCTTTCGGTGTAAATTTGGAGCTATGGTGAGGATCTCTAATCTAGCATCTTGCACTGAAGACTTTGAAATAACTTACATTGGGTTTCTTGTCAATGAGGAGTTCATATGAAGTTTTCTTGAGGAATTTGTGAAGATATACCCTGTTGATGATAGGGCGAAGCAATGTTTATTGCTTCAGGCCAGAAACGACGAGGAGTCTGATATTCTTCAAGCATAGTCCGTGCCATTTCAACCGGAGTTCTGTTCTTTCTTTCAACGACGCCATTTTGTTGAGGAGTATATGGAGCAGATAATTCGTGAGTAATACCAAGTTCATCAAGATAATCATCAAGACCAGTGTTTTTGAATTATGTCCCATTATCACTCCTGATGTGTTTGATCTTGACGCTGAAGTTTGTCGAGGCCCTTGAGGAAAATCGTTTGAAGACTTCCTGCACTTCATTTTTATACAGAGATATGCACCCAAGTATATCTAGAATAATCATCAACTATGCCAAAGCCGTATAAAGATGTTGCATTTGTTAAAGTGCCATAACGAGTAGGTCCAAATAGATCCATGTGAAGCAATTCAAACGGTCGAGTAGTAGTCATGATGATCTTCGAGGGGTGTTTGGATCTGGTCATTTTTCCAGACTCACAAGCACCGTAGAGGTGGTCCTTGAGGTATTTGACTGATTCGATGCCAACGACATGCTTCTTCTTAGCCAGCGTGTGCAAATTCCTCATGCCTGCATGGCCAGGTCTTCAATGCCATAGAGAGCCTTCTGAGGTTTTTGCTAGTAGGCATGTTGCTGGTTGAGGACCTGTGGAAAAATCAACAATATACAAATCTCCTCTCCTAACACCTTCGAAGACTTTGGGTCTGTCAGATTCCATGATGACAACACATCTATATTTTCCAAGGATAACAACCATATCAAGATCACAAAGCATTGAGACTGACATGAGGTTAAACCAAAGGGATTCAACAAGCATCACTTTGTCCATGTGCATGTCCTTGGAAATAGCCACTTTGCCAAGTCCCAATACCTTCTTTTTAACTTTGTCAACATAAGTATTTTCTTAAGTGGTGATGGAGTCAGTGGCATATTCATCAGCAAGCTTTTGTCACCAGTCATGTGGTGTGTGTAGCCACTATCAAGAACCCACTCAGTAGTCTTGGGTTTGTCATCCAGCAGATGAATTAGTACAGCTTACCATCTCATATGCTTCAGACTTGAAGAATATGATACCAATTTCATTAGATAGGAATTTCATCATAAACAGTCAATTTGAGGACGTGTGAAATGCTATCATTTCATCAATGTTAGCTTGCATCCAATCAAGCATTTTCCTCAGGTCTCCAGCAAATTCTTCAGATGATGATTTTCATCTGGAGATGTGACCTGCAGAAGTGATTAGTTCAATTTCTTCACCACCCACATGTGAAGGGGTGGCAAAGAGTTCATCATCGTGCGAGCACCATATGAGAAAGGGGGCTTTGAAGCTAGTGCACTTCTCTTCATAGTAAGGGGGTTAGAGTACTCAAATGAATAGGCAGAGAAGTTCCTTGAGGATTTATGAACATAATGATCTGAGGAGTAATGCTCATATTCATATCCCTTATAGTTTCCCTGCATATGAGAAGCATTAGCATGAGTACGAGCATAGTTTTGATCAGTTGAGGATTTTGATCCTCTTGAAGACTTTGGTACACCAGAGGAATTTGATATGGGGTTCTGGTTCTTCACTGGTGGTGTCATGAGGACATTCACCTGAAGATTTTCCAAGAAACTTTTGTGGACCTAGATTTTCCGCAGTGGTGGTCCATTCCTGCAGTTAGTTCCAACATATCGAGCAAATACTTCACCAGATTGATTTTTGAACAGTTTATATTTGGAGTCAAATGACTCATCTGAGGAATAGGATAATTCACACGCAAAGCCTGTAAGATTGGATGGATCAACAGGAGGTCCTTTAGCAGCAACCCATGAGGTTTTGGGATACTGCTCAGGTTTCCAGTATGATCCATCAGTATTCAGTTTCCTTTCAAAAGCAATTCCTTCTTTCCTCGAGTTCCTGTTCAATATCTGCTTTTTGAGCACATCGCAAAGGGTTTGATGCCCTTTGAGACTTTTGTACATGCCTGTCACATACAATTCCTCCAGCCCTGCATTTTTGTTAGTAACATTTGTGGTTTCCTCAAGTGAGGAATTTGATACCACATGAGCAGTTGAAGAATTTCTAGCAATAGAAGCATTTGATGATTCCGGTGAAGAATTGGAAGTTTCACGTTCGATGCATTTGAGACATGGTAGAATCAATTCAACCTGAGCTGCACTGGTTTGTTGAGCAAGTAATGAATCATTTTCCATTCCAAGATCATCATGAGACATCCTCAACTTCTCAAGATCAAGTTTTGTTTGAATAAATTCATAGGAAAGTTTCTCATTATCTGCCAAGAGTGTGCCATGACGATCTTGAAGATTATCAAATCTAGACTGAAGACTTTTCATATCTTTAGTGAGGATTTGGGTAAGATTCATTTCATCATTCAAAAGGTCATCGCTTTTGTCTAGCAGTTTCTGAAGCTTTTCAAGGGCAGTTTGTTGTTTAGTTGCAATGTTGGCTAGTTTACTGTAACTGGGTTTTTATAATCATGAGGTTCACAGTCACTTGAATCAGAGGAGGAAGTGTCCTTCGGTACCTTTGAACCTTTTTCTATGAAGCAGTAGGTTGGAGCGAAGTCATCAGCATAGTCATCAGTGTAGATGGCGTTGTCCTTTTCTTAAAGGTTGAAGATTGACTTGCTGACGAATGTGGTAGCCAGTGCAAGACTTGCCACACCAGACTGTGAGTCTTCTTCAGAACCTTCCTCTTCATCACATTCCTCAGATTCTTCCTCATAATCCATTTCCTTGACAATGAGTTCCCGAGCCTTTTTGAAACTAGTCTTCTTGTGCGTTGAGGACTTAAAGGATGAGGATTTTGAAGATTTCTTCTTTTTCTTTGAGTCATCAGAACTTCCATCCTCGTATTTCTTATTCTTTCATTCCTTCACCCAGCAAGGACAATCAACAATATAGTGACCTGATTTCTTGCATTTGTGGCATGTTCTTTTCTTGTAGTCCTTAGATGAAGATTTTTATTTCCTCATATCTCTTCTTGAAGATTTACCAAACTGGACATGTCTTGTAAACTTCTGGAATTTTCTCACGAGCATTGCAAGCTCCTGTGCAAGTTCTTCAGGATCACCAATGCTGCAATCTGAGTCTTCTTATTCAGATGAGGAAATTGCTTTGGCCTTCAGTGCACGAGGTCTAGAGAAGCTTGGTCCATACAGATCTCTCTTCTCTTCCTATTGGAATTCGTGAGTATTGAGTCTTTCGAGTATATCAGCAGGATCAAGCATCTTGTAGTCTTATCTTTCTTGAATCATTAGAACCAGTGTATCAAATGATGAATCCAAAGAACAAGAAGTTTCTACATAACTTCATGATAAGTAATCTCTCGAGCTCCCGGTGCTTGCAGTTCATTTGAGATGTCAGTGAGGCAATCAAAGGTATCTTGGCAGCTTTCATTGTCAAGCCTCTTGAAGCGATTGAAGAGATTGCGAAGAACATCAACACGAGAGTCACGCTGAGCTGATATTCCTTCATTGACTTTGGGCAACCTGTCCCAGATTTTTTTTGCTGAGTCCAAAGCACTCACTCTGCCATACTGACCTTTGCTCAGATGGCCACAGATGATATTCTTTGCTTCAGAATCAAGTTGCTTGCATTTCTTCACATCAGCGGCAGAGACAGTAGCAACGATTGAGGGAACACCATGTTCCACAATATACTAGAGATCATTGTCAATAGATTGAAGATGCATCTGCATCTTGGTCTTCTAGTAGGGAAAGTGCTTTCCTTCGAAGGTAGGACATCCTACAGTAACCTTGATCATGCGTGCAGTCGACATAATTAAAACTCTAGGTGGTTAAACCAAAATCACACAGAACAAGGGAGTACCTTGCTGTAATACCAATTGAAAGTGCGTTATATTGACTAGAGGCGGGTGAATAGGAGAGTTTTAGAATTTCATCGCTGAGGAAATTCCTCACTTATGAATAACTTGCAGCGAAAACAACAAAGGATCAGAAGTGCAAAGTATTATAACAGCAGTTTTCTCAATGAGGATTATGAAAAACAGTTTGGACAGTACGTAGGTACAAAATAAGCAGGTTAAGATTAACTGGTATGAAGAATTTGAGGTTGAGGAAATTTAGAGAAAGTCTTCAGCAAATTCTTCAAACAGAGACAATGAAAGTCTTCAACATACAATATTGAGGAATTGAAAGACTTGAAGAAGTAGAACCCGTATCACAATGAAGACAGTTCTTGATGACCCAGTTCCAACTGTTGTGATAGTCATATGTATGGTTTGGAGCGGCTTGGTATTGAAACCAAAGGACACACAGTCCCTACCGTATTCTCCTTGAGCTAAGGACACACAGTCCTCGCCCAACACTAGTGGTAAGTCTTCAGGGCAGACTTCCAAACCCTCACAAACTCAGTCACCCGACGATCCACAATTGACTGCTGGATTGCTCTAGAGCATGATGCCTAACCATCTAGAGGATGCAGAGTCCTCAAAGGTAAAAGGCTTCAGTACCACATAGGAACAAATTCTTTAGTGATGCTCAATCACTTGGTTTTTGTGTGTGGTTTGGTGTTTGGGGTATTTCCTCACTGATGATGTACTCTCAAAGACTCTGAGGAATTTGGGTTACTCTAAATGACAAGTGTCAGTTTCTCACGGAGCAGCCAACCAACTAATGGTTGTGGGGGGCGGCTATTTATAGCCTCGGAGCATCCCGATATGATTTGACATAAATGCCCGTAAATGTTATGACCGTTGGTGCGGATAAGATCGGTGAGGTGGCGCGAATCGCGACAACGTTCGGGACTCTCAACTGTGAGAGTCCTCATGTCTCTCATATTCCTCACTTGAGGATTTTCTAGGATTATGCTTGGGTTGAGCATCATGAGGAAATTCATTCCATAGTGTTACCTCGACCCCCTTTAACATTACGGTGTTCCTATGACTCAAGAGTGAAGAAAATTAAACACAAAGAATTAATCTTCACGCTTCAAAGTCTTCGGACTGATTTTCTTCAGGACACACCGAGTTCCTCATCTTCAGTATCTTCATGAGGAATATAAATTTCATTGCAATTTCTTCACGATCCAAATCTTCAGCATAAGACCAATTTCTTCAGCCGAAGATATACATTTTTAGGGGTGGATATTCATCGTATAACTCAAACTCCTCAGCGAATCATAGATCGTGTGTACACTCATGAACACATTCGATACTTAACCTATAAGTCTTCAAAACACCAAAATCACTAAGGGCACTAGATGCACTTACAAGGGGTCCTCGGGCCGTCGGCCTATATCTATGGGTCGGACTTGTGCGCTACTTCGGGCAGCCGATGACATATATGAAGAAGATTCCATAGGACTTGGTGATAAAAGCAATAACTCCTCTACATTGACATAGCTGACTAGGACTCTTGTTATCCTAGACCTACGGTGGATTATATAAACCGAGGCCAGTGTAGTCGATACAGAATTTCATATTCATATGATCTTTACTGTTAGGGTTTAGACCACAACATATGATCTCAAGGTATATCAACTATGTACTCCATACTTAATCATCAATATAAACAAGAGAAGGACGTAGGGTTTTACCTCCATCAAGAGGGGCCGAACCTGGGTAAACATCGTATCCTTCATTCCTTGTTTCTCATTAATCCGAGATCCATAGTTTGGACCCCGTACTTGAGATCAGCCGGTATTGACACCCACAGTCATCTCGAATTACCTTCGTGTCCTAACCCTCTACAACGAGAGAGATATACTTCATGGCCATAAGGCCTAAATGCTGGCTGGGGCCAATTCACCACATTCATGAAGGTGAATGTTGAGCGGCCATAAGGCATAAATGCTAAGCATTCAATAGGGGATCTCATATCCAAAATAACGTCTTGAATCTTACACATACCAAGTTTCATCCATATCCGCAAGAACAAGGGTTCTACTCACACATGGGGAAAACAAGCATCATGACCATAATGATGGAATGCATGGATAGATTATTCATGTAACACGCAAGGTGATCCACTAGGGTTCTTGATGTTACAATGATAAGGATGTGGATGACGATGACGATGACAGTGGTGATGATGACGACGATTGCGGTCGTGATGATGTTTAAGCCCCCGTATGTGTAGTGAGGAAGATGGCCCTCTTCTCGTTGCGAAACCCTCCTCCACATGAACTCCAGACGCTAGGGTTATACATTCTGGATGAGTTTATGGTGTCTATGTGCATCTGATCCCCAATCCAATTTCACTAGGTGGAAATTGTCGATGAGGCGGTGGTGGCGGCACTCCATACGACCGTCCATTCGAGTGGGCACAGTTGTATGGAACGTAATCTTTTGCTCTAGAACCCCTACAACATTTTCTACTTTGGCCTCTTTGCTTGATTCTTTTATGGTATGTGATTATCGATTTAAATACATGATTCCACTACCATTTCTATGGATGTTCTCCATATTATGCCAATTGGTCCAAAAAGTATCACGTGAGGGATTATCTACACAAAGAGGTGAATGAAAGCGGTAAAATTCCTCAAATACTACATGTAGGCATATAATAGTTAGTAAAATTAGCACATAAATTGGACTCATCAACTCCGCCAAGCTTAAGTCTTGCTCGTCCCCAACCAAGTACTGTAAAGAGCAGATAAAGAAGTATGAGTCCATTACTACTTACACAAACGAGTAGGGAAAGAGATTTTATGACACATAATATCTCACCTATAAAATGATAATGATCACGCAAGCCTCCACACATTGTCACTCATTTGTATCGTGGACATGTGACAAGTTTATACCCTAGTTCATTGTTATTTCAACTCGGCAAGCAGATGGAGATTGTTTATCCTCTTTTCTTTTAGATATTCAATATCCTTTTATGAATTTTTGCTCTCATGTCATTGAGACCTGTTAAAAAGCTTCATTTCACTTTTAATGCGATGTGTTAGTTAAACATGAATCTCGGGAGATATTTTTTTCACAAAGGCACCTTTAACTTTAGAGGATTCACTACTTTTCCTGCTTGTCGTGCTGCAAATTGAACTTTGAATGAAGTAGCATATATATTTATTTATTGTCCTTTCAAAAACTTCACAACTGAAATGAGGAGTACTTATAATCATCATGTTAGTAAATATGTGCTACTACTTAGATCACAACCGTCATCGAGTATGTTCCCAACTAAGTGATAATGGCTCGACACAACAAAACATCCAAATAGTCAGTTGAAAGTATCGCCCCTTATTCAAAAGACAAATTGACAATTCAATCTTAACTTAAGTAAAATTTGTAACCCATTTCTAACTTGTGGTAAAATAATGCACAAACGTGAAGATACAAAGTGCATGTGAATCTCCCCTATCTTACAATCAAGCTGGAAAGATCCAAACACTTAGCTTTTAATGCTCACTCTTGGGTACCCTTGCGGGCGGTGAAGATATTCCTAGACCGTCCTTTAATCTCCTCAGTCACAACCTATTGATCCTCTACATCCTGGGTCAAAAACTCAAGTTCTGCATTGTTTTGATTAAGAGTGTCAACCAAGACGTTGATATTAAGGAAGAGACCGTCGACCCTTGATTCCAGGCCCTTGCTCATCAACCCATATGAGTCAATATCTTCTCCAATCACGTTCACGCAAGCTTTTGAAACCTTCTCCAATTCCTTGATATTTTACTTCATCTCCTCTGGAGTTGCTGCTTCCTCACTCATTCTGAGAGGGTCCTAGAGGATATGGTGGAATAGATCCTTGGAGATTGAATTGGTAGGCATTAGGAGGATACTCATATCGAGTTGTGCCACCATCACCTTCTTTATCCGGTTCCTCCTCCTTGATGTCCACCACTTTAACCTTCTCGTCAAGTTCTTTATTCTCCGGACGTGGTTCTTCCTTGAGGCTTACACTACAGGAATTAGCTTCTTTGCCGTCTGCCATCACAGACGGCAAAGACAAAACAACAGACGGCAAAGAATCTCACGGCCGGCAAAATTTCTGCGTCAGCCTACGACGGCATAGGAACTTCTTTGTCGTCTCTCCCCCCAAAGCGGACAGCAAAGCTCTTTGTCGTCAGCTTTCCTTAGGAGCAGTCGGCAAAGTGCTCGAGACGGCAGCCGACAGGTGTTGCCTCCGTTAGGGGTTAACGGAGGCTTTGCCGTCTGCCTCCCCCTTATTCTTTGCCGTCTGCCTCCCCCTTATTCTTTGTCGTCTGCCTCCTCCTCCCCCCCTCCACTCTTTGTCGTCTGCCTCCTCCTCCCCCCTCCTCCATGCCCTCTTCTTTGTCGTTTGCCCACCCTGGAGGCAGACGACAAAGAGCCTATATAGACACCACAGGATGCACAGCTGGGTGCCATGTGGCACCTTTGCCATGTGCCAGCTTATGGCAGAGGTCTTTGCCATCAGCTGGCAGACGGCAAAGAGCCCATATAGTACCTGTTTTTTTTATATTATTTCACAGCACATATATATATATATATATATTTTACATCACATTTATATAATTCACCACACATATATGATATATAGTTCACCACACATATACTTGCCAACAAATATATATAATTCACCACACATATATGATATACATATAAATCAATGTACATCCCCATATATCGAAAGAACCAACATACAAAGTATTGCACTGTTTATCCATATATACATATACATATAGTTCGACATTGTTCATTAACTCAAATGAAAACTAGATGATATACATATAAAGTTCATCCATGGACATTTTTCAACTCCATGAATGCCAGCTTCCATTCATGTAGTATATCCAATCTGCAAAAATGTGAATAAGAAATTCAGAAGAAGAACAAAATATGATGTTTTTCAGCTAATTATGTCATTTTTAGTGGAAAACAAGCTAAGAATATAATATTCATGAGCTAACCAAGGTTCTTATGCCATTTTTAGCTTATTATTGCATTTTGGAGCTAAATGGGTTAATTAAAGCAAGGATAATATGAAAGAGGAGAAGAAAGAGGAGGAGGAGGAGAATAATAAGAAATCAAGAAGAAGGAGGAGAAGGACTAGAAGGTCCTTGGCCTTCTCCTCCTCCTCCTCCTCCTCCTTCTCCTTCTTCTCTTCTTCTTCTTCTTCTTTCTTTTCATTTTGCCTATTTCTTCTCCTCTTCTCCTCTTGTTGGAGCTAAATTACCTAATTATGTCTTTTTGGAGCTAAATGGGTTAATTATCCAATTTTAGAGGAAAACAAGCTAAGTATATAATATTCATGAGCTAACATGGTTCTTATGCCATTTTGAGCTTATTATGGTATTTTGGAGCTAAATGGGCTAATTATGTCATTGTTGGGGAAATTAAAGCAAGGATAATATGAAAGAGGAGAAGAAAAAGGAGGAGGAGGAGAAGAAGAAGAAATCAAGAAGAAGGAGGAGAAGGAGGAGAAGGAGGAGGAGGAGAAGGACTAGAAGGTCCTTGGCCTTCTCCTTCTCCTCCTCCTCCTCCTCGTTCTCCTTCTTCTCTTCTTCTTCTTCTTCTTCTTTCTTTTCATTTTGCCTATTTCTTCTCCTCTTCTCCTCTTGTTGGAGCTAAATTACCTAATTATGTCTTTTTATAGCTAAATGGGTTAATTATCGCATTATAGAGGAAAACAAGCTAAGTATATAATATTCATGAGCTAACCAAGGTTCTTATGCCATTTTGAGCTTATTATGGTATTTTGGAGCTAAATGGGCTAATTATGTCATTGTTGGGGAAATTAAAGCGAGGATAATATGAAAGAGGAGACGAAAGAGGAGGAGGAGGAGGAGAAGAAGAAATCAAGAAGAAGGAGGAGAAGGAGGAGAAGGAGGAGGAGGAGAAGGACTAGAAGGTCCTTGGCCTTCTCCTCCTTCTCCTCCTCCTCCTCCTCCTCCTCCTTCTCCTCCTTCTCCTTCTACTCTTCTTCTTCTTCTTCTTCTTTCTTTTCATTTTTCCTATTTCTTCTCCTCTTCTTGGAGCTAAAATACCTAATTATGTCTTTTTGGAGCTAAATGGGCTAATTATCTCATTTTAGAGGAAAACAAGCTAAGTATATGATATTCATGAGCTAAGCAAGGTTCTTATGCCATTTTGAGCTTATTATGGTATTTTGGAGCTAAATGGGCTAATTATGTAATTGTTGGGGGAAATTAAAGAAAGGATAATATGAAAGAGGAGAAGAAAGAGGAGGAGGAGGAGAAGAAGAAGAAATCAAGAAGGAGGAGAAGGAGGAGAAGGAGGAGGAGGAGAAGGACTAGAAGGTCCTTGGCCTTCGCCTTCTTCTCCGCCATCGATGCTTCAATTCTACGCTTATTTTTACATTTAGCTCGAAGGGTCTTCTGCATCCTCTCAGTTGCATAGCACCAACAATCTTGCACGGGCCCACCCAATCTTGCCTCGGTCGGTAGATGTAAAATCAAATGCTGCATTGGATTAAAGAAGGCCGGTGGAAAGATCTTCTCTAACTTGCACAACAACTCCGGTGCAAACTCCTCCATGTCTTCTACCACACCAGGCGACAATTCTTTCACACAAAGAACACGGAAGAAATAGCTCAGCTCCGCCAGTACTAGCCATTCATCCTGAGTAATAAAGCCATGTAACATCACCGACATTACCCGCACTAGACATATGTGCCAATCATGACTCTTGAGACCAAAGATTTTTAATTTTTCAAGACTCGCTCCCTATTTAGATTTGTTGCATACCCATTAGGGAACATCAAGTGCATTTTGACCCACAAGATAATTTCCCTCAAAGCTGGCCTTATAAGATTGAACCAGGCCTTTGGCTTCGACCACTTCTGCTTTCCTTTTCCTTCTCGCATGTTTTGTAACGGTCTATGACATAGTGTCTCTTGATCGACTCTAGCCTTAATATTATCCTTTGTCTTCCCATCTATGTCAAACAATGTACCAAAAATAGCCTCTCCGATATTCTTTTCAGTGTGCATCATGTCGATATTGTGTGGAAGAAGGAGGTCTTTGAAGTAAGGCAGATCCCAGAAGCATGGCTTGTGAGTCCAGGCGTGTTTTGAATTATACCCCTTGAAATACCCTGGACGCTATGGATCAGGCTCAAGGGCATTTAACTGATCCAGGATCTGTTGGCCTGTGAATGCAGGTGGTGCCAAGTTTTTGACAACTTTACCTTTCGTGAAGTTCTTCTTGTCTTTTCTGAACTAATGGTCAGGATCCAGGAACTGTCTATGCAAGTCAAAGCAAGAATACTTCCAACCCTCCTGCAACCAATGAAACTGAAGAGCTGCCTTGCATTGGGGGCACAGGAAACTTCCATGCACACACCATCCAGAGAATAGCGCATACGCTGGCAAGTCATGCATAGAGTACATGTACCACACATGCATTTTTGAAGTTTTTTTTTCTAGCGGCATCGTATGTCTTGACCCCATTGTCCCAAGCTTCTTCCAATTCATTCTTAAGCGGTTGCAGGTACACATTCATATTCTGCCCCGGATAATTGGACCCTGGAATTATCAACGTCAGAAATATGTTCTTTCTTTGCATAATCTGCCCAGGGGGGAGATTGAGTGGATTGACAAATACAGGTCAACAACTGTATTGAGTTGTCGTCATGCCGAAGGGATTAAAAGCATCTGTGGCGGCGCAGACTCGAGGATTCCTTGGATCTGCCGCTTTATCCTGATGCAATCCATCGAAATGTTTCCACGCTTCCCCACCTGATGTGTGTACCATCATCTTATTCCCATCCGCATCTAGTTCGGTTCTTTTGCCAAATTTGTGCCATGTCATCTGTCTGGCTGTCTCTTCGACCATGAAAAGACGTTGAAGTCTTGGTACGATTGGCATATACCGAAGAACACTAACTGCGATTTGGGTCTGCCTCATCTCACCCATACCATTGTCTACCACAAGATACCTGCAAGACTCGCAACTGGGACAATAGTCCAAGTGTGCATACTCCTTCCTAAATAAGACACATCCATTCTCACATGCATCTATCTTCTCATAGGGCATCTTAAGTACACGAAGTATTTTGTCCGACTGGTACAGGTTTGCACGCATGACATGGCCTTTGGGTAGGAAACATCCAAATAGTGTCATCATCGCTTCGTAGCATTCTCTTCCCAAGTTGAACTGAGCCTTCAGAGCCATTACTTGTGCAATTGCATCCAGCTGACAGAGCTCAGTGTGCTCACGGAGAGGACGTTTTGAAGACTCCAACATTTCATAAAAGGCCTTTGCAGATTCCTCCATCTCATCTTCCAAATCCCGAGCATCATCAAAGTCTTGCACCATGTCTTCGATCCCGGTACCATGCTCGTCCGTGCGACGACGGACCACCTCAGCTCTTGTGCGTTGTATGGACTCACCATGAAATGTCCACACCGTATAATTAGGCTTAAAACCCCTCCTCGGTTAATCAGGTTCGCCATTTTTATTACGTCCAAACAACCTACACGGTAATAGGTAAATATAGGTCCTAATCCCACTTGAGTATGTGTAGATTAGGTTCGTTTTCCCATGCTCTGCTCCGGATCCAACACAAAATTTCGGCACCACCTCCCCGCTGTTCTCCTGATACACGTCTCCGCAATAAACAGAGAGTATGTGCATGTTGGAATTATGCCCTAGAGGCAATAATAAATGTATAGTTATTATTATAATTCCTGTATCAAGATAATAGTTTATTATCCATGCTATAATTGTATTGAATGAAGACTCATTTACATGTGTGGATACATAGACAAAACACCGTCCCTAGCATGCCTCTAGTTGGCTAGCCAGTTGATCGATGATAATCAGTGTCTTCTGATTATGAACAAGGTGTTGTTGCTTGATAACTGGATCACGTCATTGGGAGAATCACGTGATGGACTAGACCCAAACTAATAGACGTAGCATGTTGATCGTGTCATTTTGTTGCTACTGTTTTCTGCGTGTCAAGTATTTATTCCTATGACCATGAGATCATATAACTCACTGACACCGGAGGAATGATTTGTGTGTATCAAACGTCGCAACGTAACTGGGTGACTATAAAGATGCTCTACAGGTATCTCCGAAGGTGTTAGTTGAGTTAGTATGGATCAAGACTGGGATTTGTCACTCCGTGTGACGGAGAGGTATCTCGGGGCCCACTCGGTAATACAACATCACACACAAGCCTTGCAAGCAATGTAACTTAGTGTAAGTTGCGGGATCTTGTATTACGGAACGAGTAAAGAGACTTGCCGGTAAACGAGATTGAAATAGGTATGCGGATACTGACGATCGAATCTCGGGCAAGTAACATACCGAAGGACAAAGGGAATGACATACGGGATTATACGAATCCTTGGCACTGAGGTTCAAACGATAAAGATCTTCGTAGAATATGTAGGATCCAATATGGGCATCGAGGTCCCGCTATTGGATATTGACTGAGGAGTCTCTCGGGTCATGTCTACATAGTTCTCGAACCCGCAGGGTCTGCACACTTTAGGTTCGACGTTGTTTTATGTGTATTTGAGTTATATGGTTGGTTACCGAATGTTGTTCGGAGTCCCGGATGAGATCACGGACGTCACGAGGGTTTCCGGAATGGTCCGGAAACGAAGATTGATATATAGGATGACCTCATTTGATTACCGGAAGGTTTTCAGAGTTACCGGGAATGTACCGGGAATGACGAATGGGTTCCGGGGGTTCACCGGAGGGGGGAAACCCACTCCGGGGAAGCCCATAGGTATTTGGGGGGGTCACACCAGCCCTTAGTGGGCTGGTGGGACAGCCCACCAAATCCTATGCGCCAAGGAAGAGAAAATATCAAAGGAAAGAAAAAAAAAGGGAGAGGTGGGAAGGGGGAAGGACTCCCTCCCACCAAACCAAGTAGGACTCGGTTTGGGGGGGGGGAGAGTCCTCCCCCTGGCTCGGCCGACCCCTTGGGGTTCCCTTGGACCCCAAGGCAAGGTCCCCCTCCCTCCTCCTATATATATGGGGCTTTTAGGGCAGATTTGAGACGACTTTTCTCACGGCTGCCCGACCACATACCTCCATAGTTTTTCCTCTAGATCGTGTTTCTGCGGAGCTCGGGCGGAGCCCTGCTGAGACAAGATCATCACCAACCTCCGGAGCGCCGTGACGCTGCCGGAGAACTCTTCTACCTCTCCGTCTCTCTTGCTGGATCAAGAAGGCCGAGATCATCGTCGAGCTGTACGTGTGCTGAACGCGGAGGTGCCGTCCGTTCGGTACTAGATCGTGGGACTGATCGCGGGATTGTTCGCGGGGCGGATCGAGGGACGTGAGGACGTTCCACTACATCAACCGCGATCTCTAATCGCTTCTGCTGTACGATCTACAAGGGTACGTAGATCACTCATCCCCTCTCGTAGATGGACATCACCATGATAGGTCTTCGTGCGCGTAGGAAAATTTTTGTTTCCCATGCGAGGTTCCCCAACAGTGGCATCATGAGCTAGGTTCATGCGTAGATGTCTTCTCGAGTAGAACACAAAAGGTTTTGTGGGCGGTGATGTGCGTTTTGCTGCCCTCCTTAGTCTTTTCTTGATTCCGCGGTATTGTTGGATTGAAGCGGCTTGGACCGACATTACTCGTACGCTTACGAGAGACTGGTTTCATCGTTACGAGTAACCCCCTTTGCTCAAAGATGACTGGCAAGTGACGGTTTCTCCAACTTTAGTTGAATCGGATTTGACCAAGGAGGTCCTTGGATGAGGTTAAATAGAAACTCATATATCTCCGTTGTGGTGTTTGCGTAAGTAAGATGCGATCCTACTAGATACCCTTGGTCACCACGTAAAACATGCAACAACAAAATTAGAGGACGTCTAACTTGTTTTTGCAGGGTATGATTGTGATGTGATATGGGCAATGATGTGATGTGATATATTGGATGTATGAGATGATCATGTTGTAATAGAAATATCGACTTGCACGTCGATGGTACGGCAACCGGCAGGAGCCATAGGGTTGTTTTTATACTAACATATGTGCTTGCAGATGCGTTTACTATTTTGCTAGGATGTAGCTTTAGTAGTAATAGCATAAGTAGCACGACAACCCCGATGGCGACATGTTGATGGAGATCATGATGATGGAGATCATGGTGTGGCGCCGGTGACAAGAAGATCGTGCCGGTGCTTTGGTGATGGAGATCAAGAAGCACGTGATAATGGCCATATCATGTCACTTATGAATTGCATGTGATGTTAATCCTTTTATGCACCTTATTTTTCTTAGAACGACGGTAGCATTATGAGGTGATCTCTCACTAAAATTTCAAGACGAAATTGTGTTCTCCCCGACTGTGCACCGTTGCTACAGTTCGTCGTTTCGAGACACCACGTGATGATCGGGTGTGATAGACTCAACGTTCACATACAACGGGTGCAAAACAGTTGCGCACGCGGAACACTCGGGTTAAGCTTGACGAGCCTAGCATGTGCAGACATGGCCTCGGAACACATGAGACCGAAAGGTCGATCATGAATCATATAGTTGATATGATTAGCATAGGGATGCTTACCACTGAAACTACTCTCGACTCACGTGATGATCGGACTTGGGATAGTGTAAGTGGATCATGAACCACTCAAATGACTAGAGAGATGTACTTTTTGAGTGGGAGTTTAGCATATAATTTGATTAAGTTGAACTCTAATTATCTTGAACATAGTCTAAAGTCCACTTTGAATATATTTGTGTTGTAGATCATGGCTCACGCAAGTGTCATCCTCAATTTTAATACGTTCCTAGAGAAAGCTAAGTTGAAAGATGATGGAAGCAACTTTGTAGACTGGGCTCGTAATCTTAGGCTAATCTTACAAGCTGGAAAGAAGGATTATGTCCTTAATGCTGCGCTAGGAGATGAACCACCCGCTACGGCTGATCAGGATGTTAAGAACGCTTGGTTAGCGCGTAAGGAGGACTACTCAATAGTTCAATGTGCAGTCTTGTATGGCTTAGAGCCGGGACTTCAACGTCGCTTTGAGCGTCATGGAGCATTTGAGATGTTCCAGGAGTTGAAGTTTATCTTTCAGAAGAACGCCCGGATCGAGAGGTATGAGACCTCCGATAAATTCTATGCTTGCAAGATGGAGGAAAGCTCGTCTGTCAGTGAACATGTGCTCAAGATGTCTGGGTACTCAAACCGTCTAGCTGAACTAGGTATTGAACTCCCACAAGAAGCTATCACTGACAGAATCCTCCAATCACTGCCGCCAAGCTATAAAGGCTTTGTGTTGAACTACAACATGCAAGGGATGAACAAGTCTCCCGGCGAGTTGTTTGCGATGCTGAAAGTCGCAGAGTCTGAACTCCGTAAAGAGCATCAAGTGTTGATGGTGAGCAAGACCACTAGTTTCAAGAGAAACGGCAAAGGCAAGAAGGGCAATTCGAAGAAGAGCGGCAAGCCTGTTGCCAATCCGCCGAAGAAACCCAAGGCTGGACCTAAGCCTGAAATAGAGTGCTTCTATTGCAAGGGTATGGGTCACTGGAAGCGCAATTGCCCCAAGTATCTGGCAGATAAGAAGGCGGGCAAAGAAAAATCAGGTATATTTGATATACATGTTATTGATGTGTACTTAACCGGCTCTCGTAGTAGTGCCTGGGTATTCGATACCGGTTCTGTTGCTCATATTTGCAACTCGAAACAGGAACTGCGGAATAGACGGAGGCTGGCGAAAGACGAAGTGATGATGCGCGTAGGAAACGGTTCCAAGGTTGATGCAATCGCCGTCGGCACCGTGTCACTTCAACTACCATCGGGATTAGTGATGAACTTAAATCATTGTTATTTAGTGCCTGCGTTGAGCATGAACATTATATCTGGATCTTGTTTATTGCGAGACGGTTACTCTTTTAAGTCTGAGAATAATGGTTGTTCTATTTCTATGAGTAACATTTTTATGGTCATGCACCGAATGTGAGAGGATTGTTCATATTGAATCTTGATAGAGATACGCATATACATAACATTGAGACCAAAAGAGTTAGAGTAAACAATGATAGCGCCATATTTTTGTGGCACTGCCGCTTGGGTCATATTGGTGTAAAGCGCATGAAGAAGCTCCATGCTGATGGACTTTTGGAGTCACTTGACTTTGATTCACTTGACACGTGTGAACCATGCCTCATGGGCAAGATGACTAAGACTCCGTTCTCCGGAACAATGGAGCGTGCAAGTGACTTGTTGGAAATCATACATACCGATGTGTGTGGTCCAATGAGCGTGGAGGCACGCGGCGGATATCGTTATTTTCTCACTTTCACTGACGATCTAAGTAGATATGGTTATGTCTACTTGATGAAGCACAAGTCTGAAACATTTGAAAAGTTCAAGCAATTTCAGAGTGAAGTGGAAAATCATCGTAACAAGAAGATCAAGTTCCTACGGTCTGATCGTGGGGGTGAGTATCTGAGTTTCGAGTTTGGTGCTCACTTAAGACAATGTGGAATTGTTTCGCAGTTAACACCGCCTGGAACACCACAGCGTAATGGTGTGTCCGAACGTCGTAATCGTACTTTGTTAGAGATGGTGCGATCTATGATGTCTCTTACTGATTTGCCATTATCATTTTGGGGTTATGCATTAGAAACAGCTGCATTCACTTTAAATAGGGCACCATCAAAATCCGTTGAGACGACACCATACGAACTGTGGTATGGCAAAAGACCAAAGTTGTTGTTTCTTAAAGTTTGGGGATGTGATGCTTATGTCAAAAAGCTTCAGCCTGAAAAGCTGGAACCCAAAGCGGAAAAGTGCGTCTTCATAGGCTACCCAAAAGAGACAGTTGGGTACACCTTCTATCTCAAATCCGAGGGCAAAGTGTTTGTTGCTAAGAACGGAACTTTTCTCGAGAAGGAGTTTCTCTCGAGGGAATTGAGTGGGAGGAAAATAGAACTTGACGAGGTTGTCGAACCTCTCATCCCTCTGGATGGTGGCGCAGGACAAGGGGAAACCCCTGTGATTGCGACGCCGGTTGAGGAGGAAGTTAATGATGATGATCATGAAACTCCAGTTCAAGTTTCTGTTGAACCACGCAGGTCGACGAGATCACGCGCTGCTCCAGAGTGGTACGGTAATCCCATCTTGACAATCATGTTGTTAGACAACAATGAACCTGCAAATTATGAAGAAGCAATGGTGGGCCCAGATTCCAACAAATGGCTAGAAGCCATGAAATCCGAGATAGGATCCATGTATCAGAACAAAGTATGGACTTTGGAGATACTACCTGAGGGCCGCAAGGCTATTCAGAACAAATGGATCTTTAAGAAGAAGACGGACGCTGACGGTAATGTGACCGTTTATAAAGCTCGACTTG
The DNA here is from genome assembly GCF_904849725.1 of Hordeum vulgare subsp. vulgare. Classification (NCBI taxonomy): domain Eukaryota; kingdom Viridiplantae; phylum Streptophyta; class Magnoliopsida; order Poales; family Poaceae; genus Hordeum; species Hordeum vulgare. Next base: position 163,562,098 of record NC_058522.1, read on the forward strand.
TGGCAAAGGGTTTTCCACAAGTTCCAGGAATTGACTATGATGAGACTTTCTCTCCCGTAGCGATGCTTAAGTCCGTCAGAATCATGTTAGCAATAGCTGCATTTTTCGATTATGAAATTTGGCAGATGGATGTCAAAACGGCGTTCCTTAACGGTTTCCTTAAGGAAGAGCTGTATATGATGCAACCCGAAGGTTTTGTCGATCCTAAAAATACTGACAAAGTGTGCAAGCTCCAGCGATCCATTTATGGACTGGTGCAAGCATCTCGGAGTTGGAACAAACGCTTTGATGAGGTGATCAAAGCATTTGGGTTTATACAAGTGGTTGGAGAATCTTGTATTTACAAGAAAGTGAGTGGGAGCTCTGTGGCGTTTCTAATATTATATGTGGATGACATATTACTGATTGGAAACAACGTAGAGCTTTTGGAGAGCATAAAAGGTTACTTGAATAAAACTTTCTCTATGAAGGACCTAGGAGAAGCTGCTTACATTCTAGGCATTAAGATCTATAGGGATAGATCAAAACGCCTGATAGGACTTTCACAAAGCACATACCTTGATAAAGTTTTGAAAAGGTTCAAAATGGAACAGTCCAAGAAAGGGTTCTTGCCAGTGTTACAAGGTACGAGATTGAGTAAGACTCAGTGCCCAGCAACTGATGAAGATAGAGAGCATATGCGCTCCGTCCCCTATGCTTCAGCCATTGGTTCTATCATGTATGCGATGCTGTGCACTAGACCGGATGTTAGCCTGGCCATAAGTATGGCAGGTAGGTTCCAGAGTAATCCAGGAGTGGATCATTGGACGGCGGTCAAGAATATCCTGAAGTACCTGAAAAGGACTAAGGAGATGTTTCTCGTGTATGGAGGTGACGAAGAGCTCGCCGTAAAAGGTTACGTCGATGCAAGCTTTGACACAGATCCGGACGACTCTAAGTCGCAAACCGGATACGTATTTATTCTTAATGGGGGTGCAGTAAGCTGGTGCAGTTCCAAGCAGAGCGTCGTAGCAGATTCTACATGTGAAGCGGAGTACATGGCTGCCTCGGAGGCGGCTAAGGAGGGTGTCTGGATGAAGCAGTTCATGACGGATCTTGGAGTAGTGCCAAGTGCACTGGATCCAATAACCTTGTTCTGTGACAACACTGGTGCCATTGCCTTAGCAAAGGAACCAAGGTTTCACAAGAAGACTAGACACATCAAACGACGCTTCAACCTCATCCGCGACTACGTCGAGGAGGAGGACGTAAATATATGCAAAGTGCACACAGATCTGAATGTAGCAGACCCGCTGACTAAACCTCTTCCACGGCCAAAACATAATCGACACCAGAACTGTATGGGTGTTAGATTTATTACAATGTAATTCACATGGTGATGTGAGGGCTAGATTATTGACTCTAGTGCAAGTGGGAGACTGTTGGAATTATGCCCTAGAGGCAATAATAAATGTATAGTTATTATTATAATTCCTGTATCAAGATAATAGTTTATTATCCATGCTATAATTGTATTGAATGAAGACTCATTTACATGTGTGGATACATAGACAAAACACCGTCCCTAGCATGCCTCTAGTTGGCTAGCCAGTTGATCGATGATAATCAGTGTCTTCTGATTATGAACAAGGTGTTGTTGCTTGATAACTCGATCACGTCATTGGGAGAATCACGTGATGGACTAGACCCAAACTAATAGACGTAGCATGTTGATCGTGTCATTTTGTTGCTACTGTTTTCTGCGTGTCAAGTATTTATTCCTATGACCATGAGATCATATAACTCACTGACACCGGAGGAATGCTTTGTGTGTATCAAACGTCGCAACGTAACTGGGTGACTATAAAGATGCTCTACAGGTATCTCCGAAGGTGTTAGTTGAGTTAGTATGGATCAAGACTGGGATTTGTCACTCCGTGTGACGGAGAGGTATCTCGGGGCCCACTCGGTAATACAACATCACACACAAGCCTTGCAAGCAATGTAACTTAGTGTAAGTTGCGGGATCTTGTATTACGGAACGAGTAAAGAGACTTGCCGGTAAACGAGATTGAAATAGGTATGCGGATACTGACGATCGAATCTCGGGCAAGTAACATACCGAAGGACAAAGGGAATGACATACGGGATTATACGAATCCTTGGCACTGAGGTTCAAACGATAAAGATCTTCATAGAATATGTAGGATCCAATATGGGCATCCAGGTCCCGCTATTGGATATTGACCGAGGAGTCTCTCGGGTCATGTCTACATAGTTCTCGAACCCGCAGGGTCTGCACACTTAAGGTTCGACGTTGTTTTATGTGTATTTGAGTTATATGGTTGGTTACCGAATGTTGTTCGGAGTCCCGGATGAGATCACGGACGTCACGAGGGTTTCCGGAATGGTCCAGAAACGAAGATTGATATATAGGATGACCTCATTTGATTACCGGAAGGTTTTCGGAGTTACCGGGAATGTACCGGGAATGACGAATGGGTTCCGGGGGTTCACCGGAGGGGGGCAACCCACTCCGGGGAAGCCCATAGGTATTTGGGGGGGTCACACCAGCCCTTAGTGGGCTGGTGGGACAGCCCACCAAATCCTATGCGCCAAGGAAGAGAAAATATCAAAGGAAAGAAAAAAAAAGGGAGAGGTGGGAAGGGGGAAGGACTCCCTCCCACCAAACCAAGTAGGACTCGGTTTGGGGGGGGGGAGAGTCCTCCCCCCTGGCTCGGCCGACCCCTTGGGGTTCCCTTGGACCCCAAGCAAGGTCCCCCTCCCTCCTCCTATATATATGGGGCTTTTAGGGCAGATTTGAGACGACTTTTCTCACGGCTGCCCAACCACATACCTCCATAGTTTTTTCTCTAGATCGTGTTTCTGCGGAGCTCGGGCGGAGCCCTGCTGAGACAAGATCACCACAAACCTCCGGAGCGCCGTCACGCTGCCGGAGAACTCTTCTACCTCTCCGTCTCTCTTGCTGGATCAAGAAGGCCGAGATCATCGTCGAGCTGTACGTGTGCTGAACGCGGAGGTGCCGTCCGTTCGGTACTAGATCGTGGGACTGATCGCGGGATTGTTCGCGGGGCGGATCGAGGGACGTGAGGACGTTCCACTACATCAACCGCGATCTCTAATCGCTTCTGCTGTACGATCTACAAGGGTACGTAGATCACTCATCCCCTCTCGTAGATGGACATCACCATGATAGGTCTTCGTGCGCGTAGGAAATTTTTTGTTTCCCATGCGAGGTTCCCCAACAGTGCATCCGGAGAACAACAGGGAGGCACTGACGAAATTCAGCACCGGATCCAGAGCACAGCATACGGGAAAACGAACCCAATCTACACATACTCGGGCTGTCCATGGACAATGTTGGACAATTCGAAAGGATGGCGGTTATAAATATGCAAAGACATGCATATTTATAGATGTCGCCCTTTCGAACGGGAGACGCATACTGGTCACGCATACTCAGGTTGAAGAAACCTATATATAGATAGCAAGTTTCATCGGCACGAAGACCGGGACAGAGCAAATTAAGGGGGTAGGAGGAGAAGTCATTTGTGCTCACCAACAAACATAGGGGCGGAGCTCGTCCAACGCACGAGGAGGTCGTCGAATAACTGCACATTGAAATTCACCCAATCAACACAAATATGATGTTTTTATAAGATAATCAAAAAATATGTGACCTAACTCTTATTTTCTTTTTTCTTTTTTCCTCTTCTTCTTCTTATTCTTATTCTTATTTTCTTTTTCTTTTTCCTCTTATTCTTCTTCTCCTTCTTCTTCTTTTCTTCTCTTCTTCTTCTTCTTCTTCTTCTTCTTCTTATTTTCTTTTTTCTTTTTTCCTCTTATTCTTCTTCTCCTTCTTCTTCTTTTCTTCTTGTCTTCTTCTTCTTCTTCTTCTTCTTCTTCTTATTATTATTATTATTATTATTATTATTATTATTATTATTATTATTATTAGTATTATTATTATTATTATTATTATTCTTATTCTTATTTTCTTTTTTCTTTTTTCCTCTTATTCTCCTTCTTCTTGTTTTCTTGTTTTCTTCTTCTTCTTCATCTTCTTCATCTTCTTCTTCTTATTATTATTATTATTATTATTTTCTTTTTTCCTCTTATTCTTCTCTTCCTCTCCTATTTTTCTTCTTCTTCTTCTTCTTTCTTCTCCTTCCCTTCCTTTTCCTTCTTCTTCTTATTTTTTTCTTCTCCTTTCTCCTTCTTCTTCTTTCTCCTTCTTCTTCTTCTCCTTCTTCTTTCTTCTCCTTCCCTTCCTTTTCCTTCTTCTTCATCTTCTTCTTCGTCTCCTTCCCTTCCTTTTCCTTCTTATTCTTCTTCTTCTTCTTCTTTCTTCTCCTTCCCTTCCTTTTCCTTCTTCTTCTTTTCCTTCTTCTTCTTATTTTTTTTTCTTCTCCTTTCTCCTTCTTCTTCTTCTCCTTTCTCCTTCTTCTTCTTCTCCTTTCTCCTTCTTCTTCTTCTCCTTTCTCCTTCTTCTTCTTCTCCTTTTCTCCTTTACTAAACAGGAAACTAACCTAACTAAACCTAAACTAAAACTGAACCTAAACTAAACTAATTTAACAACCTAACAAACTAGCCTAACTAACCTAATAAACTAAAAAACTAACCTAACTAATTTAACATAAATAAAAATAAGGAAAAACAAAAAAAATGGGGGGACTCACCGGCGCGGGAGGCTGGGGTGTCTGGGCGGCGAGGAGGACGGGTAAGACGGGGCGGTGGGGCGTCGCCGCGGGCAGTGCGGCGGCTGGGGGCAGTGGTGGCGGCTGTGGGGTGCTGTGCGGCGGCAGGGGGGGGGGCAGTGGCGGTGGCGGTGGGGGCAGTGGTGTCAGCGGTGGGGGGCAGGTGAGGGGTCGGTGCAGGGGTTGGCGTAGGGGGCGGTGCAGGGGTGGCCGGCCGCCGGTGGTGCAGGAGGGAGGGGCGCACGACGGTGGAGAGAGAGACAGAGTGGGGAGTGGGGTAGTGGAGCGAGGAGCTAGGGGATAACGGCCGTCATCTTTGTCGTCTTCCCCCGGACGGCAAAGGGCCCAACGGCGGATGGCAAAGGCTAGGAGGACGACAAAGAACCCGTCCGTGGGACCCATCTGCCCTCTTTGCCGTCTGCCCTAGGTCTCTTTGCCGTCTGCAGGCAGAGGGCAAAGCCCTGGCCGATGGCAAGCATTCTTTTTACCATCAGTGAGCCCTTTACCGTCCGCTTTAGGTCAGCTGACGGCAAAGAGCTTCTTAGCCATCAGCCAGCAAACGGCAAAGAACTGGCTGATGGAAAATTACTGGATTCCAATAGTGTTATCCTCCTCAAGTCCTCCCATCTTGTGGGAACCACATCATCCAACTTGAGCAGGGGTGATGTAGGGACAAGTGGGTGAGAACTTGTTGTTCAAGGCTACACTTTCGTCTTGCAATCCATGACAAAGAACACTTTGGGGAAGATGGAAGCTAAGAAGATGTGAGATTAGATGGGTTTTAGGCTTGAGGACACACCCTTTCACCCTTTATAGAAGTTAGATATGCAGATAACCACGAGATTAGGCATAAGAGTTAGTTTAGAAAGAAATCAACACAAAATCATCAAAGAATCATAGAGACAACACAAGAGGTAACCTTCCATACGAACGGGAGCACCTATATGGCTGGTCGTATGACCTACTCATGAATCTCCTTTTTAAAAACTAATGCTACTTGTCATGATGATCCATATGACCGGTCGTACGACCACAAGCGACAGGCTATCATTTTATCTGTCTTCGAACTCCTTGCGCAGGAAGATCCATACGAACGCTCGCCTAACCCCCAGCAATCGCATGGAACGTCTTTTTCCACTCTGTGCATTTCGCAGCATCCATCTCCCATCCATGCGACCGCCCATACGAGCGATAATGACAGTATGATGCAACATCGTTTTTTCTGCTGGTTGCTTCTTCAATTCCTCCCTTATAATTCTTTCCTCCCTGAAATATTAATGAAAAAAATTCCAAACTTGGACGAAAACTTAACCACTTAAGATTTATATCGAACATCTATAATTCAAAAAAATAGACCCTAATCTTGTATTCATATCCATCATACAGACTTTTGCATACCTTTCTTTTCCATCGAAGGGTTTCAGCTTCCTCGATCGTTATAAAACTTACCTCCTCTTTTTCTCGCTCTTCTTTGTGTTCATATGCTAGGTATAGCTTCAAGTGTTGTTCATTCACGATCCAATGTCCATCTTTTCCTCCTTTTAAACGTATAGCTCCGAAATTATAAACTTCTTCAAACTCATACGATCCTTCCCAATGAGACCACTGTTTCCCTAGAAACAACTAGAGACGAGAGTTAAATAGGAGGACTGTGTCCCCTGTAGTAAAAGTTTGTTTGAGTATCTTACAGTCGTGCCACATCTTAACTTTTTCATTAAACAACCAGGCACTCTAATAAGCACTATTATGAACCTCCACTTAATCATGTATATCTTTGGTAGCCCAAAAAGCTTTATGCTCTCGTACGTCTCCAACGTATCTATATTTTTTGATGGTTTCATGCTATTATCTTGTCAAACTTTGGATCCTTTGTATGCCTTTTATATCTTTTTTGGGACTAACTTATTAACTTACTGCCATGTGTCAGTTCCTGTTTTTTCTGTGTTTTTGACCCTTTTCAGAGGAGGATTTTAAACAGAGTCCAAACGGAACGAAACTTCCAAAAAGACATTTTCCTAAACAGAAGACGATCGGCGGACTTGAGAACCAAGGCAGGGGGGCACCAGGGACACGACAATCCCCCTAGCCGCGTCCAGGGGGGCCCGCGCCTCCCAGGCTTGTGGGCTCCCTGGGCCACCTCTGCCCTAGGTCTTTCGCCTATATATTCCCAAAAATTGTAGAAAAAATCAAGAGATCATCAAAGGTACTTTTGCGTCGCCGCTAGCTTCTGTCTCCGCAAGATCCCATCTGGGGCACGTTCTGGTGCCCTGCTGGAGGGGGGATTCGGATACGGAGGGCTTCTTCATCAACACCATGACCTCTCTGATGATGCGTGAGTAGTTCACCATAGACCTACGGGTCCATAGCTAGTAGCTAGATGGCTTTATCTCTCTCTTGGATCTTCAATACAAAGTTCTCCATGATCTTCATGGAGATCTATCCGATGTAATCTTCTTTTGCGGTGTGTTTTCCGAGATCTGATGAATTGTGGATTTATGATCAGATTATCTATGAATCTTATTTGAGTTTCTTCTAATCTCTCTTATGCATGATTTCATATCCTTGTAATTCTCTTCGAGTTGTGGGTTTTGTTTGGCCAGCTTGATCTATGATTTTTGCAATGGGAGAAGTGCTTGGTTTTGGGTTCATACCGTGCAGTGACCTCACCCAGTGACAGAAGGGGTAGTGAGGCACGCATCGTGTGGTTGCCATCAAGGGTAAAAAGATGGGGTTTTCATCATTGGTTTGAGTTTATCCCTCTACATCATATCATCTTGCTTAAGGCGTTACTCTGTTCGTCATGAACTCAATAAACTAGATGCATGCTCGATAGCAGTCGATGTGTGGAGTAATAGTAGTAGATGCAGAAAGTATCTGTCTACTTGTCTCGGACATGATACCTATATGTATGATCATTGCCTTAGATATCGTCATGACTTTGCGTAGTTCTATCAATTGCTCGACAGTAATTTGTTCACCCACCGTAATATTTGCTGTTTTGAGAGAAGCCTCTAGTCAACACTATGGCCCCCGGGTCTACTTCACACCATATTTTCAGCCTTACTCTTTTACTTCATTGCACTTTCCGCCTTCAGATCTCACTTTGCAATCAATCTTGAAGGGATTGGCAACCCCTTTATAGCGTTGGGTGCAAGCTCGTTTGTGTTTGCTCAGGACTTGACGAGATTCTCCTACTGGATTGATACCTTGGTTCTCAAACTGAGGGAAATACTTAGTGCTCCTCTACTGCATCACCCTTTCCTCTTCAAGGGAAAAACCAACGCAAACAAGTCTCCGTGAACGTGTCAATTTCTGACGCTGTTGTTTGAGAAGTAGCAGAAGGATTTCTGGCGCCGTTGTCAGGGAGGATCAAGACAAGAACTCATCCAAGTAAGTGTCGCAAACTCATCTCTTGCATTTACTTTTTTGCCACCCATTTTCCTCTCCCTCACTTTTGAAAAAACAAAAAATTACAAAAATATTTGCCTTTTTCCTTTGCCTTTTTCGTTCGCCCTTTTCTCTCGCTTGCTTTCTGTTTGCTTGTGTGATTGCTTGCTTGCTGAAGTCACCATGACTGAAAACACCAAACTTTGTGAATTCTTGAATACTAATAATAATGATTTTATTAGTACTCCGATTGCTCCCGCCACTAGTGCGGAGTCGTACAAAATCAATGCTGCTTTGCTGAATCTTGTTATGAAAGAGCAATTCTCCGGCCTTCCTAGTGAAGATGCCGAATCCCATCTTAATACCTTCATTGAGCTTTGCGATATGCAAAAGAATAAAGATGTGGATAATGATGTGATTAAATTGAAGCTTTTTCCTTTCTTGTTGCGAGATCGAGCAAAAACTTGGTTTTTGTCTTTGCCCGAAAATAGTATTGATTCTTGGAATAAGTGCAAAGATGCTTACATATCCAAGTATTTTCCGCCGGCTAAGATTATCTCTCTCCGTAATGATATCATGAATTTTAAGCAACTTGATCATGAACATGTTGCACAATCTTGAGAGAGAATGAAATTGATGATTAGAAATTGTCCCGCTCATGGCTTGAGTCTTTGGATGATAATACAAATCTTCTACGCTGGTTTGAATTTCGCTTCTGGAAATATCTTGGACTCCGCCTCAGGTGAAACGTTCATGGAAATCACGTTAGGATAAGCCACAAAACTCCTAGACAATATCATGATGAACTACTCTCAGTGGCACACTGAAAGGTCACCTACTAGTAAGAAGGTACATGCTATATAAGAAATTAACTCGTTGAGTGCTAAGATGGATGAGTTAATGAATTTGGTTGCTAGTAGAAGTGCTCCTTTAGATACTAATGATATGCCCTTGTCTTCCTTGATTGAGAGTAGCAACGCTAGCTTGGACGTTAATTTTGTTGGTAGGAATAATTTTGGCAACAATAATGCTTTTAGAGGAAACTATGTTCCTAGGCCTTTTCCTAGTAACCCTTCTAATAACTTTGGCAACTCCTACAACAATACTCATGGAAATTACAATAGATTACCCTTTGATCTAGAGAGTAATATCAAAGAGTTTATCAACTCACAAAAGATTTTCAATGCGTCCATAGAGGAAAAACTACTCAAAATTGACGATTTGGCTAGGAGCGTTGATAGAATGTCTAGTGATATTGATGCTTTGAAAGTTAGGTGTGCTCCTCCCAAGATCAACATGGATGAAACTTTGAAAGCTATACGTGTTTCCATAAGTGAGAGCAAAGAAAGAACCGCCCAAGTTCGTGCTAGACATGAATGGCATAAAAAGGCGTGTTCTTGTGATAAGAATCACGAAGATCTTAAAGTGCTTGGTGTGACTCCCATTGAATCTTTGTTTTCTTGTGTCAAACCTAATGATGATGGGGCTGGATATGAATTCACTTTGGTTGAAAAAGGCCCCAATGATTCGGAGCCCATCTATCTTGATGCTAAAAGCATTGAAAGTGGAGTAGAAGATATTAAAACTTTGAGTAGTAATGAAATTACTACCTTGGATTTCAAGGAATTCAATTATGATAGTTTCTCCTTGATTGAATGCATTTCCTTGATGCAACCCATGCTAAACTCTCCACACGCTTATAGCCAAAACAAGGCCTTTACCGATCATATCGTCGAAGCTATGATAAAATCCCTTGAAGTGAAACTTGAATTGAATTATCTATCCCTAGAAAGCTTCATGATGAGTGGGAACCTACTATCAATATCAAAATCAAAAACTATGAATGCAATGCTTTGTGTAATTTGGGTGCTAGTGTTTCCACGATTCCAAAGTCTTTATGTGATGTTCTGGGTTTTAATGAGATTGAGGAGTGTTCTCTTAATTTCCATCTTGCGGATTCTACTGTCAAGAAACCCATGGGAAGGATCAATGATGTTCTTATTATTGCAAATAGGAACTACGTACCCGTGGATTTCATTGTGCTTGACATTGATTGCAATCCTACATGTCCTATTATTCTTGGTAGACCTTTCCTAAGGACTATCGGTGCTATCATCGATATGAAGGAAGGGAATATTAGATTTCAATTTCCTTTAAAGATGGGCATGGAGCACTTTCCTAGAAAGAAAATAAGATTTCCTTATGAATCCGTGATGAGGGCTACTTATGGTTTGAGCACCAAAGACGACGATATGTGATTCTACCGCTTTATGCCTAGCTAAGGGCGTTAAACAATAGCGCTTGTTGGGAGGCAACCCAATGAATTTATCTTTTTATTTCTTATTTCTTGCGTCCAGACCATCATAATTCTATTATGATAGTGTCTTTTGTGTTTCTTTGTGTATTTGAGCCAAGCAAAACCTTTATGACTAGTCTTGGTGATGGTTGTTTGATCCTGCTGGAAAAAGACAGAAACTTTTTGCTCACGAGATTATTTTTCATTTTTATTCAGAAAGAGATTTTGAGTTAATTCTTTTTTCTGCTGGTTGATATGCCTTTTTCCCAGGCAGTCGTAAGTTTTCAGAATATTTGAGGTAACAGAAGTATATGAAGTATACAGATTGCTAAAGACTGGTCTATTTTTGACAGATTATGTTTCTGTTGAGTTGGTTGCTTGTTTTGATGAAACTATGGATAGTATCGGGGGGTACTACCCATGGAAAAGTGAGAATACAGTAATCTAACACCAATATAAATAGAAATCAAGATTTCTACAGTACCTAAAGAGGTGGTAGTTTGTTTTCTTGTGCTAATGATATCACGAGTTTTTGTTTAAGTTTTGTGTTGTGAAGTTTTCAAGTTTTGGGTGATGTTCTCATGGACAAAGAGATAAGGAGTGGAAAGATCTCAAGCTTGGGGATGCCCAAGGCATCCCAAGCCAAATTCAAGGACACCAAAAAGCCTATGCTTGGGGATGCCCCGGGAAGGCATCCCCACTTTCGTCTTCAATCCATCGGTAACATTACTTGGAGCTATATTTTTATTCACCACATGATATGTGTTTTGCTTGGAGCGTCTTGTATCATAGGAGTCTTTTCTTTTTGTTGTGTCACACTCATCCTTGCTGCACACCTTTTGATAGAGACATGCCCTCATCGTGATATTGCTAGAATGCTCATCGTGCTTCACTTATATCTTTTGAGCTAGATAATTTTGCTCTATGTGCTTCACTTAGATCTTTTAGAGCACGGCGGTGCGTGACTTGGTAGTTGGCATGTGCTATGAAAGTAGTCCCAAAGGTGATAGGTACCCAAATAGTATACAAAAACCTCCATCTTCATGTGCATTGAGTAGAAAGAGAAGTTTTGACTCCTCTTAATTAGTTTTGAGACGTGGATTTGGTAATATTAAGAGTTATGTTAGTAGGATGTTGTGAATCTAGAAATACTTGTGTTGAAGTTAGTGATTCCCGTAGCATCCATGTATGGTGAACCGCTATGTTAGGAAGTCAGAGCATAATTGATCTATTGATTGTCATCCTTTGTGTTGCGGTCGGGATCGCGCGATGGTTAACACCTACTAACCCTTCCCCTAGAAGTATGCGTTTAGCACTTTGTTTCGATTACTAATAAAAACTTTTGCAACAAGTATGTGAGTTCTTCATGACTAATGTGAGTCCATGGTATAGATGCACTTTCTTCTTCCACCATTGCTAGCCTCTCTAGTGCCGCCCAATTCTCGCCGGTGCACAAACCCACCACATGTCTTCCTCAAAACAGCCACCATACCTACCTAATATGGCATTTTCATAGCCATTCGGAGATATAGTGCCATGCAACTCCCACCGTTCCGTCTCATGACTTGTGTCGTCACTCTCATATTGACATTGCATGATCGTAAGATAGCTAGCGAGATGTCTCAACGTCATACGCCAAGCTAGATCGTTCCACATCCCGGTACACTGCCGGAGGCATTTCCTATAGAGTCATCATCGTTCTGAGCTTTGAGCTGTGAGTAAATAAAAGTGTGATGATCATCATTATTAGAGCATTGTCCCATGTGAGGAAATAAAAAAAGGCCAAAGAGCCCAAATAAAAAAAAGATAAAACAAAAAAAGAGAAAAAAAAGAGGCCCAAGAGCCCAAATAAAAAAAGAGAGAGAAAAAGAGAGAAGGGACAATGCTACTATCTTTTTCCACACTTGTGCTTCATAATAGCACCATGTTCTTCATGATTGAGAGCCTCTCATTTTGTCACTGCCATATGCTAGTGGGAATCTTTATTATATAGCTTGGCTTGTATATTCCAATGATGGGCTTCCTCAAAATTGCCCTAGGTTTTCGTGAGCAAGCAAGTTGGATGCACACCCACTAGTTCTCCTTTTGAGCTTTCACATACTTATAGCTCTAGTGCATCCTTTGTATGGCAATCCCTACTCATTCACATTGATATCTATTAATGGGCATCTCCATAGCCCTTTGATACGCCGAGTCAATGTGACCATCTCCTCCCTTTTTGTCTCACAACCACCACCACACTCTATTCCACCTATAGTGCTATATCCATGGCTCACGCTCATGTATTGCGTGATAGTTATAAAAAGTTTGAGAAAGTAAGAGTGGGAAAACAATTACTTTGCCAATACCGCGGTTGTGCATGATTTAAATTAGTTGTGTGAGGATGATGGAGCATAGCGAGACTATATGATTTTGTAGGGATAACTTCCTTTGGCCTTGTTATTTCAAAAGTTCATGATTACCTTACTAGTTTGCTTGAAGTATTACCGTTTTCATGTCAATAGCAAACTATTGTTTTGAATCTTACGGATCTGAACATTCATGTCACACGAAACAAGTTACAAAGGACAACTATGCTAGGTAGCATTCCACATCAAAAATTCAGTCTTTATCAATTCCCTACTCGAGGACGAGCAGGAGTTAAGCTTGGGGATGCTTGATACATCTCCAACGTATCTATAATTATTGATGGTTTCATGCTATTACCTTGTCCAACTTAGGATGCTTTGTATGCCTTTTATATCTTTTTTGGGACTAACTTATTAACTCAGTGCCAAGTGTTAGTTCCTGCTTTTTCCGTGTTTTTGACCCTTTTCAGAGGAGGATTTTAAATGGAGTCCAAACGGAACGAAACTTCCAAATTTTTTTTTTCGAAACAGAAGACGATCGGGGGACTTGAGAACCAAGGCAGGGGCCACCAGGGACCCCACAAGCCCCCTAGCCGCGGCCAAGGGGCCCGCGCCTCCCAGGCTTGTGGGCTCCCTGGGCCACCTCTGCCCTAGGTATTTCGCCTATATATTCCCAAAAATTCCAGAAAAAATCAGGAGATCGTCGAAAGTACTTTTCCGCCGCCGCAAGCTTCTGTCTCTGCAAGATCCCATCTGGGGCATGTTTTGGTGCCCCGCTGGAGGGGGATCCGGATACGAAGGGCTTCTTCATCAACACCATGACCTCTCCGATGATGCGTAAGTAGTTCACCATAGACCTACGGGTCCATAGCTAGTAGCTAGATGGCTTTCTCTCTCTTGGATATTCAATACAATGTTCTCCATGATCTTCATGGAGATCTATCCGATGTAATCTTCTTTTGCGGTGTGTTTGTCGAGGTCCGATGAATTGTGGATTTATGATCAGATTATCTATGAATCTTATTTGAGTTTCTTCTGATCTCTCTTATGCATGATTTCATATCCTTGTAATTCTCTTCGAGTTGTGGGTTTTGTTTGGCCACCTTTATCTATGATTCTTGCAGTGGGAGAAGTGCTTGGTTTTGGGTTCATATCATGCGGTGACCTCACCCAGTGACAGAAGGGGTAGCGAGGCACGCATCGTGTTGTTTCCATCAAGGGTAAAGAGATGGGGTTTTCATCATTGGTTTACTTGTCTCGGACATGATGCATATATGTATGATCATTGCCTTAGATATTGTCTGGACTTTGCGAGGTTCTATCAATTGCTCGACAATAATTTGTTCACCCACCGTAATATTTGCTATTTTGATAGAAGCCTCTAGTGAACACTATGGCCCCGGGGTCTACTTCACACCATATTTTCAGCCTTACTCTTTTACTTTGTTGCACTTTGCACCTTCAGATCTCACTTTGCAATCATTGAAGGGATTGACAACCCCTTTATAGCATTGGGTGCATGCTCGTTTGTGTTTGCGAAGGTACTCTGGACTTGACGAGATTCTCCTACTGGATTGATACCTTGGTTCTCAAACTGAGGGAAATACTTACTGCTCCTGTGCTGCATCCACCTTTCCTCTTCAAGGGAAAAACCAACGCAAGAAAGTCTCTGTCAACGTGTCAATTTCTGATGCTGTTGTTTGAGAAGTAGCATGCTCTAACTCCGAAGGTAAATGACATGCATTACTATATACTATCTTGTATACTGACATACCACTACTACGGGATGGTCCAAACATGACCTATGAATTAGAGACACTTCGATGAAACTATGTGCGATGTATGCATAGAAAATGGTATAGTTCAAGGTCCGTCGCCAATAACGTGAACTATGTGCGATGGCGGAACCATTAATTACGATTTAGAAAACAATAACATGTGCGAAACGTGGCATACAGTTGTTCGATACAAACGGCTTGCAAGGAGCCAAAATTATGCAAACGCTTAACCAAACAAAGGTGTGTGTGATGTATGGCATACAGTTCATCTGGATGAACAGATTGCAATGAGGCAAGATAGCACAACCAATTCGGAGTCAGAATTTGTGTATGATACCACGCAAATAGGTCGCTTGGATGAACTGTTTGCGATGACAAAAGTAACACAAATGATTCAGCGTAACAAGATGTGTGTGATACACGACAAAACAAGTCAGTAATCGGAATTGTGTGGGAAGACAGATAAATATACAGATAATTCCTGATAATAAGCTATATGTTTTGTGGGAAAACACTGGATCGCAGCAAATTATGTGTGTTTGTTGAAATCATCACCGGCGTGTTCCTTTCTTTAATAATAAGCAATGTGATTTGCTCTGTGTTTATACCATCTATGATGTGTCTACAGAACAACAACATGATTGCATAACCTAAATAAATATCTAATTACATTACTAACTATAGAGAACATTTGCACGCCTCAATTAACAAATACATGCATACTAAACTAGTAGTAACAATCATCAAATTACCTATACTTCTTGTGATGATGGGTTTCGGTTGGGGCATGACGGAGGAACTTCCTCATGTCAACGATCCACTTGCACATATTGTAGCTTACATACGCATCCTTGGCCACGTACTTGACGTGATATTCATCCAGTCTTTTGTCCAAGGCACAGTGCCACGCAACCTTCTTCTTATTGCAGATATCCTTCACGCCTTTCTAGTACGTGTCAATGATGTCCATGGCGAGGTCAACCAGGGAGCCCTTATGCTTCTCCTCACCGCACAGTTCTTGTACTTGCATTGGATGTCCACAAGCTTCTGGCATGCCAAGCCCATGGTCTGCACCTTTTCATTGTTGGTGGTGTCCACCTTACTGAATATGTAGTCGATCTTTTAAAAAACCTAGCAAAACGCTCGCAAGGCCTTGTGGCCATGTAGTAGTGGTAGATAAGGATATAATGGCCCACACACAACTGGGTGACGACAATCTTCCGATCATGCCCGGTACGACCGCTGATGTACTCGAGGTCGAAGCCGACCACTTTATACTTGTCATCGACAAGTAACTACTCCATGGCGTGCATGGAGTTCTCCACTCAGACCGGGTAGTTGCTGTACACAACTGAGAGGTCCTTGAACCTTACGTAGGTGTTCACATAGGAATAGATGGTGAACTGTCGCTCGTCGTTGGCAGCCACCATAAGAGCTGAGCAGGTTATCCTCTTTGTAGTTGGAGTCATTGTTGTGCTTCTTGCATTGTGGGGAAAGGTTGAAGAGAGGCAAGAGGTTAAAATTTGTGATGGAGTAAATGGGACTAGACGGGCTGTAATTGGCACGTCTTGTCACCGTGTTCCCAGCGGATGATTGTTGTGCAAGCTTGATCAACGCACAAACATGTGTTTTGCTTGGCCACAAGGAGGATCGAAGTGCCGCCAACATATCATTTGTGAGCCCATTCCGGTGCAACCGCGTAGGTTCCCACGGACAACCGCACAAAACTTTCCTGCCTAGCTCGGTTGGTCAAGCGTCATCTAGGAGAAGTTCCCATTATTGTAGGCGTTAAATGGCAAACGATTAGCAAAAACAAAGTGTGTGCAATGACTTAAAGTAGCAAACACATTCAACACTAAACAACAGGCCGGGTGTGACGATGTGAATGAGCGCTCTCGGTTCCATAATATAGTTCAATTGTGACGAGACCGGGAGGGGAAACACAAGCCAGAATCGTAATTAAATCAAGTAAGTTACATGTTAAGGTGCAACTATCAATTGTCCATTGCATATTTAATACAAATGTGGTACTGCCAAAATACGGCTCTCATACAATGCCAGTTCACTGATTGTATAGCAAATGGCATAAATATGACAAGCCTTAGATTCGATGATTACAAGGTTCAAAATTATATTGGAAATGAAATTCAGCCTATGCAGAACCTTTTTCATGTAGTTGTGGACGCCTATGTTGATCAGCTGAAATTGAACATATGAAAGTTCCAAACTGTTATGAAAGGTCCCTCGATAGGAGTTCAAAGTAATTTCATAGAGATGGAGATCAAGGCATTCAATGGGAAGTCTAAGATAAGCATAAATATTGCATCAACTAAACTGATTGCAGCTCAAGACTGCAATTACATTGCTTTACATACTACTGGTCATAAAACGAAGTCTCACCAACATCTAGATCAACACATAATAAGCGTAATCAAGCATACATATAAGATGCACAAACTAGATAGCTAGGGTAGCGTGGGACATGTATATATATAACTCAATCCTCATCGTACCCACCAACAATGTAAACTTTCTCCAGGTACTCCGCGTACGTGGCCTGCGCCACCTGACGAGAATACTTCTGCCTGAAGGAGCCAGCAGCACGTCCTCTAGCATGCACCAGAACACTTGAAAACACAAGGTTAAGCCTTTGGGCACATAACATGTATCTGGAGCCCCCTTTCCAGGTCTTGATATGACGATTATGCTTTCCTCCGCAGAACTCCCTGAGCTTTTGTTTCTTGTACCTCATTTGGTAGTATTTATCGCTATCAATGCCGTCAGATAGAACCTGGACACATAATAAAAAAATCATAACATTGATGAATAAAATGCAAAAATGATATAAAAACAACTTAGTGAAACAAAATTATTAACTAGTGACTATAAATGCACGAACTCGATATTGGCAAACAGACTAGGAGTAGTAACTTTCAAGTACTACTCTCTATATCACTAAAGTAGTGATCTAAATGCTCTTATACATTATTTATTTACAAAGAGGCTACATGTATAATCATCTATGTAGGTCATTCACATTGATTTTAAAATCTGTCTATGAATTATTAGCATAATTAGTAATCCTAGACGGATTATTAGTAAGATGATCATTTGTACAGATCAACCATTAAATTACTATAACCTTGGACAGATTATTAGCATGCCTAACAGGTTCTGTGACATCGTCGGAGTTGTCGCCATCAGAGTCATCCGAGTCATCCTCGCTAGATTGGTCATCGGAGAGGTCGTAGTAGTATTTGTGTAGCACTGCCTCCTGTTGGGGAGGCACGATGGGGTTTACGACATCGTGGCCGGCCTTCTGTCCGTCCAACACCTCATCAGCGGGGAGGGCAACCTCGTCACTAAGCATCAAGAGATGCTTAGGTGCTTTGCCTACCCTAGCTTCGAACCCCGTGTCACAGATCCCTCTAATGGTGCGCTTGGTCGCCATTTGATACACTTTCGAGAGTGTTTCGACTAGGAACAACTACGATGATGAAGGCAGTGTGCGGAGAGAGTGGGTAGTGCGGTCGCGTGTTATAACAAACAACACATGCGCAATTAATATGGAGTGGTTGGGGGCTAGGCGGGAGGCGTTTAAGTGACTCCCTTCCCAGTGAGCTTGCGTAGCGGTCTTATTGCATGCCTCGTGTTATTTCACACCACTCCTCGCACGTCTCCCGATGAGCCTGCACACAGGATTGCTCGCACGCTCCCCATCAATTCACACACCTGCTCTCACATCTCATGGTGAGCTAGCATAGTGCCCTGCTCGCACACGTCCTGTAAATTTACACACCTGCTCACACTGTCAGCTTGAGGAGTGGACTGCTTGCATGCATACCGTCAACTCATGTCCTCTGGAACACGGGGCTCATAGTGGTACGTAATAAATTATTGGGAGGTCATGAATAATTTAACCATTTGCGATGATAACATGACAACTGTGTGTCCCAATCTTTAATAAGTTTCCATTTGTAATAAAAGTATATCAAAAACTTGTCTCTAATTTGACCAAAAAATATCACATGATATCATGAAACAAAATGCCAAGTTTCATGAGTCCCAAGTAAGTTTTGGATTTACTTGAATTTAAAAATGAATATTTTCAATGTGTGTGTCTTAGCTGTCTACAACCAAGATCTTCAATAGTTTGACGGCACATATGAACCCAATGATGGCACATATGATTTACCTAATGAATTCCTAGAAATTCAATTGATGTATAATTTATGAATTATATATGAACTTTTTCTAATTTTAACACAGACTCATATGTCTCGTGTTTACTGCATAAAAATAGTTTGACGTGCCTCAAAGTGGTGGGTTGGGTGGTGATCGGGGTGGGGGGGGTAATTCCGGCACACTTCGTGGCTTGAGATTCTCTCTGTGTGATTGCCCGATTTGTGAGGCAGTTTCCACACCAAAGTATCAAAGTTGTGCATTGAACATTTAAAACAATACACAACACTAACGTCATACATATGTTTGGGACACATGCACACGACGGTGGTCATCCCTCGGACAATCCCTCATGTGTTATTAGTGATGCGCCCATTCGTGGACCCACGTGACCTATCACTTCGGACCATGACGAGAGGGGGGGGTGACCAAGCTGGATTCATTATGGTCGGTGTTGCGGAAGATCATGGTGAGATTCCACACCAAAGTTTGACGTGTGTGCGTACTGTAAGTGTATCTAGTGTCCCTTAGTGATTTTCGTGGTTTGAAGACTTATAGGTTAAGAGACTGATATGTTTGTGAGTGTACACAGGCTCCATAAGTCACTGAGGAGTTTGAGTTATTCGATAAATATCAACCCCTAAAAATTTATGTCTTCGGGTGAAGAATTTGGTGATTCCTTGAAGACTTTGATTGCGAAGAAATTGCAAAGAAATTGATATTCCTCATGAAGATATTGAAGATGAGGAATTCGGTGTGTCCTGAAGAAAACACTCTAAAGACTATGAAGCGTGAATATTTACCCTTTCTGTTTCAGTTTTTTTACACTTTAGTCATAGGAACACCGTACTGTTAAAGGGGTCGAGGTAAAACTACGAAACGAATTTCCTCATGATGCTCAACCCAAATCTAAATCTACCAAAGTCTCAAACTGAGGAATATGAGAGACATGAGGACTTTCATAGTTGAAAGTTCCGACCATTGCCGCACCACGTGCCACCTCACTGATCTTATCCAGCCCACGATCATATTATTAAAGGGAATTTATGTCAAATCATGACAGGATGCTCCCAGGCTATAAATAGCCGCCCCCACAACCACTTGCTAGTTGGCTGCGCCGAGAGAAACTGATGCTCGTCATTTAGAGCAACCCAAATTCCTCAGAGCCTACAAGAGAAAACCATCAAGTGAGGAAATACCCCAAACACACCCAAACCAAAAACCCAAGTGATTGAGCATCACTAAAGAAGTTGTTCCTGTGTGGAACCAACGCTTGTTACCTTTGAGGATTGTGTATCCTCCAGACGGTTAGGCGTCACCGTTTAGAGCATCTAGCAGTCAATTGTGGATGGCCGGGTGACCAACTTTGTGAGAGTTTCGAAGTCTACCCTGAAGACTTACGACGAGTGTTGGACGAGGACTATGTGTCCTTAGCTCAAGGAGAATACGGTAGGGACTCTGTGTCTCGGGACTGTGTGTGCTTTGGTTTCAATACCATGCCGCTCCGAACCAGACGTACAACTGTCACAACAGTTGGAAATGGGTCATCAACAACTGTCTTCATCGAGATACGAGTTCTATTTCTTCAACTCTTTCATTTCCTCAATTGTATGTTGAAGACTTTCATGTGTATTGTTTGAAGAATTTGTCTCAAGACTTTCTCTGAATTTCCTCAACCTCAAATTCTTCACTTGAGTTAATCTTCACGTGCTTACTCTGTACTTGCAAACTGTGCAAACCGAATCTCTGTAATATCATCGAGTACTTTGCTGTAGACATTTTTGCACACCTGATCATGTATTATTTCCGCTGCACTTAGTTCATGACTGAGGACTTTCCTCACAAGGAATTTACTCAGTGATGAAATTATAAAAATCTCCTATTCACCGCCCTCTAGTATATATAATGCACTTTTAATTGGTATCATAGCAAGGTACTCCCTTGTTCTATGTGATTTTGGTTTAACCACTTGGAGTTTTAGTTATGTCGACCACAGTTACGGCAGGATGACCTACCTTCGAAGAAAAGGACTTCCCCTACTGGAAGATCAAGATGAACATGCATCTTCAAGCAATTGACAATGATCTCTCGTATATTGTGGAAAATGGTATTCCCTCCATCACTGCTACTATCTCTGCCGCAGATGTGAAGAAGTTCAAGGAACTTGACTCGCAAGCGAAGAATGTCATCTTTGGCCATCTGAGCAAAGGTCAGTATGGCAGAGTGAGTGCTTTGGGCACAACTAAGCTTGTCTGGGATAGGCTGTCCAAGGTCAATGGGGGAGTCTTAACACAGCGTGACTCTCGTGTCGATGTTCTTTGCAATATCTTCAATCGCTTCAAGAGGCTTGACACTTAAAGCTGCCAAGATACCTTTGATATCCTCACCGATATCTCAAATGAACTGCAAGCACTCGGAGCTCGAGACATTACTGACCATGAAGTTGTGAAGAAACTGCTACGATCTCTTGATCCATCATTTGACACACTGGTTCTGATGATTCAAGAACGAAGAGACTACAAGATGCTTGATCTTACTGATATACTTGAGAGACTCAATACTCATGAATTCCAACAAGAAGAAAAGAGAGATCTGTATGGACCAAGCTACTCAAGACCTCATGCGCTGATGGCTAAGGCTATTTCCTCATGTGAAGAAGAAGACTCGGATTGCACCATTGGTGACCCTGAAGAACTTGGACAAGAACTTGCAGTGCTCGTGAGGAAATTCCAGATGTTCATAAAGCGTGGCCAGTTCGGAAAATCTTCAAGAAAAGATATGAGGAAATCCGAATCTTCATGTGAAGACTACAAGAAAACAACATGCCACAAATGCAAGAAATCTGGTCACTAAAGTGCTGATTGTCCTTGCTGGGTGAAAGAATCAAGGAATAAGAAATACAAGGACGAGAGTTCTGATGACTCGAAGAAAAATAAGAAATCTTCAAAATCCTCATCTTCAAAGTCCTCATCGCACAAGAAGACCAATTTCAGAAAGGCTCGGGCACTCATTGGCAAGGAAATGGATTCTAAAGAAGAATCTGAGGAATGTAATGAAGAGGAAGGTTCTGAAGTGGAGTCATAGTCTGGTGTGGCAAGTCTTGCATTGGCTACCACATTCGTTAGCAAGTCAATCTTCAACCTTGAAGAAAATGAAAACGCTATCTACACTGATGAATATGCTGATGACTTCGCTCCAACCTATTGCTTCATGGGAAAAGGTTCAAAGGTACCAAACCAAACTTCCTCCTCTAATTCTAGTGACTGTGAATCCGACGATTATCAAAAACCCAGTTACTATAAACTTGCCAACATTGCCACTAAGAAACAATGTGCCATTGAAAAGCTTCAGAAACTGCTAGAGAGAAGCGATGATCCGTTGAACGTTGAAATGAATCATACTCAAGTCCTCTCTGAAGATGTAAAAAGTCTTCAGTCTAGATTTGACAGTCTTCAAGATCGTTATGGCACACTCTTGGCTGATCATGAGAAACTTTCCTATGAATTTCTTCAAGGGAATCTTGATCTTGAGAAGTTGAGAATGTCTCATGATGATCTTCGAATGGAAAGTGATTCATTGCTTGCTCAACAGATCAGTACCACTCAGGTTGAATTCATTCCACCATGTCTAAAATGCATCAAGCGTGAAACTACTAGTTCTTCACCAGAATCATCAAATGCTTCTATCGCTACAAGTTCTTCAACTGTTCTTGTGGTATCAAATTCTTCACTTGAGTAAAACACAAATGCTACTCACGAAAATGCAGGATTGAAGGAATTGTATGTGGCAGACATATACAAAAGTCCCAAAGGGCATCAAACCCTTTGCGGTGTGCTCAAGAAGCAGATTCTGAACAGGAACCCGCGGAAAGAGGGCATTGCCTTCGAGAGGAAATTTAATGCTGATGGATCATACTGGAAACGTGAGCAGTACCCCAAAACCTCATGGGTTGCTGCTAAAGGCCCTTCCATCGATCCATCTACTCTAATAGGCTTTGCATGTTAAATGTCCTATTCCTATGATGAGTCATTTGACTCCAACTATAAATTGTTAAAAAATCAATCTGGTGAAATATTTGCTAGATATGTTGGAACTAACTGCAAAAATGGACCACCCCTGAGGAAAATTTGGGTCCCCAAAAGTTGCTTGGAAAATCTTCACGTGAATGTCCTCATGACACCACCTATGAAGAACCAGGACCCGAGATCAAATTCCTCACGTGGACCAAAGTCTTCACGAGGATCAAATTCCTCAAATAGTCAAATTTATTCTCATACTTGCTATAATGCTTCTGATATGTAGGGAAACTACAAGGGACATGAATATGAGCGTTATTCCTCAAATCATTATGTCCATAACTCCTCAAAAAATTTATTTGCCTATTAATTTGAGTACTCTAACCCCCTTGTGTGAAAAGAAGTGCATTAGCTTCAATGCCTCCATTCTCATATGGTGCTCGCACGACGATGAACTCTTGGCCACCCCTTCAGATGTGGGTGGTAAAGAAATTGAACTAATCACTTCTACAAGTTAGGTCTCCAGATGAAAGTCATCATGTGAAGAATTTGCTGGAGACCTCATGAAATTGCTTGTTTGTACGCAAACTAAAAATTATGAAATGATAACATTTCACACGTCCTCAAATTTACTGTTTATGATGAAATTCTTAACCGATGAAATTGATATCATATTCTTCAATTATGAAGAATGTGATATGGTAAGATGTACTAATTCATCTTCAGGATGACAAACCCAAGAATCCAGAGTGGGTTCTTGACAATGGTTGCACACATCACATGACTGGTGATAAAAGCTTGTTCATGAATATGCCACTGACTCCATCACCACTGAAGCAAATCACTTACGCCGATAAAGGTAACAGCAAGGTATTGGGACTTGGTAAAGTGGCTATCTACAAGGACCGGCACATGGACAAAGTCATTCTTGCCAAATCCCTTGGGTTTAACCTCATGTCAATCTCAATGCTTTGTGATCTTGATATGATTGTCATCTTTAGAAAATATAGATGTGTAGTCATCATGGAATGTGACAAATCGGAAGTCTTTGAAGGCTTTAGGAGAGGAGATTTGTATATTGTTGATTTTTCCACACGTCCTCAACCAGCCACATGCTTACTAGCAAAAACCTCAGAAGGCTAGCTATGGCATCGACGACTTGGTCATGCAGGCATGAGGAATTTGCACAGACTGGCGAAGAAGAAACATGTCATTGTCATCGAATCCGTCAAATTCCTCAAGGACCATCTCTGCGGTGCTTGTGAGTCTGGCAAAATAACCAGATCCAAACACCCCTCGAAGACTATCATGACTACTACTCGTCCGTTTGAATTGATTGACATGGATCTATTTGGACCTGTTCATTATGCTACTCTAACTAATGCAACATCTTTATATGGCTTTGTCATCGTTGATGACTACTCTCGCTATACTTGGGTACACATCATTCTCTATAAAAATGAAATTAAGGAAGTCTTCAAATGATTTTCCTCAAGGGCCTCAACAAACTTCGTTGTGAAGATCAAACACATCAGGAGTGATAATGGGACAGAATTCAAGAATACTGGTCTTGATGATTATCTTGATGAACTTGGTATTACTTACGAATTGTCTGCTCCTTATACTCCTCAACAGAATGGCATCGTTGAACGCAAGAACAAGACTCTGGTTGAAATGGCACGGACTATGCTTGAAAAATATCAGAATCCTCGTCGCTTCTGGCCTGAAGCAATTAACACTGCTCGCCACATCATCAACAGGGTATATGTGCACAAATTCCTTAAGAAAACATCATATGAACTCCTCACTGACAAGAAACCCAATGTAGGTTATTTCAAAGTCTTTGGTGCAAGATGTTGGATTAGAGATCGTCACCATAGCTCAAAGTTTGCACCTAAAGCACATGAGGGTTTATGCTTGGTTACGAAAAAGACTCGCACGCCAAGAGAGCAACTGCCTCCTGTGCGAGATAAATTGACTCCCGAGGAAGCCATCAAGCTCAAAGATACTGAAGATATAATTCCTACTGAGGAACAACCCCTTGTTGAAGAAGTCGTCCCCAACACTGATGAAATTCAAGCACGTGCTCCTGAAGAAAATGCTACAGAGCAAATTCCCCAGCCCAACCAAAGTCCTCAACCAGCTCATCCAAGTATTGCAAATGAAGTGGAACTTGACAAAATCCTCGATGACATCAATGCACCAGGTCCTCTCACTCTCTCAAAAGCTTCACATTTAGTTAACTTTTGTGGCCATTCCTTGTTTGGGTCTATCACAGAACCCTCAAAAGTTGTTGAAGCCTTCATGGAACCTGAGTGGATTCAAGCCATGCAAGATGAACCTCTTCAGATCAAGCTAAATGACGTATGGGAACTCGTAAAAAGACCAGATCTTCACATGCACAATATCATCAGCACAAAGTGGATTTAGCAAAACAAGCAAGATGAGGATGGACATGTTGTGAGGATCAAGGCACGGCTTGTAGCCCAAGGCTACACATAGGTTGAAGGAATTGACTTTGATGAAACTTTCGCACCTGTTGCTAGACTTGAAGCTATTCGAATATGACTTGCTTATGCTAACCTAACCATCACAATATTACTCTATATCAAATGGATGTGAAAAGTGCATTCCTCAATGGTAAGCTTGAGGAAGAAGTATATGTTTCTCAGCCCCCAGGTTTTGAAGACCTGAAGCACCCTGACAAAGTCTTTAGACTCAAAAAGGCACTCAATGGCCTCAAGCAAGCCCCTCGGGCGTGGTATGATACATTGAAGGAATTACTCATGAAGAAAGGCTTCAAACCCGGTTCACTTGATCCTACTCTTTTGACAAAATCCTATGACAATGAACTATTTGTGTGCCAAATATATATCGACGACATTATCTTTGGTTGTACTGACAAACGTTACAATGATGAATTTGCCTACATGATGGGTGAAGAATATCAAATGTGTATGATGGGAGAGATGAAATTCTTCTTAGGTCTGCAAATTCATGAACAACGTAATGACATATTCATATCTCAGGAGAAATACCTCAAGGATGTTCTAAGGAAATTCGGCATGCATGAATGCAAAGCCGTCAGGATTCCTATGCCCACCAACGGCCACCTCTGCATTGACGAAAATGGTAAAGGTTTCGCTCAGCAGGTATATCGTTCTATGATTGGCTCTTTATTGTACCTATGTGCATCTAGGCCAGATATTATGCTTAGTGTTTGCATGTGTGCTTGTTTTCAAGCAAAACCGAAGGAATCACACCATAAAGCTGTGAAACATATTCTTCGATATCTACCTCGCACACCAACACTAGGATTATGGTACCCCAAGGGCTCAAATCTTCACCTCGTTGGATATTCTAATTCTGATTATGCTCGTGACCGTGTGGATCACAAGTCAATGTCAGGCACATGTCATTTCCTCAAAAGATCATTAGTCTCTTGGTCCTCAAAGAAGCAGAACTATGTATCACTCTCCACTACTGAAGCTAAATACATTGCTGCTGGATCTTGTTGTGCTCAACTGCTATGGATGAAGCAAACCCTCAGAGACTACAACATCAACATGAAGAATGTGCCCCTCTACTGTGACATTGAGAGTGCAATCAAGATCGCCTACAACCCAGTACAACACCTGTAGACCAAACAGATCTAGACTTATCATCATTTTCTTCGTGACCATGTCCTCAAGGGCAATATCATCATCAACCATGTGAAGACTGATGATCAGCTAGGAGATATCTTCACAAAGCCCTTGGATGAGAGAAGGTTTTGCAAGTTGTGGTGTGAGCTAAATATCCTAGAATCTTCAAATGTCTTGTAAACATGCACACATCCTAACACTTCTACAAAATTGATGACTTAGATGTGCAACACACAAAGTAACGATTTTCTTCAATCAATGAAGAATATCACTCTAAGTGTGAAGAAATCAATGATGAATTTGGTTCTCAAGGCCCTACGACAATTGTACGCGGCACCTGAAATCATCATTCTTATACTGTGGGTCACGCCACCACCCAACTATGAAATTCTTCAAGTTGGAAATTCTTCAATCTAAGACTTTTCACAAATTCCTCAAAAGTTTCAAAGTTTTCAAAATTTTCAAATTCTTCAAAACTTAATGTGATGATCTTCATTTGACTATATATATTATAATGAGCTTTCAATGTCCTCAACAACATTCACTTATTGCTCAGTCTTCAAGTTGTTATTTCATCTAACTGAATGTGATTGGACCCGACTTCCCTCTATGCTAAGCTCAACCTACTCAATTCTCAGTTCTTCATATGTGTTCTATTTGACACTTGTTCAAATCCTCACTGAGTCCTTGTCATTTGAGGACTTTGAAACAAAATCCTCAAAATTCAAAAACTTATTTTTAACGTTACCACAGTAACCGCACCCACTACTGACAAACGGATAATCACGATCTCCACCGCTTTGATCGTGGGTAGCACGTGTCATGTGGAGACGAAAGGGCAAGAGCAGTTCGGTCCAAAAGTTTCGCCCCGAACCGTTTTCACCTAAGCTACAAATAGCCCCTTACCCCCTTTAGTCAAAACTCTTATCTCCCTCTCGTCTTCTCCGCTTGAGCTCAAAACCTAGCACCGCCGCTAGCATCTTCGTCTCCGGTGAGGAAAAGCTTCATTGCCTCGACTCGCCGTCGTCGGACTCACGCCGACCGTGGCACATCTTTCTCCGCTGCTGCCGTAGCTGCCTCTAGTCGCCAAGTTAGGGCACTGAAGATGTGGCCCGAAGAACTTCCTCTTTTACTGCTTCAGTTCGTCGTGTTCTTCGCACAGGGTAATTGAAATCCTGTTTTATTGCGCTTGTTGATCTCTTTATTCTGTTTAGATTCATGAAATAAGTTTTTCCTCAGAAATTCTCTCAGCTGTGCACACCCATGTCTAGAACACTTGATGAATTTCACTAACACACTAAATTCTTCACGAGATTCCTGAATTGTGTAAATTTTTGAATCTGCACAACCCTGGAACCCAAGATCAGAATGCTTGGTCAAATTCCTCAACTTAACTAATTTTTCAATTTCCTCAAATAAGAGAACGCATATGACCTCTCCAAATTCTTTGCACCTATACTCTTTTCATAGGTACAAAATGTCAGATGATCAATCACTAGGTTCTCATCAACTTAACTCATTTACAACTACGGGATGATTTGACCAAGATGGATATAGTCTTCTCAGCATTTGTTATGATACATTCATGGTGAGATTCCAGACCAAAGTTTGAGCATGCACGCGCACTCACTCTCACACACACACACACACACAGATATATATATATATATATATATATATATATATATAGGCTCAGGATAATATTCTCATCCTTGGTTGAACTCCTGTGTTGTTTGACATGAACTGCCCTTCGTAAGAACCCAACCTTCGTGCTATCTTCGCAACCATGGCTTCCCATGCGATTTTTTCTGTTTTATCGTGTTTTTTGTTATGCAAGTGTAATCCAGATATGCTTTGTAACATGTAAATGGTCGTCTTGTTTCGGAATCTTTCTCGTTAGCGGATGTTCTCTTGGGACGTGATGAAATTGTGCGTTTTACAAGTTTAATGCACGATGTGGATGTTCTTGAACCTTTAAAATGATTGTAATTGGATTTAGGTATGAGTTTCATGGACAATTTCTTGTTATTTCTATTAGAGTTTACATTGTGTTGTGTTCTTCATCCGCGAGAGTGGTTTGATCTGCTTCTGTCGTGTAGTCCTTTTCATGTATAGACTGTCGGCTGATTTGCATATTTTTGTGAAATTTGGGCATTACTACGTTGTCAATTTCAGTCGAGTTTGTTCATACACTTTGAATTCGGGTGATTTGGTGTTTGTTCCGCCCGCAGCGGTTGCACGGGTGTTTTTTTTCAAGAGATGGATTATGTGTCATTGTTGTTATCTGAAGGTATATGGCTAACTATTTTGAAATTTTGGCGGA
The DNA here is from genome assembly GCF_904849725.1 of Hordeum vulgare subsp. vulgare. Classification (NCBI taxonomy): domain Eukaryota; kingdom Viridiplantae; phylum Streptophyta; class Magnoliopsida; order Poales; family Poaceae; genus Hordeum; species Hordeum vulgare. Next base: position 163,590,769 of record NC_058522.1, read on the forward strand.
CGTGTTTTAGGTAGAAGCACAAGATTTAAGATTCTTACAAATTCGTTCGTGGATAGTTGTTGGATCATCCATGGTGTGTAGTAGAAGTTGGCCTTTTTTGTTATTCATGATTGAACTTCTCGATTTCCACATTGCAGGATGATGCAGCTTTGTGCTCCATAGTTCTTTGTTTTTTTTGTAATTTTCATTCTTTAATTGCTCTTGATTTTTTAGCTTTGTCCCGTGAGCAATTTTCCGATTGGTCCAAGTATCCATGCATACCTTTTATATTTTTTGTTATGTTTTCATTCTTCGAATAGTAGTGAACTTTAGTAGGTTTGTATCCTGAACATGTTTATATGACTAAAGTAGTGAACTTTAGTGAACTTTTCTGACATGTTTATATGAGGTTATTCTTGTATTAAATTATGTATGTAGACCCTTTTTAGTGTATTTGAATTTGTTTTTTATGTGCATTTTGTGTTTTTTATGTTCTTACTTGTACCGATTAAATTGTGCATTTTTATTTTTAGTGTTGTTGAAATGTTGCATTTATGTTATAATACATGTATTTATTTTCGTGGTGTATGTGTTAATGTGTAATTATACCTACCTCTCCACCATATGTCTTAAGGTGTATATCGCTGTCTCTAGAAGACCGTTTGTTAGAAATACCCTCCTCTCGCCTGTGACTCGACCAAAAAAAACCTCATCTGGCTCGCTCTCTTTTCCCTCTCTGTTAGACAATCCATTGCTCCAACTCCTCTCGAAACCATCGCCTCACTAACGTGCCCTCGTGGGTGGAGCAACCTGCGCGAAAGCCCCGTTCCTATTTCTTCCCAACGCCCCACTTTCCCTCCCTCGGGCCGCTATGTTTTTATTTTGAAGCGAAGCCGGCAACCGTCTGGCGGAGTGGGGTGGAAGAGCTGCTGCAGATTTTTTCTTCATCATCGTCTAGAGAGATACGATTGATGCCTCCTCCCAACTATCACCATTAGGATTCCAAAGATCTAGCACACTTCTTCTATGCGCTCTAGCATTCTTGCGCCCCCTTTTCTTCTGATTATTTATGGATCTGATGTGTGGTGTGGTGGTTGCTGCTAGATATGATGTAGCTTTATCCTTCCTTATTATTGATTTGGCAGTCCAATTTGCCTACGTGACATACTAATAGTTTTCTGAATACTGTTTTTGTTAATGTGCTTGCCTTGATGTGGTGATGTTCATCTTCATAGTTGTTGCTGTGATTTTAGTTGTTTTGTTCTAGGAATTTATTTGGTTGCTTTTAGTACCGTGGTTTGATTTTCTATTTGCCAATAAGATGTTTTTCCTTTGTTTTGTGTGTTTGTTTTTGTAGGTGGATCTACGGCTAGGACTATCTTACATGAGTGAGTGGTGTTATGATGGCTTCAGGACCTTCTTTAGGTATGTATATGCATATGAATCTTGTCTTATGAAAAGGAGTTTTATTTCACATTGCTTCCCTTGTCTTCACCATTTTATCATGTTGAACTGTCGATGTTTGACATTTTGAACTTCTTATATACTTGATGTGTATGTATTTTAGTTAAAGTTAACAGAGTTTGCCTTAGTGGATCTTTGATGGATTTACATGTGAACTATCTCATTTAGTGTGTTTGTACTTCCTGGTGTTCTAATTTTGGTAATTTTCTTTGTTTTTGTCTTGTAATTTTCACGGTAATGAAAAGTGGTAGTGGTGCTCTCTAGTTTGTACACTGTTATCCACTGTTGACGTTGTGTCAATAATTTTGATGGTAACTTTCTTTTACATTTTTTACATTTTCTATACAAAGTTATCATTTTCATGGTAACTTCATATTTCCGTTTGTTATTGCATTTTTGTACATTGTTTTACTTCTCAAGCTTTATTTGTTTTATGTAAAACTACCTTAGTCACAAACTTGATCTTCTGGTTTTTTATTATTATTTTATTGTTGAAGTTTCTTGAACTAGTGGAAGTTCTTTTGTTTTACTGGTTGGTAGGGTCCATTTGAACTTCTAGCTTCTCATTATTATATTGTTTTTAGTTTATATTGAACTTCTGGATATTTAATTGGTTCACTTATTTGCTAGATTTTTGTTCAACTTCTGGCTATTTTTCTGTAATGGATTCTTTATGAGAAGATCCATTTTATTTTGTATAGTACTTCTTTTGGCTTTTGTGTTTTCATATCTAAAGGGAGTTTCCCTTTTAAAAGTTTACTCCTTCCTTTTTCTTTTTTGTAGTTGTTGATGATTATAAAATTTGTTGTAATCAAGATTGCTGTAATGAAGTTAATGTTGCTGATCCAAAGTGTGATGCAGCTAAATCAAGTGCCACTTTGCGTTTAGTTGCTCATGTTGCTTCCATTATTGAAAATTTTTAGATCTCGAAGATCTTGCATCTTCATCCGTTGCTTCACCTAGTATGTGAAACTTCTTTTAATTTTTTTAATTCCAGAGCTATGTTTTTAGCTTGTTCCTATCATGTTTTGTTCTATTTGTTATTGAGTCTTTTCCTTTTTAATTTGTTTCTTGTGATTTCTATAGATGCAGCGAGTGTAGATGTTGTTAACATCATCAACGATGTTCTATCTAACTTGTGTGATCCTAAGAAGACTCCTAAGGCTGAGTAGGTGGATCCATGAGGTGAAGATTGTGATTCCATTAAGGATCCTTTGCGCTCTCTTCAGTTGTTAGCGCCATAGTCCCAATCTGTTTATGGATTTGAACCTATCACGCAAGAAGATGATGTGCCATTGCATCTTCTTCTATAGAATGAGCGCATGAGAAGAAAGCGAGAAGGGTTCGAGAGGAAGAAGGCGACCCGCCTTCATAAAGGTTCTAATGTTTTTGAATCTAGTGATCTTGTAGATCCTACGATTGGCAGTGTTAACTTGGTTGTCTCCGTGAAGAAGAAGTTCAAGCGCACCGTATCGAAGAAGTATTTTGTTAGTGAAGTTACTCCACGGAAGAGCCCACGTGTTTCTAAAGTTGGAAGTCCGAGTCTTGGTGAACTACCTGAAATTAGTGGTGAAGCTGCTGGTGTTACCCCATGGCATAGTCCTCGTGTTCTTGCCTTTGCGAAGCCTTCACCTCCAATTGGTTCTGGTTTATCTAGGAAGTTCAAGAGATGTGGCGTTAAGCGCAGGGGTCGGGCAACAACGATTAACAAGGGTTGCAAGAAGCATTGTCGTGTTAACGCACATGCCCAGGATGATGATGATGATTGTGATGATGAGCTATAAATGTTTTTCCTTATGTTCTTTGTTTTATTTTCTTATTTATTTGTTCTTGTGTTTGTAATACTGCCTTATGATCCACATTGTTGTATGTATGGTATATTATTGTTAACTCAAAAAACATTTGAAGTCTAGATTTAGGGATGTGCATGGTTGAACTGCCTTGTTATTCTTCATTGAACTTCTTGCATATTCAGCTTTAAGTTGTACATTGTTGAACAACTGAATATACATGATTGAAGTATCTTGTTCTGCATTGTTTAATTTTTGGTATATTATTTTTGTTAACATGGATGTGTCCATAGAGGAAAAAAATGTAAGAGTGTTGTCGGCAGTTCATCACAGAAACTAATTGAACTTTTTGCATATTCTCGATTGAACTTCCTTGTTATTGATTCATGAACTTCTTTGAATTTGAATTGGTATGCATGTATTATTTTTTTGCCCTTCTATATTTGTTTATGTAGTTCTTCGTGGTTTAACATTCGTTGAACATCTGGTTATTTTGATGAACACATTTTTCTATCGTTGTTTGTACCTTTTTGAATTTTTGAAGTATCTACTTGCGAGAAGGCATGTGAGGAGAAAAAGAGGACCTAGGTCAATGGAAGGAGCTACTGAAGGAGTAGTTGATGTGAAATGTTTTAATAAGACGGTTCATTGCTCACTTAAAGAGGTGAAGGTGTGCACAATTTTTTTGTAGCCTAGGCACAAGGCGAGGGTTGTCAAGTCTCGTTTTGGCTATGTTTTTGATTTAAACATTGATTCGAACATATCTCGTCCTTTGATGGGCCACATTTGCACTAGGATTGATGTGTCAACTATGATTCTAGACATGGTCGAGTCTAACAATAAATTGCGCATTACAAGCAATTCTATTCACCATCTCTTTGGTGTCCCTCAAGGTGATTCTACCCCTCCTAGGACCTTAGAGGATGGATTCCATGATGCTATTATGAGGATGAAGGACAAACTTGTCTATAAGAGGACTGATGATATCAAGACAAAGGACCTATGGAATATCCTCAATCGTCTTATGAAGGATGAGAAGAATGATGATTTGGTCTCCACGTGTTTTACTTGATTCTTTTCATGAAGGTTGTTATTCCTTGGACTTCTACACAGGTTTCCAGGGAGGCAGCAATGGCTGAGAAACTTGTCTCTGAGGATATGACCCAAATGGACTATTGCTAGTTGCTTGTTGATGATCTTAAAAGGGCTGTTATGAGGTATCAACAAGGGACTACGAGGGGACCACTTCTTATGTATTTGGACTGCCTTATCCATGGCAAGAAGCCTGTTGTTGATTTAAGAACTCGTCGCATCAGTTTCATGGACGAGGCCAAGCTATGTAAGCTAGCTGCTGCTAACTTGTTTAAGAAGGGTGACGATGATCCAGCCAACTGGGTTTTTGGGAATCTGTGTGTGAGTCTAATTTTGCATTATTGTTTTTCCTGTGCAGTATAACTTGAACTTCTGATATTATGTTCAACTTTGTTTTTTGTCCCTTCATTATTTTTTTGGCCCTTTCTTCTTTTGTTTTCGTGTAGTGGAAAAGACACACTCAAGTTGTGATCTTTGTGCAAATTGAACGACCTGTTCTTTCCATGCCTCGTGCGAGCGGTCTTGGAAGTGAAGGTGTCCCTAGAATTGTATCCTCCCAGGTGCTCCCGATGAAGTACGTGGAGGTTCATCTGCCCATATGAATGCTTCAGCCGACATTTCTTCAAATTCTGCGAAGGGTTCCTTCGATGTTGCCAGTGTTTCAATTGGTACGATCGATGGTCTTATGAGCATAGTTTGTGGGGATATTTCACGTGTTTTGACGATGATTGAGCATCTTAGTCGTGCTGATGGTATTCTTCCATCTGACCATGGTTTTGATGCAGAGTCTTTGAAAGAGACTTTGTCTATTGTGGCTGAAATTCTTGCTGAGATTCGTCAGAGCATGGTCCACCTTCGTACTAGGTTTGGAATGTTCAAGCAGCTGCAGGATGCTCGTTGCAAGCCTTTTGAAGATGAGGCTAGGGTTGTTATCAGACAGATTAAAAGGCCTAGTGTTATTTATTTGGGCCATGGCGGAGGCAATGAGGATCGTGCTGGAGAGTTTAGCTTATTTACATTTGATTAGTTTATTTTGATTTAAGGTTCGGTGTTAGTGTCCAGTTTCCAGTTCTTTTATTATGTGGGCTTCCTGTTTATATGTGTTTGAACTTCTATTGTTTAGTGTTCATGTTCATATTTGACCTTCTTTATTTACATTATCTGAACTTCCTTCATTTGACAAGTTAGTGTTAATAGCTTACTTTATATACTTAATTATTGTGATCTTCCATTTTTTTGTCAAACCTTTAACTTCTTTATTTTACAGTATGTGGACTTCATGTCGAGTGTTATTGTTCAAAGTTGCCATCTGTGTTTAAAGTATATGGACATTCTGCAGATGTCAGTTTTTAATGCTTATTTTCCTTGTTAAGTGAACCTAAACTTCCTATAATTTAACATTGTCCTAGCTTGTCTACTAATCTACTTATTTTTTATGTTTTGTGTGGTGTTTGTAGGCTATTGATGATGGTGCTAGACAAGATAATATTCTACCAGAAAGTGCAAGTGCTCCTCTTCAAGAACATGCTCGTGCGAGTGATGTTTCAAAGGTAGCATCTTAATTGTCTAGTTGTGTATTTCATTCCTTTTTAGTTAATTATTTTTGCTATACGTCCCCATCTTTTATTGAGTTTCGTTGTTGTTGCAGTTTCACCATGTTATTGTTGATTCTGAAAAGCTTGTTAACAAAGAGGTGACAAAAATTGGTTTCTCTAATCGGTTCGATCGAACTGAACATAATTTTCCCATTGGTGATGGGCTTTTTGATGGCGAGCAGGCCAAGTGAACTGGAGGTGATAACATCATTAATGCGAGCATTCCTGAGAAAGATGCCCCTAAGGCATTTGTTGAGCCTGGTATCACTCAAGCGGTACCTATGAAGCCTCTTGAAACAAAGCCATAAGTGGTTGTCGGTGTTGATTCTAATTCTCTGCTACTATGGTAGAACCAGCCATATTTGTTCTTTCAGACTTGCGAGGTGCTACTATTGTAAATGAAGATTATAATACAATGCATACTGGAGATGTCAATGATTAAGAAACTGAAACTGATATTTCTGGAACGAAAGAAGATCTTTCAAGTTCTGCAACTGCTTTAGGCAAGAATCAATAGAAGAGAGAAGCACGCTCGCTTCTCTCTTCTTTTCCCCATCCCCATGCTTTTTTCGTTTTTGAATTATAGTATACATGTGTACTGCATGTGTGCTTCTAGTTGAACTTCTGTTTTGTCATATAATGTGAAAATGTTTTTTGTGAATGTAAATAAAGTGAAGTGTAGTTGCTTCTATGTTGTGTTATGTGTGTATTGCACGGGGTTGTGATGTTTAGAATTTTTGTGGGTTATCTTTTGATGCAGCACCTGAATTTGTTTTGTGTTGTTTTTAGCTACTATCATGTTCTTTGTGTTTGAAACTGACTTTTGTTAGTTCTGTGCATGGCTATATCTGCATTTTAAGTTAGCACTTGTGTCTATTTGTTTTAAGGTTTTTGTCATACCTTGACACGGGAATTGTTTAATTTTTGTTTCATACCCAAACATTCTTTCCTAAGCGCGTGTATATTCAAACCATTATTCATTTGTATGTTCAACCTCTGTTTCCTCCTATGTAATTTAATTATTTTTTGTATGTTGGTCTCATTGTGTTGTTTTGCTTAGTAGACAGTGGTATTGTTGTTGTCAAAAAGATGGTTGATGACTTTTATTACAATGTAACTAGGCATAGGAATCATCGTACTAAGAGGTCAGTCGAGCCTTTTCAGAATTTCAAGGCATCTAACTTATGAACTGCCTTAGGTTTTATAGCTCAACTTCCTGACTTCTTTTTATGCATGTACACTTTGTTAGTTATTAAGGGATACTTTGAATATAAGAAGGGGCATCTAACTTATGAACTGCCTAAGGTTTTATAGATGAACTTACTAACTTCTTTATGTCTGTACGCTATGTTAGTTATTAAAGGATACTTTGAATATAAGAAGGGGCATCTAACTTATAAACCGCCCGAGGTTCTATAGGTGAACTTCGTGACTTGTTTATTTTTGTACGCTGTGTTAGTTTATTAAAGCATACTTTGCATATAAGAAGGGCATCTAACTTATGAACTGTGTGAGGTTTTATAGCTGAAGTTCCTGACTTCTTTATGCCCATACGCTCTATTAGTTCATTAAAGCATACTTTGAATATAAGAAGGGCATCTAACTTATGAACTGCCTCAAGTTGTATAGCTGAACTTACTAACTTCTTTATAAACCATATCTTGATGCTTTATGTCCACACACTCTACTAGTTTATTAAAGCTTACCTTGAATATATAGTTGAATGAATCCACATTTGATGCTATTGTTTTCATGTTTTCAGATCAAAGGTTATGTTCCAAAACAATGAGTGTGAAGCCAATGTTGAAGATATTGCATCTTCTTTTGGTCCTCGTGGAATGCTTCGATCTAATGATGCTGAAATTGCTCTTTTTTGTCTATGTTGCAAGTACTAGGGTTATACAAGCTTATCATGCCGCATTGGGTTTCTGTAGTCAATTGTATAGTTTTATTTTTTCTCTTTTTAGTTTTGCAAAAAATTTCGTACTTGTTGTTCTAAATTTTTTATATGTTTATTAGGCGAAGATTTTGAGTGGGTAATTTGATGGCCGTGCGAGAAAGTTTTTTAATGCAACTGGTCCCGATAGCATGGATTCTCATGATTATGTAAGCAATACACTATTCATGCTCTTTGTTTTTTGTGATCTTTATGATAATATTAGTTTTATTGATTGTGTGTGTGTTTATCTGGCTATATGTTATTTTCCCTACTTTTGACCCACCAGATATTCCTACTCACATTGGTGGTGTTGGGCATTGGGATTCAATTTTTCTTGTCCTGAAGAATGAAAGGTTCCATCTTCTCGACCCTTACTACGGACCAAGTGATGAATCTGCATTGCATCTGTTTCGGAAGATGACTGATAACATCAAGAAGCTTTGGAGTGATGCTAGCAATGACATGGATACGCCATTCATTCCAGTGTCTATTGACGACTTCCCCTTGGATTGGGTTGATGTTCCCCCAACAACATAACAAGTATGATCTCCACCTTATCTTCATTTTCTTTTTTTATATGCGTGATTATGTATGTTGCAGTGTTTTATTATTGTTTGTCTATGTTTTCGTTTTACAATGTATCTCTATTCGATTGCAGCATCGGCTACGACTTCTTCATGCTTACGAATGTTAACTCATTTCACGATCGTGTTCTTACGAACTATTCCCATGAAGATATCTCAGATATCAGGAAGACATGGTTGTATGCAATTGGAACCTCGAACCTGTGTGAAACAGATTTCATGGATTTGTTTGGCTACAATACATGTAAGTCTTGAAAGTTACAGTTTTGGCTAGTTTATATTTGTTTTTGTTTTTTGTGAGCTTATACATTGCCTCTCATTTGTTTTTCCAGTGTATGTTGTTTTGGTATGTTTGGTTGTCATTACTTTTTTGAACTACACCTTCTGTTATACATGAACTTACAAGGGGTACCTTTGTACTTTGGCTGCATAACTTGAATGATTTTATGCCATCAGTTTTTCCTTGAACCATACCTTGTGTTGCGCCTGAACTTTGTTATTTTTTAAATGGAACACTTTCTTTCAAAAAATTTAGATGAACTTGAATAGTAGTCTTGTCATCTATATTTTTTGTTGTACTAAAGTTTTTGTTGTGCCTGAACTTCAATTTGTTTTATGGTCTTTTTTGACAGTGGAGGACTTGGATTTCGCTGACTTCCATTACGCATACCTCGGGACACAGGATTACCAACCCACACAGGAACCGATGAGAACAAGTTAAAAACAAGATGAGATTCCTCAAACTCAGGTTCCTTCCACGGTTGTCAAGCAGACTGTTTGTATTGGAGTTCCTAAAGCACCACGGAGTGCTGCCCCAAATACCCCTTGCACTCGGAAGGTGGATGAAGTCCAAGCTGAAGAGATTTCATTTTATTCTAATTTCGAGAAGATTGTTGGGATGAGGAAGTCTGGTAAGTCTGCTAGCGCTACTGTTGCTGGGAGAGGTGGCAAGAATGTCGTCATTGCTTGGAGGAATCCTGCACTTGAGTGTGGAGACATAACCTCCTCAAAGAGAGCATCAAATTTCTTGTGAAGTGGCGTTCTCCTGTCTGTCACCTAAAGAAATACATGTTCCCTAATCTACCTAAGGCGCGGAAGTTGAAAGAGTTTGTGCTAAGTGAAAATGGTCTAAAGAAGTACATGGAGTGAGTTTTCTTATTCTGTTTGGCTCGGTGATATGCTCTTGTGTGAACTTCTACTGTTATAATTCCTTAACTTCTCTTCATTTTTAATCTTTTTCATATGTAGTTGTGCTTCTAATATTCTACCATACTTTTCCTTCTACACGACATCATACTCATGTTTAGTCAACCTGGTGACAATGTGATGGACCTGACTAAACGTGTCCTTCAAAGTCCTTTTGGTGAAGGACAATAGATGGAAGGAGACGTACTGGACTTACTTATAAACCGGTGGAAGGATGTGCCAGAGACATCGAAGATCTTATCTTGTGCTAACACGGTTATTTTGAGTCCTTACTTCATACATGTTTTTTTTCAACCCTAAATCCCTATTTTCGTTATAGTTTTCGTTAAGGGGTACTGTGAGGTATTTTTATTTCTCGTGTTCTTAATGTTCTTAATTTTTGTTGATGGTGTATTTTGTAATGCAGTACTGCTTGGACTATGATTTGTATTCTTCGCCAATGCCAAAATTTGATGCAAAACAATCGGCAGAGCTACGGATGAGTTTGTTTGCTCGTAAGGGAGAAGACCTTCTTAAAGCAAAGCTGGTTAGGTTTTTATAACTATTATTTTTTATTACGTATACCGTTTAATGAGTTTTCCAGAAAGTCATTGCTCATCTGGGTTGTTCATCTGTGTTGTTCACTTCATTTTATGGTATATTGTATTTGCTCACCGTGTTTGGTAATGTTCCGTAGGTGTTTCTGCCATTTCTCAAGCGCATCGAGAAAATAGGGCATTATAGTTTGTATGTGCTGAATAGACATCACAGGAGTATAGACATACTTGACTCACTTCCTTACTCTAAGAAGGGCTTGTCACGAACCCGTTTCCACACAGACTGCACACAGATCGTTAGTTTTCATAACTCAACCTCCATCACATGGTTTTTTTCATGAACCTCCATAACTATGTGTGTTGAACTAAGTATCATTTGACACTTGAACTTGTGTTATCTTTTTGAGTTGGACTTCTTCTATGCGAGTCTCAATATATGTACTTGAGCTTAACTATTTTGTTTAGAATGTTTCTGATTTTAGTGCTCGTGTCATGTCTTGCAGTTCAAGAGATTTTTTGGTTGCTAGACGAGTTGTACGGGATGGTTGAGTACAAAACCAGCAACCAACTAAACTAGGTGTCCATTGCAAAGATTTCATACTATGTTGAAGTACCAATGCAAGGTGCTAATGAGCGTGGTTCCTTCTGCGTGAAATTTTGCTTTACATATGACGGCGATGACCTTATCGAAGATTTCAGTGATGTGGATGTATGTTTTCTATTTATTGTTGTCTCCTCATCTTTTACTATTTTTTACTTGTTTTGTTATCGCCCACATTGCCTTGTTGTTCTTTAGATTGTGTTATTTTTATGCATGCTCCGCTTTTTCATTCTTTATTTTTTTGTTTTGCACTCCCTTGCCATAGATGATTGGAAGGCTGAATACATGTACAATCTAGTCTTCAGCCCAAAGAATAAAATTCTGCGTGAAGAACTTCTAGCTGAGATCCGGGAGTTGGCGCAATGAATTCTGCATTTAGAAACATTTATTTTGTATAGATGTGCTTTCGTATAGGTTTGGCTTAGTATATACATTTGGGTTTGAAATGGTTGGAGCGACTTTGTTTACGTGAGCTATTGAAGATTGGTTTAATATTTTGTACCAATGTAATTGCACTGTTTTTCTTTGTGATTGAGGAGCAATATACCTGCAATAAAAATGTTTGGGTTGTTACTATGTTGTTATTGTTTGGATTTGTTATTGTTTTCCACATAATCAGGTCTTGCTTTATTTGCCCATACATGTATTTTGAATTTCTACCTGCTATGTGGTTGGACTGATGTTTTATCAGAGGGATCAATTTTTTGTTTTAAAATGTAGCGCCCTCTCTTTTATTGTTCTTGAACCCATTCAAAAAAATATCTTTTTATAGTAATTGAACTTTATACAGTATTCATATAGAACTTCACATAACCAATTTTGTCTTACACTCCTTTTATGGTTTTATCTTTTAGTTAAATTTCTATCAGTGTTCTAGTTGAACTTGTCGAGGTGTACAAATAGACCTTCATGTTTTCATGCAAGTAATTCTGCTTCCTAACTTTGTTTGGTCGGCAATACCTTCTTGTGTCAACCATATTCATTCTCTACATCAAGCCTTGTACTAGAAATTCTTCACTACGAACATTTGAACTTCATTAGTTTTCCTGTTTTCTTGCTTACTCTTTTTATGCAATTTAGCACCTCCTTCTATACCGGAATTTCTATAGTAGGAATAGAACTTCCGCATGTTCTCCGGTTAGACTGCAGTTTTCGCACATGCGATCATTATGTGTTGTAAAATGTAGTGTGTTGTCTTTTCATTGTTATCCAACTCATTCAAGTTGAAGCCATTTTTGTATCTCATTTTATATGTCCTCCTTTGTAATACAGGCACTGCATATAGTATTCAAGTACAACTTCACATAGGAAATTTTCCTTGCATTCCGTTTTACCACTTGCTAGTTCTGTTTTTGCTTAGCCTTTCTCATAACTATTGCTGAAGAGCAGCCATATTGTTTCATTCAGAAACTATCTAAATTTTGTCATGTTGTTGAACCACATAACCAAACTATGAATATGATATAAGCAAACTTTTGTTCAACCCTGACACTCATTAAATAAGCAAAGTTGTTCAACCTGATAAAAGCAAACTAAAAAATTGAACAAAGAAGACACAAGCAACTTTTAAAGCCCAGACTTTGCTGTTTCTTCATCCCTAGTACCCGTAGAATCTTCCAAACTCCTTCTTATAGTTCAGCTTGCATTGAACCTTCTTGACCATGTCGATTTTCTTCCAAGACTGGTAGGTGGCGTACGCATCTATTGTTGCGTACTCGATGAGGTAGTCTGGCAGCGGGGATATCCCCCAGAGTTTGTGGTCTTCGTTGTGGTTGATCTTGTACTTCATGTTCTTATAGAACGGGTGGACTACCATGCCTGCAAGGTATGCCAGAGAGTCGTATGCCTTATTGGTGTATGGATGCCTCCATTTCCTCTGCATGTCGATGAAGTTATCAAGATTAATCTCCAATTCAGAGTTCTTCAACATCCGGTTGTCCTTTGCAATGTCGAAGCCAACAAAGGCGTACATCTTCTCCTTCAGAAATCTGTCGAGTCATTTGGGCGTGCAAGTTATAGCAACAGATTGAAGATGATTGTGTTTTCATGATTTTAGTTCAGCAGTTTTATGTTTACAATTTTACTCCTCCCTGAAGTAGATCATTTTTATATAACACTAGTGCATCAATAGTGAAAACTAAATTAGTACATCAACATCAGAAAACTACTGTAGTACATCAATTTTAAGAAATTAATCATGTGTAACATCTTCAGAACATCTTCATAAAAATAACCTATAGTCTATAATCTACACTAGTACATACATCTAGTTCAGAAACTAGTTTAATTAATCTTCTGGCAGCCATACTAAGGAACAAAGTTGCATGAAAATAGGTTGAATGAGTAGTTCTGCTCACATTTTTGTCGCTGCGGGGATGTGGAATAAGAGCACTTGTTCCTCCAAGCATAACTATAGAACTGACGCCCTCTGGTTCGACTCATCGTCTATGGTGTACTCAATATCAATGTCAATGATCCTGTCGATCATGCCGCCGATCTTCAACCTCATCTTCTTGATCATCTCGTCGGCTGCTTCTGGATTGTTGGTGCAGAGGACGTATAGTCTCCTTGCCGTGGACATCAACTTCCTTGAGTTCCACGGTGTAGTCGAGCTTCCTGGTGTGGATGACGATGTCTTCGCGCTTGGTGGTGTGCTCCGACGATTATTCGCGGGGACACTTGTGGGAGGCCCATTGTAATGCCCCGGACACACCCGCTGGCGGTCGTCACTCGTGGCGGGATCTAGACTGGCCCCACATATCAATTCTAGTCTTTTCTGTGCACTTTGTCCTCACTCATGCGCACCCAGGATCAACTTCCCGGTCAATCACCCATCCTAGAACTACTCCAAGCCGAGCACGCTTAACCTGGGAGTTCTGTTCGAATGGGATTCCAGAAAAGAAGGAATTCCTTATTGATATGAGTAGTCTATCATCCTTAATAAGCCAGGCTATCACATACCCCACCACTGAGAGGAACCGACGTCCTCGTCGGGCCACATGACTGTTCCCTCTTGGCACAAACGTCTGTGCTTCCAGTCCAGTACATGTGCCATGTCGTGTGACACGACGAGTCACAAAAACGCCATGAACAACATGACTGCACACCTGTCTGCAAACATCCATTTAACCGCGAGGGTCGGCTCTGATACCAACTTGTAACACCCAAGATGCGATCCAATCCTTAATTTGGCGCGAGGGCCTCGTTAGGGATAGAAGCGCATCTCGTTGTTTCGCAAGAATGGATATCGGTACAAGTACATGTACTGAAAAGATGAGATATATGGTATTGGCTTACACTCGCCACAAGCTACATCAGAGTCACATGAATACAACACATAAACATCATGAAGAAGAGCAGGGTTCGACTAAGGACGAAAACAAACGAGAAAAGTAAACGATGTCCATCCTTGCTATCCGAGGCTGCCGGCCTAGAACCCATCCTAGATCGATGAAGAAGAAGAAGAAGCGACTCCAAATGAACAATCAACGCGCTCGCGTCAAGTAACCTTTACCTGCACCGGCAACTGGTGTTGTTGTAATCTGTGAGCCACAGGGGACTCAGCAATCTCATTTCCAAAGGTATCAAGACTAGCAAAGCTTAATAGGTGAGGTATGGTTAAGTGGTGAGGCTGCAGCATGCGACTAAGCAATATATGAGTTGGCTAACTTACGAGTACAAGAATAAAGAGGGGGATGATCTATGCATAGCGGACGTGATCTACTGATGATCAAATGAATGATCCTGAACACCTACTTACGTCAAACGTAACCCCACCATGTCCTCGATCGGAGAAGGAGCTCACGAAAGAGACAGTCACGATTACGCATTCAGTTGGCATATTTTAATTAAGTTAACTTCAAGTTGTCTAGAACCAGTGTTAAACAAAATTTTCACGTTGCCACATAACCACGAGCATGGCTTTCCAAAAAGATTTAACCCTACAGGGATGCTCCAACCAATCCATCACAAATTACCACAAGCCGCATAGAAATCCTCGATCACAAAACTCGCAATATCGTTGGACTCCTTAGTGGAAAACCTCAACTCTGAGATTACCCAAAGAATCACTGGAATCCCGATGCACAAGATATTTCGTCAAAGGTAAAACTAATCCAGCAAGGCCGCCCGACGTGTCGACGAACCCGATAGGAGCCGCGTATCTCGTTCTCACGACACGACGGATGGGTCACACTAGGAGAAACCAAACCTCGGGTTGACCCGCGGTGGCCCCGTAGTCTGCTAGTTTAGACCAACACTCATGCGGAGCACTGGCCCGGGGGTTGATTAATTATTCTCGGGGTCGGAAAGTCCCTATGCAATTTTATTAGGTGTTTAGGCAAATGTAGTACCAAAGTTGGGCCTTGCCAGACCAGTCCTAATCTAAAAAGAATTATCAAGGGGGTCCCCATAACAACCCCGATCATGTTAGGAGCGCTCAATTATGGAACATAACACCGGTAGCCGAAACTATGGGGGCAAAGGTGGAACAAAACATCAGGCTAGAAAGGCCGAGCCTTCCACCTTTTACCAAGTATATAGGTGCATTAAATTAAATAGCATTTAATAGGGTGATAAAACAAAGAACCCATGTTATCACATGGAAGCAACTGCACCTGCAAATAGCAACGCTAACACAGGGTTAAGCAAGCGGTAACACAGCCAAACAGTGGTTGCTAGGTGGTGAACAGGTTGAAGGTTTTCATGGCAATGTTGAGAGGCTGGTATTTAACAGGTGGTAGGCAATGAGACAGAATGATAGAAACGATAAACTAGCATGGCAATGATAGTAAAGGTACCTGGGGAAATGGTCATCTTGCCTGAGATCCCGCTTGGAAGAAGAATGACTCCATGAAGCAGACGAACCGATGTAGTCGAACGGGTCCTCACAATTCGACACGCTTGCGGAACTCTATCGAGACGAAGAAAACCGGAAACAAGAATCAACACACGATATTCACCACACGATGCACATCACATATGATGCATGAACAAAAGAATATATGCAAGACACGACATGTCAATTCACAACAATCAAACGCTACACACTAAGTGAAGTTCAATATGCAACGAGTTGCATATTGACGAAACTCCACATATGAGTTATTTAGTTCTATCTCGATTAGGTACACGGCAATATTAAATGTGGTTACACATGGCAAGAGGTGAAGCGTAATTAATCTACCTATCTAGGCATTTTAAATGAGGTCGGAAATGACATATAACACCTCCGAGATGACCTCATACGTTAATTTGTAATTCTGTCCAGATCTGAACTAACACGTTTAAATGTTTGTTAATCAGAAAAATAAATAGGTTCATGTGATTCTACGTGCCGTTACAATCAATTTACACATAGAGAACATCTCCAACGGAGCTACGGTTCAAAAGATACAAACACCGCAAGATATGATGGCATGAATGCAAAATGTGTGCAACGACAGTCACACGCATTCCACAACACACGACCAGCAAGATAATATGAAACTACAAGACATTCTAAGCAAGTTTCATATAGGACACGATCAAAACGGAGCAACGATTCAACAACTACGAGCTAAACAAGAAATCACCATAGTCTGCCAAAATCAGCCACATAGCATTTTTTTCACCCCACAACTACGAGCTACACAAAACCGAAATGCTCAAGCAAGGCATGAGACAGTGGAGGGAAATATGCACTACCACAAACTACTAATAACATCTAGAATGGAAGTATGGATCACTAGGAAAAGAAGACACAAAATGGTTGCTCACACGCAGTTTCAGACTTAGTGAAAAACACAGTTTTATGACACTACAATTTTCGATCTGAAGGCATATTCACCGCAGCAAAACCATAAGCTACAGGACTCCAAATGGCATGAAAGCTCACAGCATTCTAGAGAATCCTAAAGTCTACAACTAACTCCATTGCACTAACCTCAAAAGAGCTACATATCACCAGATAAACTCATGACAAGACAGCAACAAAATATAACATATTTCAGACTTGGAAATATTTCAGCAGCTCCAAATCAGCATTATTTTCAAGCATGTTGAGAGCAAGCAAACCACACCGAAACATGGATTTCTATTGCAACCAAAATTACCAGAGGCTAGCCTACACCTCCAAGTGCATATCTCTACTTGACAACTCAATCATATCAAGCACGGATTAAATCCCACAAAATAGACAAGAGGGCAACATGGCAAAATATCACGCCCACTAACTTGCTCAAAAGCTAAAACTAAATGCACAGTTAAATTCTATGGATTTTTCTACCCCGAAAACATATATAACATGTGGGGTTGAAACACAAAAATATCGCCACACGAATATGCGGGAATATGACCTAAACACGGTATAGCAAACTAGCGACGGAATCCTACATGCAAAAATACAAACCACTACTCTAAAATACACGGCAAAAGGTTCTTAAGAACATGAGCATTTTATCTACGGAGTTTGAGCAATCCGGACACGCACGGAAATAAATACGGGGCAATCCCCTATTGCAACAACACGCAAAACTAGGAATTCGGCAAGTCAAACTATTTAAAACATGCATGCATGTTGCAAATTATTAATCTACGTGAAAATCTACACAATTACATATTTAAAACGTTGCGATCCAAGACACGGTTAAAAAGTTACACGCGTTTGAAATTTACCCTATTCCGTGAAATAATTAAATTCGTAGGGATAAATGAAGAAAAATGCCATGGGCGCAGGATACTATCTTGCGCCACGGGCGAGGAATAGAGGATATGAGGCCTCACCTTGGTGGTCCGAAGGGCGAAGGGCGGTTGGGCCTCAGGAGCGCCTAGGCCGGCTCGACGCTAGCTCCTGGAGAGGAGTCGGGCCAAGGGGAGCGAGCGGTGGCGGTCTGGGCCGGCTAGCACGGCTCCTGCGCGGCCCAACAGCGGCTAGGGCACGGGGCGACGGGATCGAGCCCTCCCCACTCGAGCTGGCAAGCAGCGGCGGCTGCTGTTTGCGCGAGGGGAGGCGGGCGATGCGGGATCGGGGCCCTCGACGGCCGGATCTCGTAGAGGCGAGGTTGGGGCGGCGAGGGACGACGGCGGCCGGACCTGGCGCGGGGTGGAACGACGGCTAGCACCGGCGGCGGGGTGCCGGACAGAGCAGGGGGCGGTGCGGCTGTGATAGTGGCTGGAGGCAATGAGGGCGCGTGGCTGCGGATCGGGCGGAGGCGGCTCGGCTGCTGCGGTGCGCTACGCGGGAGGCTGGGGAGACGGTGGTCGCCCGGACATGTCCGGGTTGGCCGCGGACATGTCCGGTAGGCGGGGAAAATGGCGATTTTGGGCCCTTGGATGGAGATCCAATGGTCCAAAACTGATTTGGGATGGGATTTCGGGGAGAGAGCAGGTGGAGCTAGCAGGTGGGGGCTTCTAGGTGGGTGGCTGCAAAACTGGTTAGGCGAAACCCTAGTGGAGTGAGAGGGGTCTCTCCATGGGGTGGTTCTTATATAGGGTTGGTCTATGGTGGGGTGGACCTCATCCGTCCGATCACGATCCGACGACCACGAACGGAGGAAGTGGCTAGGTGTCACTAATGGGCTGTTTAGATGGGCAATGACGAGGGGGAACCGGGCACCCGGCAACATGATTTTTAAACTAAGAAAAACGTCCGACGACAGACCGAATATGGTGCCGCCAGGGTCGACCGTTCGGGTACCAGACGGACTCCGATTGCGACGAAATTTGACAGGTGGCCTACCTATATTCAAATAAGACCGGACGCCAAGTTTCAACCCAATCAGAGAAAGTTTTATACACACTTTTAAAAACAGGATTTAAACGATTTCGTGGGCGCGTGCGTGTGTGATCGGGCTAAAGACGGGCAACGACGAGAACAGAGAGAACCGGCAACTACTAACGGATGCAAGTTTGAAAAATGGCGGCAACGTGATGCCGATGCAATGCTGATGATGCACATGATGCGATGATGATGCGACAAATAAAATAAACACACGAAGAAAATGGAATAGAAGGGAAATCTTCTGGAACGTCGGACTCGGGTTGTCACAACTCTCCTACACTACAAGAGGATATCGACCCGAGATCCAAGAATGAAAGGGGGAAGAGGATAAGAAAGCAAGAGGTAAATCCTAGTCGCTTCTTGGACAAACGAGTGAAACCAACAATCCTTGCAGGTTTCAAAGAGATGAGGAATTCAATGAGAAACAAGCAAGAATTCACAGAAAATTTCGGCACCACTTCGGTAGGAAAAGGGGACAAAAATTCAATAAGGTAAGAGAACTAGACAAGATTCACAACAAACAACTAAATAGAACAAGGGAACACCATGATCTTGATAGAACAACATGATTGACCCAATGAGCAACACCACCACAACTCTGGAACAAGAGAATAAAACTAGATCATGGACAGAGGAAACGAAGAAGAGAATGAGAACTACTAACACAAGAATCTTGAAGAAATCTTGAGACAAAGAATTGATATCATGAGCCACTCCGAAAGAATAATTCAAATCACTATGAAGAAGAATAAGAATTATGTTATGCTTATCGTTCATCAAATTTAATTGATGACAAGCAACGGATTTAGTGTACCCCTTAATCTTTTAGAAATGATTGAGGAGAGATAGATAGAGCACAAACTAAAGAAATATTCAACGAAGCACCGGTGAGAATGCAAATGAAATGGACACCAAGAATGCATGGAGACACATGAGAATGAAGAGATCATGATCCACCTGAGAGAAAACTTGAACAAGGCATCAGAATAATTGAGAGACGAACGAAGAGACAACAATTGAGAAGAATTGAGGATGAAAGCTGAAAGCTGAGAACGAAGAATCTTCTGAAATGATGGCCTTCGGAGGATCAAAAAATGAACACAACATTGAAATGCACCGAATAGCAAGAAAGTGATTACTCATGATTGGGAATAATTCAAGATGATGGCATGAATCTGAAATGATGAATCTTCAAGAGAATGAACCAAGATTTCAGTGAAACACTTCTTCGGTCTTCCAAGCTGAAAAATGATGGGGAGAACACCACCAAGAATAACTGAGACACTCTGGACTAAATAAGAATGAAATGTTGAGCCGAATATGAGAATTAATTCAAATTGCTCTTGAAGAAGGGATATGACTGATGAAATTCACACTTATGTCATAGTTGAAAAGAATTAAAGATCTCCGGAAAGGTTACAAGAGCCAGATAAGATCCTGGGAAAACTTGTGGGTTATGGGGCCACTCAAAGAAACCACCGTTGAAAAGATTGCTCAGAAGGAGAGGTATTGCACCGGTATAAAGAAAACTCGATGAAGTTAGGAACCTCGAAATAATTAAGAGAATTGAAAACAACAAACTTCTGAGATAACTTCAATGCTCCGGATAGAATAGACAGAAATGACAACAAGAAGACTGATGATACTTTCCGACACGGGAAAGAATTTAAAACATGAAAGGATATGAGGAACACGGATAGCTTCAACTGAATTCACCGGAAAAGACCACAAGAATGAATAAAGATGAACATGAAGTTCCTGAGAATGTTCTCAATGAATCCCCGGAGACAAATGGAAGAAGATAGCGGAAGCATCACTGAAGAGGAAGACACTTGGAAGATAAACTAATCACTGACGAAAAGGGCGGGAGGGCGGGGAAAAACAAAGACAACTTGGAACAGATGAGATAACTCCGGAAAGAAAAGAGAGATTGATCTTGCAAAATTGGACAGGATAGAATTGACTTGAAGAGAAGCACACCGGTTGAAACGAATTGACAAGATGACTCCGGTTGAAAAGGAACTGATAAGAGAACTTGATTTGAGCAAAAGGAATTAGCATTCCCATAAAAATATGAGAACGCCTTTTGGAAGGATACGAATTCACCACTTGACATCGAAGCAACTCGAATTACCATATACCAACAAAGCAAAGGGATGAGGCTTATGAAACAAGCCATAACAAACTCATGAGAGAGATTTCGTCTGCTATTTTCGTGGAGAGGATCGCACGGGCTCGATCCTTACAGTAGCCATCCTGTGCAAGGCAGTGCACACGACATACGAAGCGTCCTCGAGTTGTATCAAGCTACAAGGACTCTTTAAGACACAACGAGAACCGCTGTATATCCACTAGATTTCGAACCCCAACCTAACATCATGCATTTGTTGGAAGATTGTCCTATAAGTAACTACTTGAATTCCCACCTAAGAATTCCCGAAATTTTTGGTCATGCAATCTGGTACCCGGATACAAGGAGTAACATGTCACACAACTCCTATACTAACCCGTCCAATGTATCACATCCGTCAACACACAACTAGAATCTCGGACCTTCATCTACTACAGACCCTCATAATCACAACGATACAAAGTGTGGCGGTACATCCGGAAATCTTTGCACCAGTACTGGGGAAGCCGAACTCCTCTGGCCACTACTAGTATTGAAGCAATTTCGAACACCGTTTGTCCTGAGATACTAAGAAATCTAAATGATAGTAATGTGCTCAAGGATCCCCTAGAGCTCAACTCCCCGCAAGAAATCAAGTCAGACAGGAGGCACCAAGACAGAACTCCGTCACATCGACATCATATAGATTCCTAAAATATTCGCGTGATCCTAATTTTTTTTTGAGTGAGAACAGGAGTAGAATTAAAATATTACGTCGAGATTCCTCACTAGAGCATAGAAGAGGAAAAAAAAGAATCCTACGCTCTGATATATAATAGCGATGTGCTCACGAATCCCCTGGAGCTCAACTCCCCGGAAGAAATCAAGTCAGACAGGAGGCACCAAGACAGAACTCCGTCACATCGACATTATATAGGTTCCAAAAATATTCGCGTGATCCAAAAAAATTGATTGAGAAGAGGAGTAGAATTAAAATATTAGGTCAAGATTCCTCACCAGAGCATAGAAGAGGAGAAAAAAGAATCCTACACTCCGATATATAACTAGACTCAAAGCAGTTTTTTCACTAGACTCGACTCGGCCAAGTTTGATCAATCAAGGGGGCTCCTAGGTCGGTACTGCTCTGATACCAACTTGTAACACCCCGGACACACCCGTCGGCGGTCGTTACTCCTAACGGGATCTAGACTGGCCCCACATATCAATACTAGTCTTTTCTACGCACTTTGTCCTCACTCATGCGCACCCTGGATCAACTTCTCGGTCGGTCACCCATCCTAGAACTACTCCATGTTGAGCACGCTTAACCTGGGAGTTCTGTTCGAATGGGCTTCCAGAAAAGATGGAATTCCTTATTGATATGAGTAGTCTATGATCCCTAATAAGCCATGCTATCACACCCGTCTGCCATTGCCCTGCTACAGCGGATTGAGGAGGTGTTGTGGGGATTTTCTGGGAAGATGGAGCGGGAAATGGCGAGGTTGTGGCGAAAATGGTGAGGTTGAGGCGAAAAGGAAGGCGAGGAGGGTTTGTGAGAGTGGTGTTGTGAGGATTTTATGGGGAAGATGGAGCAAAAATGGTGAGGTTGAGGGGATAATAAGGAGAGGAGGATTTTTCTTTATTGTGTGTTTCGGAGTTGAGGGGAGGCGGTTTGTCCGAGTAGTGGTAGTGGGGCATTGTAGTTGCTGCTGCACGTGGCAACCTGCCAGCAGAAGTGGAAGTGGTGGCCTCCTCGATAACCCAACCGTGAGTTGGAAATTTTCAATAGCCTAATTTAAGTGTCACTCTGAGTCATCTCGTCAAATAGAAGCGTTTTATGTAATTACTTGTCCCATTTGTAGGTCGCATAGGTAATAATCATGGCAGAAGGACTAACTTGGACTATTGTACTCATTGCAAGTTGAACTTATCTTGTGTATGGTGCTATTTTAATTAGAATACACTTTTTTAAATGATTTCTTAAATAAATATAATTATTTGTAAAATTTTCTAACTTAGATTAGTCAGAAGTACCTATTTGTGTCAAATCTATTTACTCTCTACAAGTTGAACTTCATTGCTTTTTTTCTTACTTACTCTTTTTCATGGAATAAAGTACCTCTTCATATACTAGAACTTCTCTAGTAACATTATTTAAACATCATTTTTTCTGTTTTCCTTCTTACTCTTTTTCATGGAATAAAGCACCTCCTGGTATACCAGAACTTCTCTAGTAGGAATATCTTGAACTTCTGCAATATTTAGAATTTCATATTTGAAAAAGTACCCTTGCACTCCTGCAATATTTAGAATATCTTGAACTTCTGCAATATTTTGTATGTCCTTTTTTGTAATACATGAACTGCATATAGTATTCGAGTAGAAATTCACATAGGAAATTGCCCTTGCACTCCTTTAAGGTCTAATATTTTTAATTTGGTGTTCTAGTTGAACTTCACCAGTAGTCCAAATACCAGGAGTCCAAATAGAACCTCATAAATGCATGCACGACATTCGGCTATACTTTTTTCTGTTGTACCTAAATTTGCACATTAATATTATTTGAACTTCTAAAATATCAATAATTGAACTTCTACATAAATACTTTTTTCAGTAGTGAAATAACATAACATGCACTCACATGTGCTCAAGAAATGTTAGTATCTGAACTTCTCCACACATATTGTTATATTCAGTAGTGTAATGATACGTCCATTTTGCATCATGCTTTCAAGTTGATATTTATCGCTTTATGGGATGTTATTACACTTCACGGTACAATACTTATGCCTTTTCTCTCTTATTTTGCAAGGTTTACATGAAGAGGGAGAATGTCGGCAGCTGGAATTCTGGCCTGAAAAAGGAGCAAGTTTGATATACCTATTCTGCGCAACACCAAAAGCCGTGAAAATCAACGTGGATTTATTTTGGAATTTATAAAAAATAATGGGACGAAGAAGTACCAGAGGGGAGCCAACACGAGGCCACAAGCCTGCTAGGCGCCCCCCTGGCCACGCCCAAGGGGCTTGTGGGCACCCTGGTGACCCTCTAGCCCCCCTCTTTTGCTACAAGAACAGCTTGGTTCCAGAAAAAATCAAGAGGAGGCTTTCGGGAGGAATCGCCGCCGCCACGAGGTGGAACTTGAGGAGAACCAATCTAGAGCTCCGGCAGGACGATCCTACCAGGGAAATTGTCGCCATCGTCATCATCAACACTCCTCTCATCGGAGGGGACTCATCACCATCAACATCTTCATCAGCACCATCTTATCTCCAAACCCTAGTTCATCTCTTGTAACCAATCTCCGTCTCGTGACTCCGATTGGTACCTGTAAGGTTGCTAGTAGTGTTAATTACTCTTTGTAGTTGATGCTAGTTGGATTACTTGGTGGAAGATTATATGTTCAAATCTTTGATGCTACTCATTACCTCTCTGTTCATGAATATGATTATGCTTTGTGAGTAGTTACTTTTGTTCCTGAGGACATGGGATAAGTCTTGCTATAAGTAGTCATGTGAGTTTTGTATTCATTCGATAATTTGATGTGTTGTATGTTGTTTTTCCTCTAGTGGTGTTATGTGAACGTCGATACATAACACTTCACCATTATTTGGGCCTAGAGGACTACATTGGGAAGTAGTAAGTAGATGATGGGTTGCTAGAGTGACAGAAGCTTAAACCCTAGTTTATGCGTTGCTCCGTAAGGGGCTGATTTGGATCCACTAGTTTAATGCCATGGTTAGACTTTGTCTTAATTCTTCTGTCGTAGTTGCAGATGCTTGCATCATAAGTGGGATACTTTTCCAAGTAAGGGCAGTACCGAAGTGCCGGTCCAGCCACACATCAAACTATCAAAGTAGCAAACGCGAATCATATGAGCATGATGAAAACTAGCTTGACAGAAATTCCCATGTGTCCTCGGGAGCTCGTTACGTCCTATAAGAGTTTGTCTAGGCTCGTCCCTTGCTACAAAAGGTATTGTGACACTTTTCTGCACCGTTGTTACTTTTGTTACTTGCTACTTGCTATGAATCATCTTACCACACAACTACTTGTTACCGATAATTTCAGTGCTTGCAGAGATTACCTTGCTGAAAACCACTTGTGAGATCCTTCTGTTCCTCGTGGGGTTCGACACTCTTACTTATCGAATGGACTACTATAGATCCCCTATACTTGTGGGTCATCAAGACTCTTTTCTGGCGCCGTTGCCAGGGAGTGAAGCGCCTTTGGTAAGTGGAATTTGGTAAGGAAACATTTATATAGTGTGCTGAAATTTATTGTCACTTGTTACTATGGAAAGTAATCCTTTGGGGGGCTTGTTCGTGGTATCTTCACCTCGAACGGAAGGACAAAGAGTTTCTCCTCAACCTGCTGCACCTACTGAAAATATTTGCTATGAATTTGTTCGGGTATGCTTGAGAAACTGTTGGCTAATCCTTTTACACGAGATGGAACATCACATCCAGACTTGCATCTAATCTATGTATATGAAGTTTGTGGTTTATTTAAGCTTCCACGTTTGCCCGAGGATGAGGTCAAGAAGAAGGTCTTTCCCTTATCTTTGAGGGATAAGGCGTTGACACGGTATAGGCTATGTGATGATACTGGATCATGGAACTACAATCGGTTGAAATTGGAATTTTCTTCAAAAGTTTTATCCTATGCATCTAGTACATCGTGATCGGAATTATATTTATAATTTTTGGCCTCGTGACAGAGAAAGCATCGCTCAAGCTTGGGGGAGGCTTAAATCAATATTATATTCATGCCCCAACCATGAGCTCTCGAGAGAAATTATCATTTAGAACTTCTATGCTCGGCTTTCTCATGATGATCGCACCATGCTTGACACTTCTTGTACCGGTTCTTTTATGAAGAGAGATATTGACTTCAAATGGAATTTATTGGAAAGAATTAAACGCAACTCTGAAGATTGGGAGCTTGATGAAGCTAAGGGGTCAGGTATGAATTTCAAGTTTGATTCCGTTAAATCCTTTGTCGAATAAATACTTTTTTGTGATTTTAGTGCTAAGTATGGACTTGAGTCTGAGATAGTAGCCTCATTGTGTGAATCATTTGCTGCTCATATTGACCTCCCTAAAGAGAAGTGGTTTAAATATCATCCTCCATTATAAGTCAATGTAGTTAAAACCAATCCAGTTGAAGAGAAAGTCATTGCCTATAATGATCCTATTGTTCCTAGTGCTTACATTGAGAAACCACCTTTCCCTGTTAGGATAAAGGATCATTCTAAAGCTTCAACTGTGATACGTAGGGGCCACATTAGAACACCTACACTCCCTGAGAAAATTAGAGTTGAACCTAGCATAGCTATTATCAAAGATATCCTGTCCGACAATGTTGATGGCCATGATATTCACTTCTGTGAAGATGTTGCTAGAATTGCTAAACCACATGCTAGAGACAAACATAGGCCTGTTCTTGGCACGCATGTTGTTTCTGTTAAGATAGGAGATCATTGTTATCATGGTTTATGTAACGTGGGTGCTAGTGTTAGTGCAATACCTCGATCCTTATATGATGAAATCAAAGACGAGATTGCACCTATCGAGATAGAACCCATTGATGTCACTATTCAGCTTGCCAATAGAGATACTATCTACCCTGTGGGAATTGTTAGAGATGTTGAAGTCTTGTGTGGTAAAACAAAGTATCCTGCTGATTTCCTCGTTCTTGCTACCACACAACATAGCTTTTGTCCTGTTATATTTGGCAGACCTTTTCTCAATACTGTCAATGCTCATATTGACTATGAAGCAAACTGTCATTGTTGGCTTAGAAGGTGTGTCACATGAGTTCAATTTCTCCAAGTTTGGTAGACAACCTCATGAAAAAGAGTTGCCTAGTAAGGATGAAACTATTTCCCTAGCTTCTATTGTCGTGCCTCCTACTGATCCTTTAGAGCAATACTTGCTTGAGCATGAAAATGATATGCATATGGATGAAAGGGATGAGATAGATAGAGTTGTCTTAGAACAATATCCTATCCTTAGGAATAATTTTCCTGTTGAACTGCTTGGAGGTCCTCCCCCACCAAAGGGTGATCCTGTGTTCCAGCTTAAACAGTTGTCAGATACTCTTAAGTATGCTTATCTTGATGAAAAAGAGATATATCCTGTTATTATTAGTGCTAGCCTCTCAGAGCATGAAGAAAAGAAGTTACTAAAAACTCTAAGGAAGCACCGTGCTGCTATCGGATATACTCTTGATGATCCTAAGGGCATTAGTCCCACTCTATGCTAGCACAAGATTCAAACCGATCCCGATTCCAAAGCAGTCGATGATCATCAACGGAGATTAAATCCTAAGATGAAATAGGTAGTAAGAAAAGAAATACTAAAGCTCCTGGAAGGAGGTATTATCTATCCTATTTCTCATAGTGATTGGGTGAGTCCGGTGCATTGCGTCCCTAAGAAGGGAGTTATTACCGGTGTCCCTAATGATAAGGATGAATTGATTCCACAGAGGATTATTACTCGCTATAGGATGGTGATCGATTTTAGGAAATTGAATAAAGGCACTAGGAAAGATCATTACCCTTTGCCTTTTATCGACCAAATGCTAGAAATACTGACTAAACACACACACTTCTGCTTTCTAGATGGTTATTCTGGTTTCTCCCAAATACCTGTTGCACAATTTGATCAGGAGAAAACCACTTTCACCTTCCCTTTCGGTACTTTTGCTTACACACGTATGCCTTTTGGCTTATGTAATGCACCTGCCACCTTTCAAAGATGTATGATGGCTATATTCTCTGACTTTTGTGAAAAGATTGTTGAGGTTTTTATGGATGACTTCTCCGTTTACGGGTCTCCTTTTGATGATTGCCTCAACAACCTTGATCGAGTCTTGTAGAGATGTAAAGACACCAATCTTGTCTTGAATTGGGAGAAGTGCCACTTTATGGTTAATGAAGGCATCGTCTTAGGACATATAATTTTTGAAAGAGGTATTTAAGTCGATAAGGCTAAGGTTGATGCAATCGAGAAAATGCCATGCCCCATAGATATCAAAGGTATAAGAAGTTTCCTTGGTCATGCTGGTTTCTACAGAAGGTTCATTAAAGACTTCTGTAAGATTTCTAGGCCTCTCACCAATCTCTTGCAAAAGGATATTCCTTTTGTTTTTGATGATGTTGTGAGGAAGCCTTCGAAATACTTAAGAAGGCCTTGATAACTGCACCTATTGTTCAACCACCTGATTGGAACTTACCTTTGGAAATCATGTGTGATGCTAGTGATTATGCTATTGGTGTTGTCCTAGGATAAAGAGTTGATAAGAAGTTGAATGTTATTCACTATGCTAGCAAAACTCTAGACATTGCCCAAAGAAACTATGCTACTACGGAAAAGGAATTTTTACCAGTCGTGTTTGCATGTGAAAAGTTCAGATCTTACATAGTTGATTCCAAAGTTACTATTCACACTGATCATGCTGCTATTAAGTACCTCATGGAGAAGAAATACTCTAAACCTAGACTCATCAGATGGGTTCTCTTGCAACAAGAATTTGATTTGCATGTTGTCGATAGGAAGGGTGCTGATAACCCAGTAGCAGATAACTTGTTTAGGTTGGAGAATGTTCTTGATGACCCACAACCTATTGATGATAACTTTCCTAATGAGCAACTGAATGTCATCAATGCTTCATGTAGTACATCGTCGTATGCTGAATATGCAAACTATATCGTTGCCAAATATATACCACCTAGTTTCACATACCAGCAAAAGAAGAAATTCTTCTTTGATTTGAAACATTACTTTTGGGATGATCCTCACCTTTATAAGGAAGGAGTAGATGGTGTTATTAGACGTTGTGTACCTGAACATGAACAGGGACAGATCCTACAGAAGTGTCACTCTGAGACCTATGGAGGACACCATGCGGGAGATAGAACTGCACACAAGGTATTGCAATCAGGTTTCTATTGGCCCACTCTCTTCAAGGATGCCCGTAAGTTTGTCTTGTCTTGTGACGAATGTGAAATAATAGGTAATATTAGTAAATGTCAGGAAATGCCTATGAATTATTCACTTGTCATTGAACCATTTGATGTTTGGGGCTTTGATTATATGGGACCTTTTCCAAAATCCAATGGGTATACTCATATCCTAGTTGATGTTGATTACGGCACTAAGTAGGTAGAAGCTATCCCAACTAGTAGTGTTGATCAAAAACTTCTATCAGGATGCTTAAAGAAGTTATTTTCCCTAGATTTGGAGTCCCTAGATATCTAATGACCAATGGTGGTTCACATTTCATTCATGGTGCTTTTTGTAAAACGCTTGCTAAGTACGATGTCAATCATAGAATTGCGTCTCCCTATCACCCTCAGTCGAGTGGTCAAGTAGAGCTAAGCAATAGAGAGATTAAACAAATTCTGCAAAAGACTGTCAATAGGTCTAGAATGAATTTGTCTAAGAAGCTCGATGATGCACTATGGGCTTATAGAACTGCCTATAAGAATCCCATGGGCATGTCTCCATACAAAATGGTTTACGGCAAAGGATGTCATTTACCTCTTGAGCTAGAACACAAGGCTTATTGGGCAATCAAAGAGCTCAACTTTGATTTCAAACTTGCTGGTGAGAAGTGGTTATTTGATATTAGCTCACTTGATGAATGGGGAACTCAGGCATATGAGAATGCCAAGTTGTTTAAAGAAAAGGTTAAGAGGTGGCATGAAAAAAGGATACAAAAGCGCGAGTTCAATGTAGGTGATTATGTCTTGCTATATAATTCTCGTTTAAGATTTTTTGCAGGCAAGGTTCTCTCTAAATGGGAAGTCCTTACATTGTTGAGGAAGTATATTGTTCCGGTGCCATCAAGATCAACAACACGGAAGGTAATTTTTTGAGAGTGGTAAATGGGCAGAGAACCAACCATTATATCTTAGGTACCCCCATAAATCTTGAAAGCAATATTATCAAAACCATAACTCCGGAGGAGTACATAAGGGATATTTATCAGCCTATTTCAGACTCCGAAAACGAAGAGGTATGTGATTCGGTAAGTAAACCGACTCCAAAACATTTCTAGTAGGAATTTTTCACCGTTTTGGAATTTTTGGAAAAAATAGAATAATTTGAAGTAGTCCGGAAAGCGCACGAGGAGGCGACAAGCCTGCCAGGCGCGGGCCACCCCCCGGCGGCGCCTGGGGGGCTTGTGGCCACCTCGTGTGCCTCCCGGACTCCATTTTCTTGTGGAGTAATCCTTCTGGTCTAGAAAAATAATTATATATTCTCCTGTAAGGTCTGACCCTCGTATCACACAAATTTCCTCTGTTTTTGTTTTGAGCCTGTTTCTGCTGCAGATCTAGATCGCTATGGCGTCACCAAAAACTCCGAAGGACAAGATCTTAGAGAAGGTCATCAATCCCTACCTCGCGGGAGTGCTGCAACACCCTCGATCTATTGAGATGCATGAGGGGATGCTGCATATCCGTGATGTTGAGGGGCCCAAGATGACCGGAAGCGTGGAGGTGAGGCTCGAAGCAATGGAGCAACAAGTCTTCAAGTGCCAAGGGATGGTGGAGCGTGGACTCAACGCCAACCACATGATGATCACGGAGTTCACCAACAAGCAAAAAGATCGATGCCAATGACATCGAGAAGCACTTCTCGAGGCTCTATGACAGAATTGATCACCTCCAAGCCCAGATCTATGACCTGCAGAACCAAAACTGTGAGTATGAGTATAGATTTAAATCAATACGGTTGGCCGCAGATTTTAGGATTCCGGAGACTCGTTCATCTTTCCATGATGGAGCACCTATGCCTTGGAAGACGGAGGGTCAAACCCATGTTGCAACAACTCCACCACCATCACCTCCAAAGGAAGACCACTAAGCATGGGTATGGGAAATCCCCTTGGCTTGTGCCAAGCTTGGGGGAGTTGCCCCGGTATCGTATCACCATCACATCTTTTGCTTTTACCTTTTCTTAGTTTGTTCCTTTTGGTTTTATCTTTCTCTAGTAGATTAAAGTCCTTAGTGTTTTAGGCTTTAGTTTTGCTTTGTGTCACCCCCAATGTATTCGAGTTCGTGAGTCATATAATAAAGGGTGTCTTAGTTAAGGGCCTTGCCTCATGCCATGATCAAGAGAATGAGAAAAGAATAAAAGCATGAAAGATCATGTAATGACCTTATGGGAAGTGATGGCTTCACATATAAAACAAATGTTGATTGAAATTTGTTGAGGGTAGACAAACGTAGACCTTGGTCATTGTTGCAATTAATAGGAAGTGATAAAGAAGGAGAGGTCCACATATAAATATATCATCCTTAACACCTTCTATGATTGTGAACACTCACTAAACTATTACATGCTTAGAAGTAGATGTTGGACAAGGAAGACAACATAATGAATTGTGTTTGCTTGGTTCCGAACAATGTTATATGACTAGATATCCCTTAGCATGTGAGGATTGCTTCCACCTCATATTAGCCAAAACTTCCACACTAAGTAGAGATACTACTTGTGCATCCATAAACCTTCAACCCTAGTTTTGCCATGAGAGTCCACCATACCTACCTATGGATTGAATAAGATCCTTCAAGTAAGTTGTCATCGGTGCAAGCAATAAAAATTGTTCCCTAAATATGTATGATCTATTAGTGTGTGGAAAATAATCTTTGTACGAACCTGTGATGAGGAAGACATAAAAGCAACAGACTGCATAATAAAGTTCTTTATCACAGGAGGCAATATAAAGTGACGTCCCTCCACACTAAGAGGACGCACATCCAAACCTCAAATGCGCATGACAACCTCTGCTTCCCTCAGCGAAGGGCCTATCTTGTACCTTTACTTTTTTCCCTTGAAAGAGTCATGGTGATCTTCACCAATTCCTTATTTCGCCTTTATCTTGGCTAACGTCATACGCTAGAGAGAGATCTATATTCATATGTAACCTTGTAAGTATGTATTCATGAATTATTATTGTTGACATTATCCTTGAGGTAAGTAGTTGTGAGGCGAAACTATAAGCCCCTATCTTTCTCTGTGTCCGACTGAAACTTTGATCTCATGAGTACCACGTGAGTTGTAGCAATTGTAGAACACGAAAAGATGATTGAGTATGTGGATTTGCTTTACAAGCTCTTATTTGACTCTTTCCGATGTTATGATAAATTGTAATTACTTCAATGACTAAAGGCTATCGGTTGTTAATTCTCATTAAGGTTCTTGATCCTTACTTTACTTTGTGAAGGAATTATCACTTTAGCATGAGAGATTATATGATGATATTGCTGTTCTAACTATGATCATGATGCATGCATATCCGTATCTTGTTTTGTTGACACCTCTCTCTCTCTCTCTAAACATGTGGGCATATTTATTGATCTCGGTTTTCGCTTGAGGAACAGCGAGGTCTAAGCTTGGGGGAGTTGATAGGTCCATTTTGCATCATGCTGTTATGTTGATATTTATTGCTTTATGGGCTGTTATTACACTTCATGGTACAATACTTATGCCTTTTCTCTCTTATTTTGCAAGGTTTACATGAAGAGGGAGAATGCCGGCAGTTGGAATTCTGGCCTGAAAAAGGGGCAAGTTTGAGATACCTATTCCAAGCAACTCCAAAAGCCGTGAAAATCAATGAAGATTTATTTTGGAATTTATAAAAAGTACTAGGCCGAAGAAGTACCAGAGGGGAGCCAGCAAGAGGCCACAAGCCTGCTAGGCGCCCCCCTGGCCGCGCCTAGGGGGCTTGTGGGCTCCCTGGTGGCCCTCTGGCCCCCTCTTTTGCTACAAGAAGGGTTTTGATCCAGAAAAAATCAAGAGGAGGCTTTCGGGAGGAATCGCTACCGCCACGAGGCGGAACTTGAGCAGAACCAATCTAGACCTCCGGCAGCACGATCCTGCCAGATAAACATCCCTCCCGGAGGGTGAAATCATCGCCATCGTCATCATCAACACTCCTCTCATGGGAGGGGACTCATCACCATCGACATCTTCATGAGCACCATCTCATCTCCAAACCCTAGTTCAGCTCTTGTAACCAATCTCTGTCTCGCGACTCCGATTGGTACCTGTAAGGTTGCTAGTAGTGTTAATTACTCTTTGTAATTGATGCTAGTTGGATTACTTGGTGGAAGATTATATGTTCAGATCTTTGATGCTACTCATTACCTCTCTGATCATGAACATGATTATGCTTTGTGAGTAGTTACTTTTGTTCCTGAGGACATGGGATAACTCTTGCTATAAGTAGTCATGTGAATTTGGTATTCGTTCGATAATTTGATGTCCGTAAGTTGTTTTTCCTCTAGTGGTGTTATGTGAACGTCGACTACATAATACTTCACCATTATTTGGGCCTAGAGGAAGGCATTGGGAAGTAGTAAGTAGATGATGGGTTGCTAGAGTGATAGAAGCTTAAACCCTAGTTTATGAGTTGCTTCGTAAGGGGCTGATTTGGATCCACTAGTTTAATGTTGTGGTTAAACTTTGTCTTAATTTTTCTTTCATAGTTGTGGATGCTTGCGAGAGGGGTTAATCATAAGTGGGATACTTGTTCAAGTAAGGGCAGTACCCAAGCGCCGGTCCACCCACACATCAAACCATCAAAGTAGCGAACGTGAATCATATGAGCATGATGAAAACTAGCTTCACAGAAATTCCCATGTGTCCTGGGGAGCGCTTTACCTCCTATAAGAGTTTGTCCAGGCTTGTACCTTGCTACAAAAGGAATTGGGCCACTTTTCTTCACCGTTGTTACTTTTGTTACTTGCTACTTGCTACGAATCATCTCACCACACAACTACTTGTTACCGATAATTTCAGTGCTTGCAGAGATTACCTTGCTGAAAACCACTTGTCAGATCCTTCTACTCCTCGTTCGGTTCGACACTCTTACTTATCGAAAGGACTACTATAGATCCGCTATACTTGTGGGTCATCATGTAACACAAAACATAATGTATTGTTCAGTATACAACTTTTTGTTTCATGGTGTTGTTTAATTGTTCATCAGCCTTGCACTCCTCCTAGGCTTTGCTGCTTGTCGTTTATATCTCTCGTGTATCTCCTTCTTTTCCTCTTGCTCTTGCTCTTCTTCTTGTGCTTCTTCTCCCAATTCTTTTTCTCCTACTTCTTCTATGCTTAGGTCTTCGCTTTATTCTTCAATGAGGTCTTCGCTTTCCTCTTTTTCGTACTCACCTTCGTCTTCAAAATCTTTCTCATCTTCATCTTCCACCACTTTCTTTATGCTGGTTGTATGTTTTGTTTCCCATTCTTTTCTATCTTTGAATCCCCTTTTGAGCTTCTTCATCGCTCTTAGAGCATGTTCTTCAATTGCGTGGATCATATTCCTTACATATTTACAAAGCCTACTACTAGCTTTCTCGGGGTGTGGTCCCTTGCTATGTTTTTGAGCTTTCGTTTGCTTGAATTCCTCAACATATTTTTATTTTTAGAAGTGTTGACAAGTCAGCTTGTTGTGTCCTCCAACTAGATTGCATAGACTCCATTTCCTTTGTCCAACTCGCACTCCATTCTCATCTAGCTGGACAACACTTCTATCTGCTGGTGGTGCCTTTATCCGAGTTCTATGTTCACTTTTCTTTGTTGTAGATTGTTTGTTCTTGACCTTTGTCTCTGAGTACAATGGCAGTTTCATCATCCCTTGTCACTCCTATTGTTGGTCATGCTGCTGCATTGACTGACATGTACCATCCTAACATTGATTGGCTCGAGCAGCGGTTTGGAGCATTTCTGCTTCATAATAAGCAAGATCATTAACTATTCCAGCATCCTCTTTAGCCCTTCTTTTGTCAATATCTGTTTGATTTGTCGAATGTGTGGCATCGAGTTCTTCTACAAGCGACTTTAGAACATAGAAGGCTCTGTCGTAGTGTTGTTCACATCTCATTGCTTTCCTATTAACCGTCAAATTTTGCTGCAGCAGGGTGTCTTGCTTGGAGATTTTAGAGCTGCCATCGGATGCTATTGTGTTGTAGTCCCTTGTATCCAATGTTGGCTATGATTTATTTGTTCGGAAACTCCTCAACCCTCAGGTGGTCCAGAATGCTCATGATGTGAAGACAAAACAAACTCGCAATTAGATAAGTGCAGAAATAATTGTTATTTTTTTGACCGACTACTGTAGGGAAACCACCCACAGTCTTTTCTCTCTATTTGTAAAGGGGTTAATATGTACAAAGGAGGACAAGAATGTACAAGAGGTGAAGGGGGAGATACAAACCTCAAGGAGGTAAAAATGCTATCCATCTAAGGAGATCATCCCTAAACCTAGATTTAATCATGTGTGCTAGTTGTGAAATATCCTGAATAAAGCCAGCCCTCCATTTTCTGAACCGTGGTTGCTTGTGATTAAAAAACTTTGCATTTTTGACAGTCCATATGTTCCAGCAAGCAGTGAAGACCACTTCAGTGAACAAAGGGTGATGAAAGTCTCTTCTTGTAGCTAAAGAAGTACCCCACATAGAATCTCCCTTCCATGAAATCTGGAGATAATTCCAAGTCCTGGTACTGAAGAGACAGTGAAAAAACAAGTGATCTCTGTCCTCCTTGATCCTGGCATGGCAGAGAACACGAAGATTTGAGTCAGGCACCTTCCAGTGACGCCTCTCAAGCATGTCTTGAGTGTTAAGTTTATCCATCATCATCAGCCAGGCAAACATCTTGATTTTCATGGTACAACAGCTCTTCCAGATCCAGGTGAGCAAGGGGTTTGGTGTGATGGGTTGGTGGATATGGACATAATACTTCTTGATAGTGTATGGTTTAGAATCTTTACTCCAGAACCAGATATCATCAGCATTCTGGTTTATCCAAATATTCTGGAGCATAGAGTTTACATAATCCAGTTCTTTGTATGCTTGTAATGAAAGAGGTAAGTGGAACATGGATAGCATACTGTTGTCATGAAAAGCATGGAAAAATTCCTTAGCAGTGCAAAAAGTATCCACAACAAAAGAGAACAGTCCCTGGAACCTAGCAGCCAGTGGTTCGATAGAATCTCCAATCAACCAGGAATCAGACCAAAACAAGAATGTATCACCTCTATTTGGTTTAACATAAGTCACAGCTCTGAACATATCCAGACGTTTGCAGATGTCCTTCCACCAAAAGGAACCACAGAGTGAGGTACCTTGGGGAACTGTGTTAGGATAATATGTGTTCCAAATCAATTTGACCCAGGGAATATCAGCTTTATTCATAAACTTGTCTGCATGTTTGAGGAGCAGGGCTTCATTATGGATAGCAACATTCATGATCCCCAACCCACCTTTCATCTTAGGTCTGGATACAAGGTCCCAGGCAGCAAGAGAGGGGGCATGATCTTGACCATTCTTTCTCCATAAGCATTGTCGTAGGATTCTTTCTAACTGCTTCAGGATACCTGGAGGGACATGTAAACTGCAGAGAAAGAAGATAGGCGCTGATGACAGAGCTGAGTTTAGATATTGCAAACGACCCCCTTGGGCCAGGAAGGAAGAACTGACACTGAGTCTTCTTTCCACGTTATCCACTAATGGCATTAGATCAATTATCCTTGGTTTATTTGTTCCCACAGGTAAACCAAGGTAGATGAATGGCAAGGAACCTACCTTGCAACCAATAGCATCTGCCAATGTCTTCAGCTGATCTTGATCTATGTTGATGGGGAGGAGGGCAGACTTGTGATAGTTCACCTGAAGACCAGTGGATTAGGAGAACAGAAGTAGTATACTTTTGAACTCAAGCAACTGATATTCTTCTGCAGGAAGAATTATGAGAGTATCATTAGCATACTGCACTATGGGGAACTCTCTGTCATGACAAGGAATTGGTAATTGAATGGGACCATCCTCTAAAAGCCTATTGACCAAAGTTTGCAAAAAATCTGCACCAATTGCAAAAACAAGAGGGGACATAGGGTCTCCGTGTCTGACCCCTTTCTTGCGCATAAATTTTCTGCCAGGAACACCATTGAGAAGAACAGAGGAGGAGCCAGAAGTGAGCAGCTGTTGCACCCAAGGATCCATCTATCATTAAAACCCTTATGCCTGAGAATCTGAAAGATGAACTCATGTTCCACAGAGTTGAAAGCCTTTTCAAAATCCAGTTTAAGGATGACAATAGGTTTCTTGGACAGGTGACATTGGTGCAAGTACTCTCGTGTCCAGCCCACACAATCTTGGATGGTTCTTGATTTGATGAAGCCATACTGGTTTTTGTGTATACATTTCATAACTTGTAATTGCGGTCTATCGGCCACCATTTTAGACAAGAACTTAAGTCCCATTCCTTGAGAGAGATAGGCCTAAAGTCACCAACCTTCTCAGGGGAGTTCTTTTTGGGAATCAGGGTTATATAGGATGAATTCATGTTCTCAATCCTTGCAATGCCACCATGGAAATCAGCTGCAAGTTGATAAAATTCAGGGGAAATAATAGGCCAGCATTTCTTGAAGAAAATCCCATTGAAACCATCAGGACCAGGGGCCTTATCAGTGGGCATTTCCTTCACTGTCTGATCCATTTCAGCCTTGGTAAAAGGTTCTATGAGCACATCCAGCCCACCCACCCTCCGAATTAGGGACTGCAGGTCAAAAGCCATATTAATACCTTAGGAGGAACCCACCCTATCCTTAAAAGAAGTCCAGAAACAACTAGCAATCTGTTCATGATCAGAGATAACAAAGCCATCACTCAGCTTTAGAGAAGAAATGGAATTTCTCCTATATCTTTCAATTGCCATGGCATGGAAAAAAACTGTGTTCTCTTCCCCAACTTTGATGAAAAGAATTGTAGCTCTTTTTTCCAGTAAAGGAACTGAGATGCAAAAGATGATCCAAATGCAACTTGACAATTGCCCTGAAATTAGCTTCAGCCCTATACAGGGGTCTTAATTTCTCTAGATCAGCAAGACAGAGAACAACCTGGTTGCACCTATCAATAAGAAGTTTGAGATGAGAGAGATTAGTTTGCCATTTTTAGGGCCTGCCTTAGGTGTTTGAACTTATCCATGATGATGGCCGTAATATGCCCTTTCCTAGATGGAATCCTCCAAGAGTCTGTGACACACTCCATGAAACCATCCATTTCAACCCAATAGTTTTCAAAATGAGAGAGCTTACATTTTGGGATTGAAGTGTTAACTGTGAGTACACATGGGACATGATCAGAAGTAGTTTTAGCCAAATGAAGGACTTGTGTGAGAGGATATGATGAGATCCAAGAAGCACATGTAAAAAACCAATCCAGTTGCTCTAGCAGAGGAGAGTCTTGCATATTGGACCAGGTGAAAGATCTACCTTTAATAGGAAATTCCAGTAGCCCAAGGTGGCCAATGATCTCATTGAAAATGAACATATCATTTACATCAGCCCTAGGAAGGTTTCTATTTGATGGAGGTCTAATAAAGTTAAAATCCCCAAGGAGTAACCAGTTGTCGTCAGCAGGAATGTTGAGATTATATAACCAGCTGACAAAAAGATCTCGAGCCTCACCCTGACAAGGTCCATATACATTGACCAGGGTCCAAGTTTCTACAGAGTGATTGGAAGTAAAGGAGATGACAAGGCCAAAAGGTTGACACTCAACTAAGGTTCCAGTAAGAAGAGAGGAGTTCCATAGAGTAATCAGACCCCCAGAGGCACCACGGGATGGCGAGTATGCAAACTGGTCAAATCTTTTAGGACAAAAACTCCTTGCTGATCTAAAATCAATCTGTTGCATTTTTGTTTCCTGTAAGCAAACTACAGCGGCCAAACTCTCGTCTATTTTGTTGCGAACAGCTCTCTGTCGATGATCAGAATTGAGGCCACACACATTCCGGCAGAGGACATGCCAACTTCGCGTAGATCTACTATCCATAATAACTAAGAGTTATAGCAAATGTGGAGTTACATAATAACTCACACAACCAAGGTTTCGAACACTGAAACAAAAGATAAGTAGTAGTCTGAAAGACTGCATAACCAGTGAAAGAGGACAATAACAACATAGTTTTAAACATCAGAAGATGTGGTCTTGGATTCAGCAGGATCCTCCATAAGACGATCCACCGAGAGCTTCTCCGCAACAATTCCAAGGTTCTCGCCAGTTGTTTGCAGAACCGGGATTGGCATTGCTTACGGAACCTGTTCTCCCTCCTGATAGTCCATAGGCTTGGCCTTGGGCTTCCTCTTCTTGGGAACATGCATTGGAAGTTCCTGCAACACTAGCTTGAATCCATCACGCTTGATCGAGCCTCTCTTGCCGCGGCGAACCGAGGAGTCGACAATGGGAGTGGCCTGCTTGCGAGAACCTTTCTTCCTGACAGTAGGTGAAGCAAAACTGAACTCACTAGTTGTTGGAAGAGAGTCGTCATGTGTTACCTCACAAGTAGCAGCAGGGGTGGTCTCGATGGGCAGTAAGCTTGAACCTGCAGACTCAACATCAAAA
Organism: Hordeum vulgare subsp. vulgare; assembly: GCF_904849725.1. Taxonomy (NCBI): domain Eukaryota; kingdom Viridiplantae; phylum Streptophyta; class Magnoliopsida; order Poales; family Poaceae; genus Hordeum; species Hordeum vulgare. The sequence goes on from NC_058522.1 coordinate 163,629,848, forward strand.
GCATACGACCATGATCGCTTGGGGATCATGATCGGCAGCACTGGCGGTTTCTGAATGTGGGGAGGGACATGCAAAGTACTAGTCGTGCCCATAAGAGATTCAAAAGATCTGGCCCAACAAAGCACATGTGGCAGTGGTGGCCCGAAGAAAACCCTTGTTGCGCCAACCACCAGGTTTGATTGCTGCATCACTGGACGATTGTATGGAACGATCGCCAAGGGGTTGAACAGAGGCGCCTCCTCAGCATGATCTGCTTCTACGTGCTCTTCATCAACGGCAACTTGAGTTGCTGCTACAGCACCGCCATTGGGAGGGATAGCTTCAGGAGCAGCTTCGTCAGCCGTAGGTTGGACAATAGGCATGTCCACAACCACATCATTAGCAGCAGCTGGCTGAGGGTCAAGAATCACCAATTCCTGAACAGAATCAGAGGATGTTGGTTGATCAATAACCATGGATTCCTGATCTTGGATAGGTGCATCAGGTTGTGGCTCAGGTTCGGCTGCTTCTGGTTCCCAACCCCAACCTCCACCGACTGGGGCCTATGGCTCTGGCTCCGGAGTGGGTGGTGGCACCGCGTTCCATCCCAAAGCTGGGTATGGTGGCAGAGAAAATAACAGATTGTCATTGATCAGTTGACCAGGAAGAGGGTGTGGGTTGCCATTCAGGGGCATGGGATCTTCATTATTAGGCATCTGTTCACCAAAATTTGCACCCAAGATGTAAACTGGCGCAGACCAGGAGACCTTGGCCCCTCCCCATGCAGCGTATTCGGAGAAAGTGACACTCCGTGGCACCAGATTATCTTCAGGAAAAGAAGCAAAGACAATGGAACGAACAAAATATGGGTCATCGCTGACCCAATGATGGAACTCTCCAAAAGTATTAACGGCAGCCCGAAGATCATTAGTGTTGTGGAAGTCTAGCAGCACTCCAAGTAGCATCATGCATCCTTGGCGGAAACCTGTTTGTGCCCTAAAACCCGCACCATCACTATGGCGCATGAAAGGAACAAAGGTGTCGTTCCCTAGTGCTTGAGGGACCATCTGAACTGTAGCAAAGCTTTTTGCGGCCTCCCTAAGCTCGAACAGACCAACCCCCTCAATCCATGGCTGAGCCGAGCGAACATGAAAACCCCTATTGAGAAGTAGGGCAGTAACTTCTTGCGGTACGTGGGCCACCAACTCGGCAGGAGAGGCGTGCATTACTTCTGCGATGATGAACTGTTCATGCATGCGGTTGATGGGGTTGGTAGGCGTGATGAAGGTCTGTGGGAGGTGATCAGGGCCACCATCAATGATGTTATGACCCTGCGGAAGGAATCGCTGGGGATCAAACTCGAAGTTGGCCATTGCAGTCGAAGAAGAGGGAGGTGGCGGCGTCAATGGTGGCGTCTCAGAGGGATTCCGGGGAGACGGTGGGCTTGACAAGACCGGGAGGAAGAACTGCTCGACAGGCTTTGCGGTTTCCCCAAGAATAGCGGAGGTTCTCGAGATATTTGCAACAGGGGAGGTGGTGGGGCTCTTGTGTTTCCAAGTAAGACAATTATCTCGCATAAAGGAAGTGCAGTCAGAATCGGCATGGCCCGCATTGCCGCAGGCAGGGCAAATCAACATGGCGGTGCAGTTGGGAGCGAGGTGCCCTTGAGACAAACATATCATGCAAGAATAAATCTCTTTAACCATGCCATTAATCAAGTCATCGAAGAGTTGGTGGGCCTCCTGCGAAGATGGAATAACAGGCTGATGACAAGATTTTGGCCCGACAGAAGATGTCGTTGCAGAAGACCCATTAATGGTTTCGAAGAGAGGCCCACTGTCGGGGTAATCCAAAGAAATAGATTCAAATTGATTTGAAACCCCGCCTAGCGCGGTGGGGTTAGCCAAGACTGCGCCATCTGAGGAGGAAATCCCATGAATATCGCCACCTTCCATTAGGGTACCGTATGATCCGGGATGAGCAACATACTGATGAACTGAACCAAAAGTGATGTGCGGCGAGGCTAACGTCCACCGGAGCTCTGCCGGAGGTGGTTATAGTGAGCCAACAATGAGTTGCCATACATATTGATATCATAATAGTAATTTAGCTGGTTATTCATTTCTTTCTTTCCTGCACTCGCCTGTGTGGGTCCAAAGCATGCATTCACACTCATATATTTTTTGATCTAGCTCAGCTACAACCTCGAATTCATGCGTTGACCACGAAAATACTCTTTCCTCATGGTTCCCTTTGTTATGGTAGTACACAAGGTACTTATTTTCCTATGTTTTTTTTTGCATGGAATAGTGTGCTCTTTCTCATCCTGCCCCTCATATTGTTGTATGCGGCTCTCGTGTACTTCATAGCCATGTCTTCCTCGTAGTCGTGATTTGTTTTTGTCACATGATTGTTCTGCATATGTCAAAAAACATATTAGTCGAGGAGCTGCATAATATGCTGATAGCAAGTGGTCATGTTGAAAGTTGTGAATAAGAGATTGTTTTTTACTTAATACCATGCTAGCCATCGTTAGCTCGTTCTCCACGTGAAGCCGATTTTGAATGCAAGCATATACCCCCCCCCCGCGCGGCAAACTTATGTAGGTTCTAGGTCCATTTGACAAACCCTTTCTTGAGCACATGATTCATGCTCTCGCTTTGTTGCGTGCAAGTCATTCTAGCACAGAAAATATTCTTATAATATTTTTATATCCATATTTCCTTATCACTCCACAGTTGCATCATCATCTAGTCGTTCTACAGGTTTCACTTCTGCACGAGTGCAATCCAGGCAGCTTCAAATTCCATTGGCATTAGCGACAAGTTTAAGATCGATGTGAACTCCTCTTTGAATGTTAGATACTTTTTGTACATGCATGGTGGTTTTCCTTGAACTTCTTGAGGATATGCCAACGACATAGCATGTGGACTGCATTTGGTAATGCTAGTGTATAGCTTTCATCGTTGACAGGCATTGGTCTGCATGGATATAAAATGTAATATGCAGTTTTACTGAACTTCATTGATTTAACATGCATTGTTTTAAAATGTATATTGCTTCTAACACTACTGATGAACTTCTACGCTTAGAGTATTTGAACTTCACAACCAATAGTAGTTCTCTCTAATCTTGTCACATGCATTCTGTTTCTTGTTGAAGTGTAGGTGGACTTATATGCTATGAGTATATGAACTTCATAGCCAATAGTAGTTCTCTCTAACCTTGTCACATGCATTCCATCTCCACCTACACTACTGGTGAACTTCTATGCTATGAGTATTTGAACTTCACAACCAACAGTAGTTCTCTCTAACATTGTTACATACATTTTTGTTTCTTGTTGTAGTGTAGGTGGACTTCTATGCCATATGGGTTTGAACTGCATGGTTTATTTTATTTCTTGCATTATCACTAATGCACCCAACACAGCTAGAACTAAAATAATGATAAAACTTGAATTTTTTTTATTTTTATGTGTGAGCATACACGTTGAGTGTTCGTTGTTCATGCATTGTACGAATGTATCGAATATCCAACTGAATGATTTTGCATCTTCTTATCTGATGAGGGCAAAAACAAATATCGTTGACTGTAAATGTTGGTTGGTTCCAACAAACACTATGTGAGGCATATGAAATATGTTTGTTTTGCAAGTTCTATTGAATGTTACACAACCGCCAAAGTCTTGATAAGCCCCCCGACAACTTGCATTGGACCACAAAATATTCTTTATTGCACTGTTGTTTTCTACTTGTATGTCATAGAAGAACTCATCATTGATTGCCTTCATGTATTTAAAGAAAGACACAAGTTTCAATACATCATCCAAGTCATATTTCGTTGCATTCATAGCTTTCCTGCAAAACATATACAAATATGTTATTTTTGTTATTTTTTATGCAGGTTGGTAAGTTAGGATGCAACGTACATTCTAGTATGTGCATTTTTTAGTACTTACTGGTTTAGTAGGCCTCATCCGATCATGCTGAGGAAGAAGCTTCCATCTTCATTTTCTGATAGCATGGACATAATCGTTGTACGTTTGACATCATGGTACTGCAAGAGGTTTACCTACTCCAAAATAGTGGGGTCATAATTCTTGTGTGAGTGCAAGAATACCATCATGTCAGTAGTTTGGATGAGGTGGTGATTATGATTGTACTGAATGTCCACCACCACACACGTGTTATCATCTTGCACCTGCACCCTCATTCTAGCTTTGCAGCCTGTCCTGAGCGAGGTTTTGTTTCGCTGTGTGTCTGCTTCAGAAACAGTAGGGTTGTTTTTCCATGGCATGTGCCGACAAAGTACTTGTGATTACCACTTCCTCCCGCCTCCCTGATGCTAAAACCAGCATGCCTGTCGTATTGGTTGTGAAATTCCCATGCTTTATCTAAATTATTGAATGTCATCTTGAGTATTGGTATTAGATAATCTGGGAGGTCCCGCTTCTGTCGAAAAACATTTCATGATGTTAAATTGCAGCTTATAATCATTTTAATCATGCTGCAAAAAATTGACAAACCATGCCAGATGCATACAAAGTACTCACGTGTCTGTATGATCGCAAGTCCACCGGAGTCTCGTGTGGCCCGTTGGAACGGGGCAGGGCAGAGTTACCATAGCACGTGCAGGAGTGGATCACAAGGAGGTAAGAGGGTTGAAGATGGCCTCTCTTTTATTTGTGTCTTTTTGACTTGTGGTTGTTGTGGAGGCATGCCAATCCTTGTGTCAGTTTGCTCTTTCCTTCTAGGAAACAGTCCAGCAATCCCATATGTAGTACGCTCAGTATTTGTAGCAGCAACATCAGCATCCCTTGACGGTAGTGTGCATATCACTTTCCTCCGTGTTTGTGTTCCTTGTGGTATTGAATCCACACCGGGATAACCTCCAGAGTTATATGCAGAACCTGATCTAACGTCCTCCTCCATCGGTGTGCTTGGAAGTCTTCTCATGGATACAAAGAACCCACTAGGGATTTCCGGTGTCACCCAATTAGGGGGATGTTCGTACTCGTGAGTTTGGCATTGTAGGTTTTCTAGCATCAGCCATTTGGTGTGTGGATCAGATTGGAAATGCTTATGCTTTTGTATTTCACGTGTTGCCCACTAAGGGGGTGGCACACTACGCACAGGCTGAAGGTTTTATACTTGCTGGTTTGAAACTTTACATCTTTTTCTGTGTCTCTCATCTTGAAAATATTACATTCGCATTATAATTTTGTTAGCACTAGTTGCATATATCTGTACTTGAGTAGCTGCACTGAGCATTCTTTATAGCTTGAACTTCCCAACTTATTTAATATCTAATTGAAATAAAATATATATCACAATAGTATCATGTATCTAACACTTCATCTTTTTATTGTAGCTAAACTGAGCATTCTACATATTGTGAACTTCTAGCTTGGAAATGGGAAGGATAACTAATTGCTTTAGTAGGATTCCACTGCTGAACTTCTAGATATACTCCTGTTCATAGCTAAACATGGATTGTTGGTGAAGTACTAGTAACAACCTGAACTGATGCTCAAGTACTAGGTGAACTTCATATGATTTTTTATATCTCACAACTCGAATTACTATTGCATGATAATTGGGGCAAGCCTGAACTCATCCTCGATCACTATTTGAACTTCTACACAGTAATAGTGTAGAAGGTGAAATAGGAAACAAACTGTGAAAAACACATCTTGGCTAGAAGTTCAACCACAGATATGCAGAGAGAACATAAGAGGCACGAGGAAGTTCAACCACACCTTTTCTAGAAGGTCAGCTAATAGTTTTCCTCTAGTAGATGGGCCACCTTGAGAGAAAAGCATCGGCTTGTTCGAAGAGGAATCCCATGACATTTGATGGCTCGCAAAAGACATCAAGTTCATCTGGTTGTGATTTTGGATCAAAGGTATCAACAAAAGTTCAAATGAAGTAAGATGGCAATAGGATATTACATGCTTGGCAGTAGGATGTGGGGGAGAATAGTACCTTCATTGTTGGATCTGGCAGATCCTCCTTCCCTCTCGGCATCTTGTCGTTGGTGTTCGATACAACAAGAAGTTCGCCGCCGTTCCCTTGGCCACGACGTAGGTAAGAGGCAAGGAGGGAAGGAGGAAGGCACTGGTTTTCCACGGACCATGAGCACGAACTCCAACGGCACCGTGGAGAGAAATCGATGTGGGTTCCCTCGCTCTGGCATTCGTCGTCGCTTGCTCGCAAGCACCGTCGGTAGGATAGGAGGTGGCGTCAGAGAGGAGAAGGGAGTGTGGATGTGATCGTGGCGGTGGACGGACGGGAGGGGAGGGGAGACCACTTAAGTGGATCACGGCGAAATCACGATAGAGGTGCTCGGTCGGCCCGTCGCTTAAGCGAGGTAGGGGAGGTGGGGATCAGTATCGGTACCTTGGTGGAGCATGGGTCAGGGCAGCATATCGGCAAGTCGCCAGGGGCAGTTCACGTGGTTTCCTGTCGGACCCTTATAGGGTGCGCCGGGATCAGAATAACTATTCTGATCCTAGGACCAGAATAGTGCTACTCTATCTCTCTCTGTGTCTATATATATATATATATGTGTGTGTGTGTGTGTGTGTGTGTGTGTGTGTTTGTGTGTGTGTGTGTGTGTGTGTATTTATATAGGACAATTGTTTCCTACCACCCGGTGGTAGCTACCACCACTTATGTTTTGTATGATGTATATAGTATTTATCAAATCAGAGAGTATGCACATTAGTATGTAGTATATAAGAATGTTTAGGGAGTATATATACTACTTTTTTGGTAGTATGTCTCTATTTTGAGTATCCTCCTTTTTACATACAAATGTATATGTATTTCGTAAATGTAATAAAAACCATGGGCAACTTGCAATTTTTTTCATGTAACTCACTTGGAAGTATCTTATATATAGTATATCAACATACTTGCAATGATAAATCAATATATATACTATCACATGATAGTATATGATACATGTGGGTAACTACCCCTAGGTAAAGGGTCATGTATAAATCTTGAGTTTAATTGTGTTAAATCTTTTAAGGAAACTGAAGCTTTTCATAAGTTTAGTGCAAAATATGAACTTGACTTTGAGATAGTAGCTACTTTATATGACTCATTTTCTACTTACGTTGACCTCCCTAAGGATAAGATGTTAATCCACCCAGTAAAAAAAATTTGCGTGGAACATATTATAACTTAAGGGAAACAATAATTATAATGTTCATCCAGTTGTGCCTATGCTACTTATGAGCTACGTTGGATTTCCCCCCGAATAGGAAGGGTGAAGCAATATAGTAACATTAAGCATTTACCTCAATGAGAACAATGGTTTATCGAACCAATAGGAGAATCAAGGCAAACTCCGGTCATCACCATCTACACACAAAACCAAACGCTTGCACCGAACGCGGGCGAGAGGGTTATCAATCCCCTTGAACTCGTTAGTTGCAAGGATTAATCCTAATAGTTATAGATATATAAAAAGTAAAATTAAAAAGAAAGTAATAAAAGGCAGTGAGGTATTTAAGTTTTAGAAATATGATTAAATAGTCCCCGGGGGCATAGTTTTCACTGGAGGCTTTTCTCTCGAAAGCAAAGCATACGATGGGTAGACGAATTCCTATTGGGCAATTCGTACAAAAGAACATAGTTATGATGTTATTCACCTCAATGATCATGCATGTATGCACCACGTCCGTAAACAAGTAGACCAAAACCATTCTGCATCTACTACTATGACTCGACTTCCAGAGCACTTCTATGCTTGCCTCTCTAGGTATTAAGTTCATGCAAAAAGAGTAATCTTTGGATCAAGGTGACATGATCTACACAAAGTAAACACAATCAATATGAATAAACCCCACAATTTTACCCTTAGTAGCAACAATACAAATGCATGTCTTGTCCCCTTTTGTCTCTAGGATGTAGAGCACCACTAGATTGAACCCACTACAGCGCATCACTCCCACTAAAGATAAATCAATCTACTTGGCCAAAACAAATGGATAGATCACAAATAAATACGCAGCTATAACAATCATGCATAATAAAGTTCCGAGAAGACTCGGTTACTTTCAGTGAATAATCTGATCATGAACCCACAATTCATCAGGTCCCAACAAACACATCGCAAAAGAAGATTACATCGGATAGATCACCGCAGGAGTCACGGAGAACATGGTATTGAAGATCAAAGAGAGATATTAAGCCATATAGCTACTAGCAATGGAACCATTGTTCTATGGTGAACTACTCACACATCATCATGGAGGCAACAAGGTTGATGTAGAAGGCCTCCGTGATCGATTCCCTCTCTTGCAGGGTACCGAGAAAGGTCTCCAGATGAGATTGTGATGGATGAGAGACTTGCCGGGGTGGAAAAGGTGTTTTGAGTGGCTCTCTCGTGTTTCTAGGAATTTCATGATTTATAGAAGTGGAATTAGGTCACAAGGGTGCATGATGGGCCAATGAGCTTGAGATGTACACCCTACCCCCCAGGTTGTGCCCTCTAAGTTCATGGTCACCTCATGTGTCTTCTAGCCTCCTCACGAAGCTCCTGTGTCTCTTGTAGTACAGAAAAATCACCATAAGGTATCATCCTGTTTACACTGTTAGATATTAATTTTCTGCAGAAGTCAAGAAAATGCAAAAATAAGAACTTACATTGGGCACTGGGTTAATAGCTTAGTCCCAAAAAAGATATAAAATAACACATAATTGCATATAAAGTATCCAAGGTTGATAATATAATAGCATGAAACAATCAAAATTATAGATACATTGTAGATGTATCAGCATCCCCAAGCTTAATTCATGCTCGTCCTCAAGTAGCTAAATTATAAAAAGAAAAAAATCATGTGGCATTCTACCCAACATGTAATCTCTTTCAAGTATAATTATTGAGACACAATGAAATAATTGATATCAACATAATAATATCCATGAACATAAGAAGGACAATCATTAGGTTTTCTAAATATATGATCCTTAAAGATTGTTATTCCTACTCATTTATCATATTAGCATGGCATGACACCGACTTCACCTCATAAGTATAAATCATTAGCACCCCTGTGTCAAACCAAGAAATTGGATCGTACCTCTAAGGCGCTTCAACATTTTGAATGTCATGCAATACATGAGTGTGAGCCATGGATGCATATAGGTGGGATAGAGGATATGGTGGTAAACATCACATGAGTCAAAAGGGAAGAAACTCTCGCATCAACTAGGTGGATCAACGAGCTATGGAGATGCCCATCAACTCATATAAATGTGAGCTGTAGGGATTGACATGCAACAAATGCAATAGCGTTATAAGTGTTTGAAAGCTCAATTAAAACTAAGTGGGTTTGCATCCAACTTGCTTGTTCATGAATACCTCGAGCATTTGAGGAAGCTATAAAGCCTTGGACAAACCGACCGGTGGTCGTTACTCCCGGCAGGACCTAGACTGGCCCCACAGGTCAATACTAGTCTTTTTTGTGCACTTTGTCCTCACTCGTGCGCAGCCAGGACCAAGTTCCTGGTTGGTCACCCATCCTAGAACTACTCCAAGCCAAGCACACTTAACTTGGATGTTCTGTTCGAATCGGCTCCCAGAAAAGAAGGAATTCCTCATTCATATGAGTAGTCTAATATCCCTATAAAGCCAAGCTATCACAGACACCCGCACATAGAGGAAACGACGTCCTCATTGGGCCACAGGAACGTTCCCTCTTTCTACATATGTCTATGCATCGAGTTCGATACATGTGCCATGTCGTGTCACAAACGTCATGAACAACATGGTTGATCTCTGATACGTCTCCAACGTATCTATAATTTTTTATTGTTCCATGCTATTATATTATCAACATGGGATGTTTTATATGCATTTATATGCTATTTTATATCATTTTTGGGACTAACCTATTAACTCAGTGCCCAGTGCCAGTTTCTGTTTTTCCTTGTTTTTGACCTTTTCCAGATAAGAATATTAAATGGAATAAAACCTTCGGGATGATTTTTTTGCCATAACAGAAGGGATCCACAAGACTTGAGAACCAAGGCAGAGGGCCACGGAGGAGGCCACGAGCCGGCTAGGCGCCCCCCTGGGCCCCCCGTGGGCCCCCCGTGCCTCCTTTGCCCTACCTCTTTCGCCTATAAATTCCCTAAAATCCCCAAACCAATGGAGAGAGCCACGAAAATACTTTTCCGCCGCCGCAAGCTTCTGTTTCCGCGAGATCCCATCTGGGGACCGTTCTGGTGCCCTGCCGGAGGGTGCTTCGGACACGGAGGGCTTCTTCATCAACACCATTGTCTCTCCAATGATGCGTGAGTAGTTCACCACAGACCTTCGGGTCGATAGCTAGTAGCTAGATGGCTTCTTCTCTCTGTTGGATCTTCAATACAAAGTTCTCCATGATCTTCATGGAGATCTATTCGATGTAACTTTGTTTTGCGGTGTGTTTGTCGAGATCCGATGAATTGTGGATTTATGATCAGATTATCTATGAATATTATTGGAGTCTCCTCTTATTTCTTATATGCATGATTCTGTATCCTTGTAATTCTCTTCGAGTTATGGGTTTCGTTGGGCCAACTTGATCTATAATTCTTGCACCAGGAGAAGTGCTTGGTTTTGGGTTCATACTGTGCGGTGTCCTCACCTAGTGACCGAAGGGGTAGCGACGCACGCATCGTTTTGTTGCCATCAAGGGTAAAAAGATGGGGTTTATATCATATTGCATGAATTTATCCCTTTACATCATGTCATCTTGCTTAAGGCGTTACTCTGTTTGTTATGAACTTAATACACTAGATGCATGCTGGATACACTTGTCTCGGACATTATGCCTATATGTATGATCATTGATAAGTACATTTTGCATCATGTTTTCATGTTGATATTTATCGCTTCTTTCGCTGTTATTTCACTTCAAGGTACAGTTCTTATGCCTTTTCTTTCTTATTTTGCAAGTTTTACATGAAGAGGGAGAATACTGTCAGCTGGAATTCTGGCCTGAAAGGGGAGCAAGTTTGAGATACCTATTCTGCGCAACTCCAAACGCCGTAAAAATCAACGAGGATGCTAGAGGGCTGAAGAAGTGCTAGAGGGGGCGTGCAGGTGGCCACAAGCCTGCACGATGTGGCCACCCCCCAGGCCGCGCTATGAGGGCTTGTGGGCACCCTGCAGGCCCACTTTCCCCACCTCTTTTTCTATATGAAGGGTTTCGTCCAGGAAAAAATCAAGGAGGAGCTTTTTCATGGATTCGCCGCCGCCACGAGGCGGAACTTGAGCAGAACCAATCTAGAGCTCCGGCAGGACGATCCTGCCGGGGAAACTTCCCTCCCGGAGGGGGAAATCGTCGCCATCGTCATCACCAACACTCCTCTCACCGTAGGGGACTCGTCACCATCAACATCTTCATCAGCACCATCTCATCTCCAAACCCTAGTTCATTTCTTGTAACCAATCTCCATCTCGCGACTCCGATTGGTACTTGTAAGGTTGCTAGAAGTGTTGATTACTCTTTGTAGTTGATGCTAGTTGGATTACTTGGTGGAAGAGTTTATGTTCAAATCCTTGATGCTATTTATTACCTCTCTGGTCATGAATATGATTATGCTTTGTGAGTTGTTAATTTTGTTCCTGAGGACATGGGATAAGTCATGCTAATAGTAGTCATGTGAATTTGGTATTCGTTCGGTATTTTGATATGTTGTATGCTGTTTTTCCTCTAGTGGTGTTGTGTGAACGTCGACTACATAACACTTCACCATTATTTGGGCCTAGAGAAAGGCATTGGGAAGTAGTAAGTAGATGATGGGTTGCTAGAGTGACAGAAGCTTAAACCCTAGTTTATGCGTTGCTTCGTAAGGGGCTGATTTGGATCCACTAGTTTAATGCTATGGTTACACTTTGTATTAATTCTTATTTCATAGTTGCGGATGCTTGCAAGAGGGTTTAATCATAAGTGGGATGCTTGTCCAAGTAAGGGCAGTACCCAAGCGTCGGTCCACCCACATATCAAACTATCAAAGTAACGAACGCGAATCATATGAACATGATGAAACTAGCATGACAGAAATTCCCGTGTGTCGTCGGGAGCGTTTTTCCTCCTATAAGACTTTGTCCAGGCTAGTCCCTTGCTACAAAAGGGATTGGGCCACTTTGCTGCACTGTTGCTAATTTTGTTACTTGTTGCTCGCTACTAATCATCTCACCACACAATTACTTGCTACCCACAATTTCAGTGCCTGCTGATTTTACCTTGCTGAGAACCACTTGTCAGATCCTTCTGCTCCTCGTTGGGTTCGACATCTTACTTATCGAAAGGACTACGATTGATCCCCTATACTTGTGGGTCATCAAGAATCTTTTCTGGTGCCGTTGCCCGGGAGTGAAGCGCCTTTGGTAAGTGGAACTTGGTAAGGAAACATTCATATAGTGTGCTGAAATTTATTGTCACTTGTCACTATGGATACTAATCCTTTGAGGGGCTTGTTTGGGTCGAATGGAAGCACAAATAGTTGCTCCTCAACCTGCTGCACCTACTAAAAATATTTGCTTTGAATTTCCTTCGGGTATGCTTGAGAAACTGCTGGCTAATCCTTTTACAGGAGATGGAACATCACATCCAGACTTGCATCTGATCTATGTAGATGAAGTTTGTGGTTTATTTAAGCTTGCAAGTGTGCCCGAGGATGAGGTCAAGAAGAAGGTCTTTCCTTTATCTTTGAAGGATAAGGTGTTGACATGGTATAGGCTATGTGATGATACTGGATCATGGGACTACAATCGGTTGAAATTGGAATTTCATCAAAAGTTTTATCCTATGCATTTAGTACATCGTGATCGGAATTATACTTATAATTTTTGACCTCGTGACAGAGAAAGCATTGCTCAAGCTTGGGGAAAGCTTAAATCAATGCTATATTCATGCCCCAATCATGAGCTCTCGAGAAATTATCATTCAGAACTTCTATGCTCGGCTTTCTCATGATGATCGCACCATGCTTGACACTTCTTGTACCGGTTCTTTTATGAAGAGAGATATTGACTTCAAATGGAATTTATTGGAGAGAACTAAACGCAACTCTGAAGATTGGGAGCTTGAAGAAGGTAAGGAGTCTGGGATGAATTTCACGTTTGATTGCGTTAAATCCTTCGTTGAGACAAATACCTTTAGTGACTTTAGCGCTAAGTATGGACTTGACTCTAAGATAGTAGCTTCATTGTGTGAATCCTTTGCTGCCCATATTGATCTCCCCAAAGAGAAGTGGTTTAAATTTCATCCTCCTTTAGAAGTCAATGTAGTTAAACCTACTCTAGTTGAAGAGAAAGTCATTGCCTATAATGATCATGTTGTTCCCAGTGTTACATTGAGAAACCACCTTTCCCTGTTAGGATAAATGATCATTTTAAAGCTTCAACTGTGATACATAGAGGCTATATTAGAATACCGACACCCCCTGAGAAAATTAGAGTTGAACCTAGCATTGCTATTATCAAAGATCTTCTGTCTGAAGATGTTGAGGGGCATAATATTCACTTCCGTGAAGATGCTGCTAGAATTGCTAAACCTCACGCTAGAGACAAACATAGGCCTGTTGTTGGCATGCCTGTGGTTTCTGTTAAGATAGGAGATCATTGTTATCATGGTTTATGTGCCGTGGGTGCTAGTGTTAGTGCAATACCTCTATCCTTATACGATGAAATCAAAGATGAGATTGCACCTGTAGAGATAGAACCTATAGATGTCACTATTCAGCTTGCCAATAGAGATACTATTTTCCCTGTGGGAATTGTTAGGGATATTGAAGTCTTGTGTGGTAAAATGAAGTACCCTGCTGATTTCCTTGTTCTTGCTTCTACACAAGATATCTTTTGTCCCATCATATTTGGTAGACCTTTTCTCAATACCGTCAATGCTCATATTGAATGTGAGAAGCAAATTGTCACTGTTGGCTTTGAAGGTGTGTCACATGAGTTCAGTTTCTCCAAGTTTGGTAGACAACCTCATGAAAAGGAGTTGCCTAGTAAGGATGAAACTATTGACTTAGCTTCTATTGCCGTGCCTCCTACTGATCCCTTAGAGCAATACTTGCTTGACCATGAAAATGATATGCATATGGATGAAAGGGATGAAATAGAAAGAGTTCTCTTAGAACAATATCCTATCCTTAAGAATAATCTGCCTGTTGAACTGTTTGGGGATCCACCACCACCAAAGGGTCATCCTGTGTTCGAGCTTAAACAGTTGCCTGATACTCTTAAGTATGCCTATCTTGATGAAAAGGATATATATCATGTTATAATTAGTGCTAGCCTCTCAGAGCATGAAGAAAAGAAGTTACTAAAAACTCTAAGGAAGCACCGTGCTGCTATTGGATATACTCTTGATGATCTTAAGGTCATTAGTCCTACCCTATGCCAGCACAAGATTAAAACCAATCCTGATTTCAAACCAGTTGGTGATCATCAAAGGAGATTGAATCCTAAGATGAAAGAAGTAGTAAGAAAAGAAATACTAAAGCTACTGGAAGCGGGTATTATCTATCCTGTTGCTCATAGGCAATTGGGTGAGTCCGGTGCATTGTGTCCCTAAGAAGGGAGGCGTTACCATTGTCCCTAATGATAAGGATGAATTGATCCCACACAGGATTATTACTGGCTATAGGATGGTGATCGATTTTAGGAAGTTGAATAAAGCCACTAGGAAAGATCATTACCATCTGCCTTGTATCGACCAAATGCTAGAAAGGCTATCTAAACACACACACTTCTGCTTTCTAGACGGTTATTCTGGTTTCTCCCAAATACCAGTTGCACAATTTGATCAGGAGAAAACCACTTTCACCTACCCTTTTGGTACGTTTGCTTATAGATGTATGCCTTTTGGCTTATGTAATGCACCTGCCACCTTGCAAAGATGTATGATGGCTATATTCTCTGACTTTTGTGAAAATATTGTCGAGGTGTTCATGGATGACTTTTCCGTTTACGGGTCTTCCTTTGATGATTGCCTCAGCAACCTTGATCGAGTCTTACAGAGATGTAAAGACACCAATCTTGTCTTGAATTGGGAGAAGTGCCACTTTATGGTTAGTGAAGGCATCGTCTTAGGACATAAAATTTCCAAAAGA
Organism: Hordeum vulgare subsp. vulgare; assembly: GCF_904849725.1. NCBI lineage: Eukaryota > Viridiplantae > Streptophyta > Magnoliopsida > Poales > Poaceae > Hordeum > Hordeum vulgare. The sequence goes on from NC_058522.1 coordinate 163,644,955, forward strand.
GGTATTGAAGTCGATAAGGCTAAGGTTGATGCAATCGAGAAAATGCCATACCCCACAGATATCAAAGGTATAAGAAGTTTCCTTGGTCATTATGGTTTCTATAGAAGGTTCCTTAAAGACTTTTGTAAGATTTCTAGGCCTCTTACCAATCTCTTGCAAAAGGATATTCCTTTTGTTTTTGACGATGATTGTGAGGAAGCCTTCGAAATACTTAAGAGGGCTTTGATAACCGCACCTATTGTTCAACCACCTGATTGTAACTTACCTTTTGAAATCATGTGTGATGCTAGCGATTATGCTGTTGGTGCTGTTCTAGGGCAAAGAGTTGACAAGAAGCTGAATGTTATTCACTATGCTAGTAAAACTCTAGACAGTGCCCAGAGAAACTATGCTACTACGGAGAAGGAGTTTTTAGTAGTCGTGTTTGCATGTGAAAAGTTCAGGTCTTACATAGTTGATTCCAAAGTCACTATTCACACTGATCATGCTGCTATTAAGTACCTCATGGACAAGAAGGACGCTAAACCTAGACTTATCAGATGGGTTCTCTTGCTACAAGAATTTGATTTGCACGTTGTTGACAGAAAGGGTGCTGATAACCCAGTAGCAGATAACTTGTCTAGGTTGGAGAACGTTCTTGATGACCCATAACCTATTGATGATAGCTTTCTCGATAAGCAATTGAATGTCATCAATGCTTCACGTAGTGCACCGTGGTATGCTGATTATGCAAACTACATCGTTGCCAAATACATACCACCTAGTTTCACGTACCAGCAAAAGAAGAAATTCTTCTTTTACTTGAGACACTACTTTTGGGATTCTCCTCACCTTTATAAGGAAGGAGTAGATGGTGTTATAAGACGTTGTGTACCTGAACATGAACAGGGACAGATCCTACAGAAGTGTCACTCCGAGGCCTACGGAGGACACCATGCGGGAGATAGAACTGCACACAAGGTATTGCAATCAGGTTTCTATTGGCCCACTCTCTTCAAGGATGCCCGTAAGTTTGTCTTGTCTTGTGACGAATGTCAAAGAATAGGTAATATTAGCAAACGTCAGGAAATTCCTATGAACTATTCACTTGTCATTGAACCATTTGATGTTTGGGGCTTTGATTATATGGGACCTTTTCCAAAATCCAATGGGTATACTCACATCTTAGTTGTTGTTGATTACGTCACTAAGTGGGTAGAGGCTATCCCCACTAGTAGTGCTGATCACAACACATCTATCAAGATGTTGAAAGAAGTTATCTTCCCTAGATTTGGAGGCCCTGGATATCTAATGACCGACGGTGGTTCACACTTCATTCATGGTGCTTTCCGTAAAACGCTTGCTAAGTACGATCTCAACCATAGAATTGCGTCTCCCTATCACCCTCAGTCTAGTGGTCAAGTAGAGCTAAGTAATAGAGAGATTAAACTAATTCTATAAAAGACTGTCAACAGCTCTAGAAAGAATTGGTCTAAGAAGCTCGATGATGCACTGTGGGCTTATAGAACTGCCTATAAGAATCCCATGGGCATGTCTCCGCACAAAATAGTGTATGGGAAAGCATGTCACTTACCTGTGGAGCTAGAGCATAAACTTATTGGGTAATCAAAGAACTCAACTTTGATTTCAAACTTGCCTGTGAGAAGAGGTTATTTGATATTAGCTCGCTTGATGAGTGGAGAACTCAGGCATATGAGAATGCCAAGCTGTTCAAAGAGAAGGCTAAGAGGTGGCATGATAAGAGGATACAAAAGCGTGAGTTCAATGTAGGTGATTATGTCATGCTATATAACTCTCGTTTAAGATTCTTTGCAGGCAAGCTTCTCTCTAAATGGGAAGGTCCCTATGTTGTTGAGGAAGTATATCGTTCCGGTGCTATCAAGATCAACAACATGGAAGGTAATTGTCCGAGAGTTGTAAATGTGCAGAGAATCAAGCATTATATCTCAGGTACTCCCATAAATGTGGAAAGAAATATCATCAATACCATAACTCCGGAGGAATACCTAAGGGATGTTTATCAGCCTCTTTCAGACTCCGAAAACGAAGAGGTCTGTGATTCGGTAAGAAAACAGAGTCCAAAACTTTTCCAGTAGGAAATTTTCTCCGTTTTGGAATATTTGAAAAAATACAAAAATTGGAAGTAGTCCGGAAAGTGCCCGAGGAGGCGACAAGCCTGCACGGCGCGGGCCCACTCCCTGGCCGCGTCGTGAGGGCTTGTGGCCACCTCGTGCGCCTCCTGGACTCTGTTTTCGTGCAACGTACTCCTTCTCGTCTTTAAAAAATCATTATATATACTTCCGTTTGGTCTGACCCCTGCATCACGCAAATTTCCTCTGTTTTTCGTTTCGAGCCTGTTTCTGTTGCAGATCTAGATCGCCATGACTTCCCCAAAAGCTCTGAAGGACGAGATCTTCGAGAAGGTCATCAATCCCTACCTCACGGGAGTGCTGCAACACCCTCAATCTATCGACATGCGTGAGGGGATGTTGCACATCCGTGATGATTGAGGGTCCTAAGAAGACCGGAAGCGTGGAGACGAGCCTCGAAGCAATGGAGCAACAAGTCTTCAAGTCCCAAGGGATGGTGGGGCATCGACTCAATGCCAACAACATGATGATCACTGAGTTCACCAACAAGCACATGATTTATGCCAATGACATTGGGAAGCATCTCTCCTGGCTCTATGACAGGATTGATCAACCCGAGGGCCAGATCTATGACCCGCAGAACCAAAACTGTGAGTATGAGTATATATTTAAATCAATATGGTTGGCTGCAGACTTGAGGATTCGGAGAGTCGTTCATCTTTCCATGATGGAGCACCTATGCCTTGGAAGACGGAGGATCAAACTCATGTTGCAACAACTCCACCATCACCACCAAAGGAAGACAACTGAGCATTGGTATGGGCAATCCCCTTGGCTAGTGCCAAGCTTGGGGGAGTTGCCCCGGTATCGTATCACCATCACATATTTTGCCTTTACCTTTGTTTTAGTTTAACTTTTCAGTTTTCTCTTTCTCTAGTAGTTTAAAAGTCTTAGTGTTTTAGTCTTGAGTTTTGGTTTGTGTCACCCTCGATGTATTCTTTCTCGTGAGCCATATAATAAAGAGTGTCTTATTTGAAGGGCTTTGCCTCTTTCCATGGTCAAAAGAGTGAGAATAGAACAAAAGCATGAAAGATCATGTAATGATCTAATGGGAAGTGATGGCTTCACATATAAAAAGAATGAGGATTGAAACTTGTTGAAGGTAGGAAAACGTAGACCTTGGTCATTGTTGCAATTAATAGGAAGTGATAAAGAAGGAGAGGTTCACATATAAATATATCATTTCTGACACCATCTATGATTGTGAACACTCACTAAACTATTGCATGCCTAGAAGTATATGTTGGACAAGGTAGACAACGTAATGAATTGTGTTTGCTTGGCTGTGAACAATGTTATATGATTAGAGATCTCTTAGCATGTGACAATTGCTTCCACCTCATATTAGCCTAAACTCCCGCACCAAGTAGAGATACTACTTGTGCATCCATAAACCATCAAACCAGTTTTGATTTGAGTGTCCACCATACCTACCTATGGATTGAATAAGATCCCTCAAGTAAGTTGTCATCGGTGCAAGCAATAAAAATTGCTCTCTAATATGTATGATCTATTAGTGTGTGGAAAATAAGATTTATACGAACCTGTGATGAGGAAGACATAAAAGCGACAGACTCCATAATAAAGTTCTTTATCAGAGGGGGCAATATAAAGTGACGTTCCTCCGCTCTAAGAGGACACACATCCAAACCTCAAAAGTGCATGACAACCTCTGCTTCCCTCTGCGAAGGGCATATCTTGTACCTTTACTTTTTGTCCCTGAAAGAGTCATGGTGATCTTCACCAATTCCTTATTTTGCCTTTGTCTTAGCTACCGTCACATGCTTGGGAAAGATCTATATTCATATGTCAACTTGGAGGTAAGTATTCATGAATTATTATTGTTGAGATTACCCTTGAGGTAAGCAGCTGGGAAGCAAAAACTATAAGCCCCTATCTTTCTCTTTGTCCAGCTGAAAGAATGATTACCACGTGAGTTGTAGCAATTGTAGAGAACGAAAGAATGATTGAGTATGTGAATTTTCTTTACAAGCTCTTCTTTGACTCTTTCTGATGTTGTGATAAATTGCAATTGCTTCAATGACTACAGGTTATCGGTTGTTACTTCTCGGTAAGGTTCTTGATCCATGCTTTAACTTGTGAAGGAATTATCACTTTAGCATGAGAGATTATATGTTGGTATTGTTGTTCTGATCTTGATCATGATGCACGCATGTTCCTATCTTGTTTTGTCGACACCTCTCTCCCTAAACATGTGGACATATTTATTGAGCTCGGCTTTCGCTTCAGGACAAGCGAGGTCTAAGCTTGGGGCAGTTGATACGTCCATTTTGCATCAGGTTTTCATGTTGATATTTATCGCTTCTTCGGCTGTTATTTCACTTCAAGGTACAATTCTTATGCCTTTTCTCTCTTATTTTGCAAGATTTACATGAAGAGGGAGAATACCGGCAGCTGGAATTCTGGCCGGAAAGTGGAGCAAGTTTGAGATACCTATTCTGCGCAACTCCAAACGCCGTAAAAATCAACGAGGATTTTTTTCCCGATTTATCAAAAATACTGGGCCGAAGAACTGACAGAGGGGGCGTGCAGGTGGCCACAAGCCTGCACGTCGTGGCCACCCCCAGGCCACGCCATGAGGGCTTGTGGGCACCCTACATGCCCACTTTCCCCCTATTTTTCTATATGAAGGGTTTCGTCCAGGAAAAAAAATCAAGGAGGAGCTTTTTCGTGGATTCGCCGCAGCCACGAGGCGGAACTTGTGTAGAACCAATCTAGAGCTCTGGCACGACCATCCTGCCGGGGAAACTTCACTCCCGGAGGGGGAAATTGTCACCATTGTCATCACCAAGACTCCTCTCATCGAAGGGGACTCGTCACCATCAACATCTTCATCATCACCATCTCATCTCGAAACCCTAGTTCATCTCTTGTAACCAATCTCCGTCTCGCGACTCCGATTCGTACTTGTAAGGTTGCTAGTAGTGTTGATTACTCTTTGTAGTTGATCCTAGTTGGATTACTTGGTGGAAGAGTTTATGTTCAGATCCTTGATGCTACTCATTACCTCTCTGGTCATGAATATGATTATTCTTTGTGAGTAGTTACTTTTGTTTCTGAGGACATGGGATAAGTCATGCTAATGGTAGTCATGTGAATATGGTATTCGTTTGGTATTTTTATATGTTGTATGTTGTTTTTCTCTAGTGGTGTTATGTGAACGTTGACTACATAACACTTCACCATTATTTGGGCCTAGAGGAAGGCATTGGAAAGTAGTAAGTAGATGATGGGTTGCTAGAGTGACAGAAGCTTAAACCCTAGTTTATGTGTTGCTTCGTAAGGGGCTGATTTGGATCCACTAGTTTAATGCTATGGTTAGACTTTGTCTTAATTCTTCTTTCGTAGTTGCAGATGCTTGCGGGAGGGGTTAATCATAAGTGGGATGCTTGTCCAAGTAAGGGCAGTACCCAAGCATCGGTCCACCCACATATCAAACTATCAAACTAACGAACGTGAATCATATGAACATGATGAAACTAGCATCACAGAAATTCCCGTGTGTCCTCGGGAGCGTTTTTCCTCCTATAAGACTTTGTCCAGGCTTGCCCCTTGCTACAAAAGGGATTGGGCCACTTTTCTGCACCGTTGATACTTTTGTTACTTGTTGCTCGCTATGAATCATCTCACCACACAATTACTTGTTACCGACAATTTCAGTGCCTGCTGATTTTACCTTGCTGAGAACCACTTGTCAGATCCTTCTGCTCCTCGTTGGGTTCGACACTCTTACTTATCGAAAGGACTATGATTGATCCCCTATACTTGTGGGTCATCAATCATTGCCTTATATATCGTCATGACTTTTCGCGATTCTATCAATTGCTCGACAGTAATTCGTTCACCCACCGTAATACTTGCTATCATGAGAGAAGCCTCTAGTGAAAACTATGGCCCCCGGGTCTATTTTACACATTATATATTCAGATCTACATACAAAAATACCAAATATACCTTGCTGCACTTTTATTTATTTATTTATATTTACCTATTATCACTATCAGATCTCACCTTGCAATTAATCGTAAAGGGATTGACAACTCCTTTAACGCGTTGGGTGCAAGTTTATTGGTTTTTGCGCAGGTGCCTTGGTGCCTCATCTTGATACTCCTACTGGATTGATACCTTGGTTCTCAAACTGAGGGAAATACTTATCTCTACTTTTCTGCATCACCCTTTCCTCTTCAAGGGAAAAACCAATGCAAGCTCAAGAAGTAGCACTCTCCTGTCGGCAAACATCCGTGTAACCACAAGGGTCGCCTCTGATACCGACATGTAATGCCCCGAAGACACTGACTACTAGTCTTTACTCCTGACGGGTCCTAGACTGGACCCATAGATTAATACTAGTCTTTTCTACACACTTTGTCCTCTCACGCATCCTAGAGCTACTCCAAGCCAAGCACACTTAACTTGGGGGTTCTGTTCGAATGGGTTACCGGAAAAGAAGGAATTACTTATTGATATGACTACTCTAACAACCCTATTAAGCGAGTCTATCATAGTAGACCATCATTGGAATTTACAATCCAAGTTCTATAATGAAAAATTCCCACTAGTATATGAAAATGACAACTCACGAGACTATCTATATGAATGGTGCTACTTTCAAGCAGAAGTGTAGAGAAGGGATAGTAACATTGCCCATTCTTTGTTTTTCTCTCATTTTTTCATTCCCCCCTTCCCCCCTTTTTCTCTCTCTTTTTTATTTTTTTCTTTTTTTTGTGGGCTCATTTAGCCTCCCCCTTTTTTTCTGTTTTTTCGTCGGGACTCTCATCCCAACTTGCCATAAGTCATAGTTTCCATCAACCTTTGCTAACTAGGACAATCCACTAATAATGACCATCATCACACTTATATTTACTTACAACTTGATATAATGATAAAGCTGTACAAGATGACTTTATATGAATGCCTCCGGCAGTGTAACAGGAGGTGCAATGATCTAGCATAAGATGTGAACAATGATGAATGGTGGATTTACCACAAATACTATGCCAGCTCTATTAGTTCATACAAAGCAATATGATGATGAACACACAAGTCATGTGACAAAAGAGTGGAACTTGCATGACAATATATCTCGGAATGGCTATGGAAATGCCATGATAGGTAGGTATGGTTGGTGTTTTGAGGAAGATATAAGGATTCTTATGTGTGATAGAGGATCTCATATCACGTGGTTTGGATGCATCATCGAAGGTTGCACGGACTCTCAAGGTGAGAATGGGCAATGCACGTTACCAAGGAGGCTAGGAAGGTGCAAAAAGGTGAGAGTGCATATATCTATGGATTCATATTAGTCATAAAGAACTCATATACTTATTGTAAAGCATTATTAGCTCTCTGGAAGCAAACTACTACCGCATGCCCCTAGGAAGGAGGTTGGTAGGAGTTAACCATCGCGAGCCCCCACTTTAAACCACACGATAGTATTTCATTTTAGACATAAAAAAGCTCACATCTCATCACCATGCCATGACCAATGTTTGGATGAGAAATAAACAATAAGCTTGAATACACATATTCTTACTAACCAATGATGATGAACCCATGTCCTTTCATATTACTACATCAATATAATTACCCCACACGTCTCTTCTTAGGTGAGTTACATGGAAGTTTTTATTATATCTTCCTTGAATACCTATAATTTTGGACTAGTTTCATAAGACGTCCATGTTACCATTACTATTCTTTAAATTGTCAAAAAGATTTAACTAAGGCATGAGAGCACAACTATTTCTCTGAAATATGACACCGGTGTGCTCTGAAATGATATAATTGAAGAACTAGAGGAACTGCCTAGCTCACAAGATATAAGTGAAGAGCATAGAGTATTCTAAAAAATTACGATGAACATGTGTCTCTCTAAAAAATGTGTGTCCAGCAAACAATAATTATGTCCAACTAAAAGAAAAGCAAACTATAATACACGACGCTCCAAGCAGAACTCATAACATGTGAGGAATAAAAATATAGCTCAAAGTGACATACCGATAATTGGAGACGAAAGAAAGGATGCCATCCCGGGTGCCTTGGGCATCCCCAAGCTTAGGGTCTTGCCGCTCCTTATTCCGTCAACAATCGTTGTCTCACCCAAAACATGAAAACTTCAGCACACAAAACTCAACAGAAACCTCATGAGATCCTTTAGTATAATGAACATATCATAACTTTAGGTACTATTATAAATTGATTGAAATTTCACCATTGCATAATAGGTAATCCATTCTAACCTCTACATGACTTACACCCCCCGATATAATCCATAGCATCATCAAAACAAGAAAACTATGCAAGCAAAAAAGAATTTGTCTAAAATGGAACAGTGTGTAATGATGTGTATGAAAATCATACTTTTGTAACTCCAAAAATTATAAAAATAAGAACCTGAGAAAATTGTATATAAATACTATGTAAAAAATTCAGATCAAAAAGACATTCCAGTAAAATAATAGAAATTCTTTACTAGGCGCAAAAGTTTATGTTTTTGCACATGACACTACACGAATAAGATTCTTTGTCGTCTGCCATAGCGGACAGCAAAGGGACAGTTCACGGACGGCAAAGGCCTTTGTCGTCAGCCTCCTGTCGGCAAAACTTCTACGACTACTTTCGTCGGTAAAGTTCCTTCTTTGTCGTGTGCATGGGGAAAGCGGACGGCAAAGGGCTTTGCCTTCAACCTACCATGGCAAGCAGACGACACAACCCTTTAGACGGCAGCCGACAGGCAACTACTCTGTTAGGTGGCTAACGGAGTATTTTTCGTATTCCTTCTGTGATGCTCCTTTGCCTCCTGTTTTTGGTGTGACTTTGCATTGTGCTGGCCATCAACATGGGAAGCCACCTGCTGGCGCCAGGTGGTGGCTCTTTGCCGTCTGCCTGGTGAAGATCTTTGCCATCTACCACGGCGGCCCTTTGTCGTCTGCTCGCGGGGCAGAAGACAACAAAGTGACCATATGGGTTAGTCGTCGGTTGCCCGAGGTAGCACAACTAGCTGCCACGTGGCACCTTTGTTGTCGGCTCGCAAACGGCAAAGACCTTTGCCATTAGCTGACAGAAGGCAAAGTGCCCATATTGTCACTGTTTTATTTATTTTATGTTATTTCCCTCTGAAGTTTTACACATATATTATATATAGTTCACATCACATATATATAGTTCGCACCACATCTATGATATACATAAAAAGTTGATCAATGCCACTTGTTCATCAATCACATCACATATATCGAAAGAACCAACATACAAAGTTTTACATTGTTCATCCATATATACATACATATATTGACACATTGTTCATCAACACAAATCAAAACAAAAATTAAAGCACTCCATCAATGTCGGCTTCCATGTAGCAAATCTAATGTGCGAAATGGGAATAAAAAATTTAGAAGACGAAGAACAATATATGACATTTTGAGCTTATTATGTCATTTTGGAGGAAAATAATCTAAGTATATGACGTTTTTGAGCTAACCAAGGTTATTATGCCATTTTTGACCTAACTAAGCTAATTATGTTATTTTGGATGAAAATAAGCTAAGTATTTGACATTTATGAGGTAACCAAGGTTATTATGCCATTTTTGATCTAACTAAGCTGATTATCTCATTTTAGAGGGAAAAAAGCTAACTATATAACTTTTATGAGCTAACCAAGGTTCTTATGCCATTTTTGACCTAACTAAGCTAATTATGTCATAAATGAACTACATAAGCAACTTGGGTCATTTCGGGGGATAATTAGTTAAGAAGAACAAGAAGAAGAAGACTAGAATGAGGAGAAGAAAGAGGAGAAGAAGAAGAAGAAGAAGGAGAAGAAGAAGGAGGAGGAGCAGGAGGAGAAGAAGAAGAAGAAGAAGAAGGAGAAGGAGGAGGAGGAGGATAAGAACAAGAAGAAGAAGAAGAAGAAGAAGAAGAAGAAGAAGAAAATAAGAAGAAGAAGAAGAAGAAGAAGAAGAAGAAGAAGAAGAAGAAGAAGAAGAAGAAGAAGACGAAGAAGAAGAAGAAGACGAAGAAGAAGAAGAAGAAGAAGAAGAAGAAGAAGAAGAAGAAGAAGAAGAAGAAGACGAAGAAGAAGAAGAAGAAGACGAAGAAGGAGAAGAAGAAGAAGAAGAAGAAGAAGAATAAGGAGGAGGAGGAGAAGGAGAAGAAGAAGAAGCAGGAGGACAAGGAGAAGAATAAAAAGAAGAAGAATAAGAAGAATAAGAAGAAGGAGAATAAGGAGAAGGAGGAGGAGGAGGAGGAGAAGAAGAATAAGGAGAGGAAGAGGAAGAGGATTATTACAATACTTTTCATATTTTGAGCTTATTATGTCATTTAGGAGGAAGATACACTTAGTTATGAGCTAACCAAGGTTCTTGTGATGTTTTTTTACCTAACTAAGGTAATTATGTGAGAAATGAACTAAATTATCTACTTATGTCATTTTGGAGGATACTTAGCTAAGTGTGTCTTTCTTGGGGAAAATAAGCTAAGGAGAAGAAGAAAGAGGAGAAGAAAGAGGAGAAGAAGGAGGAGAAGAAGAAGAAGGAGGAGGAGGAGAAGAAGAAGGAGAAGCAGGAGGAGGAGGAGAAGAAGAAGAAGAAGAAGAAGTAGGCGTAGGGGAAGAGGAAGAGGATGATTACAATCCTTTTCTTATTTTGAGCTTATTATGTCATTTAGGAGGAAGATACGCTAAGTTATGAGCTAACCAAGGTTCTTGTGATGTTTTTTACCTAACTAAGCTAATTATTTCATAAATGAACTAAATTAGCTAATTATGTCATGTTGGAGGATAATTAGCTAAGTATGTCTTTCTTGGGGAAAATAAGGTAAGGAGAAGAAGAAAGAGGAGAAGAACGAGGAGAAGAAAGAGGAGAAGAAGAAGGAGAAGAAGAAGAAGAAGAAGAAGAAGCAGGAGGAGGAGGAGAAGAAGAAGGATAGGAGAAGAAGAAGAAGAAAAAGAAGAAGAGGAAGTGGATGATTACAATACTTTTCTTATTTTGAGCTTATTATGTCATTTAGGAGGAAGATACACTAAGTTATGAGCTAACCAAGGTTCTTGTGATGCTTTTTCCCTAAATAAGCTAATTATGTCATAAACGAACTAAATTAGATAATTATGTCATAAATGAACTGAATAAGCTAATTATGTCATAAATGAACTAGATAAAATTTACCGTCATGGTCATCAAGGAGGAGAAGCACCAGGGTTGCTCGAGGCGGGTGCGTTTGGAGACGGTTGCCGTGGAGAAGGGTCGTGTGATGCCGCTCGGGGGTTATTCTACAAAAATGATATTTTGCAATGTCTCGTTAGAATGATGACACTCAAATGTTAATACTACTTTATAATGACCATGGAAATGAAACTCACCATGGCAATCACAGAAAAGACCGGCATCGACGAAGGGGGCTGATCGGTCTTCTCGCACATAGACTGCACATTTGGTTTTGAAGAGTCGGTCGTATTAGTTTGTAATCAAATAGCCATTACACGCATGATTTTGCTAATGTGAAAAAGAAATTTACCACAAAAATCTCGTACATGGCCAGGTCACCCGCCTCATTCCGGACCCTCTTCTCCTCCAACAACCGAGCCATGGTTCGGGCCCTCTCCTCCTGAATCGCCTAAAGAGCAACCTGGTTTGCTGCTCTCTCTTTCTCAAGAGCAACCTGGTTAGCCGGTCTCTCTTTCTGAAGTGCATCCTGCAACACCACTCCTCGTTACCACTGTAATGATCGATGGCCACACACACAATGAAATGGATGAATGTTTTCTGAGTCCGTACAACTAATCTTGATGGTGAGGTCGACAAGCCATGGACGAGGCGTTATCTCAGGACAGGAGCTCGACTGACGCACCTTGATTTCTGGGAGAGTGAGTGGACAACGTATTATCTCATGGGGCCTCCCGCCACCAGATATCATCACCAGCTCCGGATCCAAAGGTTCCTGGCTCGGGTTAAAGTCCTCCCCTTTCCCAGCCTTCCCCACGTCCGTGTATTTCACGAACTTGTGGTGGGAGGATATGTTGGTGAACTTCTCAGGATGATCCAGATGAGACTGAGATAATGCCTTTCTTCTTGTAGGACGGAGTATGGTCCATTCCATAAAGGTCGTACAACTCAGGCACCTCCATCTTATTGTGATGCGCCTAAAATAAAGGAACGAAGTATTAGTAAAGGGCTCAAGCTAGCATGAAGAATGAATTGCATGAATCATGATGAAAAACACATACCCAGTTCCGTCCGAACTGAATTAAGTTCGCGCTACCTTGATGGTGTGGCACACCAACCATTTGGGCATGCTAATCCTCCACATTGTTGTGGATGGCTTGCCAGTTACCTATGCAGCACTCATCCACCGATGCCTCCCAACAATCTATCGTATCCACACACCATCTCAGGGGCACCTATAACTTAGTAAGAAGAATTTTGAGCACTACGCCTATGAATCAAATCAAGAAAACTATGTACAAGGCCTTAAGAATAGGTAAGTACCTTCATGTACTGCTCCTTCTTCAGATACTTCCCGCGGCACTCCTTCTTCTGCTTCTTAACACGACGCGTGGCGTAGTAGTCATGAATAGCCTGCGGCCGAGCCTCGTGGTCTAAGTTCTGTAATAGCCACCTGCACTCGGTCTGGAGAACCTTGGTCACTGCCTCCTCATACCCCTCCTCACACTTGTAGAAGGTGTGCAATCAAACGAGACAGGACTGATTACTACAATAATTAGCTATATTGTTAATTTTAGATTGCTTAAACGGATAATTTACCCAAAAGGTGTTGATAACCATCTCGGCCCTCGTGTGGCACAAGACACCATCTATAATCTCCTTTGGCGGGGACTGCGCAGCCTGGTAGTGCTCCCAAGTAAATCCTGGTGTAGGAACCTGACGCTCACTTGGCAACGTGACAAAGCCCGGGAAATTTGTACGGCAAAGCACACCAAGGACGGTGTTCGGCTGGCGGAATCCAACGGGGTGTTTCCAACCCCTGCAGTATGACAAGGTCAACGCATTAGATATTTGAAGAAACATGAAGGCAAAAGGTTAAAAAGAGTAAATGTACTTACCTCTCCCCTTCAGGCGTAATCACCGGTCTCTACTCGCGAGTCGCCGGTACGAACGTGAGACGTGTACTACCACACTTGTACACGGTGACCCCGTCCACCATGTCGCCCTCACTATCCGTAGACTCATCCTCGCCACCAACAGAATCGCCACCCGACCCCTCAATCCAATCCGGCCCCGCGGTCCGATCCGGCCAGGCACCCCATTCGGACGTCTCCATGTTGGCCGAAGCCTCTATGGCAGGAGTCTCTAGGGACGTAGCCTCAGGAACCATAGTCTCATGGGACGAATGCACATCGACCCGAGGCTCCTATACCGGAGTCTCATGAGCCGAATGCCCGTCTACCTGAGCCTCGTGGACCGGAGTCTCATAGCCTCCACCGCAAACGGGTCCACCGTAGTAGTCATGTGCTTGGGTGAATAAGCTGGTGGTGGTGGTGAGGACGGCGTAGCAGTCTGCCTACCTCTCCCGCAGCCATGTCATGTACACTTCCCCTGCTTCCCTGCCCGACCTCATCTCCCAATGGGCAACGCCGCCGACGAAGAAGCACCCACGGGTGATGTCATCAGACTATCCGCCAAGGCTCTACAGAGAGATAAGGGTGGAATGGAAGTACCACCCCTCGCGCAGGCCGCTGAGGAAGAAGAACCCGCTAAGCGATCTGGACCCGCGCCCACCATCTTTCAACACCTGCCATGTAAATAGTAAAAGAAATTAGTACAACATAAAAAAATTGAATACCTGACATGAATAATAATATGTACATATATAATTTAAGTTGGGATGCATACAAACTAATAATAGTCTGGACCAAATAAATGCATCATTATCATCACTATCATGTGTGTCTTCATGAATGACGTGCTCATCGGGTTCAGCGGCATCAACTTGTGCAAGGCCTTTCTATAATCGGTCAAGCATTGACAGGTCATCCACAAAAGTAACCTTTCTAGTTCCGGCTCAAGGGTGAAGTCGGATTCACTGTCGTTGTCTACTTCCATGTTCTCGGGCGAAGCACAGTGGTTCTTGAAACATTTCTTGGAAAGACGTGTTTCTTGGAAGAATTCTCCATCATATGTGTCTGGGTTAATGTGAGGTTCATAATCCTCTTCATCTGGGGGAGGTGGTCTAACTTGTGGCGGCACTTCATAAACAACATGCCAACCATTCAGATTCTTATCAGTTTGGCATGGCCACGGTAGATAGAAAACTTGGGTCGCCTGTTGTGATGTAATATAGACATCGGCAACATATAAATGGGTGCTTCGATTGATTTCAACTAGCCCTGTATGTTCATGAGTCCTTCTAGTCTCCTTCGGCTGGAACCAAACATTTGAAGACTACGCCGTTTGGTGGGTTTTCACCATATAATTGAAGTTAATAAATTGCTTCAACTCTTCATTAATACTCGATACCACCTTTGCTGATAGTAGATACACAACAATTTATATATTTCCGGTTGGGCATAGATAGCAATTTTCCAAAGGTACCAAAGTGATACCCGTTGATGTTGTATTTCTCAAATGAACGGACCTTATAGTTAAAACCATTAGCGGCTTGTCTCAATTCGGTGTCCATATACTCTGAATTAGACTACAAGTTTAATATGAAATGATTGTTGCATTAGCCGCAAGTTAGACCAAGAAATGAAATGGTCCATTATTGATAATTACCGTTTGTTTGAACCAAGAGATGAAACCGGGATAGCCGCCTCCATGCTTTGCCAGAAGCTCATACTCTTCGACGGAATCATTTTGGATCACCGCTCCATCCGAGAATTTAGCGATGTATCGACTGTATCAAATATCCGGGAATAAGAGCAGTTCAAAGGAATTAGAAGTTGTGCAAAAATGTACCGAGAACTTACTTGATGTATGGCCGCACTTCTGTTAGGTTGTTGAAGATACACAATGAAATGTTCCGCCATTCTTCGACATCCGACGTTATTGGTTTCGAAGTACTGGCTAGTGCAAGCTTACCTTTGAATAGGCTGAGGTTAAATCCACCTTTTTTAGGGTGGGCCTCATTGTACTGAGGCTTCGGATTATGGAAATGACGATTTTTGGCTTTCTAGTGTGCTGTCACAAAGTTAGCCACGTCCTCGGTAATGAAAGCCTCGGTCGTTGATGCTTCAATTCTACGTTTTTTCTACATTTAGCTCGAAGCGTCTTCTGCATCCTCTCAGTTGCAAAACACGAACGATTTTGCACGGACCCACCCAATCTGGCCTTGGTCGGTAGATGTAAAATCAAATGCTGCATTGGATTAAAGAAGCCTAGCGGAAAGATCTTCTCTAACTTGCATAGCAACTCCGATGCCAACTCCTCCATGTCATCTACCATGCCAGGCAATAGTTCTTTCGCACAAAGAACACGGAAGAAATAGCTCAATTCCGCTAGTACTATCCATTCATCCGTAGCAATAAAGACAGGTAACATCACCGACATTACCCGCTCAAGCCATATGTGCCAATCTTGACTCTTGAGACCATAGATTTTAAATTTTTCAAGACTTGCTCCCCTCTTTAGATTCGTTGCATACCCATTGGGGAACAACAAGTGCATTTTGACCCACAAGATAATTTCCCTCATAGCTAGCCTTCCAAGATTGAACCAGCCCTTTGGCTTCGACCAGTTCTACTTTCCTTTCAATTCTGGCACTTTTAGTAACGGTCTATGACATAGTGTCTCTTGATCGACTATAGCCTTAGTATTATCCTTTGACTTCCCATCTATGCCGAAAAATATAACAAAAATGGCACCTCCGATATTCTTTTCAGTGTGCATCATGTCGATGTTGTGTGGAAAAAGGAGGTCTTTGAAGTAAAGAAGATCCCACAAGCATGGCATGTGAGTCCAGGTGTGTTCTGAATTATACCCCTTCAAATACCCTGGGCGCTCTGGATCATGCTCGAGGACGTTTAACTGATCTAGGATCTGTTGGCGTGTCAACGCAGGTGATGCCAAGGTTTTGACAACTTTACGTTTGGTAAAGTTGTTCTTGTCTTTTATGAACTGATGGTGAGGATCCATGAACTGTCTACGCAAGTCAAAGAAAGAATACTTCCCACCCGCCTGCACCGAATGAAACTGAAGAGCTACCTTGCATGTGGGGCATGGGAACCTTCCATGCACACACCATCTAGAGAATAGTGCATATGCAGGCAAGTCATGCATCGAGTACATGTACCACACATGCATTTTGAAGTTTTCTTTTCTAGCGGCATCGTATGTCTTGACCCCATTATCCCAAGCTTCTTCCACTTCATCCTTAAGTGGCTGCATGTACACATTCATATTCTTCCGCGGATAGTTGGGCCATGGAATTATCAACGTCAGGAATATGTTCTCTCTTTGCATAATCTTCCCCGGGGGAGATTGGGTGGAATAACTAATATAGGCCAACAACTGTATTGGGTTGTCGTCATAACAAAGGGATTAAACCCATCTGTGACAACACAGACTCGAGAATGACTTGGATCTGCCGCTTTATCCTGATGTAATCCATCAAAATATTTCCACGCTTCCCCATCTTATGTGTGTACCATCATCTTATTCCCATCCACATCGAGTTCGATTCTTTTGCCCAATTTTTGCCATGTCATCTACCTGGTTGTCTCTTCGACCATGAAAAGACATTGAAGCCTTGGTATGATTGGTATATAATGAAGAACATTAACTGGGATTTTGGTCTACCTCTTCTCACCCATACCGTTGTCTACCACAACATACCTGCAAGACTTGCAAATGGGACAATAGTCCAAGTGTACATACTCCTTCCTAAATAAGGCACATCCTTTCTCACAGCCATGTATCTTCTCATAGGGCATCTTAAGTACATGAAGTATTTTTTTCCGACTGGAACATGTTTGCAGGCATGCCCTGGCCTCTGGGTAGAAAGTGTCCAAATAGTGTCATCAACGCGTCGTAGCATTCTCTTCCCAAGTTGAACTGAGCCTTGAAAGCCATAACTTATGCAATGGCATCCAGCTGACAGAGCTCAGTGTGCTCGTGGAGAGGACGTTTTGAAGGCTCCAACATTTCATATACGACCTTTGTAGATTCCTCCATCTCATCGTCTGAATCCTGAGCATCATCAAAGTCTTGCACCATGTCTTCGATCCCGGTACCATGCTCGTCGGTGTGACGATGAACCACCTTAGCTCAGGTGCGTTGTATAGACTCACCATGAAATGTCCACACCGTATAGTTAGGCTTAAAACCCCTCCTCTCCAGGTGTTTAATCCTTTCAGCCTATGTCCTCTTTTCATAGTTGTCGCACCCAGGACAGGGGCACCAGTTTGTTTCTTGGCCATTTGCAAATACGGCTTTCACAAACTCCTTGGTTTTTAGAAACCATTCTTTGGTCATCTCTTTCTGACTAGGGTGACCGGTGTACATCCATGCACAATCACTCATCTTGCCAAGTCGAACGCAGGGGCGGAGCTCGTCGAACACCAGACCCTCGCAGCGACAAAAACAACTACACATTTAAATCCAAAGATGAGTAACATAGCATTATTGTTTTTCCTGTCAACCTAACTAAATATTTACAACAGGATGCCACCTCCAAGTTGTCAGAAAGAACTTGCACTGCTCGTTTCGTCCACGTGGAGGCACCCCCTACCCAAAATATATGTCATTTAGGGTTCCATCAACGTCGAGGCACCCCTAACCTATACAGATGTCATTTAGGGTTCCATTGACGCCGAGGAACCCCCTAACTCGTTCGTCCCTGGCGCTCTCAGGTATGGCGGCGCACGGTCGAAGGGTCAGCATGACATCTCTTTGGTTCTGGAGACCTCTCTTCTCTGCCTCTCCTCTCCTCTCCTCTCCGAGCATTCTCCTGGTGTGTTCTGCCGTCGGCAGCCTTTGGAAGGCCGAAGAGCACCTTTTCGGTCAACAGGAGGCCGAAGAGGTGTCTGGGGTCAGTGGCGTTGGGGGCGGCGTATTAGCAGTTGTGCGGAGTTTCATGCCGACGTGTCGGGATGTCGTGTTGGGGCATCATGTCGGCATGTCGGGGCATCATGTCGGGGTGTCAGGGTGTCGTTTTCTCCTTCTCCTTCTTCTTCTTATTTTTTTCCTATTCTTCTTCCTCTTCTTCCTTTTCTTCTTTTTCTTCTTCTTCTTCTTCTTCTTCTTCTTCTTCTTCTTCTCCTCCTCCTTCTCCTTCTTCTCCTTCTTCTTCTCCTTCTTCTTCTTCTTCTTCTATCCTTCTCCTCTTTTTCTTTTCTTCTTCTCTTCTATTCTTCTTCTTCCTTCTTTTTTATTTTTCCTCTTTCTTCTCCTCTTCTCCTCCTCCTCCTCTTCTTCTTCTTCTTCTTCTTCTCCTCCTCCTCCTCCTCCTCCTCTTCTTCTTCTCCTCTTCTCCTCCTCGTCTGCTTCTTCTTCTTTTTATTCTTCTTCTTCTCCTCCTCCTCCTCTTCTCCTCTTCTCCCCCTCTTCTCCTCCTATTCTTCTTATTCTTCTTCTCCTCCTCCTCCTCCTTCTAAACTAAAATAAACTACCAACTAAACTAAACTATGTACCGCTAAACTAAACTAAAAAATGAAAACAGCAAAAAAAGAAATAAAAATGGACCAACTAAACTAAACTACCACTAAACTAAAGTACCAACTAAATTAAACTAATCAATTAAACTGCATCAAACTAAACTAAACTAATCAACTAAACTACACCAAAAAAAAGGAATTATATGCCCTTGTGCAGGATAGTGAGCGGCCAGGGGTAGTGGGGGGCCGGGGCGGTGGGGGGCCAGGGCTGGGTGGGGGGCGCCGGGCGGTGGCAGGGGCGTCGGGTGTGGTAGGGGCACCGGTGCGGGGGAGGAGGGGTGGGGGAACGGTGCAGGGAGGAGGCCCGGCGAGGGGTAGCAGGTTGCCTGGTGGGGGCCGGCGCAGGGAGGAGTGGGTGGGCGGCGCGGCTGCAGTGGTGCGGCGGCGGCACTTGGGGTGGGCAGGGGCGAGAGAGAGTGGGAGAGAGAGTGAGGCGGGTGGGGTGGACGCGTTGACCGTTATGGGGTCGTCCCCTTTGTCGTCTGCAGGCGTCCGACAAAGGGGAGGATGCAAAAGGCAAAGAGTGGGGTGGGTGGGGTTGACGTCGGCCATTAGGGTTTAGGGGCCTTGGTCCTTTGCCGTGTGCCTGCACCTTCTTTGTCGTCCGGTGGCAGACGACAAAGTGTTGGCACATGGCAAATAGGTTCTTTGCCAACAGTCATTCCTTTGCCGTCTGTTCTGTGGCAGCTGACAGCAAAGAGGCCCTTTGCCATCAGCCAACAGACGATAAAGAATTGGCTGATGGCAAATTCCCTGATTCCAGTAGTGTGATCAACTCTACTATCATCCAAATCATCCCAAATACTTTACCTGGCACAAACACTAATTAAAACATAAAAATACAATTAATAGCATATAAATAATTATGTTATCACATCAAAACAGAAGGTAAAAGCAAAAAATTAAGATAACTATTGGGTTGCCACCCAACAAGCTCTATTGTTTAATGTCCCTAGCTAGGCATAATGCTTTGTTTCAATTATTGTCAACCTTCATGTTGAGTCGTGAAAGTGCTAGTTATCTACTAGAGGGTGGGGGTGTATGTTGGGAATATTCCCCATGATTGGACCCGTCTAGGAGGTATGACCTCGCCGAGCACTTGGCGGCTCATGGGTCACCTTACTAACCTCACTAGTAGAAAACAGGGCATTTGTCCCGGTTCGTAAGGGGGATTAGTCCCGGTTCTTGAACCGGGACTAATAGGTCGTTACTAATGCCTCCCCCCTTTAGTCTCGGTTCTTACACAAACCAGGACAGATGGGCATCCAGGTGGCCACTGCGGGCAGCCTATGTAGGGGGGCCTTTAGTCCCGGTTGGTGACATAAACCGGGACCAAAAGGCATCCACGCGTTAGAAACTGGCTGCAGCTGAGGTTTTTTTTAAAGTGGCTGGTTTAGGGGTTTGGGGGGTTAATTTAGGTTGTTATTAGCTAGCTAATAGAGAGAAGTGTCCTCTCTTATCTTCGTGCTTGGTTTACCAACGCTACTACTATGTTCATTTCACCCACTGATATATAATAACTCTTCATGCTCGCATCATACATCATCATATATAATAACAAGTCCTACTAATCATGCATCATCATACATCATAATAACAAGCAGCATCCATGAGCATGCACAAAATTTCATCAGGCACACCACCATCATACTTAAAAGTGCAGTAGTAGTTCACCACTATCGTACTTAAAAGGTTTATACTATAAAGATTAAAGCCATCAGGTTCTTAAGATATTCGCTCCTGCTTCTTCACCTTCTCCTTCATCATCTTGATGCGCTTAGAGCGGCGGAGCCCCAGGCCAGGCTGTGGGATGTACTCCTCTACCACAATTGGCATGGCCGTGCCACCCAGCTGTGGGACATCCATCACGAGGCCATCGTCGCTGCTACTTTTCCTGTCGCCAGAGTCGCTGCTACTTTTGCTGCCAGAGTCGCTGCTGCCGTAGACGTAGCACCTGTCGCAGTACTCGCTGCTCCTGCTCCCATTGCCTTGCCAAATGCAAAAAAAAAAAATTTAAATGGGTGTGAGAGATAGCCTAATTGAGAGGAAGAAGAGACAGAGCGTACCGGCATCGTCGTCGTCCTGGTAGCGCCTCCGACACATAGTCGTGTCGAACACCTTCACGGCGAACGTGGCATTTCCGTCGTACCTTAAGACAAGGAAGTACCCGATCCCCAGGTCGTAGGCACAGACGAACTGCTTCCAGCCACGATCTAGGTACATGCGGCCATCGGCGTGAAACACCACCTCCACGTCCCACAGCTTGCGAAGCCCGTTGTCGGCCTTCCTCAGCTTCATGTTCTGTGGCCGATGGCCGTCCAACATCTTCACAAAATTGTGCGCCAGCAACAGCCTTGAGGATTTCTCAAGTATAACCGTGAAGAACTCCATCTCTGAAAAGCAGCAGAAGAGACCAATTACTACCCTTTACAACATTGTCATACAACATTTACAGCAACATGATCATTAGTATTAGAGAGGACCTAATTAAATACCCTATTTACGGTAAAATAGCATAAAACAATATAGACCCTCACTCAACGTCGGAGGGGGGGTCGGTGACGGGGACGACGGCGCGGATGATGGAGGGGGTCTCCTAGATTTCTGCATAGTGCTCTCTAATTTTAGCATTCAAAGTAGGAGTACTTTTCCAATTTGAACATTCAATAAGCAAAAACAAATCGTAAAATAAAGTAGTATTCAAATTAGCATGCATTCAATTATAAGCAAGACTATATCATCGATCTCTTGTGTCCATACATCGTCGAATATTATCACTAATTAATACTCCTCGAATACTATCAGACATAAAGCATCATTAATACAGCTAGAACCGTAGCACCCGACGGGTATCGTCGTGGGCGGTGGACACCCAAAGACAAGGAACCATCACATGATCATAGCTCCAGTGAGATCCTTGAAGAACCTGCCAGGTATTGGAGAATCTGCCCTCCAATGCAACCATGTAGCGACGGACGTGCTCGTCCTCCTCGCTGACACGGTGACGTACCACCTCTACGGTGTTCGGAAGCGTCGGCACCGTCACTGGCCCACGCGACCGCCACCAAACAAGGATCGGGTCAACAACGGGTTGCCTCCTCACCAACCTACGCTCCCCGGAAGGTAGCACCTCCCAATACCAGTCGGGCGGAGCCCAGTCCCGGACAGGGCCCCTCTGATCAAGAGGTGTCCTTCGCCGAGTCGACGATGAGGATGCGGGATAGGCATCGTTAAATGAACAAAAAAATAAACTAGTTCTATTAATTTTCTTGCTAAAAATAAACTACTTCTATATATAGTAAAATAAAGTACTTTTATTAAATCAACTAGTTCAACTAGGCGATTACTATAAATAAATAAAACCAAAGCTATATTCACTATGGTGGTAATACTAGTTGTTAATTATCTGTCTCATATTGCACTACAACTAACAATCTAATGAACAAGAATTAATATATGCCATATTTTGGTTGGTAACAACATTAGATTAATTCAACTACCATAAGTTTTGCCAAAGTGGCAGAAATGTTTATTCCAGTGTGCAAAAATTGCATATCTAATCCCATTGCTCATGCAGGACAACATAGGATAAGCATATCAAAGGAAATGATGTTCCTAGAGTATCCGAAATGCACAAGTATCTGATATGCAGGACTATCAAAATAGGTGGAGATGCACAAGTATCAGATTCGTAGAACTACCAAAACTAGAACACAAACATATGGTACAAGAAATTAAAACATTGTTAGTTTAATTTAAAAAAAGAAAGGTTTCGAACAAAGATGTGGATGACTACAAATTTGGTGATAGAGCCCAGTTTCGTTCATTTTTTTTGCATACACATTGCTGCTTGGAGAATGCCCGCAGTTCTAATAGATTTGTGCTTCCTTCAGATATCATCTAGGCTAATGAACTCTCTAAAAGGACAATTGATTGTTCTAGGGAGAAGTGATAAAGTGGTATATATGGTCTTCTCGAGTGTTTGTCAATATATTAATTTATATGAAAGCAGACTGGTAGTGATTAGGTCAATATGTCAATTACTTTAAATCTTGCTACATGGGTGTTGGGTCTCTGTACACACCACTAACATCTTTTGTCTTGAAATAATCTTATTGTCACCATTTTCTGTTTGCTAATAAATAAAACATCTTTTTTTACAAGCTGACCAGTGTAAAAGAATGATAATTGCGCTTAATTTATGTTGTTTGGTTCAAATGTTCGAGATATTGTTCCCAGTATCCAAAGGTATTGTCTCATGTCCCACATGTTTCCAGTTCTATATAGAAGTGTTTTTCTATGATGTTTGATCCAATGTTCTCTTTTTTTGCGAGGGTGATCGAATGTTCTCTGTTAGTACATGACAGTGATATATTTTCTCAGTTCATATTTTTGCCACGATGAAAGTTCAGGGCTTTTTACGTAAGGACCAAATTATACATTTGTTACACATTTAATTATATTATTTATGGTTTCCCATTTGGTACTACATATAATCTTTGTTTGCCAACTTAAATAAAGGATTACTAAAGATATATGTTAAATGTTCATTCATAGTTTTGTTTTATTTTCCATCGATGTTCATGCCATGTCGTACTTCTATCTAAGGTACCCTTATCATACTAAGGAAAATTCATAATTAAACATCTCGCCCTTTCAAATAAAGGAGGAGACGTCTATCGAAGAGAAGAGCCGCAGTTACCATGGTGATGCGGTCTATTTTTGCATATATATGAACATACAAACATGCATATTCAAAAATAATATCACCAAAAAAATAAAAACAATAAAAAAAACAGAGCCGTGGCGGCGGTTGCTCACATCGAGGGCGGCCGGGGCAACGGCGTGGGCGGCGAGGGCGACGACGACAGCGGCGGGTGGCGGAGGGCGAGGGCGACGGCGACTGGCGACGGCTCGGGGGCGGCGGAGGGCAACGGCGACAGCGGCGGGGGGTGGAGGGCGACGGCGACGGGAGACGACGTGGGCTTGGGGGCCGGAGGGCGACGGGCGACGGCAACGGGGCAGCCTGGCGGTGCCGTGGATGAGCTCGCGGCGTCGTCGGGCGCGGATGAGCTCGCGGCGCTGTCAAATCTGAAAATTTCCAAAGTGTTGGCTTATATAGCAGAAGCATTGGTCCCGGTTCGTGGCACCAACCGGTACTAAAGGGTTGCATTGGTCCCGGTTGGTGGCACCAACCGGTACCAAAGGCCACTTTTCGGTAGCCCAAAGGGCGAGAAGCAGAGGCGTTTGGTCCTGGTTGGTGGCACAAACCGGGACCAAAAGATGCCTTTCATCCCGGTTGGAGCCACAAACCGGGACTAAAGGCATGTGCCTGCCACAGCCGCGGTGCGGTTGGATGTTTAGTCCCACCTCGCCAAGCGAAGGGCTCCCGAACCTGTTTATAAGCTCCGCCGCGGCTGCAACATCGAGCTCGAATTTAAAGACAAAATTCAATCTAAATTTAAAGTGCTGGTTGGCTAGTTAAGCTAACTAGCACTTTGAATTTAGGTTGAATTATCTCTATAAATTTGCATATTTTTGTTTAATTTTTTTCTAGTTTTTTTGCTTTCTTTTTTGTTTATAATTACTTATTTATTTTCTTTTATGATAATTCTTTTTGCTATTAAAGTTTGTAACAAAATTCTAATTACTTATTTTCTTTTACGATAATTCTTTTTGCTATTAAAGTTTGTAACAAAATTCTAATTACTTATTTATTTTCTTTTATGATAATTCTTTTTGCTTTTAATGTTTTGAACAAAATTCTAATTACTTATTTATTTTCTTTTGTGATAATTCTTTTTGCTATTAAAGTTCGTCACAAAATTCTATATAATTTAATTTCAATAATACTAGAGGTTTATAAAAGCTTTTTAGTTGATTCCTTTAGTACCAGTTCTAAGGCTGTTACAAAGGCATTTTATATGAAAACTTGTCTGTTAAAACATGCATATTCATACGGAAACTTGTCTGTTACAACATGCATTTAAAATGAACTACAAAAAGGTTGAAAGTTGGCATGGTATCATCATAATAGTTGTGGAGAAAGTCTTCACTTTTTCTTTGCTTGTGTCCTTTCCTTATTGCGCTGTAACCATGGATAATCTTCATCATTTATCAGGATGCTTGGGTCAGCCTTGACTTTGAAGGGAGGAATTTCTTGAAAGTTTTCATAATCTTCGGACATGTCTGTCTTGCCCTCCACTCCCACGGTGTCCCTTTTTCCTGAAAGAACTATGTGGCGCTTTCGCTCATCGTATGATGTATTCGCTTCCTTATTTTTTATTTTTCTTAGTTTGGTAGACATGTCCTTCACATAGATAACATGTGCCACATCATTGGCTAGGACGAACGGTTCGTCAGTGTACCCAAGATTGTTCAGATCCACTATTGTCATTCCGTACTTTGGGTCTACCTGTACCCCGCCTCCTGACAGATTGACCCATTTGCACTTAAACAAAGGGACCTTAAAATCTACTCCATAGTCAAGTTCCCATATGTCCACTATGTAACCATAATATGTGTCCTTTCCCCTCTCGGTGGCTGCATCAAAGCGGACACCGTTTTTTTGGTTGGTGCTCTTTTGATCTTGGGCGATCGTGTAAAATGTATTCCCATTTATCTCGTATCCTTTCCAAATCGTAACAGTCGAAGATTGTCCCCTGGACAACGAGTATAGCTCATCACAAACAGTGTTTTCATCTCTGAGATGTGTTTCCAACCAACTGCTGAAAGTCCTGATGTGTTGACATGTAATCCAGTCTTCGCACTGCTCCGGGTGTTTGGAGCGCAGACTGTTCTTGTGTTCATCGACATAAGGGGTCACCAAGGTAGAGTTCTGTAGAACTGTGCAGTGTGCTTCAGACCAAGAATATCCGTCCCTGCATATTATTGTCTCCCCTCCAAGCATGCCTTTTCCAGTCAGTCTCCCCTCATACCGTGATTTAGGGAGACCTATCTTCTTAAGGTCAGGAATGAAGTCAACACAAAACCCAATGACATCCTCTGTTTGATGGCCCATGGAGATGCTTCCTTCTGGCCTAGCGCGGTTACGGACATATTTCTTTAGCACTCCCATGAACCTCTCAAAGGGGTACATATTGTGTAGAAATATGGGGCCCAGGATGACAATCTCGTCAACTAGATGAACTAGGACGTGCATCATGATATTGAAGAAGGATGGTGGGAACACCAGCTCGAAACTGACAAGACATTGCACCACATCACTCCTTAGCCTTGGTATGATTTCTGGATCGATCACCTTCTGAGAGATTGCATTGAGGAATGCACATAGCTTCACAATGGCTAATCGGACGTTTTCCGGTAGAAGCCCCCTCAATGCAACCGGAACCAGTTGCGTCATAATCACGTGGCAGTCATGAGACTTTAGGTTCTGAAACTTTTTCTCTGCCATATTTATTATTCCCTTTATATTCGACGAGAAGCCAGTCGGGACCTTCATACTAAGCAGGCATTCAAAGAAGATTTCCTTCTCTTCTTTGGTAAGAGCGTAGCTGGCAGGACCTTCATACTGCTTTGGAGGCATGTCGCCTTTTTCGTGCAAACGTTGCAGGTCCTCCCATGCCTCAGCTGTATCTTTTGTCTTCCCATACACGCCCAAGAATCCTAGCACGTTGACGCAAAGGTTCTTCATCACGTGCATCACGTCTATCGAAGAGCGGACCTCTAGGTCTTTCCAGTAGGGTAGGTCCCAAAATATAGTTTTCTCCTTCCACATGGGTGTGTGTCCCCCAGTGTCACTCGGAACAGCTAGTCCGTCGGGACCCTTTCGAAAAATTTACGTGTAAATAATTGACCATAGCAAGTACGTGATCACCAGTACGCATGGCGAGCTTCTTCCAGTGATCTGCCTCGCCTTTGAAATGCTTGCCTTTCTTTCGACATTGATGGTTGGTTGGAACAAATCGACGATGGCCCGGGTACACATTCTTCCAGCAGCTTCCCAGGTATATACTTTCGGTGTCAGCTAAATAGTGCATGCATGCATGGTGTCCCTTGTTTGTCTGTCCTGAAAGGTTACTCAGAGCGGGCCAATCGTTGATGGTTACAAACAGCAACGCGTGCAGGTTAAATTCCTCCTGTTTGTGCTCATCCCATGCACGTACATCAATGTCATTGCCGGGTTGCTTAGGGCCTTGGATGAGAACTGACATCATAATGAACTTCCGCTTCATACACATCCAAGGAGGAAGGTTATACATACATAGAGTCACGGGCCAGGTGCTGTGATTGCTGCTCTGCTCCCCGAAAGGATTAATGCCATCCCCGCTTAAACCAAACCATACGTTCCTTGGGTCACGTGCAAACTCACCCCAGTACTCTCTCTCGATTTTTCTCCACTGTGACCCATCAGCGGGTGCTCTCAACTTCCCGTCTTTCTTAAGGTCTTCACTTTGCCATCGCATCAACTTGGCATGCTCTTTGTTTCTGAACAGTCGTTTCAACCGTGGTATTATAGGAGCATACCACATCACCTTCGCAGGAACTCTCTTCCTACGGGGCTCGCCGTCAACATCACCAGGGTCATCTCGTCTGATCTTATACCGCACTGCACCGCATACCGGGCATGCGTTCAAATCCTCGTACGCACCGCGGTAGAGGATGCAGTCATTGGGGCATGCATGTATCTTCTGCACCTCTAATCCTAGAGGGCATACGACCTTCTTTGTTGCGTACGTACTGTCGGGCAATTCATTATCCTTCGGAAGCTTCTTCTTCAATATTTTCAGTAGCTTCTCAAATCCTTCGTCAGGCACACCATTATGTGCCTTCCACTGCAGCAATTCCAGTACGGTACCCAGCTTCGTGTTGCCATCTTCACAATTGCGGTACAACTTTTTTTTGTGATCCTCTAACATGTGATCGAACTTCAGCTTCTCCTTTTGACTTTCGCATTGCGTCCTTGCATCGACAATGACCCGGCGGAGATCATCATCGGGCACATCGTCTGGTATCTCTTGATCTTCAGCAGCTTCCCCCGTTGCAGCATCATCGGGCACATCATCCGGTTCCTCTTGATCTTCAGCAGCTCCCCCCGTTGCAGCATCACCATTTTCAGGGGGGCACATAGTTGTCATCGTCCTCTTCTTCTTCGCCGTCTTCAATCATAACCCCTATTTCTCCGTGCCTCGTCCAAACATTATAGTGTGGCATGAATCCCTTGTAAAGCAGGTGGGTGTGAAGGATTTTCCGGTCAGAGTAAGACTTCGTATTCCCACATTTACTGCATGGACAACACATAAAACCATTCTGCTTGTTTGCCTCAGCCACTTGGAGAAAAATATGCACGCCCTTAATGTACTCGGAGGTGTGTCTGTCACCATACATCCATTGTCAGTTCATCTGCGTGCATTACATATAATTATGTGTGTCAAAATTAAGAAAATCAGACAAATATCTATCTAAAGTAAGAAAATCACACAAGTATCATAAAGAAGATAAGAACAAGAGGCTCACCACGGTGGTGCCGACAAAGATATCGGCGCGGGCGATCAACGGCGGTGAAAACGGGGACGGGGCGTGACGGACCCCTAAATCTAGACAAATCTCGGGAAAAATGAAGCTCCTAGGTCGAGCTTCGAGAGGAGAAAGCTTAACTAGTGTGGCTCGGGCATTTCATCGAACACCTCATGTGCATAGGAGGTGAGCTAGAGCACCAAAATGCCCTCCCCTCGCCGGCCAAAAAACAGAGTGCTTTGCCGCGGCGATGGGTATATATAGGCAACTTATTTGTCTCGGTTCGTGGCATGAACCGGGACTAAAGCCAACCCTTCTGTCCCGGTTCATGCCACGAACCGGGACCAATGGTTGTGGGCCAGCAGCGAGAACCATTGGTCCCGGTTCGTGGCTCGAACCGGGACAAATGGTTCTACACGAACCGGGACCAATGCCCACGAGGCCCCGACCGGCCCCCTGGGCTCACGAACCGGGTCTAATACCCCCCATTGGTCTCGGTTCTTGAAGAACCGGGACTAATGGGCTGGCCAGGGCCGAACGATATCCCTGTTTTCTACTAGTGCCTGGTCGACATGGGCGACAAGTCCTAAGGTCCAGTGTGAAACCTGGCGAAAGGAGGCTCGTGGAATGGCCTGGAGGGCCGGCGCGCAGACAAGGCCCAAGAAGAGGAAAGGTCTCCTAACAAGATAAACAAGAGTCGGACTAGGATTCAACTTATAATAGAAAAGAGACTAGTTGTAGTCGTGCTAAAACTCTACATGTAAGCCTACCCCCCGGGCTTCCCCCCCCCCCCCCGGGGCCGGCGCGCCAGGCCCT
Organism: Hordeum vulgare subsp. vulgare; assembly: GCF_904849725.1. NCBI lineage: Eukaryota > Viridiplantae > Streptophyta > Magnoliopsida > Poales > Poaceae > Hordeum > Hordeum vulgare. Next base: position 163,674,030 of record NC_058522.1, read on the forward strand.
GGTGCCCACGCTGTTCCCGCAGCTGGGTTTCGCCGCACCAGATCTGGTGGCGCCGGAGCTGCTGCGGGCCGACGCGGACTGCCCCCTGCGACTGGATTCAATGCGCTCGGGCCCCCCGACCTTTACTCCAGCATCCTCGTTGGGTCTTGTCCGCAAGGTTCGTTTCGCTGCTGCTGAAGATCTTCTGCTATCCGCCCCGCTGCCCCCCTGCCGTGGCACTCATGGTGCTCCCAAGTCATGCCTCAAGACGTCGCTACGCTTTATGGCCGCCCGGCTGGCGTCGCAGCCCTCTGCTACCTCGAGCTCTGCGCTACCTCGGGTTCCTCCGCGCGTGCCGTTGGTGTTGGAGGCCAGCCCGACGCCGGCATGGGAGGTGGTTAAGGCGCCGTACTGGTGGCGAGTCAAGGCGCCCACCTACCTGCATTCAAGAAGCTGGGTTGCGCGTGCCCCTGCTGCGGGTGGAGATTTTGTCAAGCATCGTCGGCGTTCCTGCCACAAATGTTTGGGATTGGGCCACTGCAAGGCGGACTGTCGGGATCCCTATAAATGTCTGCGCTTTGGAGGAAGTGGTCACCGAGCGCGGCAGTGCTCCAAGCCTCAGTCCCCAGCCTTTCAAGCTTGCCTTCAGTCACCACCACTGCCTCTGCCCGCCCCGACTGCCCAGCCAGGTGCCAGGAGTGCCCCCTCCACGCTCGTCAGTGCGCCTCTGCCTCTGCTCCAGGGGCCTGCAATGCCTCGGATTGGAGACCCAGCTCTGCGGCCGGCGGAGTGCCACACGGTCATCACCTCCACGGCTGACATGGATGCTCAGGCGGCCAGCCTCTCCGAGCTCGCGGCTGTGGTCTGGCTGGGGGGCAACCGACCCTCGGTCTGCGCCTCAGTCATCAGAGATGCCATCCCCTCCTCCGCAGGCGTCGACCGCAGCTTCATCAGGGTGGTCCCTTTCTTCCCTGAGGATTTCCTAGTCAGGTTCGACTACCTGCACCACAGGGACATTGCTGCTGCTGCCCCAGGCCGGTTCTCCTACTACAGCTCCGACTACGGCAACCTGGTCATCCACATTGCCAAGTGGAGGCTCAATGCTCACGCCGACATCGTTCAAGCCAACTTCCACGTCCACCTCTGCATCGAGAATGTGCCGCTCAACGCCTGGAACGACGCCGTCGCGGCGCAGGTCCTGGGACCCAACACCTTCCTCCACTACTTCGACATCGCCTCCGCCCGGTGTGAAGATGCCGCCACCCTGAATGTTTGGGCCTGGTCGGCTGACCCAAGCAAGATCCCTAAAGTCCTTCAGGCTACCTTCACCTGCAACCAACCTCCGGCTACCAGTGCCCCCAACCCTGCTGTTGGGCGCCAAGGACTGCAACGTCGTGTTCTGATCCATATGGACCTAATAGAAGACTTCTCTCCTGATGCTGATGGGTCGATCCCTCGGCGTCCGCGCGCGCTAGCTCCCCTCCAATGGCATCTGGGAGTTGTGTACGGCGAGTCACGCTCGTGGGATCGGCTAGAGACTGACGACCTCCTTGGCTCTCGTGATGACCGCGACCGACGAGATGAGGATCGTGACAGTGATGGTGACCATGATGATCGCGGGAGACGCAGTGACCGCCGGCCTTCCTCCTGGCGCGACCGCCTGTTCCGAAGTCACTTAAGAGCTCCCCGACGTGAAGACCGCGGCACCAGCCCACGCGATGATCGGTATCGTGATGACCGCCACTCCCGTGGCCGTCAGGATGACGACAGACGCCGTCATTCGGCTTCCATCCCGGACGCCAGGTCGGTCGATGTGACCAAGGAGCAACGCCTACCTGACTTATATTTTGCTCCGTATGTAGTCCACAATAAAATCTCTTAAAAGACATATTTAAAAACGGAGGGAGTAGAATGTAAATACAGAAAATGGGAACATACCCTGCATGAAAGCTATTATTAAATGTCTGTTCTATCAGCAGCCCATGTCTGTCCCACATGAGAATCAGGTGTGATGAAGTAATAAATTATATGGAAGAACTATTGATTAGTACAACCAAATATGCAATGTACTAGCAAGATATCTAGGTTGATAGAGATGTGCAGGTCAAAATCAACGTTTGGCTAGGAGTTGTTTACATTTATAAAATGAGAGTCTAGCATTAACGTAAATGTACCATCATGCACAGTGTCGGAGCCAGAAAATTAGGACAAGGAAGGCCAAGTATAGTTAAACCTTGTTAAGGAGGACCAATCCGTAAAAATCCCATTTTAGCACATAAAAAATAACTACTACTATTTTTCTAAGCTTAAAGCACTAATGTTAGGGGGCCCAGGGCCCTGGCTGGCACCCCTGTCTCCACCACTAATCATGCACGTGTATTTTATTGGCAAAGGCGATGCAACAGATAAAACAGAAATATACGGAGTACTACACTTTTTTCTCTCACATGTTAAAACAATTTTCTAAGCATGTTTCAACCCAAAAGAATTTCTCGGTTAAATTACAACATCACATATATACGTACAGAAGTAAGATCTAAGGCTAGTCCCGTTAAGCTCATGCTTTGTTGGGGCATAATCAGCCAGCCTATTCTTCTTGCATACCATGGAGGTTTACGTAGTCACTCCTCTTCTCTACCATGTGCGCAATAATGCTTAAGATTGTACACAACCAATAAAGGTATTAAAATAGTATCGACATGCATACCATGGAGGTTACTTAGTCACTCCTCTTCTCTACCATGTGTACAACAATGCTAAAGATTAGACACTGTAAATAAATGTATTAAAAAGTAACATCATGAGTACCATGGAGGTGTCCTCAGTTGGGACATTGATTTTCATGCTCCTCATCTCTCTTTCGATTAACTGGGCATAGACCAAAAGTATAAAAAGGTTTCTATAACTCAGAATATGGCAAATCTACATGGATTGAATACTGAATCATAATGATACATCTACGGGAAAATTCAAAAGATCAGAATTTACTTTCTCTATGGACTCGGTCCCGTCTTGAAAAAGATTATGTAAACACAGAAAACGGGAACATGCCATGCATGAAAGCTATAATCAGCTTTCTGTTCCATCAGCAGTCCATGACTGCCCCATATGAGAATCAGGTACTTTTTATGCTGAAATAATAAATTACATGGAAGAACTAGAGATTAGTACATCCAAATATGCAATGTACTCTGTGGTTACGAAGGTCAACGTCAATGCTTCAGCAGCGTTGGTATAGCAGCAACGAACGATGAATTGAAATATACTCCCTCCATTTTAAAATAAGTGTTTTAAGCTTAATACAATTTTATACTAGAGTTAGTATAAAAGTTAAGACACTTATTTTAAGATAGAGGGAGTAGTATTCAGGTGAATACCCTACTGATGGTCGTGGCCCGTCGTAGTTTCTTCACTCAACAGCCTTGCTGACGGTGGTGTCCTCCTTATTTGCTACATACTTATATCAGTGCGCCTCCTCCACTACATCGTCATTATCTATCACGTGATGACTCATCTATGGGACACAAAATAAATGCTCAATCTATGTGTGACTAGAACTTGGGAACCAAACCAAAATATAAGTAGGCGATGGGGTAACAGGCCCCCACGTCGCCCTCCTTTGGCGACACGGGGGCGAAACCCTACTCACCGCCGCCAACTTCCTCCCCTCCGTCCCCCGTCTCGCCGCCACAAGAGGTGCCGCCGGCGAAGCTGGGCGGGTTCCTGTGATGGCGGCGGCGGGGCTCGTCCCACCCTCGGCCTCTCCTGCGCTCGCCCTCCTCTAGCGACCCGAGGGGAGAAATCCCAGATCCACCGTCGTCCATCCCCTCCCTCTTCTCGCCGTCTCCTGAGGGGATCTCCGGCGAAGCTCGGCCGGCTCTGGGGATGGCGGCGGCGGGGCAGTTCTTCTGGCCTGCGGCGGCTCCAAGAAGCAAACCGATGGCCGGGCCTCGGGCTGGTTTTGCAGCGAGCGGCGGTGATGGTGGTCGTCGGTGGACCGTGGAGGTTGCGAACGCAGCTCGTTCCGTGGGCACGGGCGTGCGGTGGAGGTCGCATGCGGTACTGCCAGATCTGGCCCGTTCTGGGCCGATGGCGGGCTCTGGTGGCTCCAATGGGGGCTACTCGTCGAGTCAGTCGTGTGAGGCTGATGCCAGGCGGGGGTGTTGCCTGGCCTCGGGTGGGGAGGCAGCGTCGGCTGCGAGCAGGTGGGCGGGCCAGATCTGACCGTGTCCTGGCTGCCATGGGTGTATGGGTCGCCGTTGGGGCGACCTGAGATGACCGTGGACAATGTGCTGGAGTGAAGCAGCGTGTGGTGGTGTGTGGTCTGATGGTGGTGGTGCGGCGTTGGGTGCAGATCCTCCGGACGAAAGTCTTGCTCGATGCAGGTGATGGCAACATCCGCGGATGCTGTTTTCCTTCTTGAAGGCATCACCAAGGAGATTTGTCACCCTTTTGCCATTCGGGATCCATTCTGTGGGTGAAAACCTAAATCCGCCTCGTCGGGTTGGCAATGGGGTGGCCTTGGCAACCTTACTTTGTTGGAAGCATTGTTTTGGAGAGGTTCTTGGTCGATGCACCAGGTTGGTGATGGTGGTGGAGTATGTGTTACCGCGTCCGCTCATGGCTTGTTGTTGCACGGTGGTGATGGCAGCAGAATCTCGATGGCTTGCAGGGATCGTCGGACAAGTCGTGTTTGTCCTCCTTTCGGGGTCGGAGCGGCACATCTCCGCCTCTCTTCGGAATGTCTTCTCTGTCCAATATCGGTTAGGTTGATGAACATGCTTGTGACGAACATGTTCGATGAGGGCGCTCTCTGTTTTGTTTCAGCGAAGTCGAAGTCGCCGGGTCGTGTGTGCGATCGGTGATATACGATGACTCTGTAAAGAGGCTATGGTGTGCTCTAGTCTTTCATGTTTAGTTTGCCCGACATGTTCGTGTCGGTTAGCCTAGTCGAGCTAGGTGGGGTTGTCTGTTGTACAGGTTTTTGCCCGGTTTTCCTTCAATAAACCAAGCAGTTCTCGCCGTCGGCGTACTTCTTCTGAATGGAATCTTAGCAGCTCTACTGCTAACTTTCAAAAAAACCAAAATATAAAAGGATGCGGCGAAAAGGGATCAGGGAGAGATGGAGCGTCTGGATTGGTACGTTAGGGTGGAGAGCTGGTGGAGATGATTCTAATTGAGAGGGATGGCTTCGCTCCCTCACGCTGGATCCTCTCGCCGATCTTCTCATGGTGCTTAGGCTGGAGCGCGTCCGCTAGATCCCCTGGTGACGCCTTGGCTGGATCCATTCCTCCTCTGACTGCGCCACGAGTATGGTGGGGGCGCCATCTGTGTCGCAGGTGAAAGAGGGTGGAGAGATGGGGGTGGGAATCGAACTAGAGGAACGGGAGATCAAGGTGGAACAGAATGAAACAAACATTCACCGGAATGGGCTGGAGCACATGGTCGTCGTGGCTGCCACACTCTCCCTATAAAGCAGCCTCGACCCCCTAGGGTTTCCCCTCTTCCTCTAATCCTCCTCCGTGCCGTGGCCACTTCTCCTCGCCTCACTCTGCTCACGCTAAGCCACAGCGAAGATCCATCGAGGGCCCGTGCAGGAGTTCGTCGCCGGCGTAAGGAGTTCGCACACCCTCATTGACCGCGTCCCTGAGCTCTCTGAATGCGCCAAGGTCCCATTGCTGGGCCAAGGTCGAACCAAGATCGCCCTCCTCGATGTCCTCTGCTTCATTGTCTCCACCTACTTCCCAGATCAGAGCGTCGCAAGAGAATCATCGCCTCGCCGCCGCCTTCTTGTGGCCTCCTGGCCGTCAACTTCTTGTCCTAGGTAGGGAAGGTACTCCCTCTCTACGCTTGTTCGTGTCGCGTAGGCCTCGGTAGCGTCATGCCATCTCCGTGAACTCCGTGCTCTAGGCGAAACTCTGAAGGAGATCTTCAAAGATGGATAGATCGGGTACCCCGCTCCAGTTCCACAACTCGCCCTGCGCAGCGCTTGTTGCCGCACCCATGCTTGCTGCGTAGTCGCCTACCCCCAGCATCGCTCGCGCGCGTTAGCCCTGCAGCGCCTTCACCTCGCCATGTGTGCACCCAAGCCGAGCTCCTGCTCGAGCTTGAGGCTCAGCCTCGCTCGCCCCGCAGCATCTCCTCAGCATGAGAACCGAGCCTCATGCTGCTTCCACAACCCTAGTGGAGGGTCACTAGTTGTGTCCTTAAATCTATGAAATTAACCGCTTTTTTATGGATTGAAAAAAAAACCTAAACCCCTAAATCCGTAAATTTTTTTAAGGAATGGACCCGGGTTGCCCTCCCAATCTTTAAAAGTGAGGATTGGAGAGGGGATCCCATCCCCAGCCCGCACTCCTCCCTTGCCCCGGCCGCCTCCTCCTTCAGTCGACGCGTGGGAGGGAAATTACGGCCTCTCGCTGCCGTCGGCCACCGTGCGCCATGGAGGCGCCGCCCGCTTCCTCCCTCGCCCCGGCCGCCTGCTCCCTCCCTCCGCCCATCGCCCCGCCCCCGGCCCCGGCCTCGGCGACGCCATGGATATTGTATATGTTGTTTAGGTAAAAAAATCCATAGAATCCATCTATGCAATTAGTTTTCTCATTGGAGCAAGTTGGTGTACATGTTATTTCTACCTATCATGCCCTTTTGTGATTTTTGTATGATTTAATACTTGCATCCTATGCAATATTTCTCAACATGAGAATTTCCCTTTTACATGTGTACTAGACCTTGGTAATTTTGCTTGCCATGAAAATCCTTGTGTAGGTGTTAGTTTCTTGCTATCAAAATGCTATGAAAATGTTGTTGTTTGTAGGGTCAAAATAATTCTATGTTTGGAATCTGTAATATTTTGTTGTCATGTTTCCATGTGAATTGCCATTTATCTACAACCCCTTTGTTGTTGGCCATATGGAGTGATTTGTAAAACATGTTGTCCTCTGTTATTTTGTGCCATTATTTTTCAAGTATAGGTTTTGCATCCTAGTTAATTTTGCTGCCAAACATGTCAATGTGATAAAACTGCTCGTCTTTGCACCATGTTAATTCCTATAAGTCCAAGAAGCTGCTTAGTTTAGGTTGCCATGTTGGGTGGATGCTAGCCATGATTCTCTACATAGTTTGATGTTGCTCATGTGGAGTTATTTGCAGTGCATATTGTTCACTATCATGTTGTAGAACTGTATACCATGAAAGTCCCTGTAGCATATAGTTTCATTGTTGCCAATATGCCTTCATGATAACATTGGCTGTGAAAAGCTCGTAATTTCACTAAGTCATAACTGTTGTTCCAATAGCCATCTTGCGAGCTCATTTGCTATTGATCCATGCTTCCATTCATTTTGCCGCTATGAGATGAATTGTTGTGAATCATTTAGACTACATCCACATGTCCATTTTGTGCATGTTAACTTGTTGTAGATCGCAATTTTGATGTGTGCAATATGACATGTTGCTATTTTGGACAGACTACTTGCATAATTGTTTTGCACCTTGTGGGAGTTGTACCCACTTGTTTTGCATGATCTTGAGGTCCATTTCACCAAGAATTTCATTTCCAATCCATTGGAGTACTTGGGATTCCAGTAAATTTCCCATATCCTCTCTCAAATTATGTTTTCCATTGTTTCCTTCTGTACCATGTCGTGAGTGCCCCGAGAGATCCGTAACTCCGACTGCGACATTCTTCATATGCAATTGCATTGTTTTCACGTGAAGCATTCAATTTTTCCAAGTCCATGCATATCCAAATAATTACTCTTGAAGTTCTATCCAGAATTATAATAACTAAATAATCGCATGAGAAAGATGACTAGTGTAGTATTGCCACATTTCGTTCATACCATGATCATGCATCATAATTGTTTGAGGATTGTGTCTTGGTTGTGTGTTCATTGTATGCTGTATTTGTTTTGGATAGCATCGGGTGATGAGTACTATTACGAGGATCCCATCGAGAACGTTCCTGAAGAGCAAGAGTATTATCCCCCTGAAGAAGTTCATGGAAAAATGATCACCAACCTCGATATATTTCTTATTTTATTATGCCTAGTTGTCTTGTTTCTATCGTTATGTCTTGCTGCCCACCACTTGAACGTAAAGCCTCCAAAAATGCCATGATAAGGCTCTAACCCCTCCACCTCCTAGCAGGGTTAAATCTTGATCATCCCTTCTTATAGCATTGTTAGTTGTAGATGCAGGTTGATCCATGTGTTGACATGGATATTTTGGGATATCACCATATTACCACTATTTAAGTTTGTGCACCTATATAGTTGTTAAAAGGCGGAAGGCTTGCCTTTTGCTCGGTGTTTTTTTCCGCCTTTGCCACCCTAGTTTTCGTTTACCGGTGTTATGTTCGATATTGAGTGCTCCTAACATGCTTCGGGTTATTCATGGGACCCCCTTCATAATTTCTTTTGGGATAAAACTCTTCCGGCAAGGCCCAAGTTTGGTACTACATTTCCTTAACAACTTAATAAAAATGCATAGGGCATAGCCACCGTGTGGATAATTAGTCAACCCCTAGGCCAGTGCTCCTCATGAGTGTTGGTAGAAACTAGAGTCGTGTGCGGGGCCAACACGGTGCAACTCGGGAGATTTCTATGAGGCTATCGTACGTTGTGCTCACGTGGTCGTGTCGTGAGAACGAGATACCCGACTCTTACTAGGTTCTTCTGCACATCGAGCGGTCTTGCTGGACTTGTTTTACCCTTCTCGAATGTCTTGTGCACTAGGTTTTCTAAGATACCTTGGGCTAACTCAGGGTTGAGATTTTCCAAAGCAGCTTGAGGCTAGTTTATGAAGGATGAGTTGGAGGACCCCTAGAGGGTTAAATCTTTTGAAAAGTCGTGCCCGCGGTTATTAGTCAAACATGGAAATTGTTTAACATCATGTTAAAGCAAACTTGAAGTAAACTCAATTAAAATACACCAACCGTCTATGTAACTATAGGGTCGAAAATATGTCTAGAGGGGGGGGGGTGATTAGACTACTTGACAAGATAAAACAAAGCCTTTTCCTAATTTTTAGCGTAGGCTGGTTTTACCAATTATGACTAGTCAAGTACACCCTACACATGCACATTTAAGAGTACATAGTAGCAGAAAGCAAAACATGCAAGTGTAAAGTAAGGAAGGGTAGGGAGATCAAACGCATGAGGTTGACACGGAGATTTTTGGCATGGTTCCGATAGGTGGCGCTAACGTACATCCATGTTAGTGTACACTTCAACCCATGGAGGGTAACGACTACGAGAGTCCATGGAGGGCTCCACCCACAAGGGGTCCACGAAGAAGCAGCCTTATATATTCCACCACGGCTTCCGTCCACACAGGACTAGCCTCACTCATGGTAGATCTTCACAAAGTTGGCGATCTCCATGCCCTTCCAAACATCTTAGTTCAACTCCACAACACAAAGTTGGAGGCTCCCAAGCGACACCTAACCAATCTAGGAGGCACCACCCTCCAAAATATAATAGATGTGGTAGAACGATGAACTCCTTGCTCTTGTGCTTCTAAAGACAGTCTCCTCAACACTCGATCACTCTCTCTCAGATTTGGTAGGGGTAGGAGAGATTGATCTTGTGGAAAGCAACTTGGGGAGGCTAGCAATCAAGGTTCAAATGGTTGGAATGGAATCTATTGATTTCAACACATGAGTAGGTGGCTCTCTCTCAGAAAAAAGAATCTGGGAATGAAGTGTGTGTTCTGAGTGCTTCCTCTACGAATGAGAGGTGGGTGGAGGGGTATATATAGGCAACACACAAAATCCAACCGTTAAACCATGATTGACCAACTCAGTGATAACGAAGTCACAAACTAGATGGTACCGACTTCCTCAAAAGGCAGTAACTTTGAATCTCGGAGGAACTGATATACACAACTCGGTGGCACCGAAAAGGTGACTAACGGTAAGATGACTCACTCGTTTGACACCGATACTCAAACTCGGAAATTGCAATTTTGTTTATCGAGACAACAAAAAGTTGCTCACATGAACTTGGTAGCACCGATGCAGTTTCGGTTGCACCGAAGTGGTATGGTTTGGCTAGTATCTTTCTAAGTCTGAAATTGGTAGGGCCGAGTAGGAATTGTTGGTGGTACCGATTTTGGATATCTGTCTTGAGACATATATATTTTGTGGCAGAGTAGTTGTGTATTTTTGGTAGTTAACTCTAAGCACTTGAGCAACCAATTCATCATAACACCTCATCCCCTTTTAATAGTATTGGCTTTCCTATGGACTTAAATGTGATTTCTCACAAAGTGTAAAGTAAAGAGTCTTCTTGCTTGAAGCTTTAGCCAATTTTATTCCTTCCTTTGTCACGGGGCATCTCCACTCAATCCTATAGCCAAGGCATCTTTTGAAATTTTCTGAAATATACTTGGAAAAACTCATTAGTCCAATGATGCATATGTTGTGATTAATTACCAAAACCACCTTAGGGAGCAATTTTGCTTTCAACCTCCCCCATTTTGGTAATTGATGACAACATATAGATCAAAGCTTTGACAAAAAAGATATAATCAATGATTACCATCGACGCTTTGAGAGGTATGTGAAAAGCAAGAGCTCCCTCTAAATTTGTGCATTATTTTAAATTTGCCTTTGAATGCAAATGCACAATTGATTAGGAATATGAGTTACTCTTCAATGTCACATACCATTTGATGGTGCGCACTAAAGATAAGAATGAATAGCAATGCACACAACACAAAAAACAAGTGAATGATCATGATGTAGATAGATCAAAGATAATAGCGTGGTATCATCAAATAATCAAAGCGTATGATGAAACACACATCTAAGGAGATAATGTTATCCAAAAGACCAAATAAAGTTTTGAAAACCAAATGAGAGCAAATAAAGTCAAAATCTCTCCCTTTCTTTAAGCCGCATGCTCTATACACTTCTCCCCGGCCCTTTGGCAACAAGTACCAAAAAGTTCAAAGGTCTAATCTAAGCGTCTCTCTGGGCATGCTCTCCTCTGCAAGCAGATGTTGGAGTAGACAAGAGAGCATCGACGAAGGCTTTGGTTGACATCGTTGGAGTAGGAGCTAGAGGTGTAGACACTTGAGGTGGTGGAGAAGGAGCTGAAGCTTGAGCTGATGAAGATGGTCTATCTTATGGTACTGGCACGGCTGCTGACCTGGTTTGGGTTGAGAAACGTGTGGTAGTATGAAGAGGTGAATCGTCATCATCATCATCATTATCATCATCATCATTATCATCATCTTCTTCATCATCTCGGCGTGGAATCTACACTAAGTCAACTTCATGTTCAAGTTGTTTGACTATAGAAGTCAACTCCGTAACCTTCACATCTACGTCATGGAACTTTGTTTCCACGATCCTTTCTAGGCTCTTGTGGTTCAGCATGATCTTAGAAATATTCTTCTCCGTCCCTAGGATGGTGCTGACCAAGAACGACATATGTCCCTCTCTGGTTTTGAGCTATAGTGCTGGCGCTAGAGCATTCTTATCGATTTCTACAGCAGCTGCCTGTGCATCCTCTCTAGCTGTAGCTGAATCTGAACTTGTGCCATCCATCACAACTTCATTATCCTCGAACTCTTGCTGTAGTGGAAAATGAGGACGATCAAGCTGATACGAATGCTTGCCAATCTATGCATTGATGAGCATCTGAATGTATGGTGCATATCCGCAAGATCTCTTCTGATTTGCAGAAGTTCTCCTAATAGTCTCAGCAATCAAATCCATGACTTTGAAGCGAGTGTGGGTGTCTAAATGAATCGACATATTGATGGAATAGTCTCTAAATATTTTGTCATCACCTAATTTGGGCATCAAGGTATGCCTCAAAATAGTGTTGGTAGTGGTTATTCCAGCTTGCAAGAAATAGACACACCCAAGCTTGTGAGATGGCAGGAAGTCATTTGGTACTGTTTTGTACATATTGGCCATGGAGCTGTGATTCTTCTTTGGTTCTGAATACACATCCAAGTCCTCTACTCGTTACTTTGGAGCGCCAATGATATTAGCCCATTCTTCAACTATGACTTCATATTTATGGCCATTAGTCATCCACACAATTGTGCCATCTCAATAGAAATGGACTGTTGAATAGAATTGCATAATATTTTCGTCATTCCATGCAGTCATCTCTCTGCCAACAAACTCTTTAATGTCAACAAGGTTGAAGTTCTCTCTCACATGAGGAAAGAAATCTGCATTGGCTTTGATAAAATTCCAATAAACATACCACATGTCACTAACTGGTGGACATTTGTCATACAAAACTGTCTCATAAAAGTCTTGTTGTTCTTTTGTATGAAATCCGGAATCAACAGCAGTTCTTCTCCTTGCAACATATAGATCAATAGCTCTCCACTTCCTCAGCCCGGCATCTCTTCTCTTCTTCATGTCTTCGGCTATTGGATGAGCCTCATTGTGAAGTGGCAAGTGAGGCCTTAACTTCATGAGAATTGGTGCATTCTCAACACCTTCTTCCGCAGCAAAGGCTCTGGAAGCAGTGCTTTTATCTTTAGTAGCTACAGTTATGTCCTTGGTAGTGCACTTGGGAGCTACAGGCTTCTTTGGAGCTGAAGGCTTTGGAGCAAAAGGCTTCATAGCATCTGTCATAAGCTTTCTTTTTCTTTGCACGAAGGGCCTTAGCTGGAACTTCCTCTTCATCATCAGCAGCAGTTTCAGCTGAATCTTTATACATGGAAGTTTGTCTAACAATGACATGAACAGTCCTTTTCGTGACTCTCCTGACACCAGCCTTCTTAGAAGGATTCTCAAGGATAAGTGTCACTTTCCTTGCAAACTCTGGAGCTCTCGTGTGAGAAGGTTTTGAGTAGCAGGTGATGGGGTTATAGTCCAAGGGTAGGGTCATAGGTTTGCCCTATAGGTCCTACCGAAGGACTACCCTTCATAGAAGACAAGGCCCTTAGACAGTTCCGACTGAACTAAGGACGCCCCCATCATCCAGTCGGCGACGATCCACTTGGAGCGTATCTAACGTACCGACTGGAATCCACTCTGTACATCGTAACCTCCTAGGAGGGCAACGGTCATACATTTGCATTCACCATTATTAGCATTTAAAGCTTACGTTACATGTAACGTAAGCATTTACTCGCCACTATTCCATCCCTGTTCACCGGGCCATTATGAAGGGCAGCGCACTCTATATAAGACGCCCTTCCCCACCGGTGCAAGGGTTGGCACTTGTTGTAATCCTATAATCCACTCGACACAAAGCTCCCAAGAGCACTGAGACGTAGGGCTATTACCTCCACCGTAGAGGGGCCTGAACTCATACATCCTTGCCGTAGCTAAGGCTCTTCCCATATACTTTCGTACCCCATACTTCTACTGTCAGACTTATACCCACGACAGTTGGCGCCCACCGTGGGGCAGGCGTCTAAGCGACTTCCGACGAGTTTGCGCTTTCATACTTTCGTCCTGTCGTCCGGTGGAGATCTGTGCATGGGTCATGAGATCCTCTTTGGTGCCCTCTCCTTCATCGCCGTCGAGGCGCTTCCCAGTTGTGGGGCTACGCACTTCCGTGCCAATTCCCGCGGTGTTCTTCTTCTCCAGCCATCGACCCCGGTGTCGATCTTCGCCCCCGTCACGCGCCGCAACAAGCGATCCCGTCGTCCGCGGCTCCAGCGTTGGGTGCGACACGGCAAGGCGCGACAGTTGGCGCCCACCGTGGGGCGCATCCACAGTGAGCACTGACTGCATGTGGATCCTGCTGCTCGGCCTGTCCGAGAACGCCTGCGTCGGTCTGCCGCGGACAAGAGGAAAGCAATCGAAGAGGAGGTGGCTAAACTTTTGGCAGACAACTTCATTCGCGAGATACACCACTCCGAGTGGCTCACTAATGTTGTCATGGTGCCCAAGAAGGACAAGTCTCTCCGTATGTGCATCGATTTCAAGCATCTCAATAAGGTATGTCCGAAAGATCACTTCCCGCTCCCCCGCATTGATCAAATTGTTGATTCGACTGCGGGCTGCGAGCGCTTAACCTTCCTTGATGCCTATTCGGTATATCATCAGATCCGTCTGTATGGTCCAGATGAATTAAAAACATCCTTCATCACCCCATTCGGGTGTTTCTGTTACATCACTATGCCATTCGGTTTGAAGAATGCAGGAGCAACTTTTATGCGCATGATCCAAAAATGCCTCCTAGACCAGATTGGTCGAAATGTGGAGGCATATATGGATGATATCGTCGTCAAGTCACGCAAAGGTTCCGACCTGCGGACTGACTTGGCAGAAACATTCGCCAACCTACGTAGGTACGATATCAAACTCAACCCAACCAAGTGTTCATTCGGCGTCCCCAGCGGGAAGTTACTCGGTTTCTTCGTTTCCGAACGAGGGATCGATGTCAAACCCGAAAAGATCGGGACCATTGTTCAAATGGAGCGACCGGTAAGAGTGCATGATGTTCAAAAGCTCACAGGTTGCCTAGCGGCTTTGAGCAGGTTTATCGCTCGACTCGGCGAGAAGGCGTTACCTCTCTACCGACTCATGAAGAAGTCAGATACCTTCGAGTGGACAGACGAAGCCCAAATCGCATTCGACGACCTCAAAGCCCTGCTTTCCACCCAGCCGGTTCTTACTGCCCCGCTCAGTAAAGAACCCCTTCTTCTGTACATCGCGGATACAAATCAAGTCGTCAGCACCGTTCTGACAGTCGAACGCGAAGAAGAAGGCAAAGCGTACAAGGTTCAGCGGCCAGTATATTATGTTTCCGAAGTCCTGACTCCTTCCAAGCAGAGGTATCCCCATTATCAAAAGCTTATTTATGGGATCGACATGACTGCAAAGAAGGTGGCTCATTGTTTCGAAGACCACTCGGTATCTGTCATATCTGATGCTCCGTTGTCGGAAATTCTCCACAATCGGGACGCATCAGGCCAAGTGGCAAAGTGGGCAATGGAGATGCTATACTGCGACATCAGGTTCGAAGCCAAGAAAGCTATAAAGTCTCAAGCTCTTGCTGACTTCATAGCAGAATGGGTAGAACAACAGTAACCGACTCACATCTACTCGGCTCATTGGACCATGTTCTTCGATGGGTCCAAGCTGTTGAATGGCTCCGGCGCCGGCGTAGTGCTCATATCCCCAAAAGGTGATAAACTCAAGTATGTGTTGCAGATCCATTTTGATTCTTCCAACAACGAAGCAGAGTACGAAGCTCTCCTTTACGGGTTGCGCATGGCCATCACACTCGGCGTCCGTCGCCTGATGGTCTATGGCGACTCAGATCTAGTGGTTAATCAAGTAATGAAGGAATGGTATGTAAGGAACCCCACCATGACTGCATACTGCAACGCAGTAAGGAAGCTCGAGAAGAAGTTCGAAGGTCTGGAACTTCACCATGTTCCTCGACTGAAAAAACAAGCAGCAGATGAATTGGCAAAACTTGGATCCACTCGGAGACCGGTCCCGAGTGATGTCTGCCTCGAGCACCTACACCTTCCCTCAGTAAAAGAAGACCCCTTTACAATGGAACCAATACGACCGAAGATCTCAACAGATCAGACTGAAGTCGAGGTCCCCGCTGTGGTTGAATTGATCATGGAGATTCTAGCTGTCATTCCTGAATGGAGTGTGTCGTTCATTGCGTACATCCTAAGGCAAGAGTTACCAGAAGACGAAGTCCAAGCTAGGCACATCGTTCGCAGGTCGAAGTCCTTCACAGTCATTGATGACCAGTTGTACAGGGAAAGTGTTTCAGGCATCCTTCAGCGGTGTATCTCTCCTGAGGAGGGGCAGTTAATCTTGGAAGAAATCCACTCGGGATCCAGCGGCCATCATGCCTCCTCAAGGGCAATCGTCGCCAAAGCATTCATAGCTGGTTTCTACTGGTTGCAGGCGAATGAAATGGCAAAAGATATGGTCGACCGTTCTGAAGGTTGTCGGTTCTATTCAAACAAGTTCGACAAGCCAACGTCTGCGCTGAAGACAATTCCTCTTGCTTGGCCATTCGCCGTGTGGGGATTAGATACGGTCGGACCATTCGGAACAGGCCAAGGAGGATTCACTCATCTGCTGGTAGCAGTCGACAAGTTTACCAAGTAGATTGAAGCCAAGCCCATCAAGAAGCTTGATGCCCTTACGGCCATCAAATTTATCAGAGACATCATCGCCAGATACGGGGTTCCGCACAACATAATCACCGACAATGGCACAAACTTTGACTCGGACAGGTTCAAAGTTTTTGCACAGGCCAAGGTATCCAAGTGGATTTTGCATCCGTGGCTCACCCCCAAACAAACGGGCAAGCAGAGCGGGTGAATGGACATATTCTTCAAGGGTTGAAGCCTCGATTCCTGTGAGAAGATGCACATGCCGCCGGCGCATGGGTCACCGAGCTGCGTTCGGTGCTGTGGGGCCTCTGCACAAATCCGAATAGATCGACAGGGCGATCCCCGTTTTTCCTCGTTTATGGAGCAGAGGCAGTCCTTCCGAGTGACTTGCTTCACAACTCTCCACGAGTCGAAGTCTTCCCCGAAGCCGAAGCAGAGCAAGCCAGGCAAGACAGAGTGGATCTTCTAGAAGAAGAGCGCGAGATGGCACTGATCCGCTCAACAATTTATCAACAAGATCTGCGGCGATTTCACGCGTGACACGTCAGGAGCCGCACATTCCAAGCACGCGACCTGGTGCTCCGAGTGGATCAGCAGAGACCACACAAGTTGGCTCCCGCCTGGGAAGGACCGTTCATCATCTCTAAGGTGCTGAACAACGGAGCATATCGACTCTACAACCTCGACAGGGAAACGGACGAGCCGCGAGCATGGAATGGAGATCTACTGAAGCGCTTCTAAACATAACCACCAACGGAGACAATGTAAAGAACAAGTATCATTGAAGTGATACAAAGCAGATTGATTTCTTGCCGATTCAAAATTCTTCCGCGTTTGCAGACTCCGGTCTAAAAAACTAACTCCGAGTGTGCACTAAAAGTCACACTCGGGGACTTAGCTGCGACCCATAGTCGCCTAAGTACAAACTCGCCCCGAGTGGGCACTAAAAGTCCCACTCGGAGACTTAGCTCTGACCCAGAGTCGCCTAAGTACAAACTCGCTCCGAGTGTGCACTAAGAGTCACACTCGAAGACTTAGCTGCGACCCAGAGTCGCCTAAGTAACAACTTGCTCCGAGTGTGCACGAAAAGTCACACTCAGAGACTTGGCTGCGACCCAGAGTTGCCTAAGTAACAACTCGCTTCGAGTGTGCTCGAAAAGTCACACTCGGAGACTTAGCTGCGACCCAGAGTCGCCTAAGTACAAACTCGTTCCGAGTGTGCACTAAAAGTCACACTCGGGGACTTAGCTGCGACCCAGAGTGGCCTAAGTAAAAACTCGCTCCGAGTGTGCACTAAAAGTCACACTCGGAGACTTAGCTGCGACCCAGAGTTGCCTAAGTACGAACTCGCTCGGAGTGTGCACAAAAAGTCACACTCGGAGGCTTAGCTGCGACCCAGAGTCGCCTAAGTACAAACTCCCTCCGAGTGTGCCCGAAAAGTCACTCTCGGGGACTTAGCTGCGACTCAGAGTCGCCTAAGTAAAAAGCTTCCTCCGAGTGTATACTCGAGATACACTCGGAGGCTTAGCAGACCCTCATTGAGGCTCATGTGGATGTGAAGACAACTGACAACTACATGAGTAACAACTCGCTCCGAGTGTGCACTAAAAGTCACACTCGGAGACTTAGCTGCGACCCAATGTCGCCTAAGTACAAACTCACTCCGAATGTGCACGAAAAGTCACACTCCGGGACTTAGCGGCGACTCAGAGTCACCTAAGTATTAAGCTTCCTCCGAGTGTATACTCGAGATACACTCGGAGGCTTAGAAGACCCTCATTGAGGCTCATGTGGATGTGAAGACAACTGACAACTACATGAGTAACAACTCACTCCGAGTGCGCACTAACAGTCACACTCGGGGACTTAGCCACGACCCAGAGTCGCCGAAGTAAAAACTCGCTCCGAGTGTGCACCAAAAGTCACACTCAGAGACTTAGCTGCGAACCAGAGTCGCCTAAGTAAAAAAGCTTCCTCCGAGTGGGCACTCGAGATACACTCGGAGGCTTAGCAGACCCTCATTGAGGCTCATGTGGATGTGAAGAAAACTGACAACTACATGCTCCGCATGTTTTCCATTGGCTTCACCAAGAGACGCCAAACAAAAACCACGAGCCAAAATCGTGTCAAAAAAACTCAGCGAAAGAAGAGCAAAAGATCCGATTCGAATTCAAGTTGGATCTACGATCAGTCGGCTCGGTGTGAATCAAGTTTATCCACACCGAACCACGAATGTAACGGCCAACAACAGTGGCCAAAGTTTAATACAGATTCCACTCGGCATACCGAGGTAAATGTGCGTTCACCATAAATTTTTTCAAGCGTCGCCGGGACTGGCAGGCTCCACAAAGGTGTCGAGGTTGATTCCGTCTGCAATCCGAGTGGCTGTGTCGCGGAAGGTCTCCATGAAATCTTTGAATCGTAGCTTCTTGGTGTTGGCGACCTGCAGCGTCTTCAGCTTGTCTTCGCGGGCTTCTTTGCAGTGCACTCGGACCGGAGACAGCGCCACGTCCGCACCACACCGAGCGGCAGACTTCTTCCATGCCTGCACTCTGCTGGGGACGTCCTCCAGTCGAGTCATCAGCCCCTCTATCTCGTTCCGGGAGTCATCTTCAGGCCACAGCTCCTTGTCGACCAGTGAAAGGGCCCACCCTGTTAAGGCGAGAATGCACTCGGAACATGTCCCGGTTAGCTTCATTGCCGAGTGGAACATTCGGAACAAGCGACCGTTCAATTTCGGCTGTTTCAGTCTCAATGTCCCGACAGAAGTCTGCAAAGAAAAGACAAGCAGAAAATAAGCGTGGAGTGAACTCCAAAGTCAAGAAGCACTCGGCAACAACTTACCACCAAGCAGTGCGACCATCTTCCTCGCCCAGTCGCCGACATAGTTCTCCTGCGCTATGCACCGAGTGTTCATTACCTTCAGCTGGCCCATCCATTCGGATCTCTCCCTCTTCATTTTTTCTACTTCGTCTAGCAATACCTTGTTGGTCTCCCGGGACTCCTCCAAAGATTTCTCTCATTCAGCGAGAGCCTTCTTCATGCCAGCCAGGTCATTCACAGCTACCTCCATGTCCGCAGCAAGTTGGGTCTTCTCAGCCTTCAGAGCATTATAAGCCGATCCCATTTCACAAGTCTTCTGTCAAAGAGACACAAAGGGAGGATCAGCCACATTCAACAAGGAAAAAGTCTCCACAGATATAGCAAAACAATCAAAGCTCAAAATTCTTCAGACTCCTAACGATGCAAGCAATCGACAGCGGTCTCGGGGACTACACCCAGTGGGTTCACTGAGAGTGACCCCACTTGTATGAAGCTCGAACAGGTCGGCCCTATTGAGCTCCATAGCAAACCAACAACACTATGAGATTACTATTACTCGACCCGAGTAACACTACTCTCGGGGACTACACCCAGTGGGTGCACTCGGAGTGCCCCCACTGGTACCATTCGGGCAGATCAGCTCTGATTTGTTCAGATTACGGAAAATACATATAAAGACAACTGCCGGTGCAAGCACTCGGCAGAAGTCTCGGGGACTACACCCACTGGGTTCACTCAGAGTGAACCCACTGCAAAATCATCCTACTGTATCCGAGTATATCGCTGAACCCCCCAGTGGGTACCAAGAGGAATGTAAACACTTACTAGCGCACTTACTCGGATATCGTCCCGAAGCTCCAAGCTCTTCTTGTACACAGATACGATGGAGTCATACGCTCCCTTGGCGTCGCCCACCATCAGCTCCACCTGCACCATGGAGTCCTTGGCGGCTCCTACCTGGTCTTCCGGGAGGCGTCGGGCGTCATATTGAACATCCGACGGACCCGGCGTGGCAGAACACTCCCTGGGAATCTTGAGCTATGCTCCAGTCGGTTCCTGTGTGAGGGCCGCCGTCTCAGTCGGCGGCACCATCTCAGTAGACGGCACGTTCATGGTGGGATTGGCAGCAGATGGGATAACCCCAAGGACAGGCGCCAAAGCTCGCTCCGACCTCCTTTGGTCGTCATCGTCCAGATGGATCACCTCCGAAGGAAGCCCGACTGAACAAAATAAAATTACAGAAAAAGGTCAAGATCAAAGAGAGCACTCGCGAAACAGTAATACAGCTCTCGGAGTCATGACGAACGTACCTTGCTGGGACGTGGCGGCATTATCCGTGTCAACGGGATCATCGTCCTGGCGCGGCAGAGAGGTGGCGGAGGTAGCAGCTCTGTAGAGTGAAATCCACTCGACGGATAAACATGAGTTCCCAAAAAGAGGAGTTCAATCGGATACTGAAGGAAGATGAAAGAGTAAAGATACTCACGCTAAGGCGACCGGAACAACGATCCTCATCCAGGGCAAGGCTTTCCGAGGTTTAGGCCCACTAGGTTTAGCCACCTTGGACGGCTGGTTCGCGGGCTCGGCAGAAGCACCCCTGGTTCTCTTCACACTCCAAGCACTCGGAGCCACGGGAGGAGCTGACGGAGCACTCGGGGCCGCGGGAGGAGCCGGCGGAGCAGCGGGGTCATGACGGCGCTTGGTTCGATGCTCTGGTGGTGAGGGTGGCGAGCTCTCCTCTCTACTCTCCTCCTCCTCCTCTTCCGTCTCCTCCTTCGTCTCCCCACTGTCGGAGACGTACTCGGCGCTATACGCGCTGCCGTCCTGGATACCCTCCTCTTCCTCGGCTGGATTCCCGTTCGAGACTGCGGAATGCCAGTTCGTCCACTCCTGCACAAAACACAGTTGGCAACGTCAGTCAGCGAGACAAGAAAAGCAATAAAGCTGAGAAGGTTAAAAGCACTCGAAAACATTAACTCACCTCATTCGGAGGAGGATTTTCGGCGCGGAAGGACTTCACACGTTGGGCTCCCACGGGGTTATCACACGTGCGTGTAATGCTGCGGACCCACAAGTTCACAGTATCCCCGCTCACGTCCTCTGGATGAGACCGAGTGGAATCCGAAGGCCCCGCGTAATGCCACATGGCGTGGTCTCGGGCCTGCAGCGGCTGGATGCGCCGACCCAGAAAAGTCTCCAACAGATCCATGCCGGTGACTCCCCTCCAGACGACAGCTATCAGCGCGTCGACCAAAGGCTGGATCTGGGTTCTTTATCCCTTAGAGAGTGCAAGCTTCCTGGGAGGGCCCGGACGGTCTAAACTGAAAGGTGGCAACCCACTCGAAGCATTCGGACAAGCAATGTCCTGGCAATAGAACCAGGACGATTGCCAGTTCCTAAATGACTCGGATAGCTGGAGGGAGGGATATCTACTCTTTGTTTTCTTCTGGAAGCCTAAACCCCCGCAGAGCTAGAGGATGTGTGTCTTATCATCTGACTAGCTAAGCTTTTTAACTGTTTGGGATCTAGCTGAGAAGACATACTTAAAGAGCCCCCAGTGGGGAGGACATCCAATGAAGCACTCGCAGAGGGTGACGAATGCAGAAAGGTGAGCTATTGCGTTCGGAGGAAACTGATGGAGTTGCGCCCCGAAGTAATTCATGATACTTCGGAAGAAAGGATGGGGAGGCAAGGAGAAGCCTCTGGCCACGTGGCTGAGCAGCAGAACGCGCTCCCCCTCCTTCGGCGCCGACTCCGTCTCGCCTTCCGGCAGCCTCCAGGACTTGTTGGCCACCATGTCGTGCTCCACCAGCTCCAGGACGTCGTTCTCCATAACCGAGGAGGGGAGGAAGTCCCCCTGGATCCAGCCCGCTGGCAGCGTCCGCTGTCGCCGCTGAGTGGAGGCTCCCCCCTTCTTCTTATTCTTCTTCTGCGCCTCGGGCTTGCTGGTCTGCCCCTTCGTCATGGTGAGGGAGACGGATCCGCAGAGGAGGAGGGGAAGGAGGTGGCTTGAGGTGTGCAGAGAGCTGCGGGAGGAGCGAGATTAATGGGAGGAGAATGAGCAGCGCAACAGGAAATCCCGGCGGGGAGGCTTAAATAGGCTTCCGACTGGGTCACTTACAGGTGGACCCAGGATCTTATCCCCCCAACCGGTTGCTACAAGATTAGCGGAGAAGATAACGGCATGGTAATCGAGGAGGCAAAACCTACTCGATGGTGATGTCGTCATCCCCGCTGAGCGCGCGGCAACCGAAATTTGAGGATCCCGGAAAATCTGGCGCTGTCAGTTTGACCAGTCACGTCGAAAGATTCTGCGGAAGCACTCGGTCCCTGACGGTTCGTCTCACTGGTATATTCATTCGGATCACTGGTTGAAATGATAAAATGGATCGAGGCAAACAATGCTAAAGTCACCTGAATAGCAGTCGGTTCCATACTCCAGACATCACTTCATCGTTCCAACCCCGATCCATTCGGGGACTAATGATGGGGTTATAGTCCCAAGGTAGGGTCATAGGTCTGCCCTATAGGTCCTACCCAAGGACTACCCTTCATAGAAGACAAGGCCCTTAGACAGTTCCGACTGAACTAAGGACGCCCCCATCATCTAGTCGGCGACGATCCACTCGGAGCGTATCTAACGTACCGACTAGAATCCACTCTCTACATCATAACCTCCCAGGAGGGCAACGGTCATACGTTTTCATTCACCATTATTAGCATTTAAAGCTGACGTTACCTGTAACGTAAGCATTTACTCGCCACTATTCCACCCCTGTTCACCAGGCCAATATGAAGGGCAGCGCACTCCATATAAGCCGCCCTTCCCCACCGGTGCAAGGGTTGGCACTTGCTGTAATCCTATAATCCACTCGACACAAAGCTCCCAAGAGCACTGAGACGTAGGGCTTTTACCTCCACCGTAGAGGGGCCTGAACTCATACATCCTCGTAGTAGCTAAGGCTCTGCCCATATACTTCCGTACCCCATACTTCTATTGTGAGACTTATACCCGCGACAGCAGGCTTCTCTTTCTACTTTTGGAGAGCAGACTCAATAGGAACAAATTCGGAGTCTTCTTTGTCAGAATTCAGTTTCCTTCTTGTCCTTGTAGAAGCATTGGGCAAGCTATTGGAACTAGGGGTGCCTGGATAATAAGAGGACCTCCCAGTACTTGTGCGTGAGATCAACCTCAACACTATCCTGAGTGAAGTTGTTTTTGTTGGGGAATGTCGCATGGGAAACAAAAAATTTCCTACGCGCATGAAGACCTATCATGGTGATGTCCATCTACGAGAGGGGATGAGTGATCTACGTACCCTTGTAGATCGTACAGCAGAAGCGTTAGTGAACGCGGTTGATGTAGTGGAACATCCTCACGTCCCTCGATCCGCCCCGCGAACAATCCCGCGATCAGTCCCACGAGCTAGTACCGAACGGACGGCACCTCCGCGTTCAACACACGTACAGCTCGACGATGATCTCGGCCTTCTTGAGCCAGCAAGAGAGACGGAGAGGTTGAAGAGTTCTTCGGCAGTGTGACGGCGCTCCGGAGGTTGGTGATGACCTTGTCTCAGCAGGGCTCCACCCGAGCTCCGCAGAAACGCGATCTAGAGGAAAAACCGTGGAGGTATGTGGTCGGGCTGTCGTGGAAAAGTCGTCTCAAATCAGCCCTAAAACCTCCGTATATATAGGTGGGAAGGAGGGGACCTTGCCTTGGGGCTCAAGGAGCCCCAAGGGGGTCGGACGAGTCCAAGGGGGAAGGCTCCCCCCAAACCGAGTTGGACTTGGTTTGGTGGGTGGGAGTCCTTCCTTCCCTTCCCACCTCCTTTTTTTTCTCTTTGATTTTCTTTCCTAGGCGCATAGGGCCCTTTTGGGCTGTCCCACCAGCCCACTAAGGGCTGGTGTGCCACCCTCAAGGCCTATGGGCTTCCCCGGGGTGGGTTGCCCCCCCGGTGAACTCCCGGAACCCATTCGTCATTCCCGGTACATTCCCGGTAACTCCGAAAACCTTCCGGTAATCAAATGAGGTCATCCTATATATCAATCTTCGTTTCCGGACCATTCCGGAAACCCTCGTGACGTCTGTGATCTCATCCGGGACTCCGAACAACATTCGGTAACCAACCATATAACTCAAATACGCATAAAACAACGTCGAACCTTAAGTGTGTAGACCCTGCGGGTTCGAGAACTATGTAGACATGACCCGAGAGACTCCTCGGTCAATATCCAATAGCGGGACCTGGATGCCCATATTGGATCCTACATATTCTACGAAGATCTTATCGTTTGAACCTCAGTGCCAAGGATTCATATAATCCCGTATGTCATTCCCTTTGTCCTTCGGTATGTTACTTGCCCGAGATTCAATCGTCAGTATCCGCATACCTATTTCAATCTCGTTCACCGGCAAGTCTCTTTACTCGTTCCGTAATACAAGATCCCGCAACTTTCACTAAGTCACATTGCTTGCAAGGCTTGTGTGTGATGTAGTATTACCGAGTGGGCCCCGAGATACCTCTCCGTCACACGGAGTGACAAATCCCAGTCTTGATCCATACTAACTCAACTAACACCTTCGGAGAATCCTGTAGAGCATCTTTATAGTCACCCAGTTACGTTGCGACGTTTGATACACACAAAGCATTCCTCCGGTGTCAGTGAGTTATATGATCTCATGGTTATAGGAATAAATACTTGACACGCAAAAAACAGTAGCAACAAAATGACACGATCAACATGCTATTTATATTAGTTTGGGTCTAGTCCATCACTTGATTCTCCTAATGACGTGATCCAGTTATCAAGCAACAACACTTTTGTTCATAATTAGAAGACACTGACTATCTTTGATCAACTGGCTAGCCAACTAGAGGCTTGCTAGGGACGGTGTTTTGTCTATGTATCCACACATGTATATGAGTCTTCATTCAATACAATTATAGCATGGATAATAAACAATTATCTTGATACAGGAATTATAATAAGAACTATATTTATTATTGCCTCTAGGGCATAATTCCAACAGTTTTGGCTATCATCAGATCTTGACATCTTGCATACCAAACAGACCAGGAAATTAGCACAAAAGCAACCGTGTGAAATAGATATAGAGGAGCAAAAGGGTTGAGTATCACAAAATACAAAAAAAATCAAAATTTGAATTCAGAAACTTTGGGTTTCATCTACTGCAGAATGAATGTCGGTAGCACCGGGTTGAGTTTTTCGGAGTCATCGAGACTGACCACTTGCTAAACAGAAACTTGGGCAGTCTTTTTGGTGTAACCGAAAAGAGATACTCGGTATCACCGGATCGTTCTCAGTAACCCTAAAACATAAATCGGAGGAACCGATTTTTCCAACTCGGCATCACAGAGATACATGTTGCAGGAAATCAGAGATTCCTTCATTCTCTAATCTATGGATTTTTTCTTGTGGAATAAGAGGGTTGCAAACTTTGTATTGTGGATGGAAAAGACCTAATGCACGAGATTCAGATTAAGGAGCGCAAGAGGGTTCGAATTCAAACCCTAAATCGGTGATGAACCTGCTAGACGATGACGGTGGCGAGGATTCCGTCGGCGGTGGTGAATCCCAACGGCGGAGGCGCTTAGGGATGCATAGGCGATGACCAAGGGTCCTTCTAACGGCAGCTTAGGGTTGGGAACAAAACGTTTGAGGAGTAATTTCAAAACGTCGGATCCGCCAGAATATATAACCATCACTATCGGTGTAACCGAGACTAAGATTTCGGTGCCACCAAGTTTTGCTCTTGTCAGTTGACATGGAAACTCGGTGAAGCCAAGATAGTGGTTTTGGTGGTACCGAGATTGAAAACCCACATCAACTTTGGAATTCGGTGGAACCGAGATTGTGGGGTTGGTTACACCGAGATTCACAAAGAGGTTCTGGAGTGCAGCCTTTCACGATACGAAACTCCGATTGCTACTTCACACAGAGGGATCGAGAAGTGCTTGTTCATGTTTTGTGATGAAGCATGAATAGAACTTGTGACGAGAAAACATAGATAGCTAGAGAAGGGTCCTAGGCATTCTTGTCTATCCAATTGGCAAAAGATAAATCAAAAGCCAAATAGCAACAATTGGATATGCTCGAATGAGAAAAGATATGCACACCACCATGCTCACACAATAAGATGTCAAATATAATCATGATGAACATGCACAAACATCCTAGCATCTATCAAGCACTTGGGCGATGACGAAGTCATTTGTATATGAGTATGTTGACTTAGGAGTCAAGTAAGAATACTTGATCATAGGTCATACTCATTGTTTAAGCACAACTGGGGTTCCACTTTTACATAAAGAACTAATGTGTTCATGTCTTTAGGAGATGCTTATACTCAACGATTTAGAGTGAAGCTCCTCCTTGATATGACATCCCCCCTTACAGGGACAAATTAAACTCGGGTTTTGTCGTAAAAGACTTCAAGTAGGTGAAGTAGTGGTGGATTCTAAATGTTGATGAAGATCATCTTGAGTTGGGAGCAATCCTTGTTGTTTCTTACTCTTATCACCTACATGGGTTAGTAGCAAAGCAAAAAGAACAAACATAAATATATCTATGTACATCGAGTGAAATTCATGTGAGTCGATGTCCAAAGATGCTTTAATTACCTTGTCCTTTGCTCACCTTTCAAGGAATGTGTGATTCCTTGAACCAATGCATATGGTTGAGGTCGATTGCATATAGTTCTTGCGAAAATGAATGGGAGTTAATTTCATTGGAGGAGTCACCCCTCAAGAACTTCCTAGTTCTTCCTATTGGGGACCCACATCACTTTGATGGGAATCCTTCGAGTTATGGTAGCACTATATGAGGTAGTACTAGAAGTGCCCTTGGGAACTCACTCAACCTTGGCTTGGGGCTCTTCTTCAAATGAGTCAATGTTCCTTGAAGCTTTCCCTTTCCCTTGTGGTCTTGTGGTAGAAGGCCATCTTGTGAGCTTGTTCCCTTGGGAGGAGTAGGATCATACTTCTCCTCTTGAGGAACAAACTTGGGAATGGGATATGGACATTCTTCCCAAACATCTCCCTTGATGGTGAAGTAGACAAAACCTTGCTTATTCTGATGTCCTCCTTGCTTGCGCACAATTTCTTCGAATTGCTTACTACCGACAAGACTCTTGAAGACACCTCTATCTATAATCCCTTTTAAGAAATCGTTTTCTTTCTCAAGTGTAACATGGCTAAGAGAATCATTAGTGCAATCGAGAGAGCTACTAGCAACAACATCATTTGATTTAATTTTAGCATTGTTGTTACTAGAAGAAGAATCTTTCTTGCCTATGTTACTAGTGTTCTTAGGTTTAACTTGTGAACAAAAGTAGAGAAGAGTAATCGCTTGGCTAGATAAGAGGAACTCTTCTTTCAAAGATCATTATTGATTGCTTTTAGGAACTCGTGCTCTTGCTCTAAATTTAGCTTCTCGAAGTGTAGCCTCTCATGAGTTCTTGCAAGCTGTCTATGATATTCTGGAGTAGTTTAATGACCTAACTTATGAGTGTTTAATTCTTTAGTCAGTCATTCAATTTCTATCTTACCATCATCATTTGATTTCTCTTGACTAGCATTACAATTAGCAATTTCATTTTCAACATTATCACTGGTCTTATCAAGAATCACGTCATCTTCTCCTAACAAGTCATCTTCATCACTATCAAAGTCAAAATACTCGGGGTGTGATACCTTGGGGCATTTTGGCATGAAGCAGTTTCCAATACCTTCATTTGGTGAATCAAATAAACAAGTGCAATGTCGGCAACAACTTCATCTTGACTATAGTCAGAGTTGGAATGGTAGCTTCTCTCGGATTGGTTGTCAGACTCGGAGCCAGGAACCCATTCACCAACATGAGCTTGATGTCTTCTTCTAGAGCTACTCTTGGTGTATTTGTCCTTCTTATCTGATGCCTTGCCTCTACGGCAGTGTCTTTGTTCATAATGATCTTCTCTATGCATTCTCTCTCTGCAATGTGACTCATCTCTTGAACTTCGTCTTCAAGGTAAATCTTCTCTTCGTTTGTAGGGAGCCGAGCACTGATTGGAGTACTGTCCAAGCTTCCCACAGTTGTAGTAGTTTTGGTCACAACTGGACGAACGGTTCTCATCATGTCTTGA
Source organism: Hordeum vulgare subsp. vulgare (assembly GCF_904849725.1). NCBI lineage: Eukaryota > Viridiplantae > Streptophyta > Magnoliopsida > Poales > Poaceae > Hordeum > Hordeum vulgare. The sequence goes on from NC_058522.1 coordinate 163,702,053, forward strand.
GCTTGAGCTTCTTTATTTGCTTCTACTCTTGTAGAACTTGTTGAATTTTTTGATCATGAGGCTTATCTCATCATTGGTAACAAGGTTGTCACTTGAAGTAGCACGAGCACTAACTGAAGCTTTGTTAGCACTGCTTGACTTGTTGTGCAACTCATCTTTGTCTTTGAGAGACATTTCATGAGCAACAATCCTTCCAATGACTTTAGTTGGTTTGATATCTTTGTAGTAGGGCATCATTTAGATTAATGTGCACACGGTGTCATATCTTCCATCCAAAGCTCTAATTATCTTCTTGATGATGAATTTTTCGGTCATCTCTTCGCTTCCTAAGCCGGCAATCTCATTTGTGATGAGAGCTAGCCCAGAGTACAATTTCAACGTCTCCTTCACCATCCTTCATCTTAAACTTCTCAAGCTGACTTTGAAGCACATCCAACTTAGATTCTCTGACAAAATCGGCACCTTCGTGCATACCAATCATCCTAAATTACCTTTGCATTCTCGAGGCGACTGATTTTGTTGAATTCTTCAGGGCATAGGTAGTTGAATATGACATCGCAGGCTTGTGCATTGAATTGCAACATCTTCAATTATTCCACAGTCGCAACACAATCCGGTTCTCTCCCTTCTCCAAAGAGATCACCTTGCACACCAACACGAACAATGCCCCATACGACAGGATTATAACCAAGAAGATGCATTTTCATCTTATGCTTCCAACTAGCAAAATTAGTTCCATCGAAGTATGGACCTCTATGATGATAACTCCCCTCACTAGACGCCATACTCCCGTGGGTTGTGAAACCAATGCAATTGATACCAAAGCTCCGATACCACTTGTAGGATATAAAGTATGTGTAGAGGGGGGTGATTAGACTTCTTGACGAGATAAAACTTATCCTTTTCCCAATTTTTACTTTGGGACAGTTTTAGAAATTATGACTAGTCAAGTACACCCTACACATGCACATCTAAGAGTATATAGCAGCAGAAAGTAAAACATGCAAGTGTAAAGTAAGGAAGAGTGGGGAGAACAAACACATGAGGTTGACACGGAGATTTTTGGCATGGTTCTGATAGGTGGCACTATCATTTGTCCAGGTTAGTGGACACTTAAACCCACGGAGGGCAAGGGATGTGAGAGTCGACGGAGGGCTCCATACACAAGGGGTCCACAAATAAGAGGCCTTGTCTATCCCACCACGGCTTCTGTCCACACAAGACTAGCATCACTCACGGTAGATCTTCACGAAGTAGGCGATCTCCTTGCCCTTACAAACATCTTGGTTCAACTCCACAACACGAAGTAGGAGTCTCCCAAGCGACACCTGACCAATCTAGGAGGCACCACCCTCCAAAAGATAATAGATGTTGTAGAAGGATGAACTCCTTGCTCTTGTGCTTCTAAAGAGAGTCTCCTCAACACTCAATCAGTCTCTCTCAGATTTGGTAGGGGTGGAAGAGATTGATCTTGTGAAAAGAAACTTGGGGAGGCTAGAAATCTAGGTTCAAATGGTTGGAATGGAATCTCTTGATCTCAACACACGAGTGGGTGGCTCTCTATTAGAAAAATGAATCTGGCAATGAAGTGTGTATTCTGAGTGGTCCCTCTATGAATGAGAGGTAGGTGGAGGGGTATATATCCAACCATTACACAATGATTGACCAACTCGGTGACACCGAAGTCACAAACTCGGTAGTACCGACTTGATCAAAAGGAAGTAACTTTGAATCTCGGTGGAACCGATATACACAACTCACTGGCGTCGAAAAGTTGATTAATGGTGAGATGACACAACTTAGTGACACCGATACTCAAACTCCAAAATTCCAATTTTGTGTACCGTGGCAAAAAAAACTTGGTCACATGAACTCGGTAGCACCGATGCAGTTTCGGTTGCACCGAAGTGGTATGGTTTGGCGAGGATCTGTCTAAGTCTAAAATCAGTAGGGTCGAGTAGGAATTGTTGGTGGCATCGATTTTGGATATTTGGCTTGTGCCAGATATATTTTGTGGAAGAGTGGCTGAGTATTTTTGGTGGCTAACTCTAATCACTTGAGTAACCAATTCATCATAACACCTCATCCCCTTTTAATAGTATTGGCTTTCCTATGGACTCAAATGTGATTTCTTACAAAGTGTAAAAGGAAGAGACTTCTTGCTTGAATGTTTACCATTTTTTTTCCTTCCTTCATCAGGGGGCATATCCACTCCATCCTATAGCCAAGGCATCTTTTGAACTTTTTTGAAATATTTTTAGAAAAACTCATTAGTCCAATGATGCATATGTTGTGATTAATTACCAAAACCACCTTAGGGAGCAATAGTGCTTTTAGTAACCATGGCCGTTCTTTTTGATGGAGTTCGGAAGGACAACACGGTGGGGTTATTTTAGAATCGTGAGTAGGTGTTTAGGATCAATTCTTGATCATGATTAGTATTCAACCGACTTGCATACATTCTCATCTTACTTTTGTACTCATAAGTTAGCCACCAAATATATTCTTTGTGCTGTTGCAACCTCATCACTTAACCATGCCTCGCCTAATAACTTGATTAGTCTCGATATCTTGGTCAATGAGATTGTTGAGTCCTCGTGGCTCACAGATTACTACAATACCACAGGTCCTGGTACAACTGATGTTGATGCAGTGGTACTCCTGAGCTCCAGTGGGAGTATGACGAGGAGAAACGACATATGTACATCACTTATCTGGACAAGTAGAGGGATCCTTGGTTATCTCCTGGGCATAGCGAGATAGACGTACTTTGTTTTTGTCGTTTGATTTCGTCCGTAGACGGCCCCTGCTCTTATGAATCTTCGAATGGATGATTGCATGGATTATGTAATTTTGCATGTGGCGAGTGTAAGACAACCCATATACTCATCTCCTATGTTACATGTATTACAATGGTGTTTATACTTACCAAATGACAAGATTCACTTATATCCCTATCAAGGCTTCAGCATGAATAAGGATAGTATCGCATCTTGGACGTGATAGTAGCCCCCGGTGTTAGAGGCACCTCCGTTGAGGGTCTCGCGGTTCTGGTGCCTGGCGACAGCGACATCCTAGAGAAGATGATCCTGGTGGTTGTGCACCCTATCATGGCCCGCGCGCGCGTCCTAGGGCACGCGATGGATGATCTAGCAGCTCTTGTCATCGGCTGCCTACGCCATCGGCTTGTAATGCTGCTCCGTCACACGCGCTGGATTTGGAGGAGGGGGCAAGGAGCGGGAGGGCGCTTGGCCGTCATGGCACGGGGTGATGTGTGCGGTGTTGACGAGCTTGATGATGTGCCCGGGCAATGCTCGCAGCCGTCGTTGGCATGGAAATAGCATAAAAGCTCCTAACCATGAGCAACGTAGAGCGCGGTGCCGGAGGGTCGCGGTGCACGAGCGAGGAGGCAGTAGCGAAGTGGTCGTGTGCTTGCTCTTTCACGGACGGGTGTTCTGAGGAGGCCACGCACACTCCCGTAGGCTCCCTGGCGGCCCGGGGACGCCACCCCGAAACGCCACAGGCGGCACGTGCTACACGTGCCTTTGTGGCCACTCGCTGCATGGCGCGCTGCCGGCGGACAACGGCTTCATCCATGTTGATGCTGGTGTCAAGGTTGAGGGCGCAAAGATGGAAAGCCCACCTACCTGGCGCACCAAATGTCAGAGTCACGAACTACATCCAAGAACTTCTCTAGAACAAGGCTCAAACGCTGGGGGCTTTGCTTGCGACCTGCAACACAATAGCAAACACAACACTCTTGGACGACGAGCTCTCTCCTCCTCACCGAAAATGATGGGGACGCATGAGCTACCCAGGTTCAGGCCGCCGAAGCGTAAAACCCTACTCCTGCTTGTGTGTTTCTTTCTTCAAAAAGAGAGAGCTTGAGCCTCTTGTACACAAAGGTTTCAAAGAGAATGGGTCGACCCCCTTACAAAGATACGGTCCTCCTCTTCTTGTAATGCCTCGGTCCTCTTCCACAAAAATATGAGCGCGAAAGGGTGGCCACAATGCGGCAATTCTAAGGGGGGCAAGGTTCTAGTCCTATCGTGACTAAAGGTGTTCTTCGCCTCGAAAAGTAGTCTTCATGACGCGGTTGCGGGCTCGACGATGACCTCCGTCCTGCAGCATTGATCCCTTATGATCCTCTATCACCAAACTAGTAAGCTTTTGCCACCTACTTTGGAGGAGTAGCTACTGTTGCCTACTAATCACCAAACATGGGAAAACTAGTATGTGCCCATTAGCACGGCCTCTATCGCCTTTCTCCAAGCAGACACTTCACTCACGTGATGGGCACAGAACCATGCGCTTGGCGTTGCATGCCAAGCCTCGTAGAGTTTCTTGGCGCTCGAAGGCCCTAGGAAGGCCTAGTCGAGCGGCGAGGTGGCTTGGCGAGGCATGCCCCTCGCAAGGCGATTCCCTCCGGAGTGGTAGGGAGATAGTCGCACCCCTTGGGCTATCCCACATGTCGCCCCAGGCAAGCGGCAGACGGGCCGTGGTACCCCAGGTCCACTGGGCCGACCAAACCTAACGCAGATAACAAGTATCACGAAGGATTTCTCGCGCAGCTGTCGCGGAGTATCATCAATTTCCTATAAAGTACCTTCTGAAAAATTATCATTCGCCTATTCTAATTTTTATTTGTTGTTTTATTTTTGTTTCTATAAAAAAAAGAAAAAAAATATCTTGGCCTCTTTACTTGTATGATTGTTTTGCTTGCTTGAAGTTGCTCACATGTTTCAGTTTGAAATTAATGGTGCTTATACCACTAGTGCGGAGGCCCTAGATCATCCAACTTCACCATTCAATGAGAATGCTAAAATAAATTTGATATAGTTGCCAAATAAAAACTTAGTAACCTTGCTGATGATGATCGTTCTAAAGGAGAACCTATTATGCAAACAAAGAAAGTCGCATAGGTACTGCTAATATTATTGGGAAAAGTGTAATTCAAGACTTCTTCACTTGTGTTGGCTCATTACCCTTGATAGGAGCATCTATTCTTTCTAGAACTACCAGTTATGCGGATGCTATATCTTTGGTCATTGTTTAATTGGAAAGACAATTCGTTCATATGCATCCCTTAATAGAATTGTTGTTTCTATGATTGTCTAATATTCCAGATTCTCCTACTAAACTTTTAGGAACAATATTTCTTGTTCATGAGTTCAATCACATTATCCAGCAAGCTGGAGAGATATTTTCTCATTATAGGGTTAATGGTGAGTGCCAAACTATAGAAGAAATCTTTTATGATTTGGAACAGATAAGGAAGTTGGGATCAACGAGTTATATTGCTTATGATACGAACCTTAGAAAAAGGGTTCCACCGAATTTCTGAATATAATGATGAATTTTTCATATCAATTCCTGGGTTAGATCATGTGCTTGAGAAATAATTAAGGGAGCATCTTTATCGAAACCTATACAATGAAGAGGTGACTATTAGTTATGAAAAGCCTAAGGAGGAGCCTCCTCTTCCTCCCTAGATAGACCTCACGGACCCGTGTGTTGTGAAGTTTAGTCCCTTCAATTACTTTTTCTTACCTATTAGAAAATTGTTGATGAGATAAGGGAAGATGATTATAGCATGATGTATTTTTCTCATGATTATTACAACCCTTGAAACTATGCATTAAGCCTAGCTAGAGGCGTAAAGCAATAGTTATTTAATTTCCTTGTTCTACTTTTTGTTTGTTTGAGATAACATGATTATTGTCATTGTAATGATTGTTTTTATGCTCAAATTAGTATTTGTGCCAAGTAACGACTTTAGGATGATTTGAATGATAAGTAGAATTGATACGGTGCAAAAAATACTTTCGTGTCGATTGCCGAATTTCCATTATTTTAGCGGAATTTATTTTTGAACTAATTTTTTTACACAGTATTGCTATATATTTATATAAAAATTCATCAGGTTTCCTAATTTTTGAGAATTTTCGGAGTTACGCAAGGAGGGTGTCGTTGCTGATCACTACACACTGTTCTGTTTTAGATAGATTCTGTTTTTTCTTGCATAGTTTGGTTGTTTTGATGATGCTATGGATTATATTAGGGGGTATAAGTCATGGAGAAGTTTGAATACAGTACCTTATGCAATAAGAAAATTTGAATCAATTTATGATAGTACCTAATGTTTATGGTTCGCCTATCCTACTAACGGATCTCACGAGTTATCTGTTGAGTTTTGTGTATTGAAGTTTTCATGTTTTGGGTGTTATCATGATGGATTAAGGAATAAGGAGTGGCAAATGTCCTAAGCCTGGGGATTCCCAAGGCACCCCAATTAAAATTCTAGGAAGAATCAAGCGTCTAATCTTGGGGATGCCCTAGAGGGCATCCCCTCTTTCATCTCAATCCATCGGTATGTCACTTAGAGCTATATTTTATTCATCAGATGATATGAGTTTTGCTTGGAGCATCATGTATTATAGTTTGCTTTTTTTTTAGTTTTCCACAATCATTGTTCGATGGACACACCCACTTGAGAGAGACATGCGTTCTCTATGATTTGTTAGAGTACTTTGTGTGCTTCACTTATATCTTTTACAACATGGTGGCGTATAGATTTTATAGAAATAGTTGCACTCTCGTCCTTCACTTAAATTTTTTGAGGGTTAATAAACAGTTACAGTAATTTGCATGGGTTATAAGACTATTTAAAAACTAATAGGTATTTGAGGAGTGCATAATCAAAACCACATGTTGCCCATAAAAGAGAAATAGTGGGTTAATGATATTGATGTGGTAATATGAAAGGGTCTAATTGCATGGTTGTTGGTTAGTAAAAATATCGATAGTTAAATGATGTTAGTTATTTATTCATATAAATATTGGTTATGGCATGGTGATGATGTTTGAGAATTCTTATTCCTTGTTGCCATCCTATGTTGTTTAGGTAGGGTCGCGCGATGGTTAAGTCCTACCAACCTCCTCTCTAGGAACATGCGAGTAGTACTTTGCTTCGAGATAGCTAATAAAACCTTGTGATAAGTATGTGAGTTTTTCATGAATAATATGAATCTGTGGATGTACACACTTTCACCACCTCATATTTGCTAGCCTCTTTGGTACCGTGCATTTCCCATTCTCACCGCGAGGATCAGTGGAACTTCACCAGTGCATCCAAACCACACAACATGATACGCTCGGTTGCAAATAAGCCAACCTATATCTTCATTAAAATATCCACCGTACCTAGCTATCATGGCATTTTTATATCCATTCTGACATATATTGCGATGCAACTTCCACCATCAAATCATATGACTAGTACACTCATTGTCATATTGCCTTGCATGATCATGTAGATGACATAGTATTTTCATGAAGCCAACATTCATCATTATTACACATCTTACGCTAGATCATTACACATCCTGGTACACAACCAAAGGCATTCATATAGAGTCATATTGTTTAGTAGTTTTTCATATCGAGTTGTAAGTAATTAGAAGAGGGATGCTATTCATTATTAGGGCATTGTCTCAATGAGGTAAGGATGATGGAGATTATGATTCCCCAGAAAGTCGGGATGATTCTCTAAATGAAAAATATGGAAAAATGAAGAAAAGGAAAAAAGAAAAATAAAAAAGGAAAAAAATAGAAACCGAAAAAAGAAAAAAATGAGAGAAAAGAGAGAAGGGACGCTGCTACTACCTCTTTTTCCACACTTGTGCTTCAAAGTAGAACCATGTTTTTCATATAGAGAGTCTCATGTTTTATCACTTTCATATGCTAGTGGGAATTTTTCATTATTGAACTTGGCTTGTATACTCTGATGACGGGCTTCCTCAAATGCCCGAGGTCTTCATGAGAAAGCAAGTTGGGTGCACACCCACTTAGCTTCAGTCGAGCTTTCATACACTTATAGCTCTAGTGCATCCGTTGCATGGAAATCCCTACTTCTCGCATTGATATCGATTGGTGGGCATCTCCATAGCCCGTTGATCTACCTAGTTGATGTGAGACCTTCTTCTTCTCTACTTTTACCCTTTTGAAACCTACCATCATATTCTATTCCACCTATATGCTATGTCCATGGTTCACGTCATGTATTGAGTGAGTAATAAAAAGTTGAAGAGCGTTAAGAAGTACAATCAAATTGCCTGGCTTAACATCGTGGTGCTTGACATTTGTAATTTTGTGGAGAAGGATCCATGCCATGCTAATATGAGAAAATGAATGGGGGTAAACATTCTTTAAGGATCGTATATTTTGAACTCTAATGATTACATCACTTATGTTCATGGGTATTACTATATTGATGTTTGTTAAGCCATCCTTTCTCAATAATCATTTGTGCAATAGATTACATGTTGGGTAGCATGTCAAATAAAAAATCCTGTTTTTATCATTTACCTACTCGAGGACGAGCATGAATTAATCTTCGGGACGCTGATATTCCAACGTATCTACAATTTTTGATTGTTCCATGCTATTATAGTATCATTCTAGGATGCTTTTTAGGCATTTACTTGTTATTTTATATTATTGTTGAGCACTAACCTATTAACCAGTGCCAAGTGTCAGTTTTTGTTTTGTGCATGTTTTTGGCTTTTCAGGAATATTGTACCAAACGAAGTCCAAATACCCCGAAAAATTTTGATCACTTTTTTTGGATAAAGTAAGGACCGGGAAGCTTCGGAAGGAGACCGGAGGCCCCATGGGGTGGTGCCAAGCCAACAGGGTGCGCCCAGGGGGTGGCCATGCCCTGATGGCTTAGGGACACCTCCCTTGGCCTCTGGTGTTCCTCTCTACCCTATAAAATCACATTAATCCCCCAAAACCATAATTAGCCTCCTGAAACACTTTTCCCACCGTCACAAGTCTCTCTTCTGAAGTGTGCCCATCTGGAGACGGGTTCCGATGCCCTGTCGGATGGGGGACGGATCATGGAGGGCCTCTACATCAACCTTGTTGCTCCCATGGTGATGTGTGAGTAGTTGACCATAGACCTACGAGTCCGTAGTTAGTACCTAGATGGCTATATTTCTCTATGTTCTTCAATACAAAGTTCATCGCATCTTCACAATGATCTATTCGATGTAATCACTTTGTGTGGTGCGTTCGTTGGGATCCAATGAATTTTGGGTTTATGTTTAGATTTATTCATGAAATATATTTTAGTCTTCTCTCAATTCTTATATGCATGATTATGATAGCTTCATAAGTATCTCCGATCTATTGATTTGATTTGGCCAATTAGATTTATCTATCTTCCCTTAGAGAGGGATGCTGTAGTGGGTTCGATCTTGCAGTACTTTATATCCCAGTGACAACGCACGGGAAAAGACATGTATTTGTATTGGTGCCACTAAGGATAAAACGATGGGGTTGATTCATATTAATTGGATTTTATTTGTCTACATCTCATTGTTCTCCAAGCATTACTCCGTTTTACTAAATACGCTAGATGCATGCTCGATAGCGCTCGATGGGAGGAGTAATGGTAGTAGATGCACGCATGAGTTGGTCTACCTGCTTACGAACATGATGCCTATATGTAATGATCATTGACATGAATAAATATTGAATTACTATGCGCTTTTTTATCATTTGCCAACAGTAATTTGTTTACCCACTGCATGCTTTCTAGGAGAGAAAAGCCTCTAGCGAAAACTATGGCCCCCAGGTCTATTCACAAATACATTTACAAAAACTCTAAATACCTTGCTGTATTTTATTACTTGTATTTAATTTTTATATTTAATATATTTCAGCTATCTATCTATCAGTATTTATTGCTTGCAAGTAACGAGTTCGAGCGGATTGACAACCCTCTTCCTCGCATTGGGTGCTAGTGCATGCTCTTTTGTGTGTAGGCGCTGATGACATGAAATTACGTGGTTCTCCTATTGGGTCGATAACCTCGGTTCTCACTAAGGGATATACTTATCTATACTGTGATGCATAACCCCCTCCTCTTTGGGGATAAACCCAACGCACATCACAAGTATCAAAATGCATGCGGCCTTACACATCGGTCACATGCATCAGCACTGATGGTGCGAATGCGTGCGGCCTTACATGTCGGTTTCACGCATGAGCACCGGCAATGTGAACACATTCGGCCTGACATATCGGTCCCACGAGTTAGCACTGACGTAGTGATGGTCAAAGGCTTTGACCCGATGACAAGTCAATGTTTGTCCTCCCGTGAGGCTCGGGCGAGTAGAGGAGGGGAAAAGTGAGCATCTTGATTTGGGTGGGGCAAAAATGAGGTGAACTAAGGAAGGGAGGGCATGAAAATAGAAAACCCTAAATGTTATTGCATTCTGATACGTCTCCAATGTGTCTATAATTTATGGTTGTTCCATGTTGTTATATTATCATTCTTGGATGTTTTATGATGATTTTATACCAACTTCATATAATTTTTGGGACTAACCTATTGACATAGGGCCTAGTGCAAGTTGTTGTTTTTATTGTTTTTTCCTTCACACAAAACCAATATCAGATGAGTACCAAAAACCATGAGATTTATGGAGATTTATTTTGGAACAGAAGGAAACTTCGGAGCCAAGAATGAGCAGCAGACGAGGTACAAGCATCCCACTAGACACCAGGGCGCGTCGAGAGCCCCTAGCGCGGCCTGGTTTCTAGTGGGACCCTTGTGGGTCTCCTCCTCCACCCATGAGCTCTATAAATACCCCAATATTCAGAAAACCCTAGAGTTTACGAAAAATCGTGTCAGCTGCCGCAAGTTCCAGAAGCCACGAAATCCAATCTAGAGCCCGTTCGAGAGAGGACCACAGTCATGGAGGGGTTCATCATCCTCATTAGTGCTCCTCCAATGATGCATGAGTAGTTCATATCAGACCTACGGGTCCGTAGGAAGCAACTAGATGGCTTTCTCTCTCATTTTGTTTCTCAATACAATGGTCTCTTGGAGATCCATATGATATAACTCTTTATTTTGTAGTGTGTTTGTTGGGATCAGATGAATTGTGAATTTATGATCATACCTATGAAATCATATTCAAACTTGATGATTATAGCCTCGTATTTTTTCTCTGATATTTAGTTTTTGTCTGGCCAACTTGATCTTTTATCTTGCAATGGGAAGAGGTGCTTTGTGATGGGTTCGATCTTGCGGTGCTCAATCTCAGTGATAGAAAGAGACATGACACATATGTATCGTTGCTATCAAGGATAAAATGATGGGGTCTATTCCTACACGAATAGATCTTGTCTACATCATGTCATCGTTCTTAAGGCATTACTCTGTTTCTCCATGAACTCAATACACTAGATGCATGCTGGATAGCAGTCGAAGTGTGGAGTAATAGAAGTAGATGTAGGCAAAAGTCGGTCTAATTGTCTTGGATGTGATGCCTATATATATGATCATTTTCTTGAATATCGTCAAAATTATTGGCTCTTCTATTAATTGCCCAATAGTAATTTGTCTACCCGCTATTTGCTATTTTATCTAGAGAAGACACTAGTGAAACCTATAGCCCCCGGGTCTACTTCACTTCATCCATTTCAGTCTCTACTTTGCTATTCAAGTTTCTATTTTATTGGCTCTTTTATTATCATATCTATACTATGAAAACACCCAAAAATACCTTGTTGCATTTCATTTTCTATCAATCTTATTTGCATCTATGAATCTATCCTTACTTTGCCAACGACACATTGTCAACCCCTCCACGCGTTGGGTTGCGAGGATTTGGTATTTGTGTGCACGTGCCGCTTGCATAATCTTGTGGATCTTCCTACTGCATTGATACCTTGGTTTCATAACTAAGGGAAATACTTGTGGTCGCAGTGATGCATCACCCTTTAAGCTTGGAGGGAAACCAATGCAATCAGCGAGGAGTCAATATTCTTGGCACTGTTGCCGGGGAAGATCGAGTCAAGATCTATCAGGTTCCTACACACAAATCTCATCTCTTTGCAATTACAGTATTTTCCATTTTCCTCTCCTTTTCCTCTCCCCCACTTCATAAAAAATTGCCTTTTAATTTTCTATCTTTTTGTTTTCTGTTTTCTGTCGGATCTCTTGTTTGATTCTGTTCTTGCTTTTGTAGTCACGATGACTCAAGAAAACACTAAGTTGTGTGATTTTTGCAATACAAATAACATTGATTTTATTAGCACTCCGATTGCTCCTCCCGCCACTAGTGTGGAGTCTAATGATATTAATGCTTCTTTGTTGAATCTTGTTATGAAGGAGCAATTTCCCGGTACTCCTAATGAGGATGTCACATCCCATCTAAACACTTTCGTAGAATTGTGTGATATGAAGAATAACAAAGATGTGGACAATGATATTATTAAGTTTAAATAGTTTCCATTCTCTTTGTGTGATCGTGCTAAAATTTGGTTTTCTTCTTTGCCAAAAAATAGTATCGAGTTTGGAACAAGAGAAAAGATGCTTTTATAACCAAGTATTTTCCTCCCATGAAAATTATTTCTCTTAGAAATCAGATTATGAATTTTAAACAACTTGATCATGAGCATGTTGCTCAATCATGGGAAATGATGAAATTGATGATAATAAATTGCCCAACTCATGGTTTGAATTTGTGGATGATCATATAAAAAAATTATGCGGGATTGAATTTTGTTTCTAGAATTTTTTAGATTATGCAACGGATGGTACTTCTATGGAAATTACTTTGGGCGATGCTACTCAATTTCTTGATAATATTATGGCTAATTATTCACAATGGCATACTCAAAGAGCTCCTACTAGTAAAAAAGTTAATTCTACTGAAGAAATTGATGCTTTGAGTGATAAAGTTGATGCTATTATGAAATTGGTTGCTAGTAAGCATGATCCTATTGATCATAATGATGTGCCTTTGTCTAATTTGACTAAGAAAAATAATGATCTCGTAGATGTGAATTTTGTCTCTCAAAACAACTTCAATAATAACGATTATAGGAACACTTTTAATCCTAGGCTGTATCGTGGAAGTTCTTCTAATAATTATGGTAATTCCTATGGTAATTCTCATAATAATAATGCTACGATACTCTCTGATCTTGAGAGTAATATTAAGGAATATATCAATGCATAAAAAGCATTCAATACTATGGTAGAAGAAAAGTTGAATAAGATTGATGACATGTCTAGAAGCATTGATAGAATTTCGCATGATGTAGAAAACCTCAAGAATAAAATTTTCCTAAGGTTGATATTAATCAATCAATTAAAGCTTTATAAGTTTTTATAGAAGAAAGTAAAAAAAGAACCGCCGTGCTTAGAGCTAAAAGAGAATTTCTAGAAAGAGCGTTTCCAGATTGATTTCATAAAAATGATGAAGGAATTAAAATGATTGGTTTTTCTTCTATTGATTCCCTATTTAGTAGTGTTAAATTTAATGACGAGGGAACTTCAGAAGAGTTAAATTTAGCTAGAGGGCGTTCCCATCATTTGGAGGGTGAAATCCTATTGAAAAATTTGATAAACGTGGGATTGAAGAGGTCAAAACCTTAGTTATGCATGCACCCATTATTATGGATTGGAAAAATAATAATTTTGATAGTTGCTCTTTCATTGAGTGTATTTCTATGTTACAATCTATGGTAAATTTACCCAATGCCTATGATAGTTGCTCTTTTACTAAACATATTTCGGATGCTGTAATAAAAGCTTTGGAAGAAAAGTTAGAGCTAGAGATTTCAATTCCTAGGAAATTACATGGTGAATGTGAACGTACCATTAAGACGAAGATTAAGAATTTTGAGTTTTATGCTTGATGTGATTTGCTTGCTAGTCTTTCCACAATTATGAAATCTCTTGTGATGTGCTTGGTGTTACCAATATTAAAGAATGTTTTCTCAATTTGCAATTGGCGGATTCTACTATTAAAAAAACTATGGGAAGAATTAATGATGTTCTTATTCTTGAAAATAGGAATTATGTGCCCATAGATTTTATTTTTCTTGATATTTATTGCAACCCGTCTTGCCCAATAATTCTTGGAACACCGTTCTTGAGTAATATAGGGGTCGTGATTAATATGAAAGAAGAAAATATTAAATTTCAGTTTCCAATAATAGAAGTCATGGAGCACTTACCTAGAACTAAGATTAAATTATCATATGAATAAATCATGAGGGCAACCTATGGATCAATCACTAAGGACGAGATCGCTAAATGTATATGATGTATTCCTAGCTAGGGGCATAAATCGATAGCGTTTGTTGGGAGGCAACCCAATGAAAAAAATTATTTTGACTTTTTCTTTCTGTTATTAAGTTCTTGCACAACTATCCTACTTTTATAATTGTGTTTTTGTGTTTTATTTAGCCTTTTTTCAAGTAAAGACTTCGGGATCATGTGGGGTTGTTAGTTGCTTTAATCCTGTTGAAAAACAAAAACTTTTGCGTCTTGTAGAATAAATCCTAAAAATCAAAGAAATGTCAAAAGTGTGTGAATGTTTTACAAAAGATTGATATACAAATTCCCTCCGGTGTCCTAATGATTTAGAACTTTTGGATTTATAGAAGTATGAGTAAAATTCAAGTATTTAAGAACTGTTGTGTTTTTAACAGATTCTATTTTATTTGCGTTATGTGCTGGTTTTGATGATTCTATGGTTTGTGTTGGGGGATATAAGACATGGTAAAGTTATAATACAGTATGTATAATGCTAAAAAACAAAACTAGAATAGGTTTTCAACAGTACCTATTGTAAAGTTTAGTTTTCTTATACTAACAAATCTCATGAAAATTTTGTGGAGTTTCGTGTGATTGCAATTTTCAAGTTTTGAGTGAGATCATGATGGATGAAGGAATAAGGACTAATAAAAGCCTAAGACTGGGGATTCCCATGGCACCCCAAGGTAATATATAAGGAGTACCAAGCAACTAAGCTTGGGGATGCCCCGGAAGGCATCCCCTCTTTCTTCCAACAACCATCGGTAATTTTACTTGGAGCTATATTTCTATTCGTCACATATCATGACTTTTGCTTGGTGTGTGTAGTGTCATTTATGTCCTTGCTTTCTTAGCTCATTAGTTTGTGATAATAAACCTTGCTGGATACACCCATTTCAGATAGCTAAATTCTGCTATGATTTGTTAGAATCGCTTTTTATGCTTCACTTAAATTTTTTGGGCCATGGAATTGCTCAAGGTCTCCAGATATATCTTTTTGAGCACGGTGGTGCTGTTGTTTTGAATAAAGTTGCTCTCATTCTACACCTAGATTATTTTGAGAGTATTATAAATTTTGAAGAAATCCTCTCTTACTTCACTTATATTATTTTGAGAGTTGGAATTTTCAAAGAAACTTTAGCTCTCATTCTTCACTTATATTTGTTTGAGAGCTTGTTATTTGCAATGGCAATTTTCTTTAAATGAAATTAGTCCCAAACTGATGAATGTCTCGGAAAGATACAATAAAAACTTTCATGAAGATCATTGGATGTTAAATTTGATTATTTGCAATAGTTTTGTGATATGAAGATAGTGACATGTGAGTTATGTTGATGAGTAATTAAGCTTTAGTAAGAATATTGGTGTTTAATTTTGTGATTACCTATGCATGCACATGAAGTTAGTAATTATGCTATAATATTACATCCTACTTATGTTGCATTATTCGATTTTAGTTATGTTTAATGTTCACTTATGATGATTTTCGTTCCGTGGTTGGGCGCTCTCAATCTATTTGCTAGCCTTCACTTGTACTAAGCGGGAATACTACTTGTGTATCCAAAACCAAAACTCAAAGTTGTGCCAAATGAGTCCAGCATACCTACCTATATGCGGTATTTCAACGCCGTTCCATGTTAATTTGCAAGTGCCAACTCTAATGTTCAAAATAAATTTGTATTTTGTGTTCCCGTACCGCTCATGAAACGACGAGGGTTGGCCGACATCCTCCATGTTAAATAGGTTCTTCTCAAGATGAGTATTCATTCAGTTATCATTGCATGAGAGTATGGTGGTAATAGGGATGCCCAGTCCAAAAATGCAAAAAAATATTTGATACTGTGAGATAAGAAATTCCTTGGAAAGTGTTGGTATGGATGGTACCCTTGGATATGGATAGCCGCTGAATGTGAAAGAACGGTGGAAAAAGGAATAAACTTTATTTTCAATTGGGGAACTGCCTATAATTTTCTTAGCATGGGGGATATTGGAAACTCTTAGTCGTTTTCGTTGACAGGAGAAGCATACCACCCAAAAAATAATATCTCTAAGTTTTTCACTTTGAGCTCTGGCATCTCAACAAATCCATGATTCCCTCTGCGAAGGGCCTATCTATTTACTTTATGCAATTTTTATTTTAAACTGAGTCTTCATCCTCTCTTATAAAGGACCAACTAAGGAACACCATTATCATACTTGAGCAATGGCTGTTGTTAATATTTGAGTGTGTTGCATGAATGGATCAATGATAGAGCATGATGTGCTAGGGATAACGTTCTTTAGCATTGATATTTTGAAATACTTGGTTACTTGTTGATATGCTTGAGTATTGAAAGTTTCATGTCAAACTATAGGCTATTGCATTGCATCATCTACAAGTCCATATGTCCATGCTAAAAATAAAGAGAATGTGATGAACATGTTAGGCAGCATTCCACATCAAGAATTCTGTTTTTAACATTTACCTACTCGAGGACGAGCAGGAATTAAGCTTGGGGTTGCTGATATGTCTCCAACGTATCTATAATTTTTTATTGTTCCATGCTATTATATTATCATTCTTGGATGTGTTATGATCATTTTATATCAATTTTATAACATTTTTGGGACTAAGATATTGACATAGTGCCTAGTGTTAGTTGCTGATTTTTTATGATTTTTCCTTCGCAGAAAATCAAAATCAGATGAAGTCCAAATGCCACGAAACTTTACAGAGATTTTTTTGGACGAGAAGGAAAATTGGGAGCCAAGAATGAGCCGCAGACGATGCCCATGTAGCTCACTAGACACGAGGGCACGCCGAGGGCCCCTGGCGCGGCCTGGTGTCTAGCGGGAACCTCGAGGATCTCCTCCATCGCCTCTGAGATCTATAAATACCCCCAATATTAAGAAAACCTAGAGGAGTCGACAAAAAATCATTTCAGCCGCTGCAAGTTCCAGAAGCCACGAAATCCAATCTAGAGCCCGTTCTGGAGAGAACACGATCACAAAGAGGTTCATCATCCCCATTGGTGTTCCTCGGATGATGCGTGAGTAATTCATATTAGACCTATGGGTTTGTAGGCACTAGCTAGATGGCTTTCTCTCATGTTTTATTTCCCAATACAATGGTCTGATGGAGATACATATCATGTAGCTCTTTATTTGGCGGTGTGTTTGTTGGGATCCGATGAATTGTGAGTTTATGACCAGATCTATGAAATCATATTCATGCTTGCTGAATATAGCCTCGTATTTATTCTCAATATTTATTTTTTGCCTCGCCAACTTGATCTTTTATCTTGCAATGGGAAGAGGTGCTTTGTGATGGGTTCGATTTTGCAGTGATCAATCTCAGTGACAGAAAGACACATGACACGCATGTATAGTTGCTATGAAGCATAAAACGAGGAGGTCTCTTCCTACATGAATAGATCTTGTCTACATCATGTCATCGTTCTTAAGGCATTACCCCATTTCTCCATGAACTCAATACACTAGATGCTTGCTAGATAACAGTCGATGTGTGGAGTAATAGAAGTAGATGCACGCAAAAGTCTGTCTACTTATCTTGGATGTGATGCCTATATACATTATCATTTTCTTGAATATAGTCATAATTATTTTCTCTTCTATCAATTGCCCAACAATTATTTGTCTACCCATCCTTTGCTATTTTCTAGAGAGAAGCCACTAGAGAAACATACGCCCCCCCCGAGTCTACTTCACATCATCTTTTTTCCAATATCTACTTTTCTATTCACATTTCAATTTTATTTGCTCTTTTATTTTTAGATATATATTATCAAAAAACCCAAAAATACCTTGTTATGCTTCATTTGCTATCAGTCTTATTTACATCTATCAATCTATCCTTACTTTACCCATGAGGGATTGACAACCCCTCCATGCGTTGGCTTGCGAGGATTGTCTATTTGTGTGCATGCGCTGCTTACATAGTCTAGTGGATCTTCCTACTTGATTGATACATTGGTTTCATAACTTAGGGGAATACTTGTCATCGCCGTGCTACATCACCCTTTAGTATTGGAGGGAAACCAACACAATCAGCGAGGAGTCAAGATTTCTAGCGTCATTGTTTGGGAAGATCAAGTCAAGATCTATAAAGTTCCTACACACAAATCTCATCTCTTTCCAATCACACTATTTTCCATTTTCCTCTCGTTTTCCTCTCCCCCACTTCACAAAAATTTGCTTTTTTATTTGCCTTCTTTTCGTTTGCCGTTTTCTTGCCGGACCTCTTGTTTGCTTGTGTTCTTGCTTGTGTAGTTACAATGAATCAAGAAAACACTAAGTTGTATGATTTTTCCAATACCAATAAAAATAATTTTATTATCACTCTGATTGCTCCTCCCGCCACTAGTGCGGAGTCTTATGATATTAATGTCGCTTTGTTGAATCTTGTAATGAAGGAGAAATTTCCCAGTACTCCAAATGAGGATGTCGCGTCCCATCTAAACACTTTCATAGAATTGTGTGATATGCAAAAGAAAAAATTTGTGGATAATGATATTGTAAAGTTGAAATTATTTTCGTTCTCTTTATGTGATCGTGCTAAAATTTGGTTTTCTTCTTTGCCACAAAATAGTGTCGATTCTTGGAACAAGAACAAGGATGCTTTTATCACAAAGTATTTTCCTCCCACAAAATAATTTATCTTAGAAATCTGATTATAAATTTTAAACAACTTGAGCATGAGCATGTTGCTCAATCTTTGTAAAGGATGAAATTGATGATAAGAAATTGCCCAACTCATGGTTTGAATTTGTGGATGATCATACAATTTTTTATGCGGGATTGAATTTTGTTTCTAGAAATCTTTTAGATTCCGATGCGGGTGGTACTTTTATGCAAATTACTTTGGGTGATGCTACTAAATTTCTTCCTAATATTATGGCTAATTATTCACAATGGCATACTAAAGATTTCCTACTAGTAAAAATGTTAATTCTATTGAAGAAATTGGTTCTTTGAGTGATAAAGTTGATGCTATTATGAAATTGGTAGCTAGTAGGCAAGCTCCTATTAATCCTACTAATGTGACTTTGTCTACTTTGATTGAGCAAAATGATGATCTCGTAGATGTGAATTTTGTGTCGCGAATCAACTTTAATAATAATGCTTATAGGAACTATTTTAATCCTAGGCCGTATCGTGGAAGTTCTTCAAATAATTATGGTAATTCTCATAATAATAATGCTAGGATGTGCTCTGATCTTGAGAGTAATATTAAGTAATTTATCAATGTGCAAAAATATTTCAATACTACGATAGAAGAAAAGTTGAATAAGATTGATGATATGTCTAGAAACATTGATTGAATTTCGCATGACGTAAAAACCCTCAAGAACTTTTTCCTAAGGTTGATATTAATTAATCCATTAAACCTTTACATGTTTTCATAGATGAAAATAAGAAAACAACCGCTATGCTTAGAGCTAAAAGAGAATTTTTAGAAAGAGCGTTTTCGATTGCTTTCATAAAAATGATGAGGAAATTAAAATGATTAGTGTTTCTTCTATTGATTCACTGTTTATAATGTTAAAATTAATGATGAGGGAGCTAAATAAGAGTCAACTTTAGCTAGAGGGCATTCCCTTGATTTGGAGGGTGAAAATCTTATTTTTTTTACAAAAATGGGATTGAAGAGGTCAAAACCTTAGTTAGTGATGCACCCACTATTTCGGATTGCAAAAACTTTAATTTTTATAGTTTCTCTTTCATTGAGTGCATTTCTATTTTCCGATCTATTATAAATTCACCCAATTCCTATGAACAAAATAAAGCTTTTACTAAACATATTTCGAATGAAATAACAAAAGCTTTGGAAGAAAAGTTAGAGCTAGAGATTTCAATTCCTATAAAATTACATGGTGAATGGGAACCTACCATTAAGATCAATATTAAGACATTTGAGTGCTATGCTTTATGTCATTTGGGTGCTAGTGTTTCCACAATTCCAAAATCTCTTTGCGATGTGCTTGGTCTTACGAATATTGAAGAATGTTCTCTCAGTTTGCACTTGGCGGATTCTACTATCAAAAAGCCTATGGGAAGATTAATGATTTCATTATTCTTGCAAATAGGAATTATGTGCCCATAGATTTTATTTTTGTTGATATTGATTGCAATCTGTCTTGTCCAATACTTCTAGTTTGTTCGTTCTTGCATACTATAGGGGTCGTGATTGATATGAAAGAAGGAAATATTAACTTTCAGTCTCCACCAAGAGAAGGCATGAAACACTTCCCTAGAACTAAGATTAAATTACCATATGAATCAATCATGAGGGAAACCTGTGGATCAATCACTAATGATGACATCACTTAAAATCTATGCTATATGCCTAGCTAGAGGTGTAAAATGATGGTGCTTGTTGGGAGGAAACCCAATGAACAAAATTGATTTTTCACTTTTGCTTTCTGTTATTAAGTGTTTGCAAAATTATGATACTATTATAATTTTGTTTTCTTGTGTCTTATTTAGTGTTTGTGCCAAGTAAATCCTCTGGAATAATGTGGGGGAGTTAGTTGCTTTAATCCTGTTGAAAAACATAAACTTTTGCGTCCAATATAAAAAATCCTTAAAATCATAGAAACGTCAACACTGTCTAAATCTTTTACACAAGATTTATTTAAAAATTCCCTATGGTGTCCTATGTTTTCAGAATTGTTTGAGTTATATAATTATGAGTAAAATTTGAATCTTTACAGACTGTTCTGTTTTTAACAAATTCTGTTTTCTTTGCTTTATGTGCTTGTTTTGATGATGTTATGGTTTGTATCACGGGGTATAAGCGAGGGTGAAGTTATAATACATTATGTATAATGAAAAATCAAAATTGGAATAGGTTTTCAACTATACCTACAGTAAAGTTTGGTTTTTTTATACTAACGGATCTCACAAAAAAAATGTTGGGTTTTGTGTGATTGAAGTTTTCAAGTTTTGAGTGAGATCATGATGGATGAAGGAACAAGGAGTGATAAAAGCCTAAGTTTGGTGAAAGCAAAATTTATTCCTAGGGTGGTTTTGACAATTTATCACAACTTATGCATCATTGGACTAATATGTTTTCCAAATATATTTCTGAAAAGTTAAAAAAGATGCTATGGCTAAAGGCTTATGTTGAGATGCCCCTTGATGCAAGAAAGGAATAAAACTGGCTCATGCTTCAAGCTAGAAGACTCTTAATTTTATATTTGTGAGAAATAACTTTTGAGTCCATAGAAAATCCAATACTATTAAAAGGGGGTGAGGTAGTAAAATGAATTGATTTCTCAAGTGCTCAAAGTTAGCCACCAAAATACTCAGTTATTTTTCCCACATAACCATTATGTCCAATTACACATACTCAAATTTGGTGTCACCAACTTTCCTATTCCGGACCCACCGAGTTTGACCTAAGACAGAAACCCTAGACATTCCCACCAAATAGGTGCAACCGAACCCATTTCGGTGGTACCGAGTTCAGGGTGAGCAACTTTCTGTTGCCTCGGTACACAAAATAGGAATTTCCGAGTTTGAGTATCGGTGCCACCGAGTTTGGCCTTCTGACCGTTAGCCACCTTTTTGGTGCCACCGAGTTGTGTATATCCGTCCGATCAAGATTCTAAAGTTATTTCCTTTGTGTGAATCAGTACCACCGAGTTTATGACTTTGGTGTCACCGAGTTTGCCACTTTAGTTGTAACGGTTGGATTTTGGGTGCTGCCTATATATACCCCTTCACCCACCTCTCACTCATGGGAGAAGCACTCATAACACACACCTCATTGCCAGATCCATTCTTTGAGAGAGAACCACCTACTCATGTGTTGAGACCAAGATATTCCAATCCAATCATTTGAAACTTGATCTCTAGCCTCCCCAATATGCTTTCCACCAAATCAATCTCTCCTACCCAAGCCTATTATGTGAGAGAGTGATTTTGTGTTGAGAGACTATCTTTAGAAGCACAAGAGCAAGGAGTTCATTGATCTACCACATCTAACCTTTTGGAGGGTGGTGCCTCCTAGATTGGTTAGGTGTCGCTTGGGAGCCTCCTACTTCGTGTTGTGGAGTTGAAGCAAGATATTTGTAAGGGCAAGGAGATCGTCTACTTCAGGAAGATCTACCGTGAGTAAGGATAGTCCTTCGTTGGGGGGCATGGTGGAATAGACAAGGCCGCTTCTTCGTGGACCCCTTGTGGGTGGAGCCCTCCATGGAATCTTACAGCCATCACCCCATGTGGGTTGAAGTCTCCACTAACATGGACGTACGATAGCACCACCTATCGGAACCATGCCAAAAATTGCCGTCTCAACCTCATGTGTTTGACCTCCCTACCTTACTCCTTTACTTTACACTTGCATGTTTTACTTTCCGCTGCTACACTCTTAGAACTCCTTGTGCAGGGTGTACGTGACTTACTATAACTGCCAAAGCTGCCTTTCAACTAAAATTGGGAAAAAGGCAAAAAAATGATCTTTTCAAGTAGTCTAATCACCCCCTCTATACATACTTTCGATCCTACAAGTGGTATCAGAGCATTGGTCTCCATTGCATTGGTTTCACAACCTAGGAGAAGTATGGCGTCTACAGAGGGAAATTATCACCGTAATGGTCCATATTTCGATGGCATTAATTTTTCTAGTTGGAAGCATAAGGTGAAAATGCATATTCTTGGGTTTAATCCTCATGTTTGGGTTGTTATTCGTGTTGGTGTGCAAGGTAACTTATTTGGAGAAGGGCATGAACCTAATCATGATGCAACATCTGATTAACTGAAGATGTCGCAACTGAATGCTCAAGCGTGTGATATCATCTTCAATTTTCTATGACCCGAAGAATTCAAAAAAATCGGCCGCCTTGATCATTCAAAAGAAATTTGTACTTTGATTGATATGCACGAAGTACTGATTCTGTCAGAGAATCTAAGCTGGATGTGCTTCAAAGTGAGCTTAATAAGTTCAAGATGCAGGATGGTGAACGTGTCGCTGAAATGTGCTCTAGGCCAGATCTCATCACTAATGAGATTGTTGGCTGAGGAAGAGAAGATATGAACAACAAATTCATCATCAATAAGATACTTAGAGCTCTTGTTGGAAAGTATGACACCATGTGCACATTGATCCAATTGATGCCAAACTACAAATATCTCAAGCCAACTGAAGTCATTGGTAGGATTGTTGCTCATGAAATGTCACTCAAGGACAAAGATGAGCTGCACAACAAGTCAATCGGTGCTTACAAAGCTTCATGTGATGCTCCTGCTACTTCAAAGAACAACCTTGTCACTGATGAAGAGATAAGCCTCATGGTCAGAAAATTCAACAAGTTCTACAAGAGTAGAGGCAAAGAGAGAAGCTCAAGTTCAAGACATGATGAGAAGCATTCATCCGGTCGTGACCGAAACTACTACAATTGTCCCGGACACTACTCCAATGAGTGCTCGGATCCCTACAAACTGAGATAAGAGTCACCTCGAAGAAGAAGCTCAAGAGAAGAGTCACCTCGCAGAGAGAGAATGAGTAGACATGCTCATTATGAACAAAGACACTCACGGAGAGGCAAGGGATCGGAGAAGAAGGACAAATACACCAAGAGAATCTCAAGAAGAAAACATCAAGCTCATGTTGGTGAATGGGTTTCTAGCTCCGAGTCTAACAACCATTCCGAGAGAAGCTATCACTCCAACTCCAACAATAGTCAAGATGAAGGTTTTGCCGGCATTGCACTTGTTTCCTCCAACTCCTATGACCTATTTGATTCACCAAATGAGGGGTTCGGAAACTGCTTCATGTCTAAAGGCCCCAAGGTATCACACCCCGAGTATCTTGATTTTAAGAGTGATGAGGGTGACTTGTTAGGAGAAGATGACTTACTCTTTGATAAAACTAGTGTTTGCAATGAAAATGAACTTGCTAATTATCATGCTAGTCAAGAGAAACCGAGTGATGATGATAAGAAAGAAATTGAACGACTAACTCAAGAATTAAAAACTCTTAAGTTAGCTCATGAGACTACTTTAGAAGATCATAGAGAGCTTGCAAGAACCAATGAGAAGCTACGAGTTCGAGAAGCTCAATTTGGAGCAAGAGCATGAGTTCCTAGAAGCGATCAATGATGATCTTCGAAAGAAGAGTTCTTCTTATCTAGCCAAACGATTACTCTTGTCTAACTTTGTTCGACAAGTTAAACCTAGACACACTAGTAACAAAGGCTAGAAAGTTTCTTCAACTAGTAATAACAATGCTAAAGCTAATCCAATAATGTTGTTGTTAGTAGCTCTCTTGATTCCACTAATGATTCTCTTAGCCAAGTTACCCTTGAGAAAGAAAACAATTTATTGTAAGGGATTATAGGTAGAGGTGTCTTCAAGAGTCTTGCGAGAAGCAAGCAATTTGAGGAAATTGTGCGCAAGCAAGGAGGACGACGGAAGAAACAAGGTGTTGGCTTCTTCAAAGTCAACGGAGATGATTGCGAAGAAGGTCCATATCCCATTCCTAAGTTTGTTCCCCAAGAGGAGAAGTATGATCCCACTCCTCCCGAACTAACAAGCTCACAAGATGGCCTTCTACCACAAGACCACAAGGGCAAGGGAAAGCTTCAAGATTACATTGACCTATTTGAAGAAGAACCCCAAGTCAAGGTCAAGTGGATTCCCAAGGACACTACTAGCTCTACCTCATCTAGTGCTACCACAGCTCCAAAGATTCCCATCAATTTGATGTGGATACCCAAGAGGAAGAACTAGAAAGTTCTTGAGGGGTGACTCCGCAATGAAATTCACTCTTATTCATTTTGGCAAGAACTATATGCAATCAACCTCAACCATATGCATTAGCTCAAGGAGTCACACATTCCCTCAAAGGTAAGCAAGGCACAAGGTAATTAATGCATCTTTGGACATCATCCCATGTGTGTCTCACTCCATGTCCATAGGTATTCTTGCATATGTTCCTTTTGCTTTGGGACTAACCAATGTAGGTGAGAAGAGTAAGAAACAACAAGGATTGCTCCCAACTCAAGATGATCTTCATCAACATTGAGCATCCACTACTATTTCACTTACTTGAAGTCTTCTACGACAAAACCCAAGGTTAATTTATCCCTCTTAGGGGAGATGTCGTATAAAGGGGGAGCTTTAATCTAAATCTTGAGTATAAGTATCTCCTAAGGATATGAACACATTAATGCTTATGTAAAAGTGGTAACCCTACTTGTGCTTAACAATGAGTATGACCTATGATCAAGTATTCTTACTTGGTCCTAACTCAATATACTCATATATAGATGACTTTATCATCTCCCAAGTGCTTGATAGCTGCTAGGATGTTTGTGCATGTTCACCATATTTTATCTACCATTCTTATTCTGTGAGCATGTTGGTCTTCATGTGTTCTCTCATTCGAGGACATCCAATTGTTGTTATTTGGCTCTTGATTTATCTTTCTCAATTGGATGGACAAGAATGCCTAGGACCCTTCTCTAGCTATCTATGCTATCTCATCTCAAGTTCTATTCATGATTCATCACAAAACTTGAACAAGCACTTGTCGATCCATCTGTGTGAAGGTGCACTCGGAGTTCCGTATCGTCAAAGGCTGCCTTCCAAAACCTTTTTGGAAATCTTGGTGAGACCAACTCCACAAACTCGGTTCCATCGAATTTCCAAAGCTTGTCTGGTTTTTCAATCGCAGTACCACCGAAATCACAAACTCGGTTACAATGAGTTTCCCTGTCAGCTGATAGTAGAGGAACTCGGTGACACCGATTTTGTCATCTCGGTAACACCGATAGCGAACGGGTATATATTCCAGCGGACGGGTTCTTTGAATTTATGTTGTCAAAACCCTTTGCCTCAAAACCCTAATCTGCCCCGAGGACCCTAGGTCGTCTCCTTTGGCTCCCAGAGTGCCTCCGCCATCGGGAATCACCGCCGTCAATGGAATCTTTCCTGCCATCGCCGCCATAGCCGGATAGTCACCAAGCTAGGGTACGGATCCGATCTCCTTCTGCGTTCCCCTATCCGACTCGTACGCATTAGGAAAGTTTATCTACAAGCCAGCATGTGCAAACCCTTCCCTTCCACCAGAGTATCTCGTAGCATAGAGAAAGATGAAATTTTGGATCTGATCTACCGCAGCATGCAACTCGGTGAGACCGAGTTTGCAAAATCGGTTTCATCGATTTTCCTTTTAGGGTTCCTGAGAAACAACTCGGTGAGACCGAGCAGATCTTTTAGGTCGCACCGAAACGGACTACCAAGTTTCTGTTAAGCGAGTAAGCCTTCTCGAGGAATCCGAAAATGCCAACTCGGTGCCACCGATTTACATCCTGCACAAGATCATACCCTAAGTTTCAGACTTCAATTTTTTGAAAAATCCTTCTATATTTTGTGATGCTCATCCCTTCTGCCTTTCCTATAACTACTTCACAGGTTTGTTGTTTGCTGCTGAGTGTTTGCTTATTTGCCAAGATGTGTGGATCAGAAGATAGTCACAATGATTTCAGAGAGCAAAGTGTTGAGATGGACCCATGCACTAGTCATCAGAAGACTGACTCTGACCCTGGATCTTACAACTCCCATGGCTTGCCCAAGGCAACCACCATGCAGAGGAAGAAACTGAACTCAGTTTAAGAAGACTCAGAATTCGTGCCAAAGGAAACTTCAGCTCCTCCAAAGGCTCCTAAGAAGACGGTAAGGAAAGAGTACGCAAGACCTGCTGATGTGAGAGCTCCGGAGTTTGCAATGCACATCACAACACTCTCTATAGATAAACTTGCCAAGAAGGCTGGTGAGAAGAGAACCAGGAAGAGGGTAGTTCATGTTGTTGGGAGACATACTTCTATGTATGAGGACCGTGAAGATGATGCTGGTGAAGATGAGATCCCAGTTCCTCCTCCGAAGAAGAAGCTCATGGCTGATGCCATGCCAAAAAACTCTGCTCCTAAGCCTCCATCCAAGGAAAAGACGGTTGTAGCTCATAGAAAGACTACAAAGGATATTCCTACAGCTTCCAAGGAGAAAGGCCCTGCTTCGAGTGCCTTTGCTGTAGAAGAGGAAGAATATGAGAATGCACCTATTCTCAGAAAGCTCCGACCAAATCTGCCAGTTCACAATGCTGCTCACCTAGTAGTAGAAGATATGAGGAAGAGGAAAGATGCAAGTTTGAGGAAATGGAGAGTTGCAGATCCATATGCCATAAGAAGAAGAACTACTGTTGATCCAAGGTTTCACACCAAAGAACAACACGAGTTTTATGAGACTGTCCTGTATGACAAGAGCCCATCTGTCAGTGATATGAGATATGTTGACTGGGCTTACATCAAAGAAAATGAAATTTTCATTCCCCATGTGCAAGAAAATCTCAGGCTAGCAGACACTAAATATTTTGTTTGAAAAGAGATGACCCCGTGGAATGATGGGCTGATCATGCAATTTTACTCAGCTATTCATTTCTATGGAGATGGTTCTATTGTCTGGATGACTCATGGTCACAAGTACGAGTCTACGATTGATGAGTGGGACACTATAATTGGTGCCCCCAAGCAGAGAGAGAGTGATATGGATGTGTATTCTCAAGCAAAGATGAGCCACGACACCATGGCAAATATGTACAAGCCAATTCCTCACAAGTATTTGGCAAGTCACAAGATAGGCTTAGTATACTTGTTGCAAGCAGGGATACCCACAACTAACACCATTCTGAGACACACCTTGATGCCTAAATCAGGTGATGATAGGATGATTTGAGGACACTCCATCAATTTGCTGCACCATTTGGACTCTCAAACTAGATTCAGAGTGATGGACTTGATAGTAGAGACTATCTCAAGGACTGCTGATAATCAGAAAAGATCTTGTGGAAATGCCCCTTCCATTCAGATGCTAATCAATGCCAAGCTAGGAAAGCATGCATATATCCTTGATCGTCCCCATCTACCCCTTCAGCCAGAATTTGAAGACAATGGCGTGGTGATGGATGAAAATGATCCCAACTCAACTGCAACAAGAATGGCAGCAGAGGCAGCAGAAGCTGAGGCTGCTAGAAATGAGCCACTCTTACTACCTCTTGAGCTTGTGTTGGTTTTTCCCTTGAAGAGGAAAGGCTGATGCAGCACAGTAGCAGTAAGTATTTCCCTCAGTTTGAGAACCAAGGTATCAATCCAGTAGGAGTATCAAGCCAAGTCTCCACCGTACCTGCGCAAAAACAGCAAACTTGCACCCAACGCTACAAAGGGGTTGTCAATCCCTTCACGATTGATTGCAAGGTGAGATCTGAAGGCGGAAAGTGCAACAAAATAAAAGTGTAGGGCTGAAAATATGATCTGAAGTAGACCCGGGGGCCATAGTGTTCACTAGAGGCTTCTCTCATGATAGCAAATATTACGATGGGTGAACGAATTACCATCGAGCAATTGATAGAACCGTGCAAAGTCATGATGATATCTAAGGCAATGATCATACATATAGGCATCACGTCCGAGACAAGTAGACCGATACTTTCAGCATCTACTACTATTACTCCACAGATCGACCGTTATCCAGCATGCATATAGTGTATTGAGTTCATGACGAACATTGTAACGCCTTAAGCAAGATGACATGATGTAGAGGGATAAATTCCTGCAATAGATATACACCCCATATTTTTACCCTTGATGGCAACAACATGATGCGTGCCTCGCTACCCCTTCTGTCACTGGGTGAGGTCACCGCATGGTATGAACCCAAAACCAAGCACTTCTCCCATTGCAAGAATCATAGATCAAGTTGGCCAAACAAAACCCACAACTCTAAGAGAATTACAAGGATATGAAATCATGCATATAAGAGATCAGAAGAAACTCAAATAAGATTCATGGATAATCTGATCATAAATCCACCTTTCATCGGATCTCGACAAACATACCGCAAAAGAAGATTACATCGGATAGATATCCATGAAGATCATGGAGAACTTTGTATTGAAGATCCAAGAGAGAGAAGAAGCCATCTAGCTACTAGCTATGGAACCGAAGGTCTATGGTGAACTAGTCACGCATCATCAGAGAGGCAATGGTGTTCATGAAGAAGCCCTCTGTGTCCGAATCCCCCCTCCTGCAGGGCACCAGAACGTGCCCCGCATGGGATCTTGCGGAGACAGAAGGTTGCGGCGGCGGAAAAGTATTTTCGTGGCTCTCTCCCGTGGTTTTGGATTTTTCAGGGATCTATAGGCGGAAGAAGTAGGGCAGAAGAGCCACAGGGGGCCCACAAGCCTGCTAGGCGCGGGTCCCCCAAGCCGCGGCTAGGGGGCTTGTAGCCTCCCCTCGT
Source organism: Hordeum vulgare subsp. vulgare (assembly GCF_904849725.1). Taxonomy (NCBI): domain Eukaryota; kingdom Viridiplantae; phylum Streptophyta; class Magnoliopsida; order Poales; family Poaceae; genus Hordeum; species Hordeum vulgare. Next base: position 163,731,475 of record NC_058522.1, read on the forward strand.
GCCCTCTTCCTTGGTTCCCAAGCTCCCTGCATATCTTCTGCTCCGGAAAAAAAAATATTTTCGGAGGTTTTATTCCGTTTGGATTCCGTTTAATATTCTCCTCTGAAAAAGGTCAAAAACACGGAAAAAACAGGAACTGGCACTTGGCACTAAGTTAATAAGTTTGTCCCAAAAAAGATATAAAAGGTATACAAAACATCCAAAGTTTGACAAGATAATAGCATGGAACCATCAAAAATTATAGATACGTTGGAGACGTATCAGCCACCACCAGTTCCACAGCTAAGACCACGAGCTTAGTAAATGGAATTTCTAGTTAGCTCTGTCCAAGGTTTGGAGAAGAACATCCAGGAGCTACTACAAAGTCAGAAAAGCCTTGAGAGAGTCATGGAAACAAAGTTTCATGACATGGATGTGAGGGTAACGGAGTTGACCACCATAGTCAAACAACTTCAACATGAAGTTGACTGAGTGGAAATCCCACACTCAAATGATGATGATGAAGATTCGCCTCCTCTCACTACCACACGGTTCAGCACCCAGCCTAGATCAGCTGTTGTACCTTCTCAGGAGACAAGACAAACTTCATCATCTCAAACATCAGCACCTTCAGCACCAGCTCCAGCTTAAGTATGACAGCCCGATGCCGACGTTCCAGAAGATTCCCCATTTCTTTCCGTTTTTGTCGTGTGTCTATTTTCTTTTGTTGCATCATCATCGCATCATCTGCATTGCATCGGCATCTCCGTTGCCGCCAGTTTTCAAAACTTGCATCCGTCGTTAGTTGTCAGTTCGTGTCATTGTCCGTTCTGAGCCCGACCGCACATGCACGCGCCCGCGGCATCGACAAAACCCTGTTTTAAAAGTGTGTTGAAAACTTTCTCTGATCGGGGTGAAACTTGGCATGCGGTCGTAATTAGGTATAGCTTGGCCGCCTGTCAAATTTCGTTGCAATCGGAGTCCGTCTGTTACCCGAACGATCGTCTGTAGCGGCACCGTCTCCGGTCTATCGTCAAATTTCGTTTTTCAATATTTTAAATCTCGTTGCTCGGTCGCCCGTTTTCCCTCTCTTCCCCGGCTAACCTACTCTACCCGGTCACTTACCCGTTCCCGTGTTCGGAATCGTCCGAATCCGACTGCACGGTTGGATCCAGAACGAAATTCCTCTAAACCTAGCCCCCCCTTTGTTATAAATAGACCCCCTTCCTATTTATTTAGACAGCCAACCCCCTGCCTCGAAATCCGCGCCCCTAACCCTAGCCTCCCACCTCTGTCTCTCCTCCTAACAGCCTCAGCCGTCAGGGCCCGCGGATCCCATCGCAGGCCCGCCCGGGCCCGAGCCACCGTGTCATCCTCAAGAGGAGCCCGAGCTCCCTGCAGCTCTCCTCCACCCGCGCCTTCCCCATCGCCGCGCCGCCATCGGCCAGCAGCCGCCGCTGCCGAAGCGCGCCCCCGCCGCCGTGGCCTACATTGCCAGCGCCGCCGCCAGCCCGCCTTCGACCAACTGCTCGTCGCCCCGACCGGCCTCTGTCAGTTCCGCGTCGGCCGCCGTCCTCCGCCGCCGGGAATGGGGCTCCCGTGCCCGGATCCCTCAAGATCCGGCCGGACCTCACCGATTCCCCTCCCCCCCGCCGGATCGAGCCCGCGTGGAGCCGCCGCCGGCCAAACGCCATGGCCTCGTGCTGAGCACGGGAGGACGAAGGCGCTTGCGCCATGACCGCTCGCCAACTCCACGAGGCCGCCATCGCTGGTTCCCTCGGCCCAGCAAGCGCCCCAGGCCTGGCACGCCAGCTCCTCCCGGCCTCCTCACCGCACCGCCTCCCGAGGCCCACTTCGCCCTCGGCCCAGAAGCCAGCACCTCGGACTCCTTCCCCCGGTCGGGCCGGCCCAAGGTGACCACCCCCCCAGCTTCTCCATTTTGCGCCTAGGTGAGTTGTTAGTTATTTTACGCCCCAGATAGCCCGGTAGTTTAATTTCTTTTTAGGAATTTTAGGAATTATTTTAATTCCAGAAAATTAGCGTATATTCATTCGACCGTAACTTTTTATCCGTAAGTCGGAACGAGGCGTATTTTATATGGGTTTGGGGTAGTTTTGCAAGTAGAACACGATTTTACAACTAACATATTTGTTTGACATCGTTTAGCGTGCCAGATGCCTAGAATAACGTGCTGTTTTAAAAGGATACATCCCGTATTTAATTTTTGTGCAAGTCCGGATTGCTCGTATGACGTAGTAGAAATGCCCATGTTTTAGGAACCTACTTTCCATGTATTTTAGAGCAGTCATTTGTATTTTTACATGTAGGGAATTGCGCTAGTTTATTTTTCCGTGTCTTGGTTATTTTCTCGCATTTTCGTGTGGCATTATTTTTGTTGTGCAACCCCACATATTTTATATGTTTTCGGGGTAGAAAAATCCATGGATTTTTCTGTGCAATTAGTTTTAGCTTTTGAGCAAGTTAGTTCGCGCATTATTTAGCCGTGTTGCCCTCTTGTTTATTTCGTAGGATTTATTCCGTGCTTCATTTGATTAAGTTGTCAACTAGGGAGTTGATCTTTGATGTTTAGTCTAGCCCCTGATATTTTTGGTTGCAATAGAAAGGCATGTTTAGGTGTGGTTTTCTTGCTCTCAAGTTGCTAGAAATAGTGCTGATTTGGAGGTGCTGAAATATTTCTTAGTCTGAGATCTGTTATATTTTGTTGATGTCTTGTCTTGCTTGTATCTTTTGATCTGTAGCTCTTTTGAGGTTGGTGCAATGGAGTTAGTTGTAGCCTTGTGTTTGTCTAGCATGCTGTGAATTTTCATGCCGTTTGGAGTCGTGTAGCTATAGGTTTTTCTGCTGTGAATATGGGTTCAGATCGAAAACTGCACTTTCATGAGGTGTAATTTTCACTAAGTCTGAAATAGTGTGTGAGATGCCATTTTGTGTCTTCTTTCCCTAGTGATCCATGATTCCATGCTAGTTGTTGTTAGTTGTTTGTAGTAGTGCTTCTTGCCCTATTTTGTGTCATGCCTTGCTTGAGTTTATTAGAGTTGTGTAGCCGTAGTTGTGGCGCGTAGGAAATGCTATGTGGCTGATTTTGGCAGATTGTAGTCATTTCTTGTTTTGCTCGTAGATGTTGAACCGTAGCTCCGTTTTGATCGTGTTCTACATGAAACATGCTTATAATCTCGTGTAGTTTCATTTTCCCTTGCTGGTTGTATGTTTTGAAGTGCTCGTGACCGTCGTTGCACACATATTGCATTCATGCCATCATATCTTGCGGTGCTTGTAACTTTTGAACCGTGGCTCCGTTGGAGATGATCTCTATGTGTAAATTGCTTGAAATGACGCATAGAATCACGTGAACCTATTTGTTTTGCTGTTTAACAACCAATAAAATGTGTTAGTTCAGATCTGGACATAATTGTAAATTAACATGTGAGGTCGTTTCGGAGATGCTATATGTCATTTCCGACCTCATTGAAAATGCCTAGATAGATAGTTTAAATGACACTTCACCTCTTGCCATGTTTAACCACATTTAATATTGCCGTGTACCTAATCGGGATAGAACTAAATAATTAAGCGTGAAGTTTCGTCAATATGCAACTCGTTGCATATTGAACTTCACTTAATGTGTAGTGTCTGTTTGTGTGAATTGTCATGCCGTGACTTGCATGTATTCAGCTGCTCATGCATCATTTGTGTTGTGCATTGTGTGGTGAATTCCTTGTGTTGATTTGTGTTTCCGGCTTGCTTCGTCTCGATAGAGTTCCACAGCGTGCCGGATTGTGAGGACCCGTTCGACTACGTCGATTCGTCTTCTTCACGGAGGCATTCTTCTTCCAAGCGGGATCTCAGGCAAGATGACCATTTCCCCAGATACCATTACTATCATTGCCATGATAGTTATTTCGATGCTATCGATTATGTCACGTTGCCTACCACATGTTAAATATCAGCCTCTCAACAATGCCATGATAACCTTCCACCTGTTCAACCTAGCAAACCACTGATTGGCTATGTTACTGCTTGCTTAACCCTGTGTTAGCGTTGCTAGTTGCAGGTGCAGTTGCTTCCATATGAGAACATGGGTTCCTTGTTATATCACCATATTTAAATGCTATTTTATTTAATGCACCTATATACTTGGTAAAAGGTGGAAGGCTCGGCCTTTCTAGCCTGTTGTTTTGTTGCACCTTTGCCCCCTTAGTTTCAGCTACCGGTGTTATGTTCCATAATTGAGCGCTCCTAACACGATCAGGGTTGTTATGGGGACCCCCTTGATAATCCGTTCTAGATTAAAGTTGGTCTAGCAAGGCCCAACATTGGTACTACATTTGCCTAATCACCTAATAAAATTGCATAGGGACTTTCCGGACCCCGAGGAAAATTTAGTCAACCCCCGAGCCAGTGCTCCTCATGAGTGTTGGTCCAAAAAGGACAGACTGCGGGGCCACCACGGGGCAACTCGAGGTTTGGCACCTGTAGGCTTTTCCATCCGTCGTGTCCTGAGAGCGAGATACGCGGCTCCTTTCGGGTTCGTCGACACGTCGGGCGGCCTTGCTGGATTAGTTTTACCTTTGACGAGATATCTTGTGCATCGGGATTCCGGTGATGCTTTGGGTAATCTGAGAGTTGAGGTTTTCCACTAGGGAATCCGACGAGATCGCGAGCTTCGTGATTGAGGATTTCTATGCGACTTGTGGTAATTTGTGATGGACTAGTTGGAGCACCCCTGCAGGGTTAAATATTTTGGAAAGCCGTGCCCGCAGTTATGTGGCAACGTGGAAACTTTGTTTAACACTGGTTCTAGATAACTTGAAGTTAACTTAATTAAAATATGCCAACTATGTGCGTAACCGTGACTATCTCTTTAGCAAGTTCTTTCTCCGATCGAGGACACGGTGGGGTTATGTCTGACGCAGGTAGGTGTTCAGGATCATTCATTTGATCATCAGTAGTTACGTCCACTATGCGTAGATCTTCGCCCTCTTATTTCTTGTACTCGTAAGTTTAGCCACCAAATATATACTTAGCCGCTGCTGCAACCTCACCACTTAACCATGCCTCACCCATTAAGCTTTGCTAGTCTTGATACCTTTGGAATTGAGATTGCTGAGTCCCCTGTGGCTCACAGATTACTACAACACCAGTTTCAGGTACAGGTAAAGGTTACTTGACGCGAGCGCGTTGATTGTTCATTTGGAGTTGCTTCTTATTCTTCTTCTTCATCGATCTAGGATGGGTTCCAAGCCGGTAGCCTGGGATAGCAAGGATGGACGTCATCCTTATTTTTCTCGTTTGTTTTCGTCCGTAGTCGGACCCTGCTCTTACTCTTGATGATTATGTACTGTACTGTTGTGACTCTGATGTAGCTTGTGCCGAGTGTAAGCCAATTCTATTTATATCAAATCTTTTCAGTACATGTACTTGTAACGATATCCATTCTTGCGACACGACGAGATGCGCTTCTATCCCTGACGAGGCCTTGGTGCCAAATTGAGGATAGGGTCGCATCTTGGGCGTGACATTAAGCACCTTTGGTATCCACTCCTCCAGCTCTAGGACACTCAAGAGGTACCTTCGTTGACACTCTTCTGTCGACTCCGTCATCAGCTGCCCAGAGAGACGAGTAGCTCTATACTTTTTGAACTTTTTGTTAAGTTGTTGCCAAAGGGGGATAAATGTATAGATCACTGACTTTGAGAGAGAGGGACAGATAGAGATTTTGACTTTATTTGCTCTCATTTGGTTTTAAAACTTTGGTCTTTTGGATGTCTTTATCTCGTTATCTGTGTCCGATCATACGCTTTGCTTGGTTGATGCTACGTTATTATCTTTTAGCTACTTATGTGATGATCATTCACTTATCTTGTTGGTGTCATGTGCATTACAATTCATTCTTATCTTGTATGCGCAACACCATGATGTATGTGACATGGAAGAGTGACCCATGATCCTAATCGATTGTGCATTGGCATTCAAACGATAAATTCAAATAATGCACGGGGAGCTCTTGCTTTTCACATACTTCTCAAAGCATCAATGCTAATCATTGATTATATCTTTTGTCGAAGCTTTGATCTATATGTTATCATCAATTACAAAAAAAGAGGAGATTGAAAGCACAATTGCTCCCTAGGGTGGTTTTGACAATTTATCACGACATATGCATCATTGGACTAATATGTTTTCCCAAGTATATTTCAGAAAAGTTCAAAAGATACTATGGCTAAAGGCTTATGTGGAGATGCCCCTTGATGGAAGAAAGGAATACGATTGGCTCAAGCTTCAAGCTAGAAGACTCTTTATTTTATATTTGTGAGAAATCACTTTTGAGTCCATAGGAAAGCCAATACTATTAAAAGGGGATGAGGTAGTAAAATGAACTGATTGCTCAAGTGCTCAAAGTTAGCCACCAAAATACTCAGTCATTTTTCCCACATAACCATTTTGTCCAATTCCACATACTCAAATTCGGTGTCACCAACTTTCTTATTTTGGACCCACCGAGTTTTACCTCACACAAAAACCCTAGCCATTCCCACCAAATCGGTGCAACCGAATCCATATCGGTGGTACCAAGTTCAGGGTGACCAACTGTCTGTTGCCTCGGTACACAAAATCAGAATTTCTGAGTTTGATTATCGGTGCCACCGAGTTTGGCGATCTGATCGTGAGCCACCTTTTCTATGCCACTGAGTTGTGTATATCGGTCCCACCGAGATTCAAAAGTTACTTCCTTTGTGTGAATCAACACCACCGAGTTTATGACTTCGGTGTCACAGAGTTTTCCACTTTAGGTGTAACAATTGGATTTTGGGTGTTGCCTATATATACCCCTTCACTCACCTCTCACTCGTGGGACAAGCACTCAGAACACACACCTCATTGCGAGATCCATTTTCTGAGAGAGAACCACCTACTCATGTGTTGAGACCAAGATATTCCAATCCAATCATTTGGAACTTGATATCTAGCTTCCTCAATCTGCTTTCCACCAAATCAATCTCTCCTACCCATGCCTATCCTATGAGAGAGTGATTTTGTGTTGAGGATACTATCTTTAGAAACACAAGAGCAAGGAGTTCATTGATCTACCACATCTATTACCTTTTGGAGGGTGGTTCCTCCTAGACTGGTTAGGTGTCGCTTGGAAGCCTCCTACTTCGTGTTGTGGAGTTCAACCAAGATGTTTGTAAGGGCAAGGAGATCGCCTACTTCATGAAGATCTACCATGCTTATTCGTGGACCCCTTATGGGTGGAGCCCTCCGTGGACTCTCACAGCTGTTACCAAACGTGGGTTGAAGTCTTCACTAACATGGACGTACGATAGCACCTCCTATCGGAACCTCATGCGTTCGATCTACCTTACTCCTTAAATTTACACCTGCATGGTTTACTTTCCGCTGCTACACTCTTAGAACTCCATGTGTAGGGTGTACTTGACTTGATATAACTGCCAAAGCTGCCTTAGAACTAAAATTGGGAGAAGGCAAAAAAATTATCTTGTCAAGTAGTCTAATCACCCCCTCTAGACATAATTTAGATCCTATATTTGTGGATGCCCCATGGCACCTGAAGGTAATATACAAGGATTGCCAAGCAACTAAGCTCGGGGATGCCCCGGAAGGCATCCCCTCTTTCTTCCAATAACCATGTGTAATTTTACTTGGAGCTATATTTTTATTCGTCACATATCATGAGTATTACTTAGAACGTCTTGTATCATTTGTGTCTTTGCTTTGTTTGCTCTTTAGTTTGTCACAATAAACCTTGTTGGACGCACCCCATTTGAGAGATCTAAATTATGCTATGATTTGTTAAAATCTCTCTTTATGCTTCACTGAAATTTTTAAAGCAATAGAATTGCTCAAGTTCTTCAATTATATCCTTTTGAGCATGGTGTGTTGTTATTTTGAAGAAATTTGCTCTCATGATTCACTTAGATTATTTTGAGAGTAGTAGAAATTTTGAAGAAATCCTCTCTTGCTTCACTTACATTATTTTGAGAGTTGAAATTTTTAAAGAAACTTGAGCTCTCGTTCTTCACTTATATTTGTTTGAGAGATTGTTATTTGCAATGGAAATTTGCTTTAAATGAAATTAGTCCCAAAGTGATGATTGTCTAGGAAAGATAAAAAAAAACTTTCATGAAGATCTTTGGATGATAAACTTGATTATTTGCAATAGTTTTGCGTTATGAAGATAGTGATATGTGAGTTATGTTGATGTGTAATTAGGCTTTAATAAGAATATTGGTGTTAAAGTTTGTGATTCCCTATGCTTGCACATGAATTCAATAATTATGCTATGAAATTACATCCTACTTATGTTGCATTATTCAGTGTTAGTTATGTTTAATGTTCACTTATGATGATTTTCGTTCCTTGGTTGGGTGCTTCTCAATCTATTTGCTGGCCTTCACTTGTACTAAGAGGGAACACTGCTTGTGCATTCAAAACCTAAACCCAAAGTTGTGCCAAATAAGTCCACCATATCTACCCATATGCAGTATTTCAACGTTGTTCCAAGTAAATTTGCATGTGCCAACTCTAATGTTCAAAATAAATTTCTGTTTTGTGTGCCCGTACCGCTCATGAAGTGGCAAGGGGTGGCTGGTATCTTCAATATTAAATAGGTTATTGTAAAGATGAGTGTTCGTTCACTTATCATTGCAGTTGAGTATGGCGGTAATAGGGATGCCAGTCTCAAAATGCAAAACAAAGACATTTTATGTTGTCAAATAATTAATTCCTTGCAAATTGTTGGTATGGACGGTACCCTTGGATACGGATAGCCGTGGAATGTGAAAGAATGGTGGAAAAAGGAATAAACTTTATTTTCAGTTTGGGAACCACCTATAAATTGTTTAGCATGGAGCATATTGGAAACTCTTAGTCATTTTCATTGAGAGGAAAAGCATACCACTCAAAAAAATATCTCTAAGTTTTTCACTTTGAGCTCTGGCACCTCTACATATCCCTGCTTACCTCTACAAAGAGCCTATCTGTTTATTTCATGCAATTTTTATTTTGAATTTGAGGCTCCATCTTCTGTTATAACGCACCACCTAAGGAACACCATTATGATACTTGAGCATTGGATGTAGTTAATATTTGCGTGTGTTGCGTGAATGGATCAATCATAGAGCATGATGGGCTAGGGATAATGTTATTTAGCGTTGATATTTTGAAAGACTTGGCTGCTTGTTGATATGCTTGAGTATTGAAATTTCCGTACGAAACTATAGGATATTGCATTGCATCATTGAGACGTCTCCGTCGTATCTACTTTTCCGAACTCTTTTGCCCTTGTTTTGGACTCTAATTTGCATGATTTGAATGAAACTAACCCGGACTAACGCTGTTTTCAGCAGAATTGCCATGGTGTTGTTTTTGTGCAGAAATAAAAGTTCTCGGAATGACCTGAAAATTTACGGAGAATTTTTCTGGAATTAATGAAAAATATCTGCACAAAGATCCACCAGAGAGGGTGAGCCAGTGGGCCACAAGCCCAGACGGCGCGGCCACCCCCTAGGCCACACCAACCAGGCTTGTGGGGCCCACGAGGCTCCACCGCCTCCAAACTCAGATCCATATATTCCCTTTCGTCCGGAAAAAAAATCAAGGAGAAGGATTCATCATGTTTTACAATACGGAGGCGCCGCCACCTCCTGTTCTTCATCTAGAGGGCAGATCTGGAGTCCGTTCTGGGCTCCGGAGAGGGGAAATCGTCGCCATTGTCATCATCAACCTTCCTCCATCGACAATTCCATGATGTTCTTCACCGTTCGTGAGTAATCTCATCGTAGGCTTGCTGGACGGTGATGAGTTGGATGAGATCTATCATGTAATCGAGTTAGTTTTGACGGGGATTGATCCCTAGTATCTACTATGTGTTGAGATTGATGTTCCTACTAATTTGCCATGCTTAATGCTTGTCACTAGTGCCCGAGTGCCATGATTTCAGATGTGAACCTGTTATGTTGTCTCCAATATATGTGTGTTTTAGATCCTATCTTCCAAGTTGTAGTCACCTACTATGTGTTATGACCTGGCAACCCCGGAGTGACAATAGCCGGAACCACTCCCGGAGATGACCATAGTATGAGGAGTTCATGTATTCACCAAGTGTTAATGCATTGGTCCGGTTCTTTATTAAAATGAGAACCTTAATATCCCGTAGTTTCCATTAGGACCCCGCTGCCACGGGAGGGATGGACAATATATGTCATGCAAGTTCTTTTCCCTAAGCATGTATGACTACATACGGAATACATGCCTACATTAGATTCACGAACGGGATCTAGTTACATATCTCTCCGTGTTATAGTTGTTACATGATGAATCACATACGGGATTATATGAATCCTTGGCACTAAGGTACAAACGATAAGATCTTCGTAGAATATGTGGGATCCAATATGGGCATCCAGGTCCCGCTATTGGATATTGACCGAGGAGTCACTCGGGTCATGTCTACATAGTTCTCGAACCCGCAGGGTCTCCACACTTAAAGTTCGACGTTGTTTTATGCGTATTTGAGTTATATGGTTGGTTACTGAATGTTGTTCGGAGTCCCGGATGAGATCACGGACGTCTCGAGGGTTTCCGGAATGGTCCAGAAACGAAGATTGATATATAGGATGACCTCATTTGATTACCGGAAGGTTTTCGGAGTTACCGGGAATGTACCGGGAATGACGAATGGGTTCCAGATGTTCACCGGGGGGGAAACCCACCCCGGGGAAGCCCATAGGACTTGGGGGTGGCGCACCTGCCCTTGGTGGGCAGGTGGGACAGCCCAAGAGGGCCCTATGCGCCAAGGATATAAAATCAAAGAGAAAAGAAAAAAAAGAGGTGGGAAAGGAGAGAAGGATTCCACTTTCCAATCCTGGTTGGACTAGGATTGGAGGAGGACTCCTCCTCCCTTGGTGGCGCAGCCCTGGGGGCTCCTTGAGCCTCAAGGCAAGCCTCCCCTCCCTCCTCCTATATATATGGAGCAATTAGGGATGATTTGAGACAACTTTCCAAGGCAGCCCCACCACATAACTCCACGGTTTTACCTCTAGATCGCGTTTGTGCGGAGCTCGGGCACAGCCCTGCCGATATTAGATCATCAACAACCTCCGGAGCGCCGTTATGCTGCCGGAGAAATCTTCTACCTCTCCGTCTCTCTTGCTGGATCAAGAAGGCCGAGATCATTGTCGAGTTGTACGTGTGCTGAACGCGGAGGTGCCGTCCGTTCGGCACTAGATCGTGGGACGGATCGCGGGACGGTTCGTGGGACGGTTCGCGGGGCGGATCGAGGGACATGAGGATGTTCCACTACATCAACCGCGTTCACTAACGCTTCTGCTGTGCGATCTACAAGGGTACGTAGATCGAAAATCCCGTCTCGTAGATGGACATCACCATGATAGGTCTTCGTGCGCGTAGGAAAATTTTTGTTTGTGGGCGGTGATGCGTAGATGCGTAGATGTCTTCTCGAGTAGAAAACAAAAGTGTTTGTGGGCGGTGATGTGCTTTTTGCTGCCCTCCTTAGTCTTTTCTTGATTCCGCGGTATTGTTGGATTGAAGAGGCTTGGACCGACATTACTCGTACGCTTACGAGAGACTGGTTTCATCGCTACGAGTAACCCCCTTGCTCAAAGATTACTGGCAAGTGTCGGTTTCTCCAACTTTAGTTGAATCGAATTTGACCGAGGAGGTCCTTATATAAGGTTAAATAGCAACTCATATATCTCCGTTGTGGTGTTTTCGTAAGTAAGATGCGATCCTACTAGATACCCATGGTCACCACGTAAAACATGCAACAACAAAATTAGAGGATGTCTAACTTGTTTTTGCAGGGTATGCTTGTGATGTGATATGGCCAACGATGTGATGTGATATATTGGATGCATGAGATGGTCATGTTGTAATAGATAATATCGACTTGCACGTCGATGGTACGGCAACCGGCAGGAGCCATAGGGTTGTCTTTAAACTAACGTTTGTGCTTGGAGATGCGTTTACTATTTTGCTAGGATGTAGCTTTAGTAGTAATAGCATGAGTAGCACGACAACCCCGATGGCGACACATTGATGGAGATCATGGTGTGGCGCCGGTGACAAGAAGATCGTGTTGGTGCTTTGGTGATGGAGATCAAGGAGCACGTGATGATGGACATATCATGTCACTTATGAATTGCATGTGATGTTAATCCTTTTATGCACCTTATTTTGCTTAGAACGATGGTAGCATTATGAGGTGATCTCTCACTAAAATTTCAAGAAGAAATTGTGTTCTCCCCGACTGTGCACCGTTGCTACAGTTCATCGTTTCGAGACACCACGTGATGATCGGGTGTGATAGACTCAACGTTCACATATAACGGGTGCAACACAGTTGCACACGCGGAACACTCGGGTTAAGCTTGACGAGCCTAGCATGTGCAGACATGGCCTCAGAACACATGAGACCGAAAGGTCGATCATAAATCATATAGTTGATATGATTACCATAGGGATGCTTACCACTGAAACTATACTCAACTGACGTGATGATCTGACTTGAGCTAGTGTAAGTGGGTCATGAACCACTCAAATGACTAGAGAGATGTACTTTTTGAGTGGGAGTTTAGCAAGTAATTTGATTAAGTTAAACTCTAATTATATTGAACATAGTCTAAGTCCACTTTGAATATATTTTTGTTGTAGATCATGGCTCACGCGACAGTCACCCTGAATTTTAATACGTTCCTAGAGAAAGCTAAGTTGAAAGATGATGGAAGCAACTTTCTAGACTGGGCTTGTAATCTTAAGTTGATCCTACAAGCTGCGAAGAAGGATTATGTCCTTAATGCTGCGCTAGGAGATGAACCACCCGCTACGGCTGACCAGGATGTTAAGAACGCTTGGTTAACACATAAGGAGGACTACTCAGTAGTTCAATGTGCAGTCTTATATGGTTTAGAACCGGGACTTCAACGTCTCTTTGAGCGTCATGGAGCATATGAGATGTTCCAGGAGTTGAAGTTTATCTTTCAGAAGAACGCCCGGATCGATAGGTATGAGACCTCCGATAAATTCTATGCTTGCAAGATGGAGGAGAATTCGTCTGTCAGTGAACATGTGCTCAAAATGTCTGGGTACTCAAACCGTCTAGCTGAGCTGGGGATTGAACTCCCGCAAGAGGCTATCACTGACAGAATTCTTCAATCACTGCCGCCAAGCTATAAGGGCTTTGTGTTGAACTACAACATGCAAGGGATGAACAAGTCACCCGGTGAGTTGTTTGCGATGCTGAAAGTCGCAGAGTCTGAACTCCGTAAAGAGCATCAAGTGTTGATGGTGAATAAGACCACTAGTTTCAAGAGAAACGACAAAGGCAAGAAGGGTAATTCAAAGAAGAGCGGCAAGCCCGTTGCCAATCCGACGAAGAAACCCAAAGCTGGACCTAAGCCTGAAACAGAGTGCTACTATTGCAAGGGTATGGGTCACTGGAAGCGCAACTGCCCCAAGTATCTGGCTGATAAGAAGGTGGCCAAAGAAAAATCAGGTATATTTGATATACATGTTATTGATGTGTACTTAATCGGCTCTCGTAGTAGTGCCTGGGTATTCGATACCGGTTCTGTTGCTCATATTTACAACTCGAAATAGGAACTGCGGAATAGGCGAAGGCTGGCGAAAGATGAAGTGACGATGCGCGTAGGAAATGGTTCCAAGGTTGATGCAATCGCCGTCGGCACAGTTTCACTTCAGTTATCATCGGTATTAGTTATGAACTTGAATAATTGTTATTTAGTGCCTGCGTTGAGCATGAACATTATATCTGGATCTTGTTTATTGCGAGACGGTTACTCTTTTAAGTCAGAGAATAATGGTTGTTCTATTTCTATGAGTAACATCTTTTATGGTCATGCACCCAATGTGAGAGGATTGTTCATATTGAATCTTGATAGTGATACACATATACATAACATTGAGACCAAAGGAGTTAGAGTTAACAATGATAGCGCCATGTTTTTGTGGCACTGCCGCTTAGGTCATATTGGTGTAAAGCGCATGAAGAAACTCCATACCGATGGACTGTTGGAGTCACTTGACTTTGATTCACTTGACACGTGCGAACCATGCCTCATGGGCAAGATGACTAAAACTCCGTTCTCCGGAACAATGGAGCGTGCCAGTGACTTGTTGGAAATCATACATACCGATGTGTGCGGTCCGATGAGCGTGGAGGCACACGGCGGATATCGTTATTTTCTCACCTTCACTGACGATTTGAGTAGATATGGTTATGTCTACTTAATGAAGCACAAGTCTGAAACATTTGAAAAGTTAAAGCAATTTCAGAGTGAAGTTGAAAATCATCATAACAAGAAGATCAAGTTCCTACGGTCTGATCGTGGGGGTGAATATCTGAGTTTCGAGTTTGGTGCTCACTTAAGACAATGTGGAATTGTTTCACAGTTGACACCGTGTGGAACACCACAGCGTAATGGTGTGTTCGAACGTCATAATCGTACTTTATTAGAAATGGTGCGATCTATGATGTCTCTTACCGATTTGCCGTTATCGTTTTGGGGTTATGCATTAGACACAGCTGCATTCACTTTAAATAGGGCACCATCAAAATCCGTTGAGACGACACCATACGAACTATGGTATGGCAAAAGGCCAAAGTTCTCGTTTCTTAAAGTTTGGGGATGTGATACTTATGTCAAAAAGCTTCAGCCTGAAAAGCTGGAACCCAAAGTGGAAAAGTGCGTCTTCATAGGTTACCCAAAAGAGACAGTTGGGTACACCTTCTATCTCAAATCCGAGGGCAAAGTGTTTGTTGCTAAAAACGGAGCTTTTCTCGAGAAGGAGTTTCTCTCGAGAGAATTGAGTGGGAGGAAGATAGAACTTGATGAGGTTGTCGAACCTCTCATCCCTCTGGATGGTGGCGCAGGGCAAGGGGAAACCCCTGTCGTTGCGACGCCGGTTGAGGAGGAAGTTAATGATGATGATCATGAAACTCCGGTTCAAGTTCCTATCAAACCACACAGGTCGACGAGACCACGTGCTGCTCCAGAGTTGTACGGTAATCCCGTTTTGTCAATCATGTTGTTAGACAACAATGAACCTGCAAATTATGAAGAAGCAATGGTGGGCCCAGATTCCAACAAATGGCTGGAGGCCATGAAGTCCGAGATAGGATCCATGTATGAAAACAAACTGTGGACTTTGGAAGTACTACCTGAGGGCCGCAAGGCCATTCAGAACAAATGGATCTTTAAGAAGAAGACGGACACTCACGGCAATCTGACCGTTTATAAAGCTCGACTTGTGGCAAAGGGTTTTTCACAAGTTCAAGGAGTTGACTACGATGAGACATTCTCACCCGTAGCGATGCTTAAGTCCGTTAGAATCATGTTAGCAATAGCTGCATTTTTCGATTATGAAATCTGGCAGATGGATGTCAAAACGGCGCTCCTTAACGGTTTCCTTAAGGAAGAGTTGTATATGATGCAACCCGAAGGTTTTGTCGATCCTAAGAATGCTAACAAGGTGTGCAAGCTCCAGCGATCCATTTATGGACTGGTGCAAGCATCTCGGAGTTGGAACAAACGCTTTGATGAGGTGATCAAAGTATTTGGGTTTATACAAGTGGTTGGAGAATCTTGTATTTACAAGAAAGTGAGTGGGAGCTCTATGGCGTTTCTAATATTATATGTGGATGACATATTGCTGATCGGAAACAACGTAAAGTTTTTGGAGAGCGTAAAGGATTACTTGAATAAAAGTTTCTCTATGAAGGACCTAGGAGAAGCTGCTTACATACTAGGCATTAAGATCTACAGGGATAGATCGAAACGCCTGATAGGACTTTCACAAAGCACATACCTTGATAAAGTTTTGAAGAGGTTCAAAATGGAATAGTCCAAGAAAGGGTTCTTGCCGGTTTTACAAGGTACGAGATTGAGTAAGACTCAGTGCCCAGCAACTGATAAGGATAGATAGCATATGAGCACCGTCCCCTATGTTTCAGCCATAGGTTCTATCATGTATGCAATGTTGTGCACTATACCGGACGTTAGCCTGGCCATAAGTATGGCAGGCAGGTTCCAGAGTAATCCAGGAGTGGATCACTGGTCGGCGGTCAAGAATATCCTGAAGTACCTGAAAAGGACTAAGGAGATGTTTCTCGTTTATGGAGGTGACAAAGAGCTCGGCGTAAAGGGTTACGTCGATGCAAGCTTTGACATAGATCCGGACGACTCTAAGTCGCAGACCGGATACGTATTTATTCTAAATGGGGGTGCGGTAAGCTGGTGCAGTTCCAAGCAAAGCGTCATAGCAGATTCTACATGTGAAGCGGAGTACATGGCTGCCTCGGAGGCGGCTAAGGAGGAGTTCATGACAGATCTTGGAGTGGTGCCAAGCGCACTGAATCCAATAACCTTGTTTTGTGACAACACGGGTGCCATTGCCTTAGCAAAGGAACCACGGTTTCACAAGAAGACTAGACACATCAAATGACGCTTCAACCTCATCCACGACTACGTCGAAGGGGAGGACGTAAATATATGCAAAGTGCACACGGATCTGAATGTAGCAGACCCGCTGACTAAACCTCTTCCACGAGCAAAGCATGATCAACACCAGAACTGCATGGGGGTTAGATTTATTACAATGTAATTCGCATGATGATGTGAGGGCTAGATTATTGACTCTAGTGCAAGTGGGAGACTGTTGGAATTATGCCCAGAGGCAATAATAAATATAGTTATTATTATAATTCCTGTATCAAGATAATCGTTTATTATCCATGCTATAATTGTATTGAATGAAGACTTATATACATGTGTGGATACATAGACAAAACACTGTCCCTAGCAAGCCTCTACTTGGCTAGCCAGTTGATCAAAGATAGTCAGGGTCTTCTGATTATATACAAGGTGTTGTTGCTTGATAACTGGATCACGTCATTAGGAGAATCACGTGATGGACTAGACCCAAACTAATAGACGTAGCATGTTGATCGTGTCATTTTGTTGCTACTGTTTTCTGCATGTCAAGTATTTGTTCCTATGACCATGAGATCGTATAAATCACTGACACCGGAGGAATGCTTTGTGTGTATCAAACGTCGCAACGTAACTAGGTGACTATAAAGATGCTCTACAGGTATCTCCGAAGGTTTTCGTTGAGTTAGTATGGATCGAGACTGGGATTTGTCACTCCGTGTGACAGAGAGGTATCTCGGGGCCCACTCGGTAATACAACATCACACACAAGCCTTGCAAGCAATGTGACTTAGTGTAAGTTGCGGGATCTTGTATTACGGAACGAGTAAAGAGACTTGCCGGTAAACAAGATTGAAATAGGTATACGGATACTGACGATCGAATCTCGGGCAAGTAACATACCGAAGGACAAAGGGAATGACATACGTTATTATATGAATCCTTGTCACCGAGGTTCAAACGATAAGATCTTCGTAGAATATGTGGGATCCAATATGGGCATCCAGGTCCCGCTATTGGATATTGACCGAGGATTCACTCGGGTCATGTCTACATAGTTCTCGAACCCGCAGGGTCTGCACACTTAATGTTCGACGTTGTTTTATGCGTATTTGAGTTATATGGTTGGTTAACGAATGTTGTTCGGAGTCCCGGATGAGATCACGGACGTCACGAGGGTTTCCGGAATGGTCCGGAAACGAAGATTGATATATTGTATGACCTCATTTGATTACCGGAAGGTTTTCGGAGTTACCGGGAATGTACCGGGAATGACGAATGGGTTCCGGATGTTCACCCGGGGGGGGGGGGGGAAACCCACCCCGGGGAAGCCCATAGGCCTTGGGGGTGGCGCACCAGCCCTTGGTGTGCTGGTGGGACAGCCCAAGAGGGCCCTATGCGCCAAGGATAGAAAATCAAAGAGAAAAGAAAAAAAAGAGGTGGGAAAGGAGAGAAGGATTCCACTTTCCAATCCTAGTTGGACTAGGATTGGAGGAGGACTCCTCCTCCCTTGGTGGCGCAGATCTTGGTGCTCCTTGAGCCTCAAGGCAAGCCTCCCCTCCCTCCTCCTATATATATGTAGCAATTAGGGCTGATTTGAGACAAGTTTCCAAGGCAGCCCGACCACATAACTCCACGGTTTTACCTCTAGATCGCGTTTTTGCGGAGCTCGGGCGGAGCCCTGCCGAGATTAGATCATCACAAACCTCTGGAGCGCCGTCACGCTGCTGGAGAACTCTTCTACCTCTCCGTCTCTCTTGCTGGATCAAGAAGGCCGAGATCATCGTCGAGCTGTACGTGTGCTGAACGCGGAGCTGCCGTCCGTTCGGCACTAGATCGTGGGACGGATCGCGGGACGGTTCGTGGGACGGTTCGTGGGGCGGATTGAGGGACGTGAGGACGTTCCACTACATCAACCGCGTTGACTAACGCTTCTGCTGTGCGATCTACACGGGTACATAGATCAGAAATCCCCTCTCGTAGATGGACATCTCCATGATAGTTCTTCGTGCGCGTAGGAAATTTTTTGTTTCCCATGCGACGTTCCCCAATAGTTACTGCTGCTGCGGTTACTCTGTTGCTACTGCTGCTACTGTTGTTCCTTGCTACTGCTGTCACTACTTCTTACTTGCTACTTTGTTGTTACTTGACGCAACACTTTATTGGCGCCATTGATACAACAAGTTAGGAATAGTCTTCCGTCAACATACCTTTTCTAGCACTGTTGCTATCATACCACTTTGCTATTGATACTTTGCCTGCAGACACTAATCTTTCAGGTGTGGTTGAATTGACAACTCAGCTGCTAATACTTGAGAATATTCTTTCGCTTCTCTTTGTGTCGAATCAATAAATTTGGGTTGAATACTCTACCCTAGAAAACTGTTGCGATCCCCTACAGTTGTGGGTTATCAATCATCTACAAGTCCATTTGTCCATGATAAAAACAAAAATAATGTGATGAACATGTTTGGCATCATTTCACATCAAAAAAATTGTTTGTATCATTTACCTACTCGAGGACGAGCAGGAATTAACCTTGGTGTTGCTGATAAGTCTCCAACATATCTATAATTTTTTATTGTTCCATGATGTTATATTATCATTCTTGGATGTTTTCTGATCATTTTATAGCAACTTTATTCTGACGCCCTTGATTTGATCGTACGCTAATCATACACGCAAATGCATACGACCAAGCTCAAGGACTCACGGGGAGATATCACAACACAACTCTAGACACACATAAAAACATATAAGCTTCATATTAGAAACCAGGGGCCTCGAGGGCTTGAGTACAGAAGCTCGATAAATACACGGGTCAGTGGAAGCAATGAATATATAAGTACAGACATACGACAAAGAGATGCCTTAGAGAAGGCTAGCACAAATTATACATCGATCGAACGAGGCGAGGCCTCCTCCCTGTGAACCTCCTAAACTACTCCTGGTCGGCAGCGGCCTCCACAAAGTAGTACACACCATCGAAGTAGCAATCGTCATTGGCGGGATACGCCATCTCCTGGGCTCCATCATCTAGTCGCAACAATCGTATCAAGGGGAAAGGGGAGCAAAGCAACAGTTAGTAGTCATCCAAAGTACTCGCAAGACTGACATCAGAACTATACTAAGTATGCATCAGTATCAAAGGAATGGAGTTATATGTGGACTAACTCAAACAATGCGATAATAGAGCGGATGGGCTAGTCCTATCGAAGATTAGAATCTTTAGGGTCTTGCAACAATAGATTAGAGTTGAAGAAGTAACACAATTAATAGTCATATTGTTGCACAATTTTAATTAAGGTCACACCACGAGATTCTTCCTCGACTCCCTACGAGAAAGCAATCCCGGAGTAAACATTCAAGTTAAGTAATAGTTGTAGTTATATAAGATCAGGGCACAACTCCAAGTCGTCCTGTAACAATGGACACAACTATTTGAATAATTAATTTTCATCCCTACAGGGTGCACCATAGTACCGAGGACGCTTGATAAACTCTGGCCGGACACACTTTCCTGGGTCATGCCTGGCCTCGGAACATCAACACGTCGCAGCCCTGCCTAGGCTCAACAAAGAGGCCAGATCGCACGTCTAAATCCTAAGCATGCAGGGGTCATGGGCCCATCACCATTTGCGCTCCTGCATGATGCAAGGGCGGCTGATGTTAGTCCTCGTACCTCTTATACAAGAACGATGCTTATCCAGGCCACTAGGGCGTGCGTTGCTCCATTGCTACCGTCTGAGGAGCTTCGGCTGATACCACAACGTCGAGAACACATAACTCATCCCACGTGAAGGTTAGTTCGAAAACGTCTCCCGACCAACTAAGATCAAATACCCAAACCATTAGCATTTTATTAATCTCGAGGGTGTGTGGCAAGGGCTATAATGCCCGGCCACGCCTTGTCATATTCTCGCGGGAATCCACCCGCAACACAACATTCATCAAGTTCCCACTAACAATATTAAGTAACTATGCGACTAAAACATTAGAGGAATCTGAGGTATCACCATCGATGGAGTCCGAACGATGTAACTGTCAAGGTGGCCAAGGAGGAATCACCCTCGCTGGACCACGATTGGGGGGTTATACGATAGAGTCGTTATCGGAGGTGGTGAAGCAGGAATCACCCTCCATAAACCACCACCGATTAACTATACTACAACACTAACACTAACATGTGACGGGTCTTGGCTCGTCGATCAAATGGTCGAGACTTGGTGATAAAGCGAGGCAACTGGGCAAAGGGGTAAAAGGGTATCACTGCTCCACCTATACTAAGCAGTTTAAAGTGCGATCGACTAAAGTATCAGTTCATCAAAAACATGATATGCATCACAATAGGAGCTATCTACAACAGCACCAAAATCTAATGCAAGCATGAGGGAGAAAGAATAGGCGATATCGGAATGATCGAAGGGGGTTTGCTTGCCTTCTTGCTCTGCGGCAAAGGGCTGGTCGTCACGAGGGTAGTCATACCCTGCAACAACGTCAGTCTCAGGGTCTTCCAGTAAGAAGAGGGACAGGAAACAAATAATATAAAGCACAAATGAAACACGATGCATGACATGACAATATGCATGGCTAGGCATGAGCTAACGCGGTATTATACGTCGTGGATGGATCTGGAAAATATCTGACGATATTTCTTGGGTTTCTAGATCCTACGGGACAGGCGAAAACGATGGGAAAGTTCCATGTTCGCTATGATAGGGACGCGTGATAGACGAATAGGGAGCGTATCCCGGTTCGTCTCATTTTTCTGATCAACTTTCATGTATAAAATATTTTTGACGGATTATGGATTATTTTATATTAGTTTTTAAAGTTTTATTAAGTGTTTAAGAATTAAATAGATTTAATTAAATTCAATAAATAGTTATCACATCAGCATGATATCATGCTGACATCAACCGTGAACAGTCTTAGTTGACTAGTCAATTTGACCAGTGGGTCCCACATGTCATACTCACATTCTAAATTCAGATTTAATAATTAATTGACAAATTTAATTAGCAGGTGGAACACACGTGTCATTCTCTAATTAGGTTAATTAATTAGCAAAATTAAATCAATAGGTTTAATTAGTTGTTAATGGGGTGGACCCACATGTCATTCCCACATAAACTTAACAGAGTGTTAAGATTATCTAATTACTCTAATCCAGTTAACTAATTAATTAATTAATTAACTAAACAATTATTTTAATTATATATATATATATATATTCCTTTTTTAAACGTTTTTAGGGGGGCACTTGTCATTGTGTGATTGGGAGGGGGATTAGCCCCAATTCAAGTAACACGGGGGGTTTAACCCCCACTGCCAAATCACAAAGAGGTGGGCGTCTGGGTCGAGGCCCAAGGTGACGATGACCGGCGGCGGCCGCAGCCAGCAGTGTGGCGTGGGCGAATGGGGTGCGGCAGCGACGCGACACAGGCACGGGGTCGGCGCGCACGTGCATGCCGGCGTGCGGGGACCAGAGGTGCACGGGGCCGCATTGGCGCAACCGTCGGGGCCAACTGAGGCCAGGCTAGCCGTGGCCAGCGGCGCGTGGAGGCGTACGAGGCGGCACAACGCGGCTGCGATGGCCACATGAGCAGGGAGGCGTGCGAGACGGGGACAGTGGGGAGCAGCGGGAGCGGGTATGGGTGAGCTTGTGATGCGGTGGGGCGGACGGGACATAGCGAGGGGAGAGGGGGGTGTAGGAGCTGCGACCGGGGTCGAGGTGGTTACCGGATCTAGGGGAAGGAGAGGGGGAGGAAAAGGCGAGCAGCCGGGGCCTCACCGGTGAGCAGAGGGGCGACGAGGCTCGGTGAGGCCGGCGTGGGAGAGGCGAGGGAGGTCGGCGGGGGACGGTGGTCCAGTGGTTGGCGGCGACCGGCGGGGGCGCCGGATGTGGATGCGGGGGGTGCCGCCAGGGAGAGGGAGTGAATCGAAGGGAGAGGGAGAAGTGGGTGAGGGATGGGTAGTTTAGGTTTTGCATGGGTTTTTATACCCTAGGCGGCGGGGTGGGCTGGTTTGGGCCGGATTAGGTGGGCCGGTTGGGGTTGGCCCAGTGGAGGGGGTCCTTTCTTTATATTTTTTTTTCTTTTTTCTTTTCCATTTATTTTTCTTTCGGCTGTTTTATTTATTTTGTTTTAGAATATCCCTTTTGAAAAATGGTGGATCTGATCCATTATTTATCTTGCAAATTTTGCACTATCACAAAAAGTTTTGGGAGTCGATAGAATTTATTTGGAATTGATTTAAATAAAAGGCATTTAATAATAAGTTTTAGCCTGTGTGTTAATCTTTTTGAGGCACTAAAGTACTTGGTAAAATGTTGGTTTTAATTTTATAAATAGTTTGCGATTATTTGCAACCAAAGCATGATTTTAATTTAAAGTTTGCCGAACTTTTATATCCACTATTGAAATGAATTTGAATTGCAAAATAAATTTGAATCAGAGTTTGATTCCTATCGTGACCATAACTGGATTAGCAAAAGCATTAGCTAAATCTTGGCCATCACTCTAGCTTAATTACAATGATTACTGTAGCATAATCCGGGGATGTCATATTTACATCATTTTTGGGACTAACCTATTGACATAGTGGCTAGTGACAGTTGCTATTTTCTGCTGTTTTTACCTTCGTAGAAAATCAATATCACGTGAAGTCCAAATGCCATGAAACTTTAGGAAGATTTTTTTGGACGAGAAGGAAACTTGGGAGCCAAGAATGAGTCGTAGACGAGGCCGAGTTAGCCCACTAGACACCAGGGCGCGCCTAGTTTCCTTAGCATGGCCTGGTGTCTAGTGGGGGCCCTCGGGGGTCTCCTCCATCGCGTGTGAGCTCTATAAATATCCCAATTTTAACAAAAGCTTGGAGGAGTCGACAAAAGATCATTCCAGCCGCCGCAAGTTCCAGAAGCCACATAATCCAATCTAGAGCTCGTTCCAGAGAGGAACACGATCATGGAGGGGTTCATCATCCTCATTAGTGCTCCTCTGATGATGCGTGAGTAATTCATATAAGAGCTATGGGTCCGTAGGCAGCATCTAGATGGATTTTTCTCTCGTTTTGTTTCTCAGTACAGTTGGCTCTTGGAGATACATGCGATGTAACTCTTTCTTGTGCGGTGTGTTTGTTGGGATCCGATGAATTGTGAGTTTATGATCAGATGTACGAATTAATATTAATTCTTGATTAATAAAGCCTCATATTTCATGTCCGATATTTGGCTTTTGTCTGGCCAACCTGATCTTTTAACTTGCAATGGAAAGATGTGCTTTGTGATGGGGTCGATCTTGTGGTCCCCAATCTCACTGACAGAAAGAGACATGACACGCATGTATTGTTGCTATCAAGGATAAAACGATGGGGTCTATTACTACGTGAATATATCTTGTCTACATCATGTCATTGTTCATAAGGCATTAGTCCGTTTCTCCATGAACACAATACACTAGATGCATGCCAGATATCGGTCGATGTGTGGAGTAATAGAAGTAGATGTAGGCAAAAGTCGGCCTATTTTCTTGGACGTGATACCTATATAAATGATCATTGTCTTGAACGTCATAATTAGTTGATCTTCTATCAATTGCCCAATAGTAACTTTTCTACCCACCTTTTGCTATTTTCTCTAGAGAAGCCACTAGCGAAAACTACGGCCCCGGGGTCTACTTCACATCATCTATTTTCTATCTCTACTTTGGTATTTGTGTTTCTATTTTATTTGCCCTATTATTTTCAGATCTATATTATCAAAAAAAAAACAAAATACCTTGTTGCATTTCATTTGCTATCACTTTTATTTGCGAGGATTTGCTATTTTTGTGCAGGCACCACTTACATAATCTTGTGGATCTTCCTACTAGATTGATACCTTGGTTTCATAACTGAGGTAAATACTTGTCGTCGTTGTGCTACATCACCCTTTAAGCTCGGAGTGAAACCAATGCAATCATCAAGGAGTCACATTCCAAAAACAGTCATTTGCGAGTGTTGCCTCATTTTTCATTTTAAAAGAATATGAAAATCAAGTACATTGCAAACAGTTCATGATTATGAATCATGTGTGATGTAGTATAAAATATCTTGGGCCAATCCTCATATATGGCTTACCCCAGAAGCCTCGTTGGCTACAATCCACCACCGGCGCGTCAACAACACTTGCTCCATAATCCTATTTTACCGTTCAATTCTTGTATCTGAAAGATGGGTACATCGACCCACGTAATGAAGGCAACTTCATTGGCTAACTTCGGACCAAGCACATTCGTAGATGTTGCTGCCGCCAAGTCAGCTCCAACAATTGCCCTGTCGAAGACTTCGTCCGTTCTAATGGAGGTTGTGAGCACACTCACGACGGTTGTGGCCGCGATATCAAATGGCGAGAACGGCAGAACAACTGTCCCTTCCTCGGCTATCGATGTAGCCTGGATGGTGGCTACCCACACACGTGACGAGACCACCCACGCCCAGCTCGTGTCGGTCACCGCACAAATTTTGGTGGCCTTCTTCAATATGGATCGACAACCCATGTCCAAAGAGTTGGCAATCACCGAGAGCGCTAATGACCCACAAGTGTAGGGTATATATCATAGTACTTCCGATAAGTAAGAGTGTCGAACCCAACGAGGAGCAGAAGGAAATGACATGCGGTTTTTAGTAAGGTATTCTCTGCAAGCACTGAAATTATCGGTAACAGTTAGTTTTGTGATAAAGTAATTCATAACTGGGAGCGAGCAAAAAATGTAACAAAGGTGCAGCAAGGTGTCCCAATACTTTTTGTAGCAAACGACAAGCCTGTACAAAGTATTATATATAGAAAAGTGCTCCCGAGGACACATGGGAATTTCTGTCAAACTAGTTTTCATCATGCTCATATGATTCACGTTTGTTACTTTGATAATTTGATATGTGGGTGGACCTGTGCTTGGGTGCTGCTCTTACTTGGATAAACCTCCCACTTATGATTAATCTCTCTCGCAATAATTCGCA
Organism: Hordeum vulgare subsp. vulgare; assembly: GCF_904849725.1. NCBI lineage: Eukaryota > Viridiplantae > Streptophyta > Magnoliopsida > Poales > Poaceae > Hordeum > Hordeum vulgare. The sequence goes on from NC_058522.1 coordinate 163,756,962, forward strand.
ACTATGAAAGAAGAATTAAGATAAATTTAACCATAGCATGAAACATATGGGTCCAAATCAGCCCCTTACGTAGCAGCGCGTAAACTATGGTTTAAGCTTCTGTCACTCTAGCAACCCATCATCTACTTATTACTTCCCGATGCATTCCCCTAGGCCCAAATAACGGTGAAGTGTCATGTAGTCGGCGTTCACATGACACCAGTAGAGGAGCGACAACATACATCTCATCAAAATATCAAACAGCTACCAAATTCACATGATTACTGATAGCAAGACAATCCCCATGAACTCAGGAACAAACATAATTACTCACAAAGCATATTCATGTTCATAATCAGAGGAGTATTAATAATCATTAAGGATCGTAACATCTACTCTTCCACCAAGTAAACCAACTAGCATCAACTACAAGGAGGAATCAACACTACTAGCAACTCATAGGTACCAATCTGAGGTTTTGAGACAAAGATCGGATACAAGAGATTAACTAGGGTTAGGAGAGGAGATTGTGTTGATGAAGATGTTGATGGAGATTGACCCCCTCTTGATTATATGATCGTTGGTGATGACGATGGCTTCGATTTCCACCTCCGGGAGGGAAGTTTCCCCGGCAGAATAGCTCCGCCGGAGCTCTAGATAGGTTCTACCGAAGTTCCGCCTCAAGACGGCGTCGCTTTGTCCGAAAGTTCTGCAATGATTTTTTCCAGGTCAAAACCCTTCATATAGCAGAAGATGGGCACCGGAGGCTTGCCAGTGGGCCGACAAGCCACAGGGGCGCGACTAGGGGGTAAAGCCGTGCCCAACGGGGTTGTGACCTTCTGGTGGGTCCCGTCTGGTATTTCTTTCGCCCAATATTTTTTATATATTCCAAAACAATTCTCCGTAACCTTTCAGGACTTTTGGAGTCGTGCAAAATAGGTATGTGTTAATTTCTCCTTTTCCAGTTCAGAATTCCAGCTGCCGGCATTCTCCCTCTTCTTTTAAACCTTGTAAAATAAGAGAGAAAAAGTCATAAGTATTGTACCATAATGTGTATTGATATCCCATAATGCAATAAATATCGATACAAAATCATGATGTAAAATGGACGTATCAACTCCCCAAGCTTAGACCTTGCTTGTCCTCAAGCGAAAGCCAAGATCAATAAATATGCCCACATGTTTCGAGATAGAGGTGTCGATAAAATAAAATACGGACATGAAGGCATCATGGTAATATGTAGAACAACAACACATATTGACATATAATTTCTTATGCTAGAGTAAAAATTCATTCACAAGGTAAAATATGAATCAAGAACTCTATTGAGAACTAACAAACTATGATTTCAGTCATTGAAGCAATTCCAATTTATCGCAACATAGGAAAGAGTCAATATAAGAGCTTGTAAAATAAATCCACATACTTAATCATGTTATAGTCTTTCATAATTTCTTGCACCCACGTGGTACCTATGATTTCGAAGTTTCAATCGGACACAGAGAAAGATAGGGGCTTATACTTTTGCCTCCCAACGATTTACCTGCAACAATAATAACTCATGATCACCCACATCCGAGTGGATATATTTGTCTTGATCATTCCCCAACACATGAAGCTTGCCAAAAGATAAAGGCGAAATAAAGGAAATGGTGAAGATCACCATGACTCTTACATAATTGTAAGTACTAGAAAGTAAAGGTAACAGATAGGCCCTTCGTAGAGGGAAGCAGAGGTTGTCATGCACTTTTATAGTTGGATGCGGAATCCCTTAATGCAAAAGAATGTCACTTTATATTCCCCCTTGTGATAAAGAACTTTAATATGCAGTCCGTCGCTTTTATTTCTTTTATGACAAGTTCTTATAAAGCTTATTTTCCTCACTAATAAATAACACACATTTAAAGGGCAATTTTTATTGCTTGCACCGATGACTACTTACTTGAGGGATATTACTCAATCTATAAGTAGGTATGGTGGACTCTCAAGGCAAAACTGGGTTAAAGGTATTAGAATGCACAAGTAGTATCTCTACTTGGTGCGGAAGTCTTTGCCTGATATGGGGTGGAAGCAAGCAACACATGTTGAAGGATCTATAACCATATAACTTCTATTCGGAAATAACCAAACATAACTCACTCTATTGTGTTCCTTGTCCAACATCAACTTCTTAACATATAATATTTTAGTGAGTGTTCACAGTCAAAAAAGATGTCTAAGATAATATACTTATATGTGAACCTCTCTTTCTTTATTACTTCCTTTTAATTGCAACAATGACCAACAGCTTATATGTGAACTCACAACAAATTTCAATCGCCATACTTTTTATATGTGAAGTCATCATTCCCCATAAGATCATTATATACACTCTTTTGCTTTTTTCTATTTCTATTTCTCAAGATCATAGCAAGCAAGAAAATCCCTCAACTGAAAACTACACTTTATTATATAACTCTCATACTTGCTTACATAGGGGGGACATAAAGCAAAACTCAAAACTAGATCACACTAAAACTTTATTCTACTAGATCAAGATATAACCAAAAAGATCGAACGAAGAAAAACCAAGAAAGTAAAAGGTGTGATGGTGATACGATACCGGGGCACCTCCTCCAAGCTTGGCACAAGCTAAGGGAGTGCCCATACCCATGTGTTTAGTTTTCTTTCTTCAGGGGTGGTGATGTTGGAGTTGTTGGTGAGGTTGAAGTCTTGTCCTCCGTCTTCCAAGGAATGGGCTCACCATCGTAAAAAGATGAACGAGTCTTCTGGATCCTCAAGTCTACAGCCAAACTCATTTTCTTAAATTTGTATTCATACTCACAACTTTGGTTTTGAAGGTCATGGATCTGGGCTTGGAGATGCTCGATTTTCTCGTAAATCTTGAAGACGTGATCCCACATGTCCTTGGTGTCTAGCTTGTGCTTATGCATAAACTCCACAATCATCCTGTGATTGGCATTGAGTCTTCATTCCACCATCCCTTGGCACTTGAAGACTTGTTGCTCCATTGTTTCGAGCCATGTCTCCACGTTTCCGGTCTTCTTTGGCCCCTCAACATCATGGATGTGCAGAACCCCATCATGCATCTCAATGGTTTGAGGGTGTTGCAACACCTCCGCAAGGTAGGGGTTGATGACCCTCTCTAAGAACTTGTCCTTCAAAGAACTTGAAGATGTCATGTGGATCTAAATCTGCTTCGGAAACAGCTCAAAACGAAAACAGGAGATATTGTCATGATAAGATGTGTTTTTGTAAGTGACATGCTTTGTGTTTAATTACCCAATAAGCTTTATGTTCTAGCTCTAGAGGTAAGTGACATGCTTTGCCATATACCATTTTATACGGAGACATACCCATAGGGTTTTTGTAAGCGGTTCTATAAGCCCATAATGCATCGTCAAGTTTCTTAGACCAATTCTTTATAGATCAATTAATGGTCTTTTACAAGATCAATTTTATTTCTCTATTGCCCAATTCTACTTGACCACTAGACCGAGGATGATAAGGCGATGCAATTCTATGATTAACATCATACCTAACAAGCAATTTACGAAAAGCACCATGAATAAAGTGTGAACCACCATCAGTCATTAAATATCTAGGGACTCCAAATATAGGTAAAATAACTTCTTTTAGCATTTTAATAGAAGTGTTATGATCAGCACTACTAGTTGGAATAGCTTCTACCCACTTAGTAACATAATCAACAACAAGTAGAATATGAGTATACCCGTTGGACTTTGGAAAAGGTCCCATATAACCAAAACCCCAGACATCAAATGGTTCAATAACAAGAGAGTAGTTCATAGGCATTTCCTGACGTCTACTGATATTACCAATTCGTTGATATTCATCACAAGACAAGACCAACTTACGAGCATCCTTGAAGAGAGTAGGCCAATAAAAACCAGATTGTAGTACCTTGTGTGCAGTTCTATCTCCAGCGTGATGTCCTCCATAGGCCTCGGAGTGACACTTGTGTAGGATCTGTCCCTTCTCATGCTCAGGTACACAACGTCTAATAATACCATCTACTCCTTGTTTATAAAGGTGTGGATCATCCCGAAAGTAATGTCTTAAATCATAGAAGAACTTTTTCTTTTGTTGGTATGTGAAGCTAGGCGGTATAAATTTAGCAACAATGTAGTTAGCACAATCAGCATACCAAGGAGCACTACGTGAAGCATTTGTGACAGCTAATTGTTCATCAGGGAAGCTATCATCAATAAGTAGTGGGTCATTGATACGTCTCCAACGTATCTATAATTTTTGATGGTTTCATGCTATTATCTTGTCAAACTTTGGATGTTTTGCATGCCTTTTATATATTTTTTGGGACTAACTTATTAACTCAGTGCCAAGTGCCCGTTCCTGTTATTCCATGTTTTTTATCCCTTTCAGAGGAGGATTTTGAACAGAGTCCGAACGGAATGAAACTGCAAAAAATATTTATTCCCGAAAATTCCATAAAAAATCACGAGATCATCGAAAGTATTTTTCCGCCGCCGCAAGCTTCTGTCTCCGCAAGATCCCATATGGGGCACGTTCTGGTGCCCTTCCGGAGGGGGATTCGGATACGGAGGGCTTCTTCATCAACACTATGTCCTCTCTGATGATGCGTGAGTAGTTCACCATAGACCTACGGGTCCATAGCTAGTAACTAGATGGCTTCTTCTCTCTCTTGAATCTTCAATACAAAGTTCTCCATGATCTTCATGGATATCTATCCGATGTAATCTTCTTTTGCGGTGTGTTTGTCGAGATCCGATGAATTGTGGATTTATGGTCAGATTATCTATGAATCTTATTTGAGTTTCTTCTGATCTCTCTTATGCATGATTTCATATCCTTGTAATTCTCTTCGAGTTGTGGGTTTTGTTTGGCCAACTAGATCTACGATTCTTGCAATGGGAGAAGTGCTTGGTTTTGGGTTCATACCGTGCGGTGACCTCACCCAGTGACAGAAAGGGTAGCGAGGCACACATCGTGTTGTTGCCATCAAGGGTAAAAAGATGGGGTTTTCATCATTGGTTTGAGATTATCCCTCTACATCATGTCATCTTGCTTAAGGCCTTACTCTGTTCGTCATGAACTTAATACACTAGATGCATGCTGGATAGTGGTCGATGTGTGGAGTAATAGTAGTAGATGCAGAAATTACGGTCTACTTGTCTCGGACGTGATGCCTATATGTATGATCATTGCCTTAGATATCGTCATGACTTTGCACAGTTCTGTCAATTGCTCGACAATAATTTGTTCACCCACCTTGATATTTTCTATTTTGAGAGAAGCCTCTAGTGAACACTATGGCCCCGCGTCTACTCCACACCATATTTTCAGCCTTACTCTTTTTCTACATTGCACTTTCCGCCTTCAGATCTCACTTTGCAATCAATCTTGAAGGGATTGACAACCCCTTTAAAGCGTTGGGTGCAAGCTCTTTTGTGTTTGCGCAGGTACTCCGGACATGACAAGATTCTCCTACTGGATTGATACCTTGGTTCTCAAACTGAGGGAAATACTTACTGCTCCTGTGCTGCATCACCCTTTCCTCTTCAAGGGAAAAACTAACACAAGCTCAAGAGACGACAGAAGGATCTCTGGCACCATTGCCGGGGAAGGACTTTTGTTGCCGTAGCAGAAGAATTTATGGCGCCGTTGCCGGGGAGAATCAAGTCAAGAATAGCCTCCCGTCAACGTGCCAATTGCTGGCACCGTTGCCGGGAAGGATCAAGTCTAGAACTCATCCAAGTAGGTGTCGCAAACTCATCTCTTGCATTGACTTTGTTTTCCAGTTGCCTCTCGTTTTTCTCTCCCCCACTTCACCAATTTTCGTTTTTCATTTGCCTTTTTCCGTTCGCCTTTTTGTTCGCCCGTTTTCTCGCTTGCTCTTTGTTCGCTTGTGTGCATGCTTGCTTGCCGAAGTCACCATGAATGAAAACACCAAACTATGTGACTTCTCGAATACTAATAATAATGATTTCATTAGTACTCCGATTGCTCCCGCCACTAGTGTAGAGTCATACGAAATCAATGCCGCTTTGCTGAATCTTGTTATGAAAGAGCAATTCTCCGGCCTTCCTAGTGAAGATGTCGCATCCCATCTCAATACCTTCATTGAGCTTTACGATATGCAAAAGAAGAGAGATGTGGATAATGATGTGATTAAATTGAAGCTTTTTTCCTTTCTCATTGCGAGATCGCGCAAAAACTTGGTTTTCTTCTTTGCCCAAAAATAGTATCGATTCTTGGGATAAGTTTAAAGATGCTTATATATCCAAGTATTTTCCGCCGGCTCAGATTATCTCTCTCCGTAATGATATCATGAATTTCAAGCAACTTGATCATGAACATGTTGCACAATCTTGGGAGAGAATGAAATTGATGATTAGAAATTGTCCCGCTCATGGCTTGAGTCTTTGGATGATTATACAAATATTCTACGCTGGCTTGAATTGCGCTTCTAGAAATATCTTGGACTCCACCTCAGGTGGAACGTTCATGGAAATCACGTTAGGGGAAGCCACAAAGCTCCTGGACAATATCATGACAAACTACTCTCAGTGGCACACTGAAAGGTCACCTACTAGTAAGAAGGTACATGCTATAGAAGAAATTAACTCGTTGAGTGCTAAGATGGATGAGTTAATGAATTTGGTTCCTAGTAGAAGTGATCCTTTGGATCCTAATGATATGCCCTTGTCTTCTTTGATTGAGAGTAGCAACGCTAGCTTGGACGTTAATTTTGGCCTTTTCCTAGTAACTCCTCTAATAACTTTGGCAACTCCTACAACAATACCAATGGAAATTACAATAGATTACCCTCTGATCTAGAGAGTAATATCAAGGAGTTCATCAACTCGCAAAAGATTTTCAATGCATCCATAGAGGAAAAACTACTCAAAATTTACGATTTGGCTAAGAGCATTGATAGAATGTCTAGTGATGTTGATGCTTTGAAAGTTAGATGCGCTCCTCCCAAGATCAATATGGATGAAACTTTGAAAGCTATGCGTGTTTCCATGATTGAGAGCAAAGAAAGAACTGCCCAAATTCGTGCTAGACATGAATGGCTTAAAAAGGCGTGTTCTCGTGATAAGAATCACAAAGATCTTAAAGTGCTTGGTGTGACTCCCATTGAATCTCTGTTTTCTTGTGTCAAACCTAATGATTATGGGGCTGGATATGAATCCACTTTGGTTGAAAAGTGCCCCAATGATTCGGAGTCCATCTATCTTGATGCTAAAAGCATTGAAAGTGGAGTAGAAGATATTAAAACTTTGAGTAGTAATGAAATTACTAATATGGATTTCAAGGAATTCAATTATGATAGTTGCTCCTTGATTGAATGCATTTCCTTGATTCAATCCATGTTGAACTCTCCATACACTTATAGCCAAAACAAGGCCTTTACCGATCATATCATCGAAGCTATGATAAAATCTCTTGAAGAGAAACTTGAATTGGAAGTATCTATCCCTAGAAAGCTTCATGATGAGTGGGAACCTACCATCAAAATCAAAATCAAAAACTATGAATGCAATTCTTTGTGTGATTTGGGTGATAGTGTTTCCGCGATTCCAAAGTCCTTATGTGATGTTCTGGGTTTTAATGAGATTGAAGAGTGTTCTCTTAACGTGCATCTTGAGGATTCTAGTGTCAAGAAACCCATGGGAAGTATCAATGATGTTCTCATTATTGCAAATACGAACTATGTACCTGTGGATTTCATTGTGCTTGACATTGATTGCAATCCTACATGCCCTATTATTCTTGGTAGACCTTTCCTAAGGACTATCGGTGCTATCATCGATATGAAGGAAGGGAATATTAGATTTAAATTTCCTTTAAAGAAGGGCATGGAACACTTTCCTAGAAATAAAATAAGATTGCCTGATGAATCCATGACGAGGGCCACTTATGGTTTGAGCACCAAAGACGACGATACGTGATTCTATCGCTTTTATGCCTAGCTAAGGGCATTAAACAATAGCGCTTGTTGGGAGGCAACCCAATGAATTTATCTTTTTTCTTTCTGCTTTGTGGCATCCACACCATCATAATTCTGTTGTGATAGTGTTTTTTGTGTTTCTTTTTGTGTTTGAGCCAAGCAAAAACTTTGTGACTAGTCTTGGTGATGGTTGTTTGATCCTGCTGGAAAAAGACAGAAACTTTTCACTCACGAGATGATTTTTAATTTTTATTAAGAAAGAGATTTTGAGTTGATTCTTTTTTCCGCTGGTTTATATGCCTTTTTCCCAGGCAGTCGTAATTTTTCAAATTGTTTGAGGTACCAGAAGTATACGAAGTATACGTATTGCTACAGACTGGTCTGTTTTTGACAGATTTTGTTTTTGTTGAGTTGGTTGCTTGTTTTATGAAACTATGGTTAGTATCGGGCTGTACTAGCCATGGAAAAGTGAGAATAAAGTAGCCCAACACTAATATAGATGGAATTCACGTTTTCTACAGTACCAAAAGAGGTGGTAGTTTGTTTTCTTGTGCTAATGTTATCACGAGTTTCTGTTTAAGTTTTGTGTTGTGAAGTTTTCAAGTTTTGGGTGATGTTCTCATGGACAAAGAGATAAGGAGTGGAAAGAGCTCAAGCTTGGGGATCCCCAAGGAATCCCAAGAAAAATTCAAGGACACCAAAAACTCTAAGCTTGGGGATGCCCCGGGAAGGCATCCCCTCTTTCGTCTTCAATGCATCGGTAACATTACTTGGAGCTATATTTTTATTCACCACATGATATCTGTTTTGCTTGGAGCGTCTTGTATCGTAGGAGTCTTTTCTTTTTGTTGTTTCACAATCATCCTTGATGCACACCTTTTTGAGAGAGAGAGACATGCACTCATTGCGATTTTGCTAGAATGCTCATAGTGCTTCGCTTATATCTTTTGAGCTAGATAATTTTGCTCTATGTGCTTCACTTATATCTTTTAGAGCACGGCGGTGCAGAACTTGGTAGTTGGCTTATTCTATGAAAGTAGTCCCAAAGGTGATAGTTACCCAAAGAGGATGCAAAAACCTCCATCTTCATGTGCATTGAGTAGAAAGAGAAGTCTTGATTCCTCTCAATTAGTTTTGAGACGTGGATTTGGTAATACGAAGAGCTATGTTAGTAGGGTATTGTGAATCTAGAAGTACTTGTGTTGAAGTTAGTGATTCCCGTAGCATGCACATATGGTGAACCGCTATGTTAGGAAGTCAGAGCATAATTGATCTATTGATTGTCATCCTTTGTTTTGAAGTTGGGATCGCGCGATGGTTAACACCTACCAACTCTGCCCCTAGGAGTATGCATTTAGCACTTTGTTTCGATTACTAATAAAAACTTCCGCAACAAGTATGTGAGTTCTTCATGTTTAATGTGAGTCCATGGTATAGATGCACTTTCACCTTTCACCATTGCTAGCCTCTCTAATGTCGCGCAATTCTCGCCGGTACACAAACCCACCATATGCCTTCCTCAAAACAGCCACCATACCTACCTACTATGGCATTTTCATAGCCATGCCGAGATATATTGCCATGCAACTCCCACCGTTCCGTCTCATGACTTGTGTTGTCACTCTCATATTTCCATTGGATGATCGTAAGATAGCTAGCGAGATGTTTCAACGTCATACGCCAAGCTAGATCGTTGCACATCCCGGTACACTGCCGGAGGCATTTCCTATAGAGTCATCATCGTTCTAAGCTTTGAGCTGTGAGTAAATAAAAGTGTGATAATCATCATTATTAGAGCATTGTCCCGTGTGAGGAAATAAAAAATAGAGGCCAAAGAGCCCCAAAAAAAGGGGAGAAGAGGCCTAAGAGCCCAAATAAAAAAAGAGAGAAGAAGAGAGAAGGGACAATGCTACTATCTTTTTCCACACTTGTGCTTCATAATAGCACCATCTTCTTCATGATTGAGAGCTTCTAGCTTTGTCACCACCATATGCTAGTGGGAATCTTCATTATATAACTTGCCTTGTATATTCCAATGAAGGGCTTCCTCAAAATTGCCCTAGGTCTTCGTGAGCAAGCAAGTTGGATGCACACCCACTAGTTTTCCTTTTAAGCTTTCACATACTTATAGCTCTAGTGCATCCCTTGTATGGCAATCCCTACTCATTCACATTGATATCTATTAATGGGCATCTCCATAGCTCTTTGATACGCCGAGTCAATGTGACCATCTCCTCCTTTTTGTCTCACAACCACCACCACACTCTATTCCACCTATAGTGCTATATCGATGGCTCATGCTCATGTATTGCGTGATAGTTATAAAAGGTTTGAGAAAGTAAGAGTGCGAAAACAATTACTTGGCCAATACCGGGGTTGTGCATGATTTACATTAGTTGTGTGAGGATGATGGAGCATAGCGATACTATATGATTTTGTAGGATAACTTTCCTTGGCCTTGTTATTTCGAAAGTTCATGATTACCTTGCTAGTTTGCTTGAAGTATTATTGTTTCATGTCAATACCAAACTATTGTTTCGAATCTTACGTATCTGTACATTCATGTCACGTTAAAGAATTTGCAAAGGACACCTATGCTAGGTAGTATTCCACATCAAAAATTCAGTCTTTATCACTTCCCTACTCGAGGACGAGTAGGAGTTAAGCTTGGGGATGCTTGATACATCTCCAACGTATCTATAATTTTTTATGGTTTCATGCTATTATCTTGTCAAACTTTGGATGTTTTGCATGCCTTTTATATATTTTTGGGACTAACTTATTAACTCAGTGCCAAGTGCCAGTTCCTGGTTTTTCCATGTTTTTGACCCCTTTCAGAGGAGGATTTTGAATGGAGTCCAAACAGAATGATACTGCCAAAAATATTTTTTCCGGAACAGAAAAAGATCGGGAAGCCGAAGAATCAAGGCAGGATGCCACCAGGGACCCCACAAACCCTCATGGCGAGGCCAGGGGGAACGCGCCCCCTGGCTTGTGGGCTTCTTGAGCCTCCTTTGCCCTAGGTTTTGCGCCTATATATTCCCTAAAATTCCATAAAAAATCACGAGATCGTCGAAAGTACTTTTCCGCCGCCGCAAGCTTTTGTCTCCGCAAGATACCATCTGGGGCACGTTCTGCTGCCCTGCCGATGGGGGATTCGGATACGGAGGGCTTCTTCATCAACACCATGACCTCTCCGATGATGCGTGAGTAGTTCACCATAGACCTACGGGTCCATAGCTAGTAACTAGATGGCTTCTTCTCTCTCTTGGATCTTTAATACAAAGTTCTCCATGATGTTCATGGAGATCTATCAGATGTAATCTTCTTTTGCGGTGTGTTTGTCAAGATCCGATGAATTGTGGATTTATGATCAGATTATCTATGAATCTTATTTGAGTTTCTTCTAATCTCTCTGATGCATGATTTCATATCCTTGTAATTATCTTCGAGTTGTGGGTTTTTTTTGGCCAACTAGATCTATGATTCTTGCAATGGGAGAAGTGCTTGGTTTTGGGTTCATACCGTGCGGTGACCTCACCCAGTGATAGAAGGGGTGGCGAGGCACGCATCGTGTTGTTGCCATCAAGGGTAAGAAGATGGGGTTTTCATCATTGGTTTGAGATTATGCCTCTACATCATGTCATCTTCCTTAAGGCGTTACTCTGTTCGTCATGAACTCAATACACTAGATGCATGCTTGATACCAGTCGATGTGTGGAGTAATAGTAGTAGATGCAGAAAGTACCGGTCTACTTGTCTCGGACGTGTTGCCTATATGTATGATCATTGCCTTAGATATCGTCATGACTTTGCGCGGTTCTATCAATTGCTCGACAGTAATTTGTTCACCCACCGTGATATTTGCTATTTTGAGAGAAGCCTCTAGTGAACACTATGGCCCCGGGTCTACTCCACACCATATTTTTAGCCTTACTCTTTTTCTTCGTTGCACTTTCCGCCTTCAGATCTCACTTTGCAATCAATCTTGAAGGGATTGACAACCCCTTTAAAGCGTTGGGTGCAAGCTCTTTTGTGTTTGCGCAGGTACTCTGGACTTGACGAGATTCTCCTAATGGATTGATACCTTGGTTCTCAAACTGAGGGAAATACTTACTGCTCCTGTGCTGCATCACCCTTTCCTCTTCAAGGGAAAAACCAACGCAAGCTCAAGAGACGACCAAAGGATCTCTGGCACCATTGCCGGGGAAGGACTTTTGTTGCCGTAGCAGTCATCAAGAACATTCTCTAGTCTAGACAAGTTATCTGCTACGGGGTTATCAGCGCCCTTTCTATCAATAATATGCAGATCTAATAAGTCTAGGTTCAGCACCTTTCTTTTCCATATGTTACTTAATAGCAGCATGATCAGTGTGAACAATTACTTTGGAATCAACAATATAAGTTCTAAACGTATCGCAAGAAAACACAACAGCTAAAAATTCATTTTCACTCATAAAGTAGTTTTTTGAGCACTGTCTAGAGTTTTACTAGCGTACTAGATGCCATTTAATTTCTTATCAACTCATTGCCCTAGAACAGCAGTAACAGCATAATCACTTCCATCACACACAATTTCAAAGGGTAGGTTCCAATCAGGTGGTTGAACAATAGGTGAAGTGATCAAGGCTCTCTTAAGAATTTCAAATGCTTCTAGACAATCATCATAAAAAACGAATGGAACATCCTTTTGCAAAAGATTAGTGAGAGGCTTAGAAATCTTAGAGAAGTCTATATTAAATCTCCTATAGAAACTAGCATGACCAAGGACACTTCTTATACCTTCGATATCTGTTGGACACCACATTTTTTCAATAGCATCAACTTTAGCTTTATCCACTTCAATACCTCTTTCGGAGATTTTGTGTCCCAAGACAATGCCTTCATTAACAATAAAGTGGAACTTCTCCCAATTCAAGACAAGATTAGTTTCTTCACATCTCTGCAGAACTCGATCAAGGTCGCTCAAGCAATCATCAATAGAAGTTCCATAAACGGAAAAATCATCCTTGAAAACCTCGTCAATCTTTTAACAGAAGTCAGAGAATATAGCCATCATACATCTTTGAAAGTTAGTAGGTGCATTGCATAAACCAAAAGGCATACGTCCATAAGCAAAGGTATTGAAGGGGAAAGTAAAAGTGGTCTTCTCTTGATCCTCTTTGGACACATGTGTTTGAGAGAAACCAGAATAACCGTCTAGAAAGCAAAAATGTGTATATTTGAATAGTCTTTCTAGCATTTGATCAATAAAAGGTAGCGGGTAATGATATTTCCTAGTAGCTTTATTTAATTTCCTGAAATCAATTACCATTCTATATCCTGTAACAATTCTTTGTGGGATCAATTCATCTTTATCACTGGGAACAACGACAATACCTCCCATTTTAGGGACACAATGAACGGGACTAACCCATCTACTATCAGCAATAGGATAAACTATACCTGCCTCGAGAAGCTTTAGTATTTCATTTCTTACCACTTCCTTCATTTTAGGATTTAATCATTGTTGGTGATCAACAACTGTTTTAGCATCAGGCTCCATATTGATTTTGTGCTGACATAGAGTGGGACTAATACCCTTAAGATCATCAAGAGTATATCCAATAGCAGCGCGGTGCTTCCTCAAAGTTTTCAATAATCTCTTTTCTTCATGCTCTGAAAGGTTGGCACTAATAATAACATGATATATGTCCTTTTCATCAAGATAAGCATACTTCAGAGTATCAAGTAATTGTTTAAGCTCAAACACGGGAGCACCCTTGGGTGGAGGAGGATCCCAAGTATTTCAATAGGTAGGTTATGTTTCAAAATAGGTTGTTGATCAAAGAAAATCTTATCTATTTCATTCCTTTCATTGATATGCATATCATTTTCATGGTCTAGCAAATATTGTTCGAAGGGATCGGTAGGATATACAAGGATAGAAGCGAGACCAATAATTTCATCTCTACTAGGCAATTCTTTGTCATGGGGTTGTCTAGGAAACTTAGAGAAATTGAACTCATGAGACACATCCCCAAAACTTACAGTAACAGTTTCTTTGTCACAATCAATCTTAGCATTAACAGTATTCAAGAAGGGTCTACCAAATATAATGGGACAAACATCATCTTGTGGGGAACCAAGAACAAGAAAATAAGTAGGATACTTTATTTTCCCACACAAGACATCAACATCTCTAACAATCCCAATAGGTGCAATAGTATCTCTATTAGCAAGCTTGATGTAACATCAATTTCTTCTAATTCAGCTGGTGCAATATCATTCATAATTTCTTTGTATAAGGTAAAGGGAATTGCACTCACACTAGCACCCACATCACATAAGCCATGATAAGAATGATGTCCTATTTTAACAGAAACAACAGGCACGCCAACAATAGGTCTATGTTTACCTTTAGTATCTGGTCTAGCAATTCTAGCAGCTTCATCACAGAAATGGATGACATGCCCATCAATATTATCAACCAAGAGATATTTAACCATACCAATATGAGGTTCAACTTTAATTTGTTCAGGAGGTATAGGTATTCTAGTACAACTCTTATGAACCATAGTTAAAGCATTAGCATGATCCTATATTCTAATAGGAAATGGTGGTTTCTCAATATAAGCAGTAGCAATAATAGGATCAGCATTATAAATAATAGTTTCTTTTTCAACTTTAATAGTTTCTACCACTTTAACTTCAATGGGAGGATGATATTTAAACCACTTATCCTTGGGGAGATCAACATGAGTATCAACAGATTCATAGAATGAAGCTACTACCTCAGAGTCAAGTCCATATTTAGTGCTAAAATCACGAAAAGCATCGGTGTCAAAAAATGATTTCACACAATCAAACTTAAGGCTTATACCTCACTCATTACCTTCGTCGAATTCCCAATCTTCAGAGTTGCGTTTACTTCTTTCCAATAAGTCCCATTTAAATTCAATATCTTTCTTCATAAAGGAACCAACACAAGAAGTGTTGGGCATGGATTGATCATTACCACAGAACCGAGCATAAAATTTATGAATAATAATTTCTCTCAGGAGGTCATGATTGAAGCATGAATATAAACTTGACTTAAGCCTCCTCCAAGCTTGAGCGATTCTTTCTCCTTCAAAAGGCCAAAAATTATAAATATAATTCTGATAACGATGAACCAGATGCATAGGAGAAAACTTCTGATGAAATTCCAATTTCAATCGGTTGTAGTGCCATGATCCAATATCATCACATAGCCTATACCACGTCAACGCCTTTTCCTTCAAAGATAAAGGAAAGACCTTCTTCTTGACATCATCCTCGGGCAGACCTGTAAGCTTACATAATCCACAAACTTCATCCACATACATTAGATGCAAATCAGGATGTAGTGTTCCATCTCCTGCATAAGGATTAGCTAGTAGTTTTTCAATCATACCCGAAGGAATTTCATAATAAATATTTTCAGTAGGTGTAGTAGGTTGAGGAGCATCTCTTTGTGCTTCTGGTCGGCGTGAAGATACCCCAAACAAGACCATCAAAGGATTATTTTCCATAGTGACAAGTGACAGTAAATTTCAGCACAATATATAAATTTTCCTTACCAAGTTCCAGTCACCAAAGGCGCTTCACTCCCCGGCAACGGCACCATAAAAGAGTCTTGATGACCCACAAGTGTACGCGATCTATCGTTGTCCCTTCGATAAGTAAGAGTGTCGAACCCAACGAGGAGCAGAAGGAAATGACAAGCGGTTTTCAATAAGGTATTCTCTCCAAGCACTGAAATTATCGATAACAGATAATTTTGTGATAAAGTAATTTGTAATGGGTAGAAAGTAACAAATGTAACAAAGGTGCAGCAAGGTGGAAGAATCCTTTTTGTAGCAAAGGACAAACCTGGACAAACTCTTATATAAAGGAAAGTGCTCCCGACGACACATTGGAATTTCTGTCAAACTAGTTTTCATCATGCTCATATGATTCTCGTTCGACACTGTGATAATTTGATATGTGGGTGGACCTGTGCTTGGGTGCTTCCCTTACTTGGACAAACCTCCCACTTATGATTAACCTCTCTCGCAAGCATCCGCAACTACGAAAGAAGAATTAAGATAAATCTAACCATAGCATGAAACATATGGATCCAAATCAGCCCCTTAGGAAGCAACACATAAACTAGGATTAAAACTTCTGTCACTCTAGCAACCCATCATCTACCTATTACTTCCCAATGCCTTCCCCTTGGCCCAAATAATGGTGAACTGTCATGTAATCGACGTTCACATGACACCACTAGAGGAGGGATAACATACATCTCATCAAAATATCGAACGAATACAAATTCACATGATTACTTATGGCAAGACTTATCCCATGTCCCCAGGAACAAACATAATTACTCACAAAGCATATTCATGTTCATAATGAGACGAGTATTAATAATCATTAAGTATCTGAACATATAATCTTCCACCAAGTAAACCAACTAGCATCAAATACAAGGAGTAATCAACACTACTAGCAACCTACATGTACCAATCTGAGGTTTTGAGACAAAGATCGGATACACGATATGAACTAGGGTTTGGAGAGGAGATGGTGCTGATGAAGATGTTGATGGATATTGACCCCCTCTTGATGAGAGGATCGTTGGTGATGATGATGGATTCGTTTTCCCCCTCCAGGAGAGAATTTCCCGGGCAGAATAGATCCGACGGAGCTCTAGATTTGTTCTGTCTAAGTTCCGCCTCGAGACGGCGGCACTTTGCCCCAAAAGTTTTGATACGATTTTTTCCTAGTCAAAACACTTCATATCGCAGAAGATGGGCACCGGAGGCCTGCCAGGGGGCCTACAAGCCACAGGGGCACGACCAAGGGGGTAGGCCACGCCCAGCAGGCTTGTGACTTCCTGGTGGGTCCCCTCTGGTATTTCTTTCACCCAATATTTTTTATATATTCCAAAACAATTCTTCATAACTTTTTAGGACTTCTGGAGTTGTGCAGAATAGGTCTCTCATATTTGCTCCTTTTCTAGTCCAGAATTCCAGCTGTCGGCATTCCCCCTCTTCATGTGAACCTTGTAAACTAAGAGAGAAAAGTCATAAGTATTGTACCATAATGTGTATTTATAGACCATAATGCAATGCATATCGATATAAAAGCATGATGCAAAATGGAAGAATCAAGCGCTCGAGCAGACGTCCGTTCGTCGGCGGCCTCCCAAATCGCAGACGCCCACGTCAGGGTCATGATAGCCTTTTCCAATGAGATTGCCAACACAGACTATGAAATGCTTGCGGAGTATGTGGTGATTGATCCTATGGAGCCCCTTCCCCCGGAGGCTGTCGAGCTTAAGTCGGACATGAAGGAGGCGGGAGAGATCAACGAGCGTCACGCAGAATATTAGTTTTTATTTAGAGCGCTAGTCTTTTGTTAGAGTAATTGTTTAGGTCAATCAGCTCTACTTAATTGTTGGATTAAGTAAGTGATTGTTATTTTGTATGCTCTTTTGCATAGTACCCAAATTAGCAATTGATGTTAAATTATGCAATGTCGTGGATGAGCAATATAACCAGGGAAATTCGGACCCAAATTTGCCTCCATATCCCCATTCCGTCTTCCAAATGAAAAATAAAATTCAAGTACATCACACACAATTTGTTGTCATGAATCATGTGCAATTTAGTATCCAATATCTTATACGGAAGCCGCACACATTTCCTAATAAGAGGCTGTGTGATGTAACGTTTTGCGCCAATTTTTCACTACACCAAACAAAACATTTGGGCTACCGAAAAAATATCTACCTCCCTCACCCGTGGTACCAACCAAAAGCCACATATCCCCTATTTATGCCTTCCTTTCCTAGTTCAAACCTTCACTACATTCTTGTCGCGTCGCCTCCTCACCGGTCGTGCTCCTTCCTTTTCTAGTCACGTAATCCACACACCCCCATATCCCCACTCCCCACCCCTCCTCATCCATTCCACATGCCCCGACCGCCGGTGCGACACCTTCCACCCGAATCACCACCCCATCCTCCAAATAATCGTCGGCGAAAGTCGTGGTGCACGTAGTATAGTCAGGATCTTAAGGACACCAACGGTGCCTTGGACAAAGACTGTGAGGTATTTTCTCAATGTGCTCGTTCTCTCCAGAGTTGGCAGGTTGGTGCCGGGACAAGTTCAAGCCACTGACCACTATGGGGAGGGCACCCACGATGTGGAGGCCTCTCCCTCTTCCTATCACCGACGATGAGGAACGACTTATTTTTCATGGCTTTATTACTAACGACCTATGTTCAACTAGCTATGCTAGTTAAGCATGTTTGGTTTACCTATTACATGTGCTGCTCCTGCCTTCCATTTATAAATTCTAGTGAAATGTCCAATGTAATGCTACTATGCAATCCGACCTTCTAGTACGTTCTATTGTGCAACGTGGTGCTCATGTAACTATTTTGTTCATTTGTTGTGGTGATCATTTAATTGTTTTGTTCAATTCTGCAATGTGGTGTTCCATTGTTGTTGGTACAATTTGGTATTGTTATGCATCCGAGAAATAAAATGAATTTGGATGTACTAAATACATGTCAAGCATATACAATTGCTATATTCCATGGTTCATAGCACGCTTGGTTTAGATAACTAGTTTCCCATGTGGCTCCAATTAATCGGTTGGATCTGCAATGTGTTTCTTTTTCATTAACATATTTTACTGATAGTATATGCCAAATCTAACTTATGACCTTATCAATATCTATATTATATATGTTGGAGAGGGAAACAATGGGAGACACTCAAGTTTACCATTGAGCTTTGCACATCCATGATCCTTTGGCTAATAGCACATTATTCTGCAATTGCAGGATTGTGACATCATGTTCTTAAGCTACAGTGATCCCACACTAATGATGCCACGTCATCGTAAATTCTATCGTTGATCTCGTGTTAGTCAAAAACCAAGTCGAATTCAAATTTTAAAAATAAATCGAACGGGAAAAGTTTTCGAATGTAAAAATGAAAATGTCGGATGAGCTCCAAGAATTCCATAATACTTTATAAAATTGATCGAACATTTTTAGAGTTAATTAAAACACTTAAATATTTAAAACAGAAACTATTAGAAAAAAATAAAAATAAAATAAATAATACAAAAAAAACAAAGCCCTTGGCCGACTAGGCCAAAGTGGGCAAGCCGGCCACACCCACGAGTGCCCCCAGCTCCCAAACCCTAGTGCCCCCGCGCTCAGCCCCCACGACGCCCCCAGGGACGAGGGCAACCCCCTCGCTCCCCCACCTACAACTCCCCCTCACCACCTAACCCCCCCGTGCCCCTCCCCCTCGATCTCCCCACCACCGAGCCCCTCGCCACTCCCTATTCCGCCTCATGCGTCGGCGCCCTCCACGCGCCCCACTCACTTCCCAGGCCCCGCCGGTTCCTATTCCCCGTCGCCCCGAGCGTGCCAGCCTCCCTCCACCTCGCACGACGCATCTCCGCTAGCGTCTCCCTTCCCTATCAGATCCCGTCGCCTCATACCCCTGGCGCGACCGAGCTGGGCCCTCCTGCCCCTCGCCACCTCATGCCTACGACGCCTCCACCCTGCCTCGGTTCCACCATGCCGGAGCCCCTTCGCCATCCGGCCTCTGGGGCCACCTACCCCGGCGCCTCCTCCGACGTCCACACCGCCAACCCCTCAGTCGTCGCACCGTCGAGCCTCAACCGAGCCCATTTTTGCACATCTACACGGCTCGGTGAGAACACCCCTCTCATCCTCTCTCCGTTCCGGTTCCGTTCCGGCAATCACCGCCTTGTTCCGGCGTCGTTGTGCTCCAGTTTGAGGAGGTGGAGGTTGCCTCCTTCCTCTCTGTTGAGATAGATGGCACGGAGGAGCACACAGAGTAGTAGAGAGATGTGAGAAAAAAAAGAAAAGAAAAAAAGATAATGTACATGTGTATGTATGTATGTATTAATGTATGTATATACGTATGTATTGTGTATGTATGAATGTATATATAAAAAGAAAAGGCATAAAAATAAAAATAAAAATAAATATATTTATTTATTAATAAAATAAATAAATAATTAATTAGAAATATTATTAAATTAATCAGTTAATTAATTAAATAGATAATTAGATAATCGGTTAATTAGATAATTTAATTATCCTATTAGAGTATGACATGTGGGTCCCCCATTTAATTAATCTGATTAATTAATAAATAAACCTTACTTAAAAATTGTGTCAATGACATGTACGACCCACTGGTCAGTTGACCAGTCAACTACTGATGTCAGCATGACATCATGCTGATGTCATAATAGTATTTAAATATTTAATTAAATCTATTTTTAATTCCTAATTAATGAATAAAACATTAAAAATTATTATAAAATAAATCGTAAGTCGGATCAAAATATTTTCAACATGAAAGTTGATCAGCAGAACGAGACGAACCCGGATACACGGTCCATTCGTTTGTCACGCGTCCCTAGCATAGCAAACGTGGAACTTTTCCATCGTTTTCAGTGTGACGGTAGTACCCCGAGGCCCGGGAAATATCGTCAGATATTCTTCCGACCTGTGTGTGACGGATGTTATTGCGTTAGCTCATACCTAGCCTGCATATTGCCACGTCATGCTTAGTGTTGCACCTGTTGCTATTATTTATTGTTTCTCCCCCTCTTCTTACCGTAGACCCCGAGACTGACGCTGCTGTCGGGTACACCTACCCTCCCGACGATCAGCCCTTTGCCGCAGAGCAACAAGGAAAGCAAACCCCCTTGATCATCCCTATAACGCCTATGTCTTTCTTCCTCCTGCTTGCATTAGAATTTTTCTACTGTTGTAGTTAGCTCCTATATCTGATGCATAGCCTAATTTTGATGAACTCTACTTTCAGTATCGCACTTTAAAAACTGCTTAGTATAGGTGGACCAGTCATCCCCTCTTACCCCGTAGTCCAGTTGCCCCGCTTTGTTTTCAAGTCTCGATCCCTGATCAACGAGCCATACCTGACACAACACTTACACCCCCGAGTCGTGCGACGCTATAGAGATACTATCGGGTACCGAGGGTAACACCTCGCGAAGTACTCTGATGATATGTGTGTAGTACAACTAGTTGGTCGTGGTTATCGAGGGTGATTCCTCTTTCACCATTCCTGACGATGCCTCTGTCGTGCAACCCCTCAAGTGTGGGACCCTCGAGGGTGATTCCTCTAGTTCCACCTTGACGGTTACATCGTTCGGAATCGAACGAGGGTGATACCTCGGATTCCCCCTAATGTTTCTACCACACAGTTACTTGACCATGTTACTGGGATCTTTGATGAATAATTGTTAGGGGGGTGGATTCTCGCGTGTTTGTGCCGTTGGCTTAATTAAAATGATAATGGATTTGGGTATTTGATCAGGGTTGGTCGGAAGGCCTTATTACGCACTAACCGTGTGCATGGGAAGAATTATGGGTACTCAACATCGCGGTATCAGCCCAAGCTCTTCAGACGTCAACAATGGAGCGGCATGCACCCGAGTGGTCCCGAGATGCATCGCGCTTGTGATTAAGGGGTTCTAGGACTGACCTTGGCCGCCCACGCATCGTGCAGGAGCGCGGAGGGCAAGTGGGCACATGAACCCTCTGTGCTTAGGAGTTCGACCGGCGGGCTGGCCTCTCTGCTGAGCTTAGGTGGGGCTGCGACATGTCGATATTCCGAGGCCGGGCATGACCCAGAAAAGTGTGTTCGGCCAGAGTGTTATCGAGCGTGTCGGCGAATATGTTGTGCACCCGTGCAGGGAAGAACTGATCTATTAGAATAGCCGTGTCCACGGTTACAAGACGACTTGGAGTTGTTCCCTGATCTTATACAACTACAACTGTTACATAAGTGGATATTAGTTGCCGCGGGATTAATTCCTCTGTCACGCCCAAGATGCGACCCTATCCTCAATTTGGCACGAAGACCTCGTCGGGGATAGAAGCGCATCCCGTCGTGTCGGTAGAATCGATATCGTTACAAGTACATGTACTGAAAAGAGGAGATATATATATAGAATTGGCTTACACTTGCCACAAGGTACATCAGAGTCATAGCAGTACAATACATAATCATCAAGAGTAAGAGCAGGGTCCGACTACGGACGAAAACAAATGAGAAAAAGAAGAATGACGTCCATCCTTGCTATCTCAGGCTGCCGTCCTGGAACCCATCCTAGATTGATGAAGAAGAAGAAGAAGAAGAAGAAGCAACTCCAAATGAACAATCAACGCACTCGCATCAAGTAACCTTTACCTATACCTGCAACTGGTGTTGTAGTAATCTGTGAGCCATAGGGGACCCAGCAATCTCATTTCCAAAGGTATCAAGACTAGCAAACTAAATGGGTGAGGTATGGTTAAGTCGTGAGGTTGCGCAGCGACTAAGCATATATTTGGTGTCTAAACTTACGAGTACAAGAGATAAGAGGGGGAAGGTCTACGCATAACGGACGTGACTACTGATGATGAAATGAATGATCCTGAACACCTAGCTACGTCAGACATAACCCCACCGTGTCCTTGATCGGAGAAGGCACTCACGAAAGAGACAGTCACGGTTACGCACACAGTTGGCATGTTTTAATTAAGTTAACTTCAAGTTATCTAGAACCAGTGTTAAACAAAGTTTCCACGTTGCCACATAACCGCGGGCACGGCTTTCCGAAAGATTTAGCCCTGCAGGGGTGCTCCAACTAGTCCATCACAAATTACCACAAGCCGCATAGAAATCCTCAACCACGAAGCTCGCGATCTCGTCGGATTCCCTAGTGGAAAACCTCAACTCTGAGATTACCCAAAGCATCACCGGAATCCCGATGCACAAGATATCTCGTCAAAGGTAAAACTAATCCAGCAAGGCCGCCCAGCATGTCGACGATCCCGATAGGAGCCGCGTATCTCGTTCTCAGGACACGACGGATGAGCGATGGTTACCCCGCCAAACGCCAAGTTGCCCCGGGTAGCGTTAGTAAGCTGCTCTGTTTTGGACCAGCACCATCAGCACTGGCCCTCCCTGTATTATGTGAAATTACTCCTCGGGTTCATGACGCCCTATGCTTTCAGTATTAACAAAATTATTATGTTGGGAAAATGTAGTACCAATGTTGGGCCTTGCCAGACCAGCTTTAATCTAAAACTAATTATCAAGGGGGTCCCTATAACAACCCCGATCGTGTTAGGAGTGCTAATTTATGGAACATAACACCGGTAGCCGAAACTAAGGGCGCAAAGGTGGAACAAAACACCAGGCTAGAAAGGTCGAGGCTTCCACCTTTTACCAAGTATATAGGTGGCTTAAATTAAATAGCATTTAATATGGTGATATGACAAGGAACCCATGTTATCACATGGAAGCAACTACACCTGCAACTAGCAACGCTAACAACATGGTTAAGCAAGCAGTAACATAGCCAATCAGTGGTTTGCTAGGTTGAACAGGTTGAAGGTATTCATGGCATTGTTGAGAGGTTGGTATTTAACAAGTTGTAGGTAACGAGACATAAACGATAGAAGCGATAAACTAGCATGGCAATGATAGTAATGGTATCTGGGGAAATGGTCATCTTGCCTGAGATCCCGCTTGGAAGAAGAACAACTCCGTGAAGTCGGCGAACCAATGTAGTCGAACGGGTCCTCACATTCCGACAAGCTTGCGGAACTCTATCAGAACGGAGCAAACCGGAAACAAACATCAACACAAATATTCACCACGGCAAATGCAAGACATGATGCATACCCTAATATGATGCATGATCAGTTCAATGATGCAGGCATGGCATGGCAATTCACCTCACGCAAACTCTACACATTAAGTCGCCACGGCGAGCGAGAGGGAACCAAGGCGGCATATTGGAAATGATGCCACGACAACGTTCCTATCCCAATAACTCGTCGAGATATCGTGCCAACGTATATGAAGCGTGTGCGGGAACGTTAAACAAAGATTGGGGTGATCCCGTATCTTGGGTTCCCATGTGTCGAGGCACGCCGAAAGAAGACAACGGGCAATGGGCAACATACGGTGCACACATATATATATATATTCATACATCACTTGTACATGGTACACGACAACGTCTCAACGTTATACCTTCGGAGCGTGCACGTCGGAGCGGTTCGGTCGAAGCGGACGTCGTGGAGGTCGTGGTCGTCGTGGAAGTAGTCGTACACGGTCTCGTTGACGGTAGTCGTTCGCTCGGCGTCGTGGTTTTTGGGTCTTCGGCGTCGGTAGTCGATCACGGGTCTTCGGCGACGTCGAGGAAGTCGAACTCGTTTCCGGGGTCGTCGAGGATGTCGTGGTACCCGGCGAACTTGTCGGTTCGAAGAAGGAGGGTTGGAGCTAGCGAACTTCGGCGATGGAAAACGACAGCACAAGCAAGCGACGGTGGAATAGCAAGAACAACAAAATCTACCTAGCAGCAACTAGCATCAGCAAGCAACTAACTACAGCCTAACAACAAGCACTAGCCGGCATGGGCAGCAAGCATAAGCAGACTAGCAGCAGCATCTATAGCTATCAACAGCAACAGGGCAGGCACAAGCGGCAGCAGGAGCAACAGGCAACAGCAGCGGCTCGGTAATAGCAAGGCAGCTCGATAGGCAAGCAACAAGAGCGGCAGCGGCATGCATGCAATAGCAACAACAACTATATGCAGCCAGCACCAGCAAAATGTAGCACCTAGCAACTAGGCCATGGCGGCAGCAACAGCATACATTAGCAGCATCCGGCGAGCAACAAAATGGCAAGCACGGGGGCGCGCGAGACCAAGGCTAGCAGCAGCAGGGCATAGCAACAACATCTAGCTCAGCAGGCAAGCAGCAAGGCAAAACGGGACAGCTACGGCAGCTAGCACACCAATCGGCAGCAGGAGCAACAGCTTAGCAATGCAACAACGGCAACACGGCGACACAGCAACACACCACATGGGCAGGAGGAGGAGGCCGGGGGCCATGGCAAGGCGAGCTCCAGCGAAGAGCGCAGGCGGTAGACCGGAGACGAGGCCGAGGGCGGAGTCCACGGGAGGCCATCGCGGAGGCGGTACAGCAGAGCACCGGTGGAAGAGGCGGCCGGCGGGGCAAGCACGGGGAACGGCGGTCATGCGAGCTCGGGGCCGGGAACAGCGTCAGGGGAGGCGAGGACGGGAGGCCGATGAGGCCATGCGCGACGGGGCTGCTGGCGCGTGGAGGAAGCAGGGGCGACGGCCATGGCGCGACTGCACGGGGACGGCGAGCCAAGGGGGCACGGCGAGCAGCGAGGTGAGCAGCAAGCACGGCGGGCGCGGGGAACAACCATGGGGGGCGGCGTGGGCGGGGGCTGTCGAGCACGGCTGCCTAGGGCGAGGGGACACGGGGAGTCGGCGCTGCGCGGGGGACGGCGGCGCTGGGACGAGAAGGCGAGGTCGGCAAGGCGGGTTCCGCGTGGGGGAGCAGGGGCGGCGTTAGGGGAACTCCTCGTAGCAGACTTCGGCCAGCGGCGCGCTCGGGTCGAGGGAGGAAAGGGCAGGGATGTGAGGAAGAGGGATGGGATCGCGGCAGAGGGGAGGTTGCGCGAGGGGGGAGGTGAGAGACCAGGGACGAGGGCGCTCGGCTTCTAGCGCCAGGTTAGGGGACCTGGGCCTTGGGCTTGGCCGGCAGGGCATGGGTTGACTGGGCTCCTCTCCCTCTTGCTCTCTCTTGGTTTTTTCCTTTTTTTTAATAAAAACTGAGATCAAACACAAAAGAAAAATGTTTTAACAAAAATAAAAAAAATTCCTTTCACCTTTAAAAAAAATAAACCCCAACTTTAAAAACAGATTGTGCTTTTTAAACAAATAACAATAAAACCCTTTTGAAGAATAAATTAAAACCTCTTTATAAAAGAATGAAAATCAAACCCCTTTTATAAATAAAAGGGTCACTAGTTTTAAAACAAATAACAAAGGGAAAAAATAAAGCAAAACCTAGGGGTTGCCCCGACATTTAATAAAATGATTTTCTTTAAAAGAAGACGAATCTATATTTTTAAAAAGAGAGGTTTAAAACGGAACTTTAGCAAAACCACCAAATGAAATGAGAGGAGAGAGAGGGGGAGCTACTATCGCACTACGACTCGGTGATCACTCGAAGCACACCACTCAAAACACCACACGAGACAACCGATGCAAGATGCCATGCATGATGCGACGAAGCAAACTAAATGATGATGCAACCAACAAAATAAAATAGCCACACGACGGAAACGGAATAAAGGGAGGAATCTTCTGGAACGTCGGTCTCGGGCTGTCACAACTCTCCTACACTACAAGAGGATGTCGCCCCGAGATCCAAGAATGAAAGGGGGGAGAGGATGAGAAAGAACAAGAGGTAAAAACTTAGTCGCTTCTTTGACAAACGAGTGAAACCAACGATCCTTGAAGGTTGCAAAGAGATTTGGAATGAAATGAGAAACAAGCAAGAATTCACGGAAAATTTCGGCAGCACTTCGGTAGGAAAATGGGACAAAAAATTCGATACGATGGTAGAATTAGACAATATTCACAACAAACAAGTAAATAGAACAAGGGAGCACCATGAACTTGATAGAACAACATGATTGACCCAAAAGAGCAACAACACAATGCCTCCGGAACAAGAGAATAAGAACTAACTAATACGGAAGAAGAGAATGAAGAAAAGAATGGCAACTACTATCTCAAATGAACTTGGCAAGCATCCTTGCGGGAAGAATTGAACGGAGTTGTTGGAAGAACAACAACGAAAAGAACAAGATAGTAGTGGGCTTATGAAAATCATCTCACATTTATGAGGTGACAACCAACCACTAAAAGAAACAAGGAAATATTGGGAGAAACAAGATATGAAAATTTTCTCACACCAAGAGGATACATTGAGAACTTGGATCAATGGTAATCACCATAATAGCCCCCATCCCAAGGAAAAGCTTTAGCTGAAACCTTAACCAAGATAACTCAAGGAATAAACCATGAGTTCAAAATATCCGATGAACATAGAATTGGTGGGTTTAATTATCTCATTCTTGAAAGGAAAACTCTTCGAGGCTCCTACACTAACAAGAATGCTATAATACCACCTCAAAGGATAAAGGAAGAACAATGCACTGAAAATGCAAGATAAAGAATACTTGAGGTATTCCAACAGGAATCTTGAAGAACACTTCAAAAAGAATGAAATCTTGATGAACCACCAAGAAGGACCTCCGCATACGAATGAATGATGCAAATATATCAAGGTAGAAAGAATAAGATTACGACCTTGCCAAGATATAGATGAAGCCTCACAAAGAGATACTTGATAAAAGCTTGGAACTCCGGAAAAGAAAGATAAGAACACTTGAGAAAAAAGAATTGATACCATGAGCAACTCCGAAAGAAGAATTGAAATCATTTGATGAAATAGGAACAAGAATTATGTTATGCTAATCCTTCATCAAAATAAATTCATAACAAGCAACGAATTTAGCAGAGCACTTATTCTTCTTGAAATGAATCTTGAAGAGGCAGAGAGATAAGCACCACTTGAGGCATAATTGACGGACGCACCGGTAAGAATTCACAATTGAATGGGAACACCACGAATTAATGGAGATACATGAGAATGAAGAGATCATGAGCCACCTGAGAGAAAACTAGAACAAGGGAGCAGAATAATTGAGAGATGAACGAAGAGACAATAATTGAGAAGAATTGAGGATGAAAGATGAAAGCTGAGAACGAAGAATCTTCTGAAATGATGGCCTTCGGAGGAACGAGAAATGAACACAACATTGAAATGCACCGGATAGCAGAAAGGGATACTCATGATTGGAACAATTAAGATGATGCCAGAAGGCTGAAACTATGAATCATGAAGAGAATGGGCCAAGATTGAGAGAAACACTCCTTCGAATTTGCGAGCTGAGAATGATGATGAAAAACAGCACCAAGGATAATGAGACACTCCGGAATAAAGAAAAAAGCAAGGTTGAGCCAAATATGTGAATTAATTCGAATAGACCTTGGAGAAGGGATATGACTGATGAAAATCATGCTTACATCGTAGTTGAAAAGAATTAATGATCTCAGGGAAAAGATTAAAGAGCTATATAAGATCCTGGGAAAAACCTGTGGGTTATGGGCCCACTCAAAGAAACCACCATTGAAAAGATTACTAGCAGGATTGATATAGCACCGGTAAAAAGAAAACTAGATGAGGTTAGCACCTCGAAATAACTGAAGGATTGAAAACCAGAACTTCTGAAATATCTTTAACACTTCGGATAGAAAGAGAGAGGAATTAATAACAAGATAGTCTGAAAAGAATTCCCAACATGGAAAAGAATTAACAAGGATGAAAAGGATATGATGAACACGGATAGCTGAATTAAATTCACCAGAAAAAGATAACCAGGTTGAAGGAATGATGAACTAGAACTCCTGAGAATCTTCACAATGAATCACTGGCTACAAAAAGGAAGAAGAGATAGCGGAAGCATCACCGAATAAGAAGGCACTTGGATGAAATCCAAACAATGAAGAAAAGGGAGGGAGGGCGGGGAAAAACAAAGACAGCTTGGGACAGATTAGATGAACTCCGGCATAAAAGAGAGAACGATCTTGCAAAAATTAAAGAGGATTGAATTCACTGAAGAGAAGCACACCTGTTAAAAACAAATTAACATGACAACTCCGGTTAACAAGAATTCACAAGACAACTGATTAAGCAAAAGGATTAGAATTCACATAAAAATATGAGAACGCCTCTTTGAAAGGTCTGAAATCACCACTTGACATCGAAGCAACACAAATTTGTTGGAAGATCGTCCTATAAGTAACTACTTGAATTCCCACCAATGAATTTCCAAAATATCTGGTCATGCAATCTGGTACACGGATACAATGAGTAATATCACACAACTCCTATACTAACCCGTCACCTATATCACATCCGTCAACACACAACCAGAATCTCGGACCTTCATCTACTATAGACCCTCGTGATCACAACGATACAATGTATGGCGGTACTCCCGAACAATCTACACCAATACTGGGGACATCGGGGTTATCTCGCCACTACTAGTATTGAAGCAATTACGAACATCCTTCGTTCTTAGATACTAAGAAATCTGAATGATAACGATGTGCTCAAGAATCCCTTGGAGCTCAACTCCCCTGAAACTCAAAGCAGATAGGAGGCACCAAGAAAGAAGTCCGTCACATCGGCATCATATAGATTCCAAAAATATCCGCGTGATCCTAAAAAAATTTGAGTGAGAAGAGGAGTAGAATAAATTATTACGTCAACATTCCTCATCAGCGCATAGAAGAGGAGAAAAAAAAGAATCCTACTCTCCGATATATAACTAGACTCAAAGCAGTTTTTCACTAGACTCGACTCGGCCAAGTTCGATCAATCAAGGGGGCTCCTAGGTCGGTACTGCTCTGATACCAACTTGTCACGCCCAAGATGCGACCCTATCCTCAATTTGGCACGAAGGCCTCGTCAGGGATAGAAGCGCATCTCGTTGTGTCGCAAGAATGGATACCGTTACAAGTACTTGTACTGAAAAGAGGAGATATATATATAGAATTGGCTTACACTCGCCACAAGGTACATCAGAGTCACAACAGTACATTACATAATCATCAAGAGTAAGAGCAGGGTCCGACTACGGATGAAAACAAACGTGAAAAAGAAGAACGACGTCCATCCTTGCTATCCCAGGCTGCCGGCCTGGAACCCATCCTAGATCGATGAAGAAGAAGAAGAAGAAGAAGCAACTCCAAATGAACAATCAACGCGCTCGCGTCAAGTAACTTTTACCTGTACCTGCAACTGCTGTTGTAGTAATCTGTGAGCCACAGGGGACTCAGCAATCTCATTTCCAAAGGTATCAAGACTAGCAAATCTTAATGGGTGAGGTATGGTTAAGTCGTGAGGTTGCGCAGCGACTAAGCATATATTTGGTGTCTAAACTTACGAGTACAAGAAATAAGAGGGGGAAGGTATACGCATAACGGACGTGACTACTGATGATCAAATGAATGATCCTGAACACCTACCTACGTCAGACATAACCCCACCGTGTCCTCGATCGGAGAAGGAACTCACGAAAGAGACAGTCACGGTTACGCACACAGTTGGCATGTTTTAATTAAGCTAACTTCAAGTTACCTAGAACCAGTGTTAAACAAGTTTCCACGTTGCCACATAACCACGGGCACGGTTTTTCGAAAGATTTAACCCTGCAGGGGTGCTCCAACTAGTCCATCACAAATTACCACAAGCCGCATAGAAATCCACAACCACGAAGCTCGCGATCTCGTCGGATTCCCTAGTGGAAAACCTCAACTCTGAGATTACCCAAAGCATAACCAGAATCCCGATGCACAAGATATCTCGTCAAAGGTAAAACTAATCCAGCAAGGCCGCCCGGCGTGTCGAACATCAGAGTCACAACAGTACATTACATAATCATCAAGAGTAAGAGCAGGGTCCGACTACGGATGAAAACAAACGTGAAAAAGAAGAACGACGTCCATCCTTGCTATCCCAGGCTGCCGGCCTGGAACCCATCCTAGATCGATGAAGAAGAAGAAGAAGAAGAAGAAGCAACTCCAAATGAACAATCAACGCGCTCGCGTCAAGTAACTTTTACCTGTACCTGCAACTGCTGTTGTAGTAATCTGTGAGCCACAGGGGACTCAGCAATCTCATTTCCAAAGGTATCAAGACTAGCAAATCTTAATGGGTGAGGTATGGTTAAGTCGTGAGGTTGCGCAGCGACTAAGCATATATTTGGTGTCTAAACTTACGAGTACAAGAAATAAGAGGGGGAAGGTATACGCATAACGGACGTGACTACTGATGATCAAATGAATGATCCTGAACACCTACCTACGTCAGACATAACCCCACCGTGTCCTCGATCGGAGAAGGAACTCACGAAAGAGACAGTCACGGTTACGCACACAGTTGGCATGTTTTAATTAAGCTAACTTCAAGTTACCTAGAACCAGTGTTAAACAAAGTTTCCACGTTGCCACATAACCACGGGCACGGTTTTTCGAAAGATTTAACCCTGCAGGGGTGCTCCAACTAGTCCATCACAAATTACCACAAGCCGCATAGAAATCCACAACCACGAAGCTCGCGATCTCGTCGGATTCCCTAGTGGAAAACCTCAACTCTGAGATTACCCAAAGCATAACCAGAATCCCGATGCACAAGATATCTCGTCAAAGGTAAAACTAATCCAGCAAGGCCGCCCGGCGTGTCGACGATTCCGATAGGAGCCGCGTATCACGTTCTCAGGACACGACGGATGAGCGATGGTTACCACACCAAACGCCGAGTTGCCCCGGGTAACGTTAGTAAGCTGCTCTGTTTTGGACCAGCACCATCAGCACTGGCCCTCCCTGTATTATGTGAAATTACTCCTCGGGTTCATGACGCCCTATGCTTTCAGTATTAACAAAATTATTATGTTGGGCAAATGTAGTACCAATGTTGGGCCTTGCCAGACCAGCTTTAGGAGGGCTCATTATCAAGGGGGTCCCCATAACAACCCCGATCGTGTTAGGAGCGCTCATTTATGGAACATAACACCGGTAGCCGAAA
The DNA here is from genome assembly GCF_904849725.1 of Hordeum vulgare subsp. vulgare. Lineage (NCBI taxonomy): Eukaryota > Viridiplantae > Streptophyta > Magnoliopsida > Poales > Poaceae > Hordeum > Hordeum vulgare. Next base: position 163,788,509 of record NC_058522.1, read on the forward strand.
CTAAGGGGACACAGGTGGAACAAAACACCAGGCTAGAAAGGTTTACCAAGTATATAGGTGACTTAAATTAAATAGCATTTAATATGGCGATATGACAAGGAACCCAAGTTACCACACGGAAGCAACTACACCTACAACTAGCAACGCTAACAACATGGTTAAGCAAGCAATAACATAGCGAATCAGTGGTTTGCTAGGTTGAACAGGTTGAAGGTATTCATGGCATTGTTGAGAGGTTGGTATTTAACAAGTGGTAGGCAACGAGACATAAACGATAGAAGCGATAAACTAGCATGGCAATCATAGTAATGGTATCTGGGGAAATGGTCATCTTGCCTGAGATCCCGCTTGGAAGAAGAACAACTCAGTGAAGTCGGCGAACCAATGTAGTCGAACGGGTCCTCACATTCCGACACGCTTGCGGAACTCTATCGGATCGGAGCAAAGCGGAAACAAACATCAACACAAATATTCACCACGGCAAATGCAAGACATGATGCATACCCTAGTATGATGCATGATCAGTTCAATGATGCAGGCATGGCATGGCAATTCACCTCACGCAAACTCTACACATTAAGTGAAGTTCGATATGCAACGGGTTGCATATCGACGAAACTCCACGATTAATTATTTAATTCACTCCCGATTATTTAACACGCAAGATTAAATGTTGTTAACATGGCAAGGGGTGAAGAGAGTGATCCTACATGGCATCCTAGTCGGTTAACATGCGGAGCACAGAACGGAGCTACGGCACAAGAGGCATGCAACACATGATGTATATGCCATGAATGCGTCATGCATGCGAGTTACAACATTACGGCAAGAAGGGAAAGAAGCATATGTCGCCACGGCGAGCGAGAGGGAACCAAGGCGGCATATCGGAAACGATGCCACGATAACGTTCCTATCCTGATAACTCATCGAGATATCGTGCCAACGTATATGAAGCGTGTGCGGGAACGTTAAACAAAGAATGGGGTGATCCCGTATCTCGGGTTCCCATGCGTCGAGGCACGACGAAAGAAGACAACGGGCAACGGGCAACATACGATGCATACAATACATATATATTCATACATCACTTGTACACGGTACACGACAACGTCTCAATGTTATACCATTGGAGCGTGCACATCGGAGCGGTTCGGTCGAAGAGGACGTCGTGTAGGTCGTGGTCGTCGTGGAAGTAGTCGTACATGGTCTCGTCGATGGTAGTCGTTCGCTCGGCGTCGTGGTTCTCGGGTCTTCGGCGTCGGTAGTCGATCACGGGTCTTCGGCGACGTCGAGGAAGTCGAACTCGTTTCCGGGGTCGTCGAGGACGTCGGGGTACCCAGCGAACTTGTCGGTTCCAAGAAGGAGGGTTGGAGCTAGCGAACTTTGGTGACGGCAAACGGCACCACAAGCAAGCGACGGTGGAATAGCAACAACAGCAAAAGCTACCTAGCAGCAACTAGCATTAGCAATCAACTAACTACAGCCTAACAACAAGCACTAGCCGGCATGGGCAGCAAGCATAAGCAGACTAGCAGCAGCAGCTATAGCTATCAACAGCAACAGGGCAGGCACACGACGGCTCGGCACAAGCGGCACCAGGAGCAACAGGCAACAACAGCGGCTCGACAACGGCAAGGTAGCTCGATAGGCAAGCAACAAGAGCGGGAGCGGCATGCATGCAATAGCAACAGGAACTATATGCAGCCAGCACCAGCAAAATGCAGCACCTAGCAACTAGGCCATGGCGGAAGCAACGGCATACAACAGCAGCATCCGGCAGGCAACAAAATGGCAAGCACGGGGCGCGTGAGACCAAGGCTAGCAGCAGCAGGGCATAGCAACAGCATCCAGCTCAGTAGGCAAGCAGCAAGGCAAAACGGGACAGCAGCGGCAGCTAGCACACCAATCGGCAGCAGGAGCAACAGCTTAGCAACACAACAGCGGCAACAGGGCGGCACAGCAGCACACCACACGGGCAGGAGGAGGAGGCCGGGGCCATGGCAAGGCGAGCTCCGGCGGAGAGCGCATGCGGCAGACCAGAGACGAGGCCGAGGGCAGCGTCCACAGGAGGCCATCGCGGAGGCGGTGTAGTAGAGCACGGGCGGAAGAGGTGGCTGGGGGGGCGAGCACGGGGAACGGCGGCCATGCGAGCTTGGGGCCGGGAACAGCGGCAGGGGAGGCGAGGACGGGAGGACGGCGAGGCCATGTGCGACGGGGCTGCCGGCGCGTGGAGGAAGCATGGGCGACGGCCATGGCGCGGCTGCGCGGGGACGGCGAGCCGAGGGGGCACGGCGAGCAGCGAGGCGAGCTGCAAGCACGGCGGGTGCGGGGAATAGCCATGGGGGGCGGCGCCGGCGGGGGCTGTCGAAAACGGTGGCCTAGGGCTAGGGGACACGGGGAGGCGGCGCTGCGCGGGGAACGGCAGCGCTGGGACGAGAAGCGAGGTCGGCAAGGCGGGTTGCACGTGGGGGAGCAGGGGCAACGGCAGGGGAACTCCTCGCAGCAGACGGCGGCCGACGGCGCACTCGGGTCGAGGGAGGAAAGGGCAGGGAAGCGAGGAAGAGGGATGGGATCGGGGCAAGGGGAGGCTGCGCAAGGGGGGAGGTGAGAGACGAGGGACGAGGGGGCTCGGCTTCTGGCGCTAGGTTAGGGGACATCGGCCTTGGGCCTGGCCGACAGGGCATGGGTTGACTGGGCTCCTCTCCCTCTTGCTGTGTCTTGGTTTTTTTCCTTTTTTTAATAAAAAAACAGAGCAAACACAAAATAAAAATGTTTTAACAAAAATAAAAAAATGCCTTTCACCTTTAAAAAAAGCCCCAACTTTAAAAATAGATTGGGCTTTTTAAACAAATAAAAATAAAACCCTTTTGAAGAATAAATTAAAACCTCTTTCGAAAAGAATGAAAATCAAACCCCTTTTATAAATAAAAGGTCACTAGTTTTAAAACAAATAACAAAGGGAAAAAAATAAAGCAAAACCTAGGGGTTGCCCCCACATTTAATAAAATGATTTTCTTTAAAAGAAGACGAATATATATTTTTAAAAAGAGGGGTTTAAAACGGAACTTTAGCAAAACCACCAAATGATATGAGAGGAGAGAGAGGGGGAGCTACTATCGCACTACGACTCGGTGATCACACGAAGCACAACACTCAAAACACCACACGAGACAACCGATGCAAGATGCCATGCATGATGCAACAATGAAAACTAAATGATGATGCAACCAACAAAATAAAATAGCCACACGACAGAAACGGAATAAAGGGGGGAATCTTCTGGAATGTCGGTCTCGGGCTGTCACATCCTCGTAGGGTGTCGAGGGAGGATCTCTGAGTGTGACCTCATATTAATAATTGTTGCACAAGGTAAAACTATTAATTGTGTTATCTTGCTCTACTCTTGTCTATTGCTGCAAGACCCCTAAAGATGCTAGTCTTCGATAGGACTAGGCCTTCTCTCTCTTTTCTCGCATTGCTGCAGTCAGTCCCCATATAACAACCCATTGTTTGATGTTGAAGCATACTTAGTATAGTCCTTATGTAAGTCTTGCGAGTACTTTGGATGAGTACTCACCGTTGCTTTGCTCCCCCTTTGTCCCCTTGATCTGTTGCTGCGACCAGATGATGGAGCCCAGGAGATGGAGGATCCCGCCGATGACAACTGCTACCCTGATGGTGTCATCTTCGTGGAGGCCATTGAAGACCAGGAGTAGTTAGGAGGTTCCCAGGTAGGAGGCCTCGCCACGTTCGATTGTTGTATCTTTTTTTCTAGCCTTCTCGAAGGCACCCCATGTTTTATGTCTGTACTCAGATATTGTTGCTTCTGCTAACTCGTGTGCTTTGAGCTTCTGTATTCTAGCCCTCGAGGCCCCTGGCTTCTGTATTATTTTATTTTTGTCTAGAGTTGTGTTGTGATATCCTCCCGTGAGTCCTTGTGTTTGATCTAACGCATTTGTGTGTATGTTTAGCATACGATTAAATTGAGGGAGTCACAAGGAACTATCCTAATATTTAGGTTTCTAATAGTTTGTTCTTGCACATATAGGTCCTGCTGCAAGAGGTTTAGCCACACTATTCCACCCATTTTGCATGTGGGGAAATGAGGAGTCCATGAATATTAGTCAAATCAAGAAACTTAGAAAGATTGTTAAGATAAAGAAACTACCAGCAAACAACAACAAGATGTTTGTCTGCACAATGAAGAAGACATATGTGAACTATAGGATGGTACTATCTATTTTACCTTGTCTTTTTTCCTTCGCGCCATTTCAATTTTTAGAAACAAAATTTATGCATATCTTTGTTTCTAGTCCTTTCCAAAGCACCTCGTCGATGATTACGTCTCAAACCACATGTATGGTGAAGAGGCGAGGAAAGTATCCATACAACATCCATCTTATAATCTTGAAGTCTTCCTAAAGAGGTTGAAGGATGGGCGGGCAACCATCCATAGACACTGACGTAAAGTTGTAAGGACCTTCAAAATCAATGAAGGCTCAATATTTGTCTTCCACTTCAACAGTTTTCTAGACGAGATTAATTTGTCTATTTACAATCTATGATGCTACCTTCCCAAGGTTTTAGATGTTGCATGTGAAACTTGATTCTGCTGTTTAATTGGGTAGCTCAGTAGTATATGAATATATGATGTTGTACTTTGATGTATTTCAATTATCAAATCCTAGTTGCCTTTATATGAATACGAAACATATTCTATGTTTTATATGTAATGTCAATTTTATTACTAAATGGATTATAAAGAATATGGGAATTAGGCTGCATATGATTCAACTATGTTAGTGTTGTTGAGAGAACTTGCACTAGTGAAAGTATGAGAGAACTAGGTCTTGTTTCTAAGCATTGCAGTACCATTTGTGCTCACTTTTATCATTAGTTACCTTGCTGTTTTTCTATTTTCAGATTACAAAAACCTATATCTACCATCCATATTACACTTGTATCACCATCTATTTGCCGAACTAGTGCACCTATACAATTTACCATTGTATTGGGTGTGTTGGGGATACAAGAGACTCTTTGTTATTTGATTGAAGGGTTGCTTGAGAGAGACCATCTTCATCCTACGGCTCCCGCGGATTGATAAACCTTAGGTCATCCACTTGAGTGCAAACTTCCTATTGTCCTACAAAACTCTGTGCTTGGAGTCCCAACACGAGTCTACAAGAACAAGGTTGTGTAGTAGACATCAACAAGAAGTATTCCCGCTTAGTATAGACGAAGTATAGCAAATAAGTTGAGAAGCAACCAACTAGAGAGCGACAACAGACATAATTGCCCCTTCATTAGACCGACAAATAAAACATATAAAACCCACTTGACATTCTTACGAAGTCTTCTCCATAGGATGACTCAAGAAAAGAAAATAAATTTAGAGAAACACATTGAAATATTTTTGGAGTTTTTAGTTTTGCTTGAAACAAGCAATTGAAAGAAGAAAAATGGAAAGCGAGAAAAAAACTATTTACACCTAAGAACTCCCAAGAAACAACAAAAGATGAAACGAGAAATATTTATGGGTTTAATTTACTACTATGAAATGAAAGTGCGTTATATCGACTAGAGGGGGGGGTGAATAGGAGATTTTTAGAATTTCATCACTGAGGAAATTCCTTTTGAGGAAATTCCTCACTGATGACTAACTTACAGCGGAAACAGTTAAGGATCAGTTGTGCAATTGTTCACAGCAGCAGTATTACAGAGTGAAGATTATGAAAACAGATTGCACAGCAAGCAGGCACGCAGAATACAGATGATGATTTACTCAAGTGAAGAATTTGGGGTTGAGGAAACTCAGAGAAAGTCTTCAGCAAATTCTTCAAATAGTCACAGTGGAAGTCATCAACACATAATACAGATAAAGTAAAGAGTTGAGGAATTAGAACCCGACTCTTGGTGAAGACTGTTGTTGATGACCCAGTTCCAACTGCTGTGACAGTTGTACATCTGGTTTGGAGCGGCTTGGTATTGAAACCAAAGGACACCCAGTCCCGGGACACACAGTCCCTACCGTATTCTCCTTGAGCTAAGGACACACAGTCCTCGCCCAACACTCGTGGTAAGTCTTCAGGGCAGACTTCCAAACCCTCACAAACTCGGTCACCCGGCGATCCACAATTGACTGCTGGATTGCTCTAGACCATGACGCCTAACCGTCTGGAGGATGCACAGTCCTCAAAGGTAAAAGGCTTCAGTCCCACACAGGAACAACTTCTTCAGTGATGCTCAATCACTAGATTTGGTTTGTGGTTTCGGTGGGTGGTGTATTTCCTCACTGATGATTTACTCTCGAAAGCTCTGAGGAATTGGGTTGCTCTTATGACAAGTGTCAGTTTCTAGCGGAGCAGCCAACCAGCTAGTGGTTGTGGGGGGCGGCTATTTATAGCCTGGGAGCATCCCGACATGATTTGACATTAATGCCCTTAAATGATATGACCGTTGGAGTGGATAAGATCAGTGACTTGGCATGGCTTATCGAAACGGTCGGGACTCTCAACTGTGAGAGTCCTCATCTCACTCATATTCCTCACTTGAGGCTTTTGGTAGGATTTGGCTTGGGTTGAGCATCATGAGAAAATCCATTCCATAGTGTTACTTTGACCCCCTTTAACAGTACGGTGTTCCTATTCATCAAATGCGAAGAAAATAAAACAGAAAGCGAAAATCTTCACGCTTCAATTTCTTCAGAACGATTTTCTTTAGGAACCACCGATCTTCTCAATATCAATATCTTCATGAGGAATATCAATTTCATCGCAATTTCTTTGCGATTCATTTCTTCAGCTTCAGACCAATTTCTTCAACTGAAGACATATATTTTTAGGGGTCGATATTCTTCAAATATCTCAAACTCCTCAATGACTTATAGATCCTGTGTACACTTATAAACACATTAGATACTTAACCTATAAGTCTTCAAACCACCAAAATCACTAAGGGGCACTAGATGCACTTACAATCTCCCCCTTTTTGGTGGTTGATGACAATTAGGTTAAGTCTTCAACAGGGAATAAAAATGTGAAGTGTAAATACTCAATTGAGGAATTTGAAGACAAGATTCACAGAGACTCTCCCTGAAGATGTGCATACCTTGAGGATTTTGCTTTTATAGCATATGCACATTGATGATTTATATCATGGAGATCTCCCCCTGAATCTTGTAAATCATGCATACATATAATATATCGTATGAAGAAAATGAAGATGCATGATGACAAATGGTATCTGACGAATTTCAGCATGCGTGCATTAAAACTTGAGGAATAAGCATGCGAAGAAAAACGTTCAAAAAAACGTCAGACTACCATCGGGCTTAAGTTACAACTCATTACATAAACACTTCAGAAGAGCCAACAGTTTGTAACTTAAATATAGTTCAGAAGCCCCAAAAATAAATCCCGTTTGAAGACTAACTCTCAAGTTTCTCCCCCTTTGTCATCAAGGGACAAAAAGGGACAAACTGAGGACTAACGCCCGTGAAGACTTCATTGCTTGGCAGTTGATGAAGATCCTTGGCGCTTCTTGGGTGTAGTCTTCTTCCTTGGGCCGGTTGCGGTGTCAAGTTGTTCCTCATCAGATTCGGCAGTGCGGAAGGACGAGAAGGAGCTGTCTTCAAGATCTGGCACTGGAATGGGCCTGAACTTCTTCTTGGGAGGCCACGACCAGTCAAAGTCCTGCTCAAAGTTCAATTCTTCAAGCTCAGTCTGGGTCTTCAGATGTGCAAGTGTAGCCCAGGTGCGATCAAAAACCTCATGCGGATAGTGATGATTAAGCTTCACACTGTTCTGTGTCTCAGTGAGGTATTTCACAATGGCACCAAACTGGCGTTTGACCCATTTGTGATTGTGATCCACCTTCTGATGAAGACTGAGAAGAAGCTCTCTGGTGTTTAGCACGCGAGGAGGAACTGGGCTTGGCGGACGAGTCTCAGTGTCGTCCCATGAGGAATATGCATCTGGCTCTTTAAATTGACCATCAAGAGGCCTACTTCCTTCATCAATTACAGACTTTCCTTTTCCCTCAATAGGCTCGAAAGTCTTCTTGTTGACTCGAATAGGAGGCATATAACCAACATGGTTCTGGAAATCTGCGTGAAAGTTGATGCCTGTCCTTGTCCTGAGGAATCTCATGATCCATGGTGCATAAATTTTGTAATCATATGGGCACATTGCATTGTCAGCCAAAGTCCTCAAGAAGAAATCATGGATATTCATGGGGATACCGTGAATGATGTTGAAGAGGATATTCTTCATGAGGCCGACGACATCTTCGTCATCATCATGGCCTTTGATTGGCGCTAGCACACTGCAGAGAATGCGGTAGACAGACCGGGGTGTGTACTTTAGCTCATGGACGAGGAATGTGGTTCTTGAGGGTTTTCCTGCAGGCAAAGGCTTCATGAGGACTTCCATCATTCCATTTGGCAGCTCACGCTCACCATAAAGCTTCACTGCCCCTTCTAAAGGAATTGGTACGGGCAGTTCTCTGAGCAGTTCAGACGCTGGAGCCTTGTAGTGAGTATTTTGGGTCATCCAGTCGAACACCCAAGTGTTAATGTCATAAGCATTGCCCGAGATGTGTGCAGGGTTGAATAGAACTGAAGAATTAGCTCACTATTCCAATCTGATATGTCTGAGCACATAGGGAGCAAACCTGCATCATGTAGTACACTGAGGACTGGTTCCATGCAGGGAATCTCTTCAAGTTCATCATGAGGAATGTGCCTGTGCTGGAATATCTTGTTGTGGCCACAGAGCACAGAGGCATAGTAGTTCATCTGAGTCCTTGTCCAAAACTTCAGATGCCTCATTTGAGGCCTGTCATAAGGATTCTCGCCGATGAAATACATGCGTTCCTCAAAGAAATTCTCTTTCTGAAACTTTGGCCTCTTCGAGAATGGTAGGCGCTGAACTGGATTGAGATTGTGCTGAGGAATGGGAAGGGAAACAACCATGGCAGATTCTGGGTTGAGGACAATGAATTCATTGTCAGGGGCGGGAACATTTTCTTCACCAGTTTCCTCATGATGAGGAATTTCTTGTTCTAGCTGAGCATCAGGTTGAGGAATTTCTTCATCCTTCTCAGCTTGAGGAGTTTGATCATCCTGTTCAGTGGGAGGAGCCTGCTCAGACTGGACATTTTCTTCAGCTTGATTTTCATCAGCTGACTTTGTGGCAGAAGCAGATTCATCAGCTGCTGCAGCTGAGGCTTCAGTAGTCTCTTTCTGAGGAATATGAGGTTGAGGACTGTCATCAATCTGTATTTCCTCATCAGTATGCTCCTCAGAGGCAGCATCCTTCATTTCCTCATCTACCCTCGTAGTGTGGTCACCAACGATGACCATTTCAAGTGAGGGTGCAACATTAAGAGGCACCGGGTCCAGTGGGGCAGATTCTTCAATTTCCTTGAGGCGTTTTGCCTCAATCTTTTCTTCTGCTAAGGAAGCTTTTCTCTTCTTCGCTTCCTTCTCAGCAGCCCTTGTCTTTTTCGCGTCTGATGCAGACGGGATTAACTTCTTCACCTTTGAAGTTTTTGGTGAAGGTGTTTTCTTAACAGATTCTTCAGCTGGTAGTGAGGAACCAGCTGGAACAGAGTCATCAGCCTGCTTTGGTGAAGCAGCTGAATCGGTAGCAGTTTTATCAGGGTTTGCAGATTCATCAGGAGCTGTCTCAGTGATGATTTCTTCAATAGACGGCTCATCAGCACTGCGCTCTTGGTGTTGTTCCTCAGCTTGAGGAATTTCCTCCTCAACAGGAGATGCATCTTCTGGCTGTTCAACCAGGGGCTGAGGAGTTGGTGCTGGTGGGGGGTGACGTCTGTTGTAGTCATCAACAGCACTAGTGGCTAGCTTGATGAAATTGCGTTTGATGCTTGTGCGGTCTGACAGTTTCTCACACTTGTCAGTTAGGACTTGCAGTTCTGCCTGGGTGGACACCAATGCTTCAGGCGTCAGTTTGAGAACATTTTGCCTGAGGAATTTCTCCTTTCTGGCCTTTGCAATCTTTGCCTGCTTGGCCTTCTGTTCCTTCCACTTGGCTTCGTTTATGAAAGTAGCCACCATGTGGCTTACACCAGGAGGAAGTTTCAAATCATCAATGGGTGTGTTTGGGTCTTCATACCACACGTTGATGAAATCGAGGAGGACCTTGGGGTCCATCGCCAGAGGAATAGCACTGCCTGATGCTTGTGCTGCCCTTTCTTGTTTGTTCCTGATGATGGCTTCCAGAGTTTCATCATCATATTCTTCACTTCCCTCTGATGCAGACGGGACTGTGATGATTTTGCTTGGGCTGGGCAGAGGTGCAGGTTCAGTAGTAGCCAAAGTCTTCACATGGGGTGTTGAAGACTTTGTCTCCGAGCTAGTTGCAGCTGGGAGTGAGGAGCTAGAGCTGGCAGTCGTAGTCTTCACGACTTTCTTCTGTACTGGCTTTGGAGGTGGAGCTGAGGACTTTGGTGTAGATGAGATTGGTGCTGAGGGTTTTGGCGCTGATGGTTTTGGTGTGGACGGTTTTGGAACCGAGGGTTTTGGAGCTGAGGGTTTGGTGATTGAAGCATGTGCAAACTTTTCTTGGGGTTTTGAAGCTTTTGCCTTTGCTGGCACAGACTTTGGTTGAGGAATCTCGGAGCCTGAGGTTTCTGCTGCTGAGGAATGAGCAGCACAGGAGGCAGCAGCTGAAGATTCATGAAATTTCTTCACTGCTGTTTCTGCTTGCTTCTTGAGCTTGGCCAGATGCCTTTCTTTTTCCTCTGGGTAGTCATCAAGTGTCATAAGACTTGAGGGATGAGCAACTTGATGATCCTCAAGCGGGGCCCTTCTGCCAGGAGGCTTCAAGGCGAATTTCTTCGCATACTTTGGAGTCACAAACCTGTACTCCTTCCACTCCTTTGCCCATCTGCGTTCAATTTTCTGCAGCCTAATCTTCCTTTTAGGCATAGTCTCAGGTTCATCATCAGGCGTGCAGTAGTCCAGGTATATGTCATAAGGAATGTCCACAGCTGTGTTCTGCTCCAGTTTCTTTCCTCCCTTCTGTTTCCTTTCTTCCTCCATTTTCTTCAGACGAGGAACTTTCTGAGGATTTTGAATTCTTGAGGATTCTGATGAGCCTTGAAGAGTTTCTTCCAGAAACGCTGCAAATGAGTTAATGTGATGAGAACCGAGAGATTCATCAGCTGACATGTGTGTACCTGTGAACAGAGTATAGTTGCGAGGAATTTGGAGAGGTCATATGCATTCTCAAATTTGAAGAAAAAGAAAAGGTCTGGCAGTTTGAGGAATATAACCAGTGGTTGAGGAATTTGCTTAAGCATTCTGTTCTTGGGTTCCAGAGTTGTACAGATCTGAAAATTCGCACAATTGAGGAATCACGTGAAAATCTTAGATGCTTAGCTAGTTCATCAATGATTGTGGTGATGGATAGTGTGTGAGGAATCATGTGCGCATCGTATCTTGAAGAAAAACAGATTTCACAAGGGAGAGGTAAAATTTGAGATCTAATCTGTTGTAAAAATGGGATATATTTACCCTGGAAGGTGCGAACGAAGAACACAAAAAGGTGGCGTTGAAGAGGCTCTTCGGTCAAGTGTCCAATGTACCCTAACTTGGCAGCAGAGGACGTCTACGGCGGCGGCGGACGTAGACGTTCCGTCTCCGGTGTGATCCTGGCGGCGAGAAGGTTGAGGCAGTGAAGCTCTTCCTTGCCGCCGTCAAGACTTCCAGCGGTGGCGCTAGGGTTCGGTGTGCTGTGGCAGGAGAGCGATGAGGCGAAGAAGATGATACCGAGGGGGTTAAGGACATATTTATAGCCCGAAAGTTACTGTTTGGCGCGAAAGTTTCGGACCGAATAGCCCTTGCCTCTACGTCTCCGCAGGACACGTGTAGCTCCCGTATGATGCGGTGGAGATAGTGGAGATCGTGGCTATCCAATCGTGGGAAGTGGGGGTTCAGTTACTGTTCCTTTGGAGAAAACAATTTTTCGAAGATTTGAGGATTTTCATTACAAAATCATCAGCTGACAAGGATGCAGTGAGGATTTGGAACAAAGTTTCAAGTAGAACGCATATGAAGAATTGAATAGACTGAATAAGTATAGCATAGAGGGAAGATCGGGTCCAATCACATTCACTTAGCAGAAACATCAACTTGAAGAAATAGCAATAAGTGAATGCTGTTGAGGACTAGAAATCTCAGTCTACCTAGGAAAATGAAAGTCATCAAGTGTTTTTGAAGATTTTGCAATAGATCATCACAATGAAGAACAGTTGTTTTGAAGAAAAATGCATTGTGAGGAATTTGATCATTTGAAGAAAATCAACTTGAGGAATTTCACATTGGGCGGTGGCGTTGCCCACCATATAAGAAAGTTGATTACAGACTCCGCGTACAATTGTCGTAGGGTCCTGAGAATCAATTTCTTCGTTAATTTCTTCACATTCAGAGTGACTTTCTTCATCGGTTGAAGAAAATCGTTTCATCATGTGTTGCACATCTAAGTCATCAACTTTGCATAAGTGTTAGGATGTGTGCATGTTTTTACAAAACATTTGAAGACTCTAAGATATTTAGCTCACACCGCAACTTGCAAAACCTTTTCTCATCCAAGGGCTTAGTGAAGATATCAGCCATTTGATCATCAGTCTTCACATGGTCGATGAGGATATTGCCCTTGAGGACATGGTCCCGAAGAAAATGATGACGAATCTGGATGTGCTTGGTCTTCGAGTGCTGTACTGGGTTGTAGGCAATCTTGATAGCACTCTCATTGTCACAGTAGATAGGCACATTCTTCATGTTGATGCCGTAGTCCTTGAGGGTTTGCTTCATCCATAGTAATTGAGCACAGCAAGAACCAGCAGCAATGTACTCAGCTTCGGCAGTGGAGAGTGATACGCAGGTCTGCTTCTTTGAGGACCAGCAAACAAGTGATCTTCCAAGGAAATGACATGTGCCAGATGTTGACTTGCGATCCACACGGTCACCAGCATAGTCTGAATCAGAATACCCTACCAGATGAAGATTGGAGCCCTTGGGATACCATAATCCTAGTGTTGGTGTGTGAGCTAAGTATCGAAGAATATGTTTCACAGCCTTATGGTGTGATTCCTTCGGTTTTGCTTGAAAACGTGCACACATGCAAACACTAAGCATTATGTCTGGCCTAGATGCACATAGATACAATAAAGAACCAATCATAGAACGGTATACCTGCTGATCGAAATCTTTACCATTTTCATCAGTGCCGAGGTGACCGTTGGTAGGCATTGGAGTCTTGGCACCTTTGCATTCATGCATGTCGAATTTCCTCAGAACATCCTTGAGGTATTTCTCCTGTGATATGAAGATTCCATTTCTTTGTTGACGAATTTGAAGACCTAAGAAGAATTTCAGCTCCCCCATCATAGACATCTGATATTCTTCACTCATCATATAAGCAAATTCATCACTGTATCTTTTGTCAGTACAGCCAAATATGATATCATCAACATATATTTGACATACAAACAGCTCATTATCATAAGATTTTGTGAAAAGAGTTGGATCGAGTGAACCAGGTTTGAAGCCTTTCTTCATGAGGAATTCCTTCAATGTATCATACCATGCCCGAGCGGCTTGCTTGAGGCCATACAGAGCCTTCTTGAGTCTGAAGACTTTGTCTGGATTCTTTGGATCCTCAAAACCTGGGGGCTGAGCAACATATACTTCTTCCTCAAGCTTACCATTGAGGAATGCACTTTTCACATCCATTTGATATAAGATGATGTTATGATGATTAGCATAAGAAAGTAGAATTCGAATAGCTTCAAGTCTAGCAACAGGTGCAAAAGTTTCATCGAAATCTATTCCTTCAACCTGGGTGTAGCCTTGGGCTACAAGTCGTGCCTTGTTCCTCACCACTTGACCGTCCTCATCTTGCTTGTTTCGGAAAATCCACTTGGTGCCGATGATGTTATGCTTGCGAGGATCGGGTCGTTTGACGAGCTCCCATACGTCATTCAGCTTGAATTGAAGAAGTTCGTCTTGCATGGCTTGGATCCACTCCGGTTCCAGAAAAGCCTCAGCTACTTTTGAGGGTTCTGTGATAGATACAAAAGAGAAATGCCCACAAAAGTTAACTAAGTGTGAAGCTTTTGAGCGAGTGAGAGGACCTGGCGTGTTGATGTCGTTGAGGATTTTGTCAAGTTCTACTTCATTTGCAATCCTCGGATGAGCTGGTTGAGGATTTTGTCTGGGCTGAGGAAGTGGTGTTGTAGCAATTTCCTCAGGAACATCTTCTTCTCTTTCATCAGCGATGGGGATTGTTTCTTCACCAATTTCCTTAGTGGGAACAATGTCTTCAGTAGGTTTAAGCTTTATTGCTTCCTCAGGAGACAGCTTATCTGGATCAGAACGCAATTGCTCTCTTTGCGAGCCATTAGTTCCATCGAACCGCACATCTACAGTCTCAACAACTTTGTTGTGATAGTTGTTGAAGACTTTGTAGGTGTGCGAGTCCTTTCCGTAACCGAGCATAAAACCTTCATGTGCCTTAGGTGCAAATTTTGAGCTATGGTGAGGATCTCTAATCCAGCATTTTGCACCGAAGACATTGAAATAACTTACATTGGGTTTCTTCCCAGTGAGGAGTTCATATGAGGTTTTCTTGATGAATTTGTGAAGATATACCCTGTTGATGATATGACATGCAGTGTTGATTGCTTCAGGCCAGAAGCGACGAGGAGTCTGATATTCTTCAAGCATAGTTCTTGCCATTTCAACCAGAGTCCTGTTCTTTCTTTCGACGACACCATTCTGCTGAGGAGTATAAGGAGCAGACAATTCGTGAGTAATACCAAGTTCATCAAGATAATCATCAAGACCAGTGTTTTTGAACTCGGTTCCATTATCACTCCTAGTTTGTTTGATCTTGATGCCGAAGTTCATCGAGGCCCTTGAAGAAAATCGTTTGAAGATTTCCTGCACTTCGGTTTTATACACTATGATATGCACCCAGGTGTATCTGGAATAATCATCAACTATGACAAAGCCATATAGAGATGCTGCATTGGTTAGTGTTGCATAGTGAGTAGGTCCAAACAAATCCATATGAAGCAATTCAAATGGACGGGTAGTGGTGATGATGGTTTTGGAGGGATGCTTGGATCTGGTCATTTTCCCAGATTCACAAGCACCACAGAGATGATCCTTGAGGAATTTGACAGATTCGATGCCACTGACATGCTTCTTCTTCGCAAGTGTGTGCAAATTCCTCATGCCTACATGACCTAGTCTTCGGTGCCACAACCATCCTTCTGAGGTTTTTGCTAGTAAGCAAGTGGCCGGTTGAGGACCTGTAGAGAAGTCAACAATGTACAAATCCCCTCTTCTTACACCTTCGAAGACTTTGGATCTATCAAATTCCATGATGAGTACACATCTATATCTACCAAAGATAACAATCATATCAAGATCACAAAGCATCGAGACTGACATGAGGTTAAAACCAAGGGATTCAACAAGCATCACTTTGTCCATATGCCTATCCTTGGAAATAGCTACTTTGCCAAGTCCCAATACCTTGCTTTTACCTTTATCAGCATATGTGATTTGCTTCAGAGGTGATGGAGTTAGTGGCATATTCATCAGTAGGCTTTTATCACCAGTCATGTGATGTCTGCAGCCACTATCGAGAACCCACTCAGTATTTTTGGGTTTGTCATCCTGCAGATGAATTAGTACAGCTTACCATCTCATATGCTTCAAGTTTGAAGAATATGATACTAATTTCATCATAACAGAAATGTAAGGACGTGTGAAATATTTCTATTTCATCAATCATTAGCTTGCGTCCTATCAAGCATTTCCTCAGGTCTCCAGCAAATTCTTCAGATGATGATTTTCATCTGCAGACCTGACCTGCTGAAGTGATTAGTTTGATTTCTTCACCACCCACATATGAAGGGGTGGCAAAGCGTTCATCATCCTGCGAGAACCATATGAGAAAGGTGGCATTGAAGCTAATGCACTTCTCTTAACAGTAGGGGGGTTAAAGTACTCATATGAGTATGCAGAGAACTGGTTTGAGGATTTATGAACATAATGATTTGAAGAATAGCGCTCATAATCATATTCCTTGTAGTTTCCCTGCATGTTAGACGCATAAGCACGGGTATGAGCATAGTTTTGACCAGTTGAGGATTTTGATCCTCTTGAAGACTTTGGTCCTCCTGAGGAATTTGATCTGGGGTTCAGATTCTTCAGAGGTGATGTCATGAGGACATTCACTTGAAGATTTTCAAGACAACTTTTGGGAACCCAGATTTTCCTCAGAGGAGGGCCATTCCTGCAGTTAGTTCCAACATATCGAGCAAATACTTCACCAGATTGATTTTTGAACAGTTTATAGTTGGAATCAAATGACTCATCAGAGGAATAGGATAATTCACATGAGAAGCCAGTTAGATTATATGGATCAAAAGGATGCCCAGTAGCAGCAACCCATGAGGTTTAGGGATACTGCTCAGGTTTCCAATAAGATTCATCAGCATTCAGTTTCCTCTCAAAGGCAATTCCTTCTTTTCTCGGGTTCCTGTTCAAGATCTGCTTTTTGAGCACATCACAAAGGATTTGATGTCCTTTAAGGCTTTTGTACATGCCTGTCAAGTACAATTCCTTCAACCCTGCATTTTCATCAGTGACATTTGTGTTTTCCTCAAGTGAGGAAATAGACACAACAGGTGCAGTTGAAGAATTTGTAGCAGTGGTAGCATTTGAAGATTCTGGTGAAGAATTAGCAGTTTCACGATCAATGCATTTAAGACATGGAGGAATAAATTCAACTTGACTAGCGCTGATCTGTTGAGCTAGTAATGAATCATTTTCAGTACGAAGATCATCATAAGACATCCTCAGCTTCTCAAGATCAAGCTTCCTTTGAAGAAATTCGTAGGAAAGCTTCTCATGATCAGTGAGGAGTGTATCATAACGATCCGGAAGAATATCAAATCTAGACTGAAGATTTTTCATGTCATCAGCGAGGATTTGATTAAGATTCATTTCATCATTCAACAGATCATCACTTTTGTCTAGCAGTTTTTGAAGCTTTTCCAGAGCAGTTTGTTGTTTAGTGGCAATGATGGCAAGTTTACTGTAACTGGGTTTTTTGTAATCATCATGTTCACAGTCACTTGAATCAGATGAGGAGGCATTATGTGATACCTTTGAACCTTTTGCCATGAAGCAATAGGTTGGAGCGAAGTCATCAGCATAGTCATCAGTATGGATGGTGCACTCATTTTCTTCATGATTGAAGATTGACTTGCTGACGAAATTGGTTGCTAGTGCAAGACTAGCCTGTCCGGATTCTGAATCTTCTCCAGAGCCTTCTTCATCATCACATTCTTCTGATTCTGCCTCGGAATCCATTTCCTTGCCAATAAGTGCCCGAGCCTTTCTGAAGCTAGTCTTCTTGTGTGAGGAGGACTTTGAAGATGAGGATTTTGAAGATTTCTTTTTCTTCTTTGAGTCATCAGAACTGTCATCCTTGTATTTCTTCTTCTTTGATTCCTTTCCCCAGCGAGGACAATCAGCAATGTAATGACCTGATTTCTTGCACTTGTGACAGGTCCGTTTCTTGTAGTCCTCAGATGAAGATTCTGATTTCCTCATGTCTCTTCTTGATGATTTACCGAACTGTCGTCGTCGTCTAAATCTCTGGAATTTCCTCACAAGCATTGCAAGCTCCTGTCCAAATTCTTCAGGGTCACAACTGCTGTCATCTATTTCTTCTTCAGATGAGGAAATTGCTCTAGCCTTCAGTGCTCGTGGTCTGGAATAGCTTGGTCCATATAGATCTCTCTTTTCTTCTTGCTGGAATTCATGAGTATTTAGCCTTTCAAGAATATTAGCTGGATCTAGCATCCTGTAGTCTGATCTTTCTTGAATCATCAGAACTAGAGTGTCAAATGAGGAATCCAAGGATCTCAGCAGTTTCTTCACAACTTCGTGATCAGTGATGTCTCGAGCTCCCAGTGCTTGCAGTTGATTGGATATATCAGTGAGGCGATCAAAGGTGTCTTGGCAGCATTCATTGTCATGTCTCTTGAAGAGATTTCGAAGAATATCAACACGAGAGTCACGCTGGGTTGATACTCCTTCATTTACCTTGCACAATCTCTCCCAGATCAGTGTTGCAGATCCCAAAGCACTTACTCTTCCAAACTGACCTGGGCTCAAATAGCCACAGATGATGTTCTTCGCTTGAGAATCGAGTTGCTTAAATCTCTTCACATCAGCTGCAGTGACACTGGCAGAAACGAGGGGAACGCCATTTTCCACAATATACCAGAGATCATTGTCAATTGCTTGCAGATGCAGTTGCATTTTGTTCTTCCAGAAAGGAAAGTTATTCCCTTCGTAGGTGGGACATGGTGCAGTCACCTTGAACATGCCTGCAGTCGACATAACTAAAACTCCAGGTGGTTAAACCAAAATCACACAGAACAAGGGAGTACCTTGCTCTGATACCAATTGAAAGTGCGTTATATCGACTAGAGGGGGGTGAATAGGAGATTTTTAGAATTTCATCACTGAGGAAATTCCTTTTGAGGAAATTCCTCACTGATGACTAACTTACAGCGGAAACAGTTAAGGATCAGTTGTGCAATTGTTCACAACAGCAGTATTACAGAGTGAAGATTATGAAAACAGATTGCACAACAAGCAGGCACACAGAATACAGATGATGATTTACTCAAGTGAAGAATTTGGGGTTGAGGAAATTCAGAGAAAGTCTTCAGCAAATTCTTCAAACAGTCACAGTGAAAGTCATCAACACATAATACAGATAAAGTAAAGAGTTGAGGAATTAGAACCCGACTCTTGGTGAAGACTGTTGTTGATGACCCAGTTCCAACTGCTGTGACAGTTGTACATCTGGTTTGGAGCGGCTTGGTATTGAAACCAAAGGACACCCAGTCCCTACCGTATTCTCCTTGAGCTAAGGACACACAGTCCTCGCCCAACACTCGTGGTAAGTCTTCAGGGCAGACTTCCAAACCCTCACAAACTCGGCCACCCGGCGATCCACAATTGACTGCTGGATTGCTCTAGACCATGACGCCTAACCGTCTGGAGGATGCACAGTCCTCAAAGGTAAAAGGCTTCAGTCCCACACAGGAACAACTTCTTCAGTGATGCTCAATCACTAGATTTGGTTAGTGGTTTCGGTGGGTGGTGTATTTCCTCACTGATGATTTACTCTCGAAAGCTCTGAGGAATTGGGTTGCTCTTATGACAAGTGTCAGTTTCTAGCGGAGCAGCCAACCAGCTAGTGGTTGTGGGGGGCGGCTATTTATTGCCTGAGAGCATCCCGACATGATTTGACATTAATGCCCTTAAATAATATGACCGTTGGAGTGGATAAGATCAGTGACTTGGCATGGCTTATCGAAACGGTCGGGACTCTCAACTATGAGAGTCCTCATGTCACTCATATTCCACACTTGAGGCTTTTGGTAGGATTTGGCTTGGGTTGAGCATCATGAGGAAATCCATTCCATAGTGTTACTTTGACCCCCTTTAACAGTACGGTGTTCCTATTCATCAAATGCGAAGAAAATAAAACAGAAAGCGAAAATCTTCACGCTTCAATTTCTTCAGAACGATTTTCTTTAGGAACCACCGATCTTCTCAATATCAATATCTTCATGAGGAATATCAATTTCATCGCAATTTCTTCGCGATTCATTTCTTCAACTTCAGACCAATTTCTTCAACTGAAGACATATATTTTTGGGGGTCGATATTCTTCAAATATCTCAAACTCCTCAATGACTTATAGATCCTGTGTACACTTATAAACACATTAGATACTTAACCTATAAGTCTTCAAACCACCAAAATCACTAAGGGGCACTAGATGCACTCACATGAAATAAATATACAAGAAATAAAAACCGAATAGAAGCGAGAAATATTTTTGGATTTTTAAACTTTTTCAAACACACATAAAAACTGAAAGTGCGTTATATCGACTCGAGGGGGTGAATAGGCGATTTTTACTATTTCATCACTGAGGAAATTCCTAGTGAGGAAAGTCCTAAGTCATGAACTGAGTGCAGCAGAAATAGTACTAAGTCGAAAGAGCAAAAACATCTACAGCAATGTACTCCGCATGATTTCACAGAATCGGTTTGCACAGGTCACAAGTACATGATAAGCAGGTGAAGAATGACTCATGTGAAGAATTTGAGGTGAGGATTTCAGAGAGAGTCTTCAGTCCAATTCCTCACACAGAACAGATGGAAGTCTTCAACATGCAATTGATGAAATGAGAGTGTTGAGGAAATAGAACCAGTAGCTCAATGAAGACAGTTGTTGATGACCTAGTTCCAACTGTTGTGACAGTTGTACGTCTCGTTTGGGGCGGCTTGGTATTGAAACCAAAGATACATAGTCCCGGGACACACAGTCCCTACCATTTCTCTTTGAGCTAAGGACACATAGTCCTCACCCAACATTCATGGTAAGTCTTCAGGGCAGACTTCCAAACCCTCACAAACATGGTCACCCGGCGATCCACAATTGACTGTTGGATGCTCTAGACCATGATGCCTAGCCGTGTGGAGGATGCATAGTCCTCAAAGGTAACAAGCATCGGTTCCACATAGGAATAACTTCTTCAGTGATGCTCAATTACTTGGGTTTCTGTTTGGGTTTGGGTGTTTGGGGTATTTCCTCACTTGATGATTTTTGCTCAAAGACTTTGAGGAATTTGGGTTGCTCTAAATGACAAGTGTCAGTTTATCTCGGAGTATCCCGATATGATTTGACATAAATGTCCTTAATAATATGACCGTTGGGTGGATAAGATCTGGGACAGGTGGCGCGTGGCGCAACAACGGCCGGAGCTTTCAACTTTGAGGATTTGGTAGATGTAAGTTTGGGTTGAGCATCATGAGGAAATCTGTTCCATAGTTTTACCTCGACCCCTTTAACAGTACGGTGTTCCTGTGACTCAAGTATAAAGAAAATGAAACAGAAAGAGTAAATCTTCAAGCTTCAAAGTCTTGAGTGTATTTCCTTCGGGACACACCGAATTCCTCATCTTTAATATGTTCATGAGGAATATCTATTTCTTCGCACTTTCTTCGCGATCAAAGAATTCAAGGATTGACCAAAGTCTTCACCTGAATACATTTATTTTTAGGGGTCGATATTCATTGAATAACTGAAACTCCCCAGCGACTTATAGAGCCTGTGTATACTTAGAAACATATAGGTCTCTTAACCTATAAGTGTTCAAACCACCAAAATCACTAAGGGGCACTAGATGCACTTGCAATCTCCCCCTTTTTGATGGTCTATGACAAATAGGTTAATTTTTCAAGGGAGATAATAATATGAAATGTAAGTACTGAGTTTGAGGAATTTGAAGGTAAGATACATAAACTCCCCCTGAAGATGTGGATGATTTTATGAATTTGCTTTGAACATCAAATGCATATTGATGATATATATCATGGAGAACTCCCCCTGTATCTTGTAATTCATTCTTGCATTTGACATGTAGTATGAGGAATTTGAAATGCACGATGAAAAATGGTGTCTGACGAATTTCATCATGCATGCATTAATTAGCTTGAGGAATAAGCATGCAAGGAAAAACGTTCATAAGTGTCATAACACCATCGGGCTTAAGTTAGAACTCATTACATCAAACACTTCAGAAGAACCAAGAGTTTGTAACTTAATAAAGTTTATAAGCCCATAAAATTTATCCCGCTTGAAGACTAACTCTCAGATTCTCCCCCCCCTTGTCATCCAGTGACGAAAAGGGATCAACTGAAGACTAACGCCCATGAAAAACTTCACTTTTGTGTTGAGGAAGAGGCGTGACCATTCTTTGAGTCACACTTGCTTGTTGGGCCAGTTGCAGTATCCACAGGTTCTTCGTTGGAATCAACAGTGCGGAATGAAGGAAATGAGCTTTCCACCAAGTCAGGAACTGGATATTTTTTGAATTTTTTTATTTGGTGGCCATGACCAATCAAAGTCGCGGGTGAATTCCAATTCTTCAAGTTCCTTGGGAGTCTTCGGATGGGATAGTATGGCCCAAGTGTGATCAAATACCTCATGAAAATAATAGTGATTTTTCTTCACAACATTTTCAGTATCATTGAGGGTTTTCACAATAGAGCCAAACTGGCATTTCATCCACTTATGATTGTGATCGAATTTCTGATGATGACTGAGGAGAAGCTCTCTTTTAGTCATCACCCTTGGGGCAGTTGGGCTTGGAGGTTTTGCTCTGCCATCGGATTTTTTAGTGGCAGTGTCATCATATGAGAAGTAGGAGGCAACCTTGCGAAATTGACCATCTAGTGGCCGATTTCCTTCATCAATTACTGACTTGCCCTTGCTCTCAACTGGTTCAAAAGATTTCTTAATGCATTTGAGGGGCGGCAGATAACCGAGGTGATTTTGATAGCCAGCTTGATAGTTGATGGCGGATCTGGTTCTGATGAATCTCATGATCCAAGGCGCATAAATCTTTAGCTCAAATGGTGACAAAGCATTGTCAGCCCAAGTCCTCAAGAAGAAATCGCGAAGGTTCATTTTGATGCCATGAATGACATTGAAGAGGATGTTCTTCATGATTCCAACAACATCTTCTTCCTTATCATGCCCCTTGATAGGTGCGATGGAATATGCCAATATTCTGTAGACAGTTCTGGGCACATATTTCAATTCCTTCACGAGGAATCTAGTCCTTGGAGGTTGGCCTAGAGCCAAAGGTTTCATGAGGACCTCCATTAGCTGATTTGGCAAATCTCTTTCATCATACATGTTGATTGCTTCATCTGAAGGAATTGACATAGGTAGAGCTCAAAGCAATTTTGAGGCTGGAGCTTTGTAGTGAGTGTGTTGTGTCATCCAGTCCAGGACCCAAGAGTTGATGTTTTTGGGGTCACCTGAGATATGCAGTGTGGCATAGAACTGAAGAATAATGTATGTATTCCAGTCACCAATATTTTTGCTTCGTGAACAACACTCACAACTGGGGTGAAGCAAGGAATTTCCTCCATATCACAATGAGGAATGTGTGTCTGATGAAATGTCTTCATTTCCCACAAAGCACATCAACATAGTAATTAAGTTGAGTTCTGGTCCAGAACTTTCTATGCCTGATACGAACCTATCGTAAGGATTTTCTCTAGTGAAGAAATGATGTTCACCATAGAAGTTTTCCTTAAGAAACTTTCCCTCTTTGATAAGTGCTGATGAGGCTTTCGTTGAATATTATCATGTTGATCATCTTGAGGATTTTTGGCCACCACAGTTGCAGTTTCAGGATTTTTGACCACATTTGCAGTTTCATCAGTAGTATTTTTATCCCGTGATGAGGCATTTTCATTTGGGGCTTGTTCTTTAGTTCGAGGAATTTGTTGTACTGAAGGAGTAGATGCAGTTTCTGGTACAACAGTTTCCTTTTCAGTTTCTTCAGTTGATGCAGCTGCTTCTTGGTCTGGTGCTGATTTCACATATGAGCTCTTTTCTTTAGAGCCAGTCATAATTTCAGCGACTGCAGGAGTTTGAGGAATTTGAGTGGTCATTGGTGACTTTGGGTGAGCTTTTTCCCAAAACTTATCATGGATAACAGGTGTGCTGCTGCCAATGTCTTCATCAGCCTCATTTTCTTCAGGAGTCATTTCTGGGTTTTGAGGAGGAGGTGTTGAGACTTGAGGAATTTGATCAGCTTGAATTTCCTCATATATTGGTGTGGATGCGGTAGAGAGTTTGTCATCCATTTCCTCATCCTGTTCTGGATTGATGTGCTCTTCACCAAATGGTACAATAATGTATGATGGTGCAACACTGAGGGGAGTCACATCCACCGGAGCTGATGATGTAGTAGGCAGAGTCTTCATGCTTTTTGCCTCTAAAGACTTTGAAGGTGTTGATGCCTTCCTTTTCTTTGCTTTCTTCTGAGCATCTTTTGTTTTCTTTGCGTCTGATGCAGACAAAAGAGTCACTTTCTTCACCTTTGAAGACATTGGTGAAGGAGCATTTTCATCGGACATGGCATGAGGAGTGTCAGGCCTAGCAGATTCTTCAGCAGGAATATTCTGTGTAATTTTATCATAAGCTCGTTCTTCATCTTTATCAGAAGCTGGGCTGAGGATTTGTTGGTTGCTTTGGGGCTGCAACCCTATTGTTGTATTCATCAATTGCTTCAGTTGCAGGTTTGACAAACCTCACTTTGACACCCTTTCGGTCCACATGAAGACTTGTGTATTGGTTAGTGAGGGTTTTCATTTCTGCCTGAGTAGAAACAAGTTTCTAAGGCATCAGGTTAAGGATGTTTTGCTTCAAGTAATTCTCCTTTTTAACCTTTGCAGCCCGAGCTTGCTTGGCTTGCTGATCCTTCCATTCTGCTTCATTAATAAATGAAGTTACCATGTGACTGAGTCTAGGTGGAAGTTTCAAATCATCAATTGGTGTGTTTGGATCCTGATACCAAAGGTCGATGAACTTCAACACATTTTTGGATCTAGTGCGAGGTGAATGGTGTTGCCAGGAGCTTGTGCAACCCTTTCTTGTTTGTTCCTGATGATGGCTTTAAGAGTTTCATCATCACATTCCTCAATTCCT
The DNA here is from genome assembly GCF_904849725.1 of Hordeum vulgare subsp. vulgare. Taxonomy (NCBI): domain Eukaryota; kingdom Viridiplantae; phylum Streptophyta; class Magnoliopsida; order Poales; family Poaceae; genus Hordeum; species Hordeum vulgare. The sequence continues at coordinate 163,813,158 of NC_058522.1, forward strand.
TCTGATGCAGAAGGGATGTTGACAACCTTGCTTGGGCTTGGCCTTGTTCCTCTTCCAGCAGTCATCTTTATCTTCAGTATGATAGGTGAAGATTTGAGAGCTGAACCTGAGGCCGATGGTACTGAGGAATTTGGATTTCCTGTTTGATGCTGCCTGAGCTGTGACTGCAGAGGAGGTGAAGACTTTCATAAAGTTGAGGACTTGGCAGCTGTTGTTTCTTCTTTCTAAGGAATTTTCTCTTTTGACAGTGTTTTTAAGGGTTTAGTCTTGAGACCTGGTTTCTTCATGAGGACCTTCTTCTGAGGTTGTTCTGTAGAAGAAGCTTCAGCAACAGAAGAAGTGGCAGCAGCAGCTGCAGTAGCAGAGTCCTCATTAAACTGTGTTACAACAACTTTTGCCTTTTTCTGCAGCTTAGACAAATACATGTCTTTTTAACGAGGTTAGTCTTCAATTGTGGCTACACTGGAGGGATGTGCTGTCTTTTGGTCTCCCTGTGGCAATCTTTTGCAAGGACTTGTGAGGGCAAATTTCTTGGCATACTTTGGAGTGACATACCTGTATTCCTTCCACTCCTTTGACCATATGCGTTCAACCTTTTGAAGCCTGATCTTGTGTTTTGCCATGGTCTATTTTCCATGAATTTCTTCATCTGGCGTGCAGTACTCAGCATATATCTGTTGTGGGATTTCAAAAGCAATGTTTTGTTGTAGTTTCGTGCCACCCTTTTGTTTTCTGTCTTCCTCCATTTTCTTCAGCTGAGGTTTTTGCTGAGGAATTTGTATTCTTGAGGAATATGAGGACATAGGTAATGTTTCTTCAAGAAATACTGCAAATGAGGTAAGTTGATGAGAACCCAGTGATTCATCAGCTGACATTTTGTACGTGTAAATAGAGTATAGGTGCGAAGAATATGGAGTGGTCATATGCGTTCTCAGATTTCAGGAAATTCAAAAATTACTTAAGTTGAGGAATTTGACCATTGTGTTATGGAATTTGACTAAGCATTCGGATCTTGGGTTTCGGAGTTGTGCAGATTCGAAAATTTACACAATTGAGGAATCTCGTGAAGAATTTAGGGGCTTAGTAAAATTCATCAAATGTTCTAGACATGGGTGTGCACAACTCAGAGATTTTCTGAGGAAAAACTGATTTCACGAATCTAAAGAGAATAAATGGATCAAATAGGGGCATTGGGAAGTAGAAACGGAAGTTCTTTAGCTCAGATCTTCAGTGCCCTAACTTGGCGACTAAAGACAGCTACGGCGGCGGCGGAGGAAGATGATCCGCAATCAGCGTGAGTCCAGCAACGGCGCCGTCGAGGCAGTGAAGCTGTTCCTCACCGGCGATGAGGATGCTAGCGACGGAGCTAGGTTTTGAGCTCCAGCGGAGGAGTCGAAAGGGAGAGAAGAGTTTTTGACTGAAGAGGGTAAGGGGCTACTTATAGCTCAGGTGAAAACGGTCTGAAGCAAAAAACTTCGGATGAAACTGCCATTGCCCTTTCGTCTCCACATGACATGTGCTCCCCACGATCGAAGCGGTGGAGATCGTGGTTATCCTATCGTGGGTAGTGGGTGCAGTTACAGTGGTAACGTTGATTTTGTTTTGCATTTTTAGGACTTTGTTTCATAGTCTTCAGCTGACCAGGATTCAGTGAGGACTTTGAACGAGTGTCGAATATAACCCATATGAAGAATTGAGAATAGACTAGGTTGAGCTTAGCATAGAGGGGAGACGGGTCCGGTCACATTCACTTAGAAGAAATACCAAATTGAGGACTTAGCAATAAGTGAATGCTGTTTAGGACATTGAAAGCTCAATATATAATATATAGTCAATGAAGATTATCACATAATGTTTTTGAAGAGTTTGAAAATTTTGAAGACTTTGAATTTTTTGAGGATTTTGTGAAAAGTCGTAGATTTAAAGAATTTCTAGTTTGAAGAATTTCAAAGTTTGGTGGTGGCGTTACCCACCGTATAAGAATGATGATTTCACGCACCACGTACAATTGTTGTAGGGCCCTAAGAACCAAATTCTTCATTAATTTCTTCACACTTAGAGTGATATTCTTCATTGATTGAAGAAAATCGTTACTTCGTGTGTTGCACATCTAAGTCATCATTTTTGCATAAGTGCAAGGATGTGTGCATGTTTACAAAACATTTGAAGATTCTAGGATATTTAGCTCACACCACAACTTGCAAAACCTTTTCTCATCCAAGGGCTTCGTGAAGATATCTGCTAGCTGGCCATCAGTCTTCACATGTTTGATGATGATATTGCCCTTGAGTACATGGTCACGAAGAAAATGATGACGAATCTGGACGTGCTTGGTCTTCGAGTGTTGTACTGGGTTGTAGGCGATCTTGATTGCACTCTCATTGTCGCAGTAGAGGGGAAAATTCTTCATGTTGATGTCGTAATCTCTGAGGGTGTGCTTCATCCATAGCAGTTGAGCACAGCAAGATCCAGCAGCAATGTATTCAGCTTCATAAGTGGAGAGTGATACACAGTTCTGCTTCTTTGACGACCAGCAGACTAAGGATCGTCCGAGGAAATGACATGTTCCTGATGTTGACTTGCGATCCACACGGTCACCAGCATAATCAGAATCAGAATATCCAACAAGGTGAAGATTTGAGCCCTTGGGGGTACCATAATCCTAGTGTTGGTGTGTGAGCTAGATATCGAAGAATATGTTTCACAACCTTATAGTGTGATTCCTTCATTTTTGCTTGAAAACGTGCACACATGCAAACACTAAGCATAATGTCTGGCCTAGATGCACATAGGTACAACAAAGATCCAATCATAGAATGATATACTTGCTGATCAAAATCTATGCCATTTTCATCAGTGTAGAGGTGGCCGTTGGTAGGCATAGGTATCTTGACGCCTTTGCATTCATGTATGCTGAATTTCCTCAGAACATCCTTGAGGTATTTCTCCTGAGATATGAAGATGCCATTGCGTTGTTGACGAATTTGCAAAACCTTTTCTCATCCAAGGGCTTCGTGAAGATATCTGCTAGCTGGCCATCAGTCTTCACATGTTTGATGATGATATTGCCCTTGAGTACATGGTCACGAAGAAAATGATGACGAATCTGGACGTGCTTGGTCTTCGAGTGTTGTACTGGGTTGTAGGCGATCTTGATTGCACTCTCATTGTCGCAGTAGAGGGGAAAATTCTTCATGTTGATGTCGTAATCTCTGAGGGTGTGCTTCATCCATAGCAGTTGAGCACAGCAAGATCCAGCAGCAATGTATTCAGCTTCATAAGTGGAGAGTGATACATAGTTCTGCTTCTTTGACGACCAGCAGACTAAGGATCGTCCGAGGAAATGACATGTTCCTGATGTTGACTTGCGATCCACACGGTCACCAGCATAATCAGAATCAGAATATCCAACAAGGTGAAGATTTGAGCCCTTGGGGGTACCATAATCCTAGTGTTGGTGTGTGAGCTAGATATCGAAGAATATGTTTCACAACCTTATAGTGTGATTCCTTCATTTTTGCTTGAAAACGTGCACACATGCAAACACTAAGCATAATGTCTGGCCTAGATGCACATAGGTACAACAAAGATCCAATCATAGAATGATATACTTGCTGATCAAAATCTATGCCATTTTCATCAGTGTAGAGGTGGCCGTTGGTAGGCATAGGTATCTTGACGCCTTTGCATTCATGTATGCTGAATTTCCTCAGAACATCCTTGAGGTATTTCTCCTGAGATATGAAGATGCCATTGCGTTGTTGACGAATTTGCAGACCTAAGAAGAATTTCAGCTCCCCATCATGGACATTTCATATTCTTCACCCATCATGTAGGCAAATTCATCACTGTAACGTTTGTCAGTACAACAAAAAATAATGTCATTGACATATATTTGGCACACGAATAGTTCATTGTCATAGGATTTTGTGAAAAGAGTAGGATCAAGTGAACCGGGTTTGAAACCTTTCTTCATGAGGAATTCCTTCAATGTATCATACCGCGCCCGAGGGGCTTGCTTGAGGCCATAGAGTGCCTTTTTGAGTGTGAAGACTTTGTCAGGATGCTTCGGGTCTTCAAAACCTGGGGGTTGAGAAACATATACTTCTTCCTCAAGCTTACCACTGTGGAATGCACTGTTCACATCCATTTGATATAGAGTTATATTGTGATGGTTAGCATAAGCAAGTAATATAGGAATAGCTTCAAGTCTAGCAACAGGTGCAAAAGTTTCATCAAAGTCAATTCCTTCAACCTGTGTGTACCCTTTGGCTACAAGCCGTGCCTTATTCCTCACAACCTGACCATCCTCATCTTGCTTGTTTCGGTAGATCCACTTGGTGCCAATGATGTTGTGTTTGCGAGGATCTGATCTTTTGACGAGTTCCCATACATCATTTAGCTTGAACCGAAGAAGTTCATCGTGCATGGCTTGAATCCACTCAGGTTACATGAAGGCTTCAGCAACTTTTGAGGGTTCTGTGATAGACACAAAGGAGGAATACCCATAAAAGTTAACTAAATGTGAAGCTTTTGAGCGAGTAAGAGGACCTGGCGCATTGAAGTCATCGATGATTTTGTCAAGTTCCACTTCATTTGCAATCCTTGGACGAGCTGGTTGAAGAATTTGGTTGGGCTGAGGAATTTGATCTGTAGGATTTTCCTCATGTACACCAGCTTGAGTTTCATCAGTGTTGGGGACAACTTCTTCAACAAGGGGGTGTTACTCAGTAGGAAAGTTATCTTAAGTAGCCTTGTGCTTAATAGCTTCCTTAGGAGTCAATTTATCTAGCACATGAGGCAGTTTCTCTCTTTGTGAGCCATTAGTTTCATCGAACCGCACATCTACAGTTACAACAACCTTGTTGTGCTAGGTGTTGAAGACTCTATAGGTGTGCGAGTCCTTTCCGTAACCAAGCATAAAACCCTCATGTGATTTAGGTGCAAACATTGAGCTAGGGTGAGGATCTCTAATCCAACATCTTGCACCAAAGACTTTGAAATAACTGACATTGGGTTTCTTGTCAGTGAGGAGTGAATATGAGGTTTTCTTGAGGAATTTTCGAAGATATACCCTATTGATGATGTGGCAAGCAGTGTTGATTGCTTCAGACCAAAAGCGACGAGGAGTCTGATATTCTTCAAGCATAGTCTGTGCCATTTCAACCAGAGTCTTGTTCTTGCATTCAACGACGCCATTCTCTTGAGGAGTATAAGGAGCAGACAATTCGTGAGTAATACCAAGTTCATCAAGACTAGTATTTTTGAATTATATCCCATTATCACTGCTGATGTATTTCATCCCGACGTCAAAGTTTATTGAGGCCCTTGAGGAAAATCGTTTGAAGACTTCCCGCACTTCATTTTTGTAAGCAATGATGTGTACCCAAGTATAACGAGAATAGTCGTCAATGATGACAAAGCCATATAAATATGTTGCATTGGTTAGAGTAGCATAATGAGTAGGTCCAAACAGATCCATGTGAAGCAATTTGAACGGACGAGTAGTAGTCATGATAGTCTTCGAGGGGTGTTTGGATCTGGACATTTTTCCGGACTCACAGGCACCGCAGAGATGGACCTTGAGGAATTTGGCAGATTCGATGCCCATGACATACTTCTTCTTTGCTGGTGTGGGCAAATTCCTCATGACTACATGACCAAGTCGTCGATGTCATAGCTAGCCTTCTGAGGTTTTTGCTAGTAAACACGTGGCTGGTTGAGGACCTGTGGAAAAATCAACAATGTACAAGTCTCCTCTCCTAAAGCCTTCAAAGACTTTGGATTTATCGAATTCTGTAATGACTACACATCTATATTTTCCAAAGATGACAATCATATCAAGATCACAAAGCATTGAGACTCGCATGAGGTTAAACCCAAGGGATTTGACAAGCATTGCCTTGTCCATGTGTCGATCCTTAGAGATAGCCACTTTACCAAGTCCCAATACCTTGCTTGTACCTTTATCAACATAAGTGATTTGCTTCGGTGGTGATGGAGTCAGTGGTATATTCATCAATAAGCTTTTATCACCAGTCACGTGATTTGTGCAACCACTATCAAGAACCCACTCTGTATTCATGGGTTTGTCATCCTGCAGATGAATTAGTACAACCTACCATCTCATATGCTTCAGACTTGAAGAATATGATATCAATTTCATCAGACAAGAATTTCATCATAAACAGTAAATTTGAGGACGTGTGAAATGTTATCATTTCATCATGTTTTAGCTTTCGTCCAATCAAGCAATTTCCTCACGTCTCCAACAAATTCTTCAAAAGATGACTTTCATCTGGAGACCTGACCTCCAGAAGTGATTAGTTTGCTTTCTTTGCCACCCACATATGAAGGGGTGGCAAAGAGTTCATCATTCTACGAGCACCATATGAGAATGGAGGCGTTGAAGCTAATGCACTTCTTTTCACAGTAGGGGGTTAGAGTACTCAAATGAATAGGAAAAGAAATTGTTTGAGGACTTACGAACATAATGCTTTGAGGAATAATGCTCATATTCATGTCCCTTGTAGTTTCCTTGCATATCAGAATCATTAGTGCGAGTACAAGCATAATTTTGAGCATTTGAGGAATTTGATCCTCGTAAAGACTTTGGTCCACCTGAGGAATTTGATATGGGGTTCTGGTTCTTCACTGGTGGTATCATGTGGACATTCACCTGATGATTTTCCAAGCAACTTTTGGGGACCCAGATTTTCCTTAGGGGAGGTCCATTCATGCAGATAGTTCCAACATATCAAGCAAATACTTCACTAGATTGATTTTTGAATAGTTTATAGTTGGAGTCAAATGACTCATAAGAGGAGTAGGACATTTCACATGCAAAGCCTGTTAGAGTAGATGGATCAATGGGATGTCCTTTAGTAGCAACCCATGAGGTTTTGCGGTATTTCTCAGGTTTCCACTATGATCCATCAACATTCAATTTCCTCTCGAAGGCAATGCCCTCTTTCCTCGGGTTCCTGTTTAAAATCTTCTTTTTGAGCATATCGCAAAGGATTTGATGCCCTTTGAGACTTTTGTATATGCCTGTCACGTACAATTCCGTCAATCCTGCATTTTTGTCAGTAGCATTTGTGGTTTCCTCAAGTGAAGAATTTTGATACCATAGTAACAGTTGAAGAATTTGTAGCGATAGAAGCATTTGATGATTCAGTTGAAGAATTAGCAGTTTCACGCTCGATGCATCTCAGGCATGGTGGAATGAATTCTACCTGAGCGGTACTCATCTTTTGAGCAAGCAATAAGTCATTTTCCATTCGAAGATCATCATGAGACATTCTTAACTTCTCAAGATCAAGCTTACTTTGAAGAAATTCATAGGAAAGTTTCTCATGATCAGCCAAGAGTGTGCTATAGAGATCTTGATGACTATCAAATCTAGACTGAAAACTTTGAACATCTTAAGTGAGGACTTGAGTACGATTCATTTCATCATTCAATAGAACATCGCTTTTGTCTTGCAATTTCTGAAGCTTTTAAAAAGAACTTTGTTGCTTAGTGGCAATATTGGCAAGTTTATAGTAACTGGATTTTTGATAATCATTAGGTTCACAGTCAATAGAATCAGAGGAGGAAGTGTGGTTTGGTACCTTTGAACCTTTTACCATGAAGCAATAGGTTGGAGTGAAGTCATCAACATATTCATCTGTGTAGTTGGCGTTGCCATTTTCTTCAAGGTTGAATATCGACTTGTTGACGAATGTGGTAGCAAGTGCAAGGCTTGCCACGCTAGATTCTGACTCCATTTCAGTACCTTCCTCTTCATCACATTCCTCAAATTCTTCTTCAGAATCCATTTTCTTGCCAATGAGTGCCCGAGCCTTTCTAAAACTGGTCTTCTTGTGTGATGAGGACTTTGAAGATGAGGATTTTGAAGATTTCTTCTTTTTCTTCGAGTCATCAGAACTTTCATCCTTTTATTTCTTTTTCTTTGATTCTTTCACCGAGCAAGGACAATCAGTAATGTAGTGACCAGATTGCTTGCATTCGTGGCAGGATCTTTTCTTTTAGTCTTCAGATGAAGAATCTGATTTCCTCATATCTTTTCTTGAAGATTTTCCAAACTGGCCACGCTTTGTGAACTTTTGGAATTTCCTCATGAGCATTGCAAGTTCCTGCCCAAGTGGTTCATGGTCACCAAGACTGCAATTCGAATGTTCTTCTTAAGATGAGGAAACAGCCTTAGCCTTCAGCGCACGAGGTCTTCAATAGCTTGGTCCATAGAGACCTCTCTTTTCTTCTTGTTGGAATTCATGAGTATTGAGTCTCTCAAGTATAACAGCAGGATCAAGCATCTTGTAGTGTCTTCGTTCTTGGATCATCAGAACCAATGTTTCAAATGATGGATCAAGAGATCATAGCAGTTTCTTCACAACTTCATGGTCAGTGATGTCTCTAGCTCCCAGAGCATGCAATTCATTTGAGATGTCAGTGAGGCGATCAAAGGTATCTTGGGATCTTTCATTGTCAAGCCTCTTGAAATGATTGAAGAGATTGTGAAGAACATAGACACGAGAGTCACGATGTGTTGAGACTCCCTCATTGACTTTCGATAGCCCATCCCAGATAAGCTTAGTTGTGCGCAAAGCACTAACTCTGCCATACTGACCTTTGCTCAGGTGGCCACAGCTGATATTCTTCGCTTGCGAGTAAAGTTGCTTGAACTTCTTCATATCAGCAACAGAGATAGTAGCAGTGATGGATGGAATGCCATTTTCCACAATATACCACATATCATTGTCAATTGTTTGAAGATGCATTTGCATCTTGGTCTTGCAGCAGGGGAAGTCCTTTCCTTCAAAGGTAGGACATCCTGCAGTAATCTTGATCATACCTGCGGTCGACATAACTAAAACTCCAGGCGGTTAAACCAAAATCACACAGAACAAGGGAGTACCTTGCTTTGATACCAATTGAAAGTGCGTTATATCGACTAGAGGGGTGGTGAATTGGAGATTTTTACAATTTCATCACTAAGGAAATTTCTAGTGAGGAAAGTCGTCAGTCATGAACTGAGTGCAGCAGAAACAGAACTAAGTCGGAAGAGCAAAAACGTCTATAGAAATGTACTCAACGTGATTTCAGAGAATCGGTTTGCACAGGTCACAAGTACACGATAAGCAGGTGAAGAATAACTCAGGTGAAGAATTTGAGGTGAGGAAATCAGAGAGAGTCTTCATTCAAATTTTTCACACAATACAAATGAAAGTCTTCAACATGCAACTGATGAAATGAGAGTGTTGAGGAAATAGAACTAGCAGCGCGATGAAGACAGTTGTTGATGACCTAGCTCCAACTGTTGTGACAGTTGTACATCTAGTTTGGAGCGGCTTGGTATTAAAACCAAAGGACACACAGTCCCGTGACACACAGTCCCTACCGTATTCTCCTTGAGCTAAGGACACACAGTCCTCGCCCAACACTCGTGGTATGTCTTCAGGGGAGACTTCCAAACCCTCACAAACTTGGTCACTCGGCGATCCATAATTGACTGTTGGATGCTCTAGACCATGACGCCTAGCCGTTTGGAGGATGCATAGTTCTCAAAGGTAACAATCATCGGTTCCACACATGAATAACTTCTTCAGTGATGCTCAATCACTTGGGTTTTGGTTTAGGTCTGGGTGTTTGGGGTATTTCCTCACTTGATGATTTTTGCTCAAAGACTCTGAGGAATTTGGGTTGCTCTAAATGACAAGTGTTCATTTCTCTCAGAGAAGCCAACCAGCTAGTGGTTGTGGGGGGAGGATATTTATAGCCTGGGAGCATCATGACATGATTTGAGATAAATGCCCTTAATAATATGACCGTTGGGTGGATAAGATCTGGGACAGGTGGAGTGTGGTGCGGTAATGGTCGGAACTTTCAACTGTGAAAGTCTCATGTCTCTCATATTGCTCACATTGAGAATTTGGTAGATGTAGGTTAGGGTTGAGCATAACGAGAAAATACGTTCCGTAGTTGTACTTGAATAGTATGGTGTTCCTATGACTCAAGTATAAAGAAAATGAAACAGAAAGAGTAAATCTTCAGGCTTCAAAGTCTTCAGTGTATTTTCTTCGGGACACACTGAATTATTCATCTTCAATATCTTCATGAGCAATATCAATTTCTTTGCAATTTCTTCGCGATCAAAGTCTTCAAGGATTGACCAAAGTCTTCACTTGAAGACATTCATGTTAAGGGTCGATATTCATTGAATAACTCAATCTCCTCAGCCACTTATAGAGCCCTTGTATACTTACAAACATATCAGTCTCTTAAACAATAAGTCTTCAAACCACAAAAATCACCAAGGGGCACTAGATGCACTTATAGAAACACAATAAATACGAAACAAGAAAAATGATGAATGTCGAGAAGTGCAGTTAGTGTGTGAACATGTAATGAAATATTAGTGAGAAAACATACTCGCCCAAGCTTAGGATTTTGGCCTAACTTGGTGTATGGTCACTCGTAAAATCCACGAGATCCACGATAGTGCTCATAATGGTAGCTCGAGGAGGCGTTCTATGTTGCGTCCTCGGGAGGCGAGCGGCCACCAGTGCCGCACTGTGCTCATGAACCTCCTCCAAATATATATAATGTTTTTGTTTGTTCTGAAATAGAGTGAGGGCATAGGAAAATATAATAGGGACATCATGGTTTTTATTAAATGTCAGTTTATATTCGTAGTTATTAGTCCCATACTCCATAAATTTGTGGCCGCATAGCCTCAAAATCTAAGAACTTAGGAGGGAACACAGGGTCACTAGGCGTACCAAATATGCCAAAGCTCACCGCCAAGAGAGAAGCATAAATCCCTCCGTATAAAAACAATGATGCGAAATTTTGCCTAAGTGACATACAATTATGGAACTAAAAATATAATCCCTAAAACCATGTACAACCACATGAAAAATACTCAAATTAGGTGCACACAATGCACTAATATCATGATTACCAACTAGGCATCTCCAAATGAATATTGTAATGTACTGGATAGAAGGAAATTGAATGCTCCTATTTCTAGCTTGTGCCATACATCTATCCTCCACATAACAAATACTACTAAGAAACACATCATAGTCAAGCTTCCACGCGCGGTTCATTGAGTGAATACAAATATAGAATTTTACAATTATCACAAAATTCTTCTAGAGGTAAACTATAAGATTTCTAATAAAGATGAAAGAGAACTCTAGAAGTAGCGGACAAGTACCCAAATTGTCGTGTGAATGAATTGGTGAGGTGATAGTAATCAGTGCACTTATGTGCGAGGAAAGCAGTAAACTCAAAATTGTCAATATATTGATTGAATTCTTGCTTAATAGACGCCTCTCATGTAAGTGTCACATGGCGAGTGACAAGATTTTACCACGGGATCCCGCATAGAGCTCTCACGGGGCTCATGACGCGCCGGGTGTGCCTAAATTTGACTAGAGGAGCCTCATGCGGACCTTCTCCTAAAGATGTTTGTTTCTCTTGCAAAGTTTAGAAAATTTTGGCCACACAAAAGAGGTGACTAAAAATTTGTCGATGCACAAGTAATGGGGTACCTAGTGATCCTGACTTATGCACATGCGTTAAGAGGATAACCCCTCAAATGCAACCACCAACCCAAGAAAATAAGTGGAACCAGACGTCGGCAAGACCTACACAATAGCCAAAGACGCTCCAAGAACCCACGACACCTGCCGGGGAACAAGGCACAAGCATCCTCTAGAAGACCCGACAAGCTATCCCCCGGCAAGCGCGAGCCAATCTACCACCGCCCCACCACACCAGTCAGTTTTTGATGCGGTGTCGAGCTCCCATATGACTAAGTGGGTCTTGGTAGATACGTGGTGACGTGCCAAAAGAAAGATTATGACTAGTTGACACATGTCTAGAGGCGTGTCAAGATACCAAGCAACAACTAGCTAAGCGGTGGCACGAGCTTACCGGGGATACACCCTCGCACGCCACCTAAGGATGCACTTATGACATTTTGTCTTGAGTGCCAGAGTTAGATATGATAGCACTATTAGCTATATAAGCATGTGTGTTTGCCACTGTGGACGCCCATTGAGCTATAACAGGAGGCCCAAGGCAACCTAGCATAGGATTCGGACCCCAAGGGATTTAGGACCCTAGAGTATTATTATGCACACTAGCTCTCCGTGGCAACCCTTGCTGGGGCAGAACACCGTGTAAACTCCGTCTTCCCCAAATTAATCCACCAAAGGAGGAGTAGGGTTTTACGATTCTCAGCGTCTCAAACCTGGGTAAACGCCCCGAGTTTCATCACCTTGATGCCTCGTAGTTTCTGCTATTTGTGCCACACGATCTCCCCATTGAACCATGAAGGGGCCAATGGTCCCATACGTGATTGAGTGCACACTTGCCCCGACAAGCTTAACAAACTTGATATCAACAACTCAACAGACTATATCAAGCATTCAAAATACTTATAACCAAATGAATTCAACATGCAAGCTCTTTTTCTTGGTTACCAACAACAACAAAATATGTAAAATATAAACCACTAAAACCAAAATTAAATGGATGCATGAAGGAGTTACATACTAAGGAGGAATTACCCCCAAACAGTCTCAGAAATGGTGCTTAGAGCTAAGAGGTCGAAATTTCATATCTAGGAGAAAGAATACGAGCTAAGAATTGGAAACGAATTTTTCTAGAGGTGGAAGAAGAAGCTGGGCATGGGAGATAAGTGGGTGGGCTCCATTAGCCCCCAAAAGACACATGGGCGCGTCGGAGCGTAGGCACACCCTCCTTCCTTGTGCACAACAGGTGCACTCACTGGGTGTGTACAAAGCCAAAAATTCTTATTTATTGAATAAAAACCCGTGTTCAAATTTTACAACATTCTGAGCACTTTATTTCCGGGTCATTTTTGTTACATTGATAATTTAGGAAACAATACAAACATGTAATTTTTCTTTAATAAACTAATAAAAATGGAAGTTATAGAAGGTTGTAATTACGGAATTCATCAACCATATGCCCCTAAAAGAAACCATTAATAAGGTTGATTAAGTCTTATTAACATACTATTTCCGAGTGACATAGAATCGAAGATTTTTTGTATAGCAAATATGTTACCTCAACTGGAATATGCATGGTTCCAATAATAAGAGTTTGATATTTCCTTTGGTTAACCGAGATAGGGAATCCAAAATCTCCCATAGTGATTGTCATAGTTTTTTAAATGGAACAAACACTATTCACTTTGTTTTGCTTCTTCAGAAAATATATCATATGCTCATTATTGTTGACATGGAAAATGATTGTGCTTTTATTACAATCAATAATAGCCCCTGCAGTGTTAAGGAAAGGTCTCCCTAGAATAACCGACATATTTTCATCCTTGGGCATCTCAAGAATGACATAGTCCTTTAAGATAGTAACATTAGCAACAAGAACCAGAACCTTCTGACAAGTACCAATGGGTATAGTAGTGGATTTGTCAGCCATTTGCAAGAAAATTTCAGTAGGAACCATCTTATATAAATCAAATCTTTTATATAGAGAAAATGTCATGACTATAACACCAGATCCTAAATCACACAAAGCAATCTAAATATAACTATTCTTAGTGGAGCATGTTAAAGTGGGTATTCCTCGATCTCCTAGCTTTTCATATGTTTTCCCTTTGAATGGATAATTTGTAAGCATAGTATAAATTCCAGCCTCTAGTACTTTCCTTTTATTAGTGGCAATGTCTTTCATGTATTTAGCACACGGGGGCATTTTCATAGCATTGGATAATGGTACTTGCTAGAATAAAGGTCGAAGCAATTCAACAAAACAATTAAAAGCATCATCATCATTGGACTTAGTAGCTTTGCTAGGAAATGGGATCAGTTTCTGAATCCATGGTTCTCTTTCTCTACCATGTTTCCTAGCAATGAAGTCTATTTTATTATATCTTTTATTTTTTAGGTGGTGGGCCATCAAGCTCAATTTCAAGTTATGTTTCTACATCCCTAACATGATCATTATTATCATTAGGTGAATCATCAACATGACATCATTAACATTATCATTATTAGTATCACTAGATGAATGCTCATCACCACATTGTGTGTCAACATCATAAATGGAAACATTGTTGGGATTCTCAGGAGGTTTATGTATGGTAGGTTCACTGGCAGCGTGCATAGGTTTATTCTTACTCTTTTTCTTTTTCTTCTTAAGTGAACTAGGTGCACTCTCATTAACCCTCTAAGAATCTTGTTCAATTCTTTATATTGACCCTCGGGATACAAAGGTTCCTTAGTGATTTAATACTTGTCCAAGTTGGGTATGAATTATATAATAATGTTTACATAACCCCTTCATATCGTTGGAAATTCTAACAGGTACATCACCCATGCGTTCAATCATAATAGAATCACATTTCAACTGATCACTTATTTGCATATTGAAAATTTTCTTGCTTAACAATGAAGTTATGAAATTCATCTAAACACTCATTTGCAGACTTAATATAAGGAATGACACCCTCATAAAATATGTAAAGAGAATTTACCACTAATACTTGTGTCAGGATATCGAGTCCATGATTTTCTTTGATATGTGGTAGATTCTTGACATCTTAAGATCTAATACCTTTCTCTTTGAAAAATTTCTATGCTTCTTGCGTATCTTCTGGAATGAGGAATAGGATACCTCTTTTCATTGGAGTTGGATTTTGTGGTGGCTCGGGAAGTGTCCAATCATCGGCATTTTTCAATAAGTCATTCAATAATTCTTGAGTTTTTACAACTTTTCTTTATGTAAAAGCACAACCAACACAACTATCTAGGTAGTCCCTAGAAGCATCAGTTGGTCCATTATAAAACATATCAAGTACTTTGTTTTTCTTAAGAGGATGATCGGGCAAAGCATATAATAATTGGATAAGTGTGTCCCAAGGTATATGGATATTCTCTTCTTCAAGTTGCACAAAGTTATATATTTCCTGCAAGGCAGCTTGTTTCTTATGTGTAGGAAAATACTTCTCAAAGAAATAGTAAATTATATCCCCGGGACTACACACAGAACCAAGAACAAGAGTATTAAACCAATCTTCAGCCTGACCCTTTAGCGAGAAAGGAAACAATTTAATAATATAGTAATAGAGAATATTTTAATTGTGAGTATATAGGGTGGCTATTTAATTCAACTTACTAAGGTGTCCCACAATGGTTTCAAATTTATAGCCATGAAAAGGATCAGATTCTACCAAAGCAATTAGTTCATGATCAATAGAGAATTCACAATCCTTGTTAGTAAAAAATATAGGAGTGGTTGCAAGCTTAGGATCACATTTCATTTTTTCATTCATAGACTTTTCTATAAGCTTCTTCATTAAAGTTCTAAGATCCTCCCTCTCCTTACGAGCAAGAAGTTCCTAGCAATCTCTCCATCCATAGTGTAACCCTTAGGTATATTAAGCACCTTAGTTCTAGTAGGAGTGCTAGGTGTAACAAGTGATTCAGAATTTTCATCAATTTCAAGTTCTCTAGCTTTAGAAATATGGGCATCAAGTAATTCACCTAGTGGCACAGTTTCATTATGCAAAGTAGCATCATAAAGAATGGATATCGTTACAAGTACATGTACTAAAAAGATGAGTATATGGTATTGGCTTATACTCGCCACAAGCTATATCAAGTTCACATCAATACAACAATATACAGTCATCCTAAAAAAGGGCAGGGTCCGACTACGAACGAAAACAAACCACAAAAGAACGATGTCCATCCTTGCTATCCCAGGCTGCAGGCCTCGAACCCATTCAAGATCGATGAAAAACGAGAAGAAACTCCAAATAGGACTATCGGTGCGCTCACGTCAAAGTAACTCTTTACCTGTACCTACAGCTGGTGTTGTAGTATCTGTGATCCATAGGGAACTCACCAATCTCATTTCAAAGGTATCAAGTCTAGCAAAGCTTAATGGGATAGGTATGGTTAAGTGGTGAGGCTGCAGCAAGCGACTAAGCATTTATTTCAGGTGGCTAACTTAGGAGTACAAGAATATGAGGGCGATAATCTACGCATAGCGGACGTGAACTACTCATTATCAAATGAATGATCCTGAACACCTACTTACGTCAGAGATAACCCCACCGTGTCCTTGATCAGCGAAGGAGCTCACGAAAGAGACATTCACATTACGCACTCAGTTGGCAGTTTCAATTATGTTTACTTCAAGTTTTCTAGAACCAGATGTTAAACGAAGTTTCCATGTTGCCACATAACTGCGGGCACGACTTTCCGAACGATTTAGCACTCGAGGGGTGCTCCAACTAGTCCATCACAAATTACCACAAGCCGCATAGAAAACCTCAATCACGAAACTCGTGATCTCCTCGGTTCCTTAGTGGAAAACCTCAACTCTGAGATAAACCAAAGCATCACCAGAATCCCGGTGCACAAGATATTTCGTAAAAGGTAAAACAAGTCTAGCAAGGCCGCCCGACGTATTGACGAACCCGATAGGAGCCGCGTATCTCATTCTCAGGACACGACGGATAAGCGAAGCGTACTATGGCCAGATAGACATCTCTCGAGTTTCCCCGAGTTGTCCCCGCACGGTGCTCTAGTAAGGACCAACACTCATGAGGAGCATTGGCCCGGGGGTTGATTAATTATCCGCGGGTGCCGGCGGGTCCCAATGCTTTTTATTAGTTATTAGGGAAATGTAATACCAAAGTTGGGCCTTGCTAGACCAATTTTAATCTAAGACGAATAATCAAGGGGGTCCCCATAACAACCCCGATCGTGTTAGGAGCGCTCAATTATGGAATATAACACCGGTACCCGAAACTAAGATGACAAAGATGAAACAAAACAACAGGATAGAAAGCCGAGCCTTCCGCCTTTTACCAAGTATATAGGTCTGTTAAATTAATTAGCAATAATTTGATGATATAACAAGGAACCCATATAATCACATGGAAGCAACTGCACCTGCAACTAGCAACGCTATCAAATGGTTAAGCAAGTGGTAACATAGCTAATGAGTGGTTTGCTAGGTTGTAGAAAGGTTGAAGGTTTTCATGGCAATGTTGAGAGGCTCTCATTTAACAGGTTGCAGTCAGCGAGACATAACAAAACAAATGAGACAACTAGAATGGCACTGATAGTAATGGTATCTAGGGAAATGATCATCTTGCCTGTGATTCCGCTTGGAAGAAGAAGGAAACCGTGGAGCAGACGAACCACTTGTCAAACAGATTCTCACGTTCTGAAGCGGTTCGGAACTCTATTGAGAAGAAACAAACCAGAACAACAATCGACACACGATAACACCACAACAAAGGCACGATATGATGCACGACACATATGATGCATGTCTGGTTTAATTATGCAAGGCACATCATAGCAATTCACGACAATCAACACTACACATTAAGTGCAGCTCAATATGCAACGAGTTGCATATTGACGAAACTCCACATACTGATTCTTTAGTTCACTCCCCTTTAGGCACACTGCAATATTAAATGTTGTTTAAATACGGCGAGTGGTGAAGCATGTGATTCTACATGTCATACTAGTCGGTTTGCATACATAGCTCAACTCGAATGGAGTTACGGTCTAAAATATACGAGCACCACAAGCTATTATGCATTCATGAAAAAATACTAAATCCCACTGAAGGAAAAACATACACGGGTCGGATTCCAATACAGAAGAGCGGCCTAGGAAGGTCCAGGCCCAAGCAGCCATGTGTGTGTGCAAAACAAACATGGAAAAATTAGGGTGCGCTCGGTTCGAACCCAATATCGCTTGGATTGAATCCATAGCACTAACTAGTTGGCCTGGCTACTGGTGCGTGAACAAAGAGGGCCTCGATGTCAAGTGAACCGAGCCAGAAACTGATCCTGTGGAGAGGGTAAAACGCATGAAAAAATGCATCCGTGGGGACTTGAACCCATGATATCCTGGTTCGTTTAGAGTAGTGCTAGCAAAGTCGGCTACGCATGTGCGAGTGATATGAGTGCAAGGGAGAACAACAAATACTATGGAGGCGGTGGGTCTTCTTCTACACGAACAAGCAGGGCAAGGCAGAAGCGTACAGGGTGAATCTGGTGGTTCCATACCTGCGACTCCGGTGGCTGGACCTGGCACGGCTTGATGGGACTCCGGCGAGCATCCGGAACAAGGGGGAAAGGGCGGATCCATGCATGGTAATCCATTCCCGGTTACGAGGCGGTCTGGTGTGATCTAGAGCTTGTCGTGTCCATGGCGTGGTGCTTCAGTTTCGGAGAGAGAGATGAGATGCAGAGAAACTTAGAGGAGGAAGAGACAAGAGACGAGTGGCACGTCGACCTACAGGGAAGCGACCGAGGATGGGGGTCCGATGGCTCAAGCGAGGCGGTGGCGTCGTCTTTGGGCACGACGCCCGCGCTCGAGAGGACCTCGATCAGCGGGGCTCGATGATGGGCTTGGCTCCAACCATGGCAGCAGAGGTGAGCTTCATGGGGACACATGGCTGCTCCTGTAACAGAGAGATAGGCAGGAAGAGGCGTGAGAGAGGGCGGCCAAGAAGGAACGGAAGGGAGCATGGGGCGACATGGCATGATGTGGTCTCGGAGCGACGCTCGCCGGCGTAGCCACCAGATGCAGTGCAAATAGCTCGGGTGAGCGCTTGCATCTGCGGGGAGCTGGACACATCCAGCGAAATGGTTGTCGGGGATGAGCTGCTCATGATACCCTTGGGATCAAGCACACTCGACATCGCGCACTGGCGGATGTGGAGGCTCCACGAGATTGGGCAGGTGGGGAAACCGAGGAGGAGACTAGGTGGGGGTGGCGGCGGTGATTGGACACGGGGGAGAATTTTTAGGATTAGGTCTTGGTTTAGGTTGGTCTACATATAGTCAAATATACTAGGGCTAGGACCCTCCGATTTAGACCGGAAGGTCGAAAAATTAGGTTAGGAAGTCCAATTGATAAACCGATCATGGTCTGCGGTATTGCGGGGTTGATCCAGACATAACGGCTACGACCGCCAGGTTCGGGTCCGGGGGGACTTCCGGGCTAGGTTGCGGGAAGGTCGGTGCACTGTGCGGAGGGGCTAGGAGAGGATGGGGGGAAATCGGGCGACCCGGCGACAGAGTTTAAAACAACGAAAAACGTCCGATGATGGGCCGGCTATAGTGTCGCTATAGATTTAACGGATCGAGTATCAAACGAACTCGGATTGCGACAAAAATTGACAGGCGGCCTACCTACACTATATTAAGACCGCACACCAAGTTTCAACCATATCTCAGAATGTTTTACACAGACTTCTAAAACAAATGTTTTAGCGATGTCGTGGGCGCGTGCGTGTGTGGTTGGACTCAAAACGGTGAATGACAAAAATGGAGAGAACCGGCAACTAATAACGGATGCATGTTATGAAAACTGGCGGCAACGGAGTGCAAATATAATGCAGATGATGTGCATGATGCAATGATGAATGCAACAAACAAATAATTAACACGGCGACCAAGGAATAAAAGGGGAATCTTCTGGAGCGTTGGTCTCGGGCAGTTACAACTCTCCTACACTAACTAGAGATCTTGCCCCGTGATCTAAGAATGAAAGGGGGAAGAGGATGAGAAATAGCAAGAGGTAAAACTTAGTTGCTTCTTGACAAACAAGTGAAACCAACGATCCTTGAATGTTGCAAAGAGATGAAGAATGATATGAGATACAAGCAAGAATTCACACAAAATTTCGGATTCACTTCGGTAAGAAAATTAGGACAATTTTTTTGATAAGATGGAAAGATCTTGACAAGCTTCACAATAATCCAACTAAATTTAATAAGAAAGGAGAGAACATGATCTTGCCAAGAAGAGATGATTGACTCAGAAGAGCGACATCACAATGCCTCTAGAGTAAAGAATAGAAACTAGATCATTGGTAAGAAGAGAATGAAGAAGAGAATGACAACTACTGTCATAATTGAATTGGACAAGCCTCCTTGCAAGAAGAATTGAACGGAGTTGTTGGCAAACTAACAACAGAAAGAACAGGCTTGTAGTGGACTTATGAAAACCATCTCAACAATGAGGTGACAACCAACCACAATTGGAAAAAAATGATTCATTGGGAGCAACAAGATATGAAAACTTCTTACACCAAGAGGAAACATTAAGAACTTGGATCAATGATAATCACCGTAACGAGGGAAGTATTTTTCCAAAAAATATAGATTCTACACATGGGGAGCCAAATAATATTTATAAGCCATGGAATTTGAGTTGTCAATTCAACCACGCATGGGAAATTATTTCCATGCACCAAAGTATTATAAGCACACTTGTTTGATAGTTTTGATGGTGGCAGTAATAGTAACAATAGTGGTAGTAGTAGTTGTTGTAACACCAACAAAAACAGTTTTAGCTTAGCAAAGAAAATATGGAAAAAGTGTAGGCATGTAGTAGCTATGGATATTTGGATGCCATCAATCATGTAACAGTCGCAACCTAGGGCGACGCACAACTAGCTCCAACTGATCAATCATATGTAGCCATATATCCCGTATATATTTATACGTGCTTATAATAAGAACCTGCATAACATATTTTGTCCAAACCTCCCATGGCAGCGGGTACTAATGGAAACCTAAGGGTAGTTAAGGCCTCCTTTTAATAGAAAACCAGAACAAACCATTAACACATAGTGAATACATCAGCTCCTCATACTACGGTCATCACCAGAGGGTGTCCCAGTTATTATCACCTTGGGTTCTATGGATCATAACACGTAATAGGTGCATACACCTTGGAAGATGAGATCTAAAATGCACTTATATTCATGAAAACATAATAGGTTTAGATCTGAAATCAAGGCACTCGGGAGCTAGTGACAAGCATTAAGCATAGCAAAGTCATAGCAACATCAATCTCAAAGCATAGTGAATAATGGGGACCAAACCCTAACAAATTGACTCAATTAAATGATCAATCTCATCCATCTCTATCCTAGTTTTGTCACGATATATGTCCTCGTGAAAGGACTTAGTGGTGAAGCCATCGCAACTATGTGGCTACTCAAAGCGGTTGATCGGGAGCAAGAGACGAGTTTACCCAGGTTCGGCCCCTCCCATGTAGGTAAAAGCCTACATCTTGCTTTGTGTGTATTGATGATGAAATCGATTACAAGGTTGCAGTTTCACCTAACCTAGCTCTCAATTTATTATAACTTAAGTCTACCAGCCTTAGAGACTCGCCTTTATATACAGGTCGAGAACCTTAGGTTTACAAGAGTCCGGGTCACATTATGATCCGTGACCAACTATGTCTCTAACTCTCCTTGCTCCTTGAGCAAGGAAACTCTGGGCGCCTTTCTCCCTTGTTGGCCATGACCCGCCATCTTCATGTCTTGGGTCGCTGCCGGCTCTTGTTGGTAAACTGGCTTACGCCTCCGCTTTGTGGATCAGGGCCCATCTCGAGTATGAACGTTGAACTGTCACCATCTTGACCCCGCCTCTTAGGGCGGGTCATATGGCGGGATAATATCCACAACATTTGGCCCCAGATTGACTTGAATTTATTCACGTCAATAGACTTTACTTTAATCTTGGCGGCTCATGCCAGCTTCAAATGTCCCCTGAAGCTCTTACTATATTTATCCAGTGATGTCACCTGCCCCATGATTTTAGGGATCTTAATGATGACATTCCAACGGATCCCTTTGCTTACCCTCTTAGCCCAAAAATCAAGGCGCCGTTAGTTTTGAAATTTATTATGCCTCCTGGATTCTCGCTCCTACCATTTTCACTTCAGCTCAGGCCTTTAAATACTCAAGAGGGCATCTTTTAGTTTTACCTTGCTCCCATCTTCTTCCTCCTTCTCGAGGTTATACCTTCACCGCGCCGCCGCTGGAGAACCCTCATCATCAGTCAATCTGGTCGAGGAGTTTTCGCCGCATGACTTCTCCTTCAAGTCGCGGGTCTTCTCCGTCGCCATCAGCGCTGTCAGGTAAGTTCTCCCTTTCCCTAGATTCACATGTGAATCCACTATGGTTTATAAGGGTTCGGGGAGTTCGTCTATGTTTATCACCATTAGAAATTTGCTTAGTTCTTTGATGGAAACTTTCCCAACTATTTGCATTGCGGTAGATGTAGGGATCCATTTCCTGTAATTTGTTTGAAATGCCTTGCGGAATCTGGACTCAAATAATGAATTGTTGTTGCTTCATACTATATTGTCATCCAAGCGGCACTGTATTTTTCCTTTTCATGAACCATTGGTAGATACATATTTTTATGCCCTTCAATAGGAATCGGTTTGTCCCATACTTAGCAAAAACTAAAGTAATTATTCTCCTTTAAGCCGCCTTTATGTTCACACCGGTTCCTTTGATATGATTGTAACTCGCCACCTAGGTAAACTATCTTTATGTTAGGGCGACTTGAACATTGTAGGCTACTTTATTTCTCGGGTCCCTTGCTTTTTCAAAACAAATCCTATCCTTCCAGATAACCCGCCAACATTTTTCTGCAATTCTTTTCCTTCCTTAACCTGTCAAGATGTCAAAGCCTTCCAAATGTGATTGGATGCCATCAGAGGTTTCTGACGTCTCCCTTCAGCAATGCGTAACCGTAGGAGTCTTGTCACCTAAGGAAGAAATCGGATGGCGAGCGACCCCTGGAGAAGTACGTCCGCGACCCGTCGAAGGAAAAGTTGTGGTCTTCACCAATCACCTTGAATGAGGCTTTTCTCCCCCTGGATCAAAATTCTTTCGAAATGCCCTACACTTCTATAATCTTCACCCTCAAGACCTGGGCCTCAATTCAATGAGCAATTTATGCCAATTTCAAGTATTCTGCAAAGCATACTTGGAGATAGAGCCCATAGTTCCCTTGTTTAGGGAATTCTTCTACTTGAACTGCCAAACAAAATGGGTCGATGGTCCCAGCTTAGAACTTGGCGGAGTCACAATCCAAAGGTGCCGAGAATGTGGCTTTCCTGCTATTACCTTGCCCTGTCACCCCAAGGGTTCGGGAAAAACTTGGTTTTATTGTAAGGATATGACACCTGCCAACGAGAATCCCCTGCCAGGGTTTATAGAGGAGCGTCTTCCGATGGACTTTAAACTTCCCGCCTCACTGACTATAAAAGAACTAGCCACCCTTCCTTTTTTGTGGCCGAAACTTAGGGCCTTAAATGCCAATGGTTTAACCAGAATTGACTTGATCCGGTGCTAGGTGGAGTGGCAAATTATGCCTTTAAGCCACCGAGATGGAATGATGTGCAAATGTGATGGCGATTTAAACAATGCACAACATTTCACCAATGTTATGCTTGACTCTGATGAAGTCAATAGCATTGTGAAGAAGCTATGTGGCGACCCCAAAGAACTCTATTCCAAAACTGGACTGAAGCTATTCTGTATCCAGAACCCGGCTCCTAAGGTAGATATCTTTAGCCATTACTCGTCTTGCTTATTATTTCCTTTACACCTTTGAGAACTTGCTTTCTTATTAATATTGTTGTAGAAAAACTCATACTTCTAGAAGCGGAGACCAGTGAAAACGACTGTCAAGAAGGTCAAAGCCGCCGCGAAAAAGAATTGGAAAAACAAAACAGCTATTGGCGAGTCATGTGTTATGGGTCAGTCATAGAACGCCAAAGATCAATCTGAGGTAGATGCTTCATCTATATCTTTATTTTGATGTGTGTTGTACTAAACATTTTGATCAATCTCAGGAGGACGACGCTGAGAGCGATGCTGAGGATGTCAAGGGAATTTCAATCTCTTCTGACTCAGATATTTCCTTCACAAGGCCTCCAAGGCGGGTTTGTAGGAATGTTCCTATGACTCATCCGGATGCTTATTTAGATCATGGCTTCCTTTTGAAGAAGTCTATTTATACTCCAAAGCGCCACACCCATAGTTCCTCAAGCGACCTTATGGCGGGTTTGCCCAAGAAAACAGCTAGTCGTAAAAACCGAAATGAGGTGCTTTTCATCCTAATTCTTCCATTCTTATCAATAAATCCTATTTGTTGATTGCTCAAACTTCCGGGTTTCATTTTAATAGGTAGCACCTCCTTCATCGGGCGACTCGGCATCTTCAAAATTGCCACCTCTTGTTCGTCTCCTAGGGTAAATTCTTATTTGTATATCCAAGCACTTGACTCAATACTTATACTTCATTATGTATGTCTCAACTTTTATCCATCAGGGCTCAGGACAAGAGAAGAAACACTGGCGGGTCACTGCACAATCGTGAAGCGCGTGGAAAGGAAGAATTGGACGTTATTATCCATGAAGCTCCAATTAAACCGGCTATCACTCGTACCGAGCTTCCTGAAACTTATACAAATGTTATTGACGATCTTCCTGATGTCCAAGTTAACCCAGCAGAAGTTGACAATACCGCCATGGAGGCGAGTTAGAAAAATGATCTTAATCTGCCAAGTCCTCAAATTCAACCAAATATGATGTGTCTGATGAAGAGACAGTTGTCATTACTGGGATAGGTCACACCGCTCCCATCTTCACCATGCTGGCTAAGCATGCTGCCAAGGGTGCAACAACCAAAGTGTAGAAAGGGAAAGCTAAACTTGAGCTTCCTAATATTGAGAAACTTGAATTTGAAGAACTGCACGTTGGATATCTGAGCCACCTCTCCATGAGCCAGGATATGGAAGCCAACCTCGTGAATATTATGAAGAAAAGATATAAGGTATGTGATTCTTCAATAAATCATTCCATATATCCTTATATAGCCTCCAAGTATCGGGTCATGTTCTTTAAGATGTGCTGGGTCTTGTTAATATTTGTGTGACACTTCAACTTGTAGCCCCCAAGGGCCGGGTCATCTTCTTGGAGATGAGATGTGTCTTGTAAGTATTTAACTTAAAACTTCAACATGTAGCCCCTAAGGGCTAGGTCATCTTCTTGGAGATGATCTGGATCTTGTAAGTATGTAACTTAAAACTTCAACCTGTAGCCCCCAAGGGCCGGGTCATCTTCTTGAAGATGAGCTGGGTCTTGTAATTATGTAACTTAAAACTTCAACATTTAGCCCCCAAGGGCCGGGTCATCTTCTTGGAGATGAGCTGGGTCTTGTAAGTATGTAAATTAAAACTTCAACCTATAGCCCCCAAGGGCCGGGTTATCTTCTTGAAAATGAACCGGGTCTTGTCAGTATTTAACTTGAAACCTCAACCTGTAGCCCCCAAGGTCCAGGTCATCTTCTCGAAGATGAACCGAGTCTTGTCAGTATTTTACTTGAAACTTCGACCTATAGCCCCCAAGGACCGGGTCATATTCTTGAAGTTGAACCGAGTCTGTATAAAAAATGTGAAAGAAAACTAACTTGCATTGGCCCCCAAGTGTCAAATATATTTCTTGCAATCTGCTTGAGACTTGATACCAATCTTCTATGCAAGTAGAAGTCTTTAATAGTCCATATTGGCAGCTCAGCTTTGAGCTAATTACCCATCTTGTGTTGCCTGTATAGGAATCTATAGGCCGAGCTGACTCATATTTGAACTGTATGAAGAAAAACATGGCACAACAACAAGTCACGAGAGCTGAAGCTGAGGAAAAACTTCGGATTTCCTTGGCAGAAATTGAAAAAATGAAGACTAAGAAAACATTATATAAAGAGACGGCCGATGCTGACAAAGCCTCCCTATTAAAACGTGTTGAAGTCGCCGAGGGTCAACTGATACCGCCTACTAAATAATTAACTGGTCTAAAACGACATATCTCCAAGATGACCAGTGTTGTGTTTGGTAAGCACTTTGTACGTAAGATTGTCAATTGCAACCAATGTAAAGAATAGAAACCCGCCAGGCGACACACGCTCCATAATTTTTTGTTGCAGGTCCTCGATCAGCCAATCTTCAAGATGACGGTGTGCTTAAAGTCAAAGGTTTATATACCTTGACAGAGCTACTTTACGTTGGCGGCTTATTCACCATCAAAGATGTATGGAGTGATAAAGAGCCGGTGAAGTTTATGAGTGACATGCTGAGGCACCTCTCGACCATGACTAAGCAGATCGAAGAATTGAAGAAATCAGCTGCACAGAAAGGGCTAATTACTGCTCTGAGCCGGTCTTTGTCTTATGCACCGGAACTCAAGCGCGAGGAGATAGCACGTAGGTTTCCTTAATATAAGGACAGTGGCTCAAAATTTCCTCAGGAGGACTATGCCCATTGCGTGAGGGCGGTTCGTCCATCGGCGAGTCAGCTTGCGGAAGGTCTTGATTTGACTAAGTATCTAGCAGCCTATGATGAAAGCCACAAGCTTGTGACACCTCCCACATTTGCACCAATGGACCTTACTCCTCAATGCTGTAAGCACATTTTTGCCCTGATATTGCTCCGTCGAACGTCTTGACAAAAGAAGCTGAATTCCATGCTTTAATCAATTGCAACTGGGATATGGGCAACTTCCAGATCAAAGACCCCAAAGGCTTGGCGCAGGGTAACCCGAAGGCAACTTAACCAAGATGACTCCCCAAGATTAACCCGGAGGAAATTAACCCGAAGGAACTGGCCATCGGGTTGGTGTAGGAAAGAAAACTTTGGCCTTCTTGAGCCATGTAATATTTTTTAGGTGCACAAAAACTGCTATGATTGCACAAAACCTTTATGGATGGTGAAACTTTTGGCATTACCTTTTAATATAAGCCGCCTATTTGAGGTTTCATTGCTTTGCAAATTTGATTTTCCCTTTATGAGAAAAAGGACTTCATAGTCACCATGCTTTGCATGAGCTGGTAAGAATATTGAATCCTTGCCTGAAAAAGATAACACCATATATGGTATTGAATTGTTACAAATAGGCCGGCTCAGTGAGTCATGATGGGTAGACGGGATTGCAAGGCTCTAGTCGTACCCTAACAGGTTTTTTTAAAAACATTTATGATTTAGACTAGCGAATCAGGCTCAATTCAAGCTTCAATGAAGTAGGTTCTATGAACCCATGGTTTATCTATTCTCCATATGCTAGCTCTCGTTGAACACCTCGATGTTTTAACATTGGCATGTAAGGGTTCAAAATGGATTGACTTGCCAAGAGTACATGGGGCCAATAGGGTGAGTCGCGAAGACATAGAGTCCAATATAACCATTGTGTAGCGTTAATTTTTCGCAAGCCAAGAGGGAGATAAATCTGAACTCAATGAGTTGTAAGCCCCCAAGTGACCTATGATCACGGAAAAGCCGAGCCTAGGATTTCAGAAGACAATACTATTACTGTTAAACAACCTGGGGACTAATAGCCCGTCACACCCTGTTTTCACTTCCATCTTTCTCTGTAATGCAAAAAATTGAATTTATTAAAAAAAATTCAAAACTAATGTTGTGAGTGCCATGATTGTCATTGTATGCTTGTATGCTTGATCATGTGATGAAAAACCACATTTCCAAAGATCAAATTATTTTTAAAACCCTTTTCTTATTTTTGGTTAAAGTAAAACCCTCCTTTGAGTTGCACTACATGCCCTTGATAGCAAGGAGTGTTCTTACCCAAAGTTGGCGATTTGATTCTATGTCACACCCTGTTTTCACTACCACTTTCTCTGTAATGCAAAAATTTGAGCTTGTTAAAACTTTTTGAAACTAATGATGTGAGTGCCATGATTGTCATTGAATGCTTGTGTGTTTGATCATGTGATGATAAAAAGCCCATTTCACAATATTGAATTATTTCCAAAAAACCCTTTTCTGATTTCTGATTAAGGTAAAACCCTACTTTGAGTTGCACTACAAGCCCTTGATGGCAAGGAGTGTTCCTACCCAAAGTTGGTGATCTGATTTTAGCTTTACTTTAGTGCTCCAAAACCACAAAATAATTATTTTTATAATTGTTTTCTTAATTTATTTACATGTCCATTTCTAAGGCCAGAAATGGTATTCCTACAAGGAAAAATACTTTTCTGCCTTAGAAAAATCTGATTAAATTTGGAGATGATCAGAAGGACATATATGTTCCACACATAAGATTTTAAACCCCTATTTATATTATAATTATTTGAGTTAAACCCTGAAAACCATTTCTGTTTGTTTTGAAATTTTGAGATGTTTCCAAAGGAAATATTTTCAGTAAAATCCTAGAAAATTCGAGTAGTATCCCTAAGCCGTATTTGGTGTCCACATAAAGTTTCACCTTGATCCAAGGTGATTAAGGACCCCAAATAAATATAAAACCTCTTTTGCCTAGATTGAAGCTCGAGCAACTCTACATAGCAAAGTTTGTCCAATGATGATGAAACTTTGCAGGAGTGGCTAATACCTCAAATGAGGGTTCTACACATAAAATGGGATTTGTGGGACTTAGTTTGCCCACACTCTCTTTGGAAGGGACATATCTGGTCAAATGGTGGTGTTTTCAAGTTTGCAAAGTTAAACTTGTCCAATGGAGCTCAAACTTGGCGAAAGCCCAAGTTTTAGAACCAAACCCAAACCTGTTAAGTTGCAACACTAGTGGTGGGGTGCAACCCCCTCAAACCACTGTCGAGCACCTTTTGACAGATGGGTAAAAGCCCTCTTAGCCATAGCTAAACCCAACCCCTTTGCTCCAAACTCTCAGATAAGGTGGCCAGTATCAATGCCTATCCCTAGTCAACTGGCCCCTCTCTGGTTCAAAGTAGAAATGCCAAAAAACCCAATCTAAGCTTCAGCTCAAAGCTGACAGCACCTGTGTCTCTTGTCTCCCTTCACCAGCCAAAGCTCCCACGGGACTTCAACGGCTAGCATCACCTCCAGCTAGTGCCATGACATGCTAGACACGTCCACAGCACCTCAGAGCGCACCAGCATGCCGTGGCATGCCAAAACTGCACTCTAGGCGCGCTACTTTTGGTGAAGTGGTGCACCGGGTATTTGTGTGAGTATGGTTTCGGAAATGGGAATAGATTTATGATGTGTCGACCGTCCCGACCTTACATTTACGACCACGTTACCCCTTTATGGGACGGGGCTGTATTGATTACTCTGATCGGTGCTAGCAAAGAGCCACATTACTAGTGGTGGGAGTGATGTGTGGTCACTCTCGTGATGGGGTCGTGCCAGGTAGGGTGACCAGAGCACATCCAGAGCGCAGTTTTGGCATGCCACGGCATGCTGGTGCGCTCTGAGGTGCTTTGGACGTGTCTAGTATGTACTGGTACTGGCTGGCGGTGAGGCTAGCCGTTGAAGTCCCGTGGGAGCTTTGGCTGGTCAAGGGAGACAAGAGACACAGGTGCTGTCAGCTTTGAGCTGAAGCTTAGATTGGGGTTTTTGGCATTTCTACTTTGAACCAGAGAGGGGCCAGTTGACTGGGGCTGGGCATTAATACTGGCCACCTAATCTGAGAGTTTGGAGCAAAGGGGTTGGGTTTAGCTGTGGCTAAGAGGGATTTTACCCATCTGTCAGAAAGTGCTCGATAGTGGTTTGAGGGGGTTGCACCCCACCAGTGGTGCTGCAACTTAACAGGTTTGGATTTGGTTCTAAAACATGGGGTTTCACCAAGTTTGAGCTCCATTGGACAAGATTAGCTTTGCAAACTTGAAAACACCACCATTTGACCAGATTTGTCCCTTCCAAAGAGAGTGTGGACAAACTAAGTCCCACAAATCCCATTTTTTGTGTAGAACCCTCATTTGAGGTATTAGGCACTCCTGCAAAGTTTCATCATCATTGGAAAAACTTTCCTATGTAGAGTTTCTCTAACTTCAATCTGGCAGAAGGGGTTTTATAGTTATTTGGGGTCCTTAATCACCTTGGATCAAGGTG
Source organism: Hordeum vulgare subsp. vulgare (assembly GCF_904849725.1). Classification (NCBI taxonomy): domain Eukaryota; kingdom Viridiplantae; phylum Streptophyta; class Magnoliopsida; order Poales; family Poaceae; genus Hordeum; species Hordeum vulgare. Next base: position 163,842,893 of record NC_058522.1, read on the forward strand.
AACCTTTATTTGGACATGGAACATTGCTTAGGGATGCTACTGGAATTTTCTAGGATTTTATTGAAAATATTTCCTTTGGAAACATCTCAAAAGGTCAAAATAAACAGAAATGGTTTTCAGGGTTTCACTCAAATAATTATAATATAAATAGGGGTTTAAAATCATATGTATGGAAAATATATGTCCTTCTCATCATCTCCAAATTTATTCAGATTTTTCTAAGGCAGAAAAGTATTTTTCCTTGTAGGAATACCATTTGTATGGTAAGACCACTCCTTGCCATCAAGGGCATGTAGTGCAACTCAAAGTAGGGTTTTACCTTAATCAGAAATCACAAAAGAGTTTTTGGAAATAATTCAATATTGTGAAATGGGGTTTTTACAATCACACGATCAAACACACAAGCATTCAATGACAACCGGGGCACTCACATCATTAGTTTGAAAAAGTTTTAACAAGCTCAGATTTTTGCATTACAGAGAAAGTGGTAGTGAAAACAGGGTGTGACAGACCTATCCCCCTTACAAGAATCTCGTGCCCGAGATTCCTAGGCTAGGTGCTAAAAAGGTCTGGAAATTCTGATCGGAGATAGTCTTCACGCTACCATGTTACTTCGGTTTCGGTGTGGTTGCTCCACTAAACCTTGAAATACTTGATGGTGCAGCTTCTAGTGCAATGCTCTGCTTCATCCAGGATGCGGATCGGCCTCTCGCGGTAGGTGAGATCTGGCTGAAGGTCGATGGCATGATGGTTAATGTCATAAAATTGAAGATCAGATCCTCCATCTGTGGTCCTTCAAAGAACCAGCTAGTCGGGGAGTCATTGGCCTTCACTATCACGTCCACGTGATATTCCTTGGTGTCGGCATTGACCCAGTGCTCGTGGTAGAGGAAGATCGGCGTGCGGCGTACTTGGCACTTCTTGAGGCTATCACTGAAAAGTAGAGGAAAGCCCGTCTCTAGAAGCGTAGGTGAGATCCGGCCTCTCGCGGTAGGTGAGATCCGGCTAATAGACGATGGCAATGGTTGCTCTACTCTCTCTGTTTGTGTCCAAGAAGGATGGGACTATCAGACTCTGCGTCGATTACCATTCTCTCAATGAGGTCACGGTCAAGAACAATTATCCACTCCCCAAGATTGAATACTTGTTTGATCAGCTAAATGGATCCAAGGTATTTTCCAAGATCGATATCTGATCTGGATATTACCAATTGAAGATCCGACCTGAAGACATACCCAAAACTACGTTCATGACCCGGTACGGTCTATACAAATGCACTGTCATGTCTTTCGGGTTGACTAATTCCCCATCTTACTTCATGTACCTCATGAACAAGGTCTTCATGGAATACCTGGACAAGTTTGTCGTCGTATTTATTGATGACATATTAATCTTTTCCAAGTCAGAAGAAGAGCATCAACAACACTTGAGTTAGTGTTGGAGAAGCTTCGAGACCACCAACTTTATGGCAAATTCTGTAAGTGCCAATTCTGGTTGAACGAAGTTGGATTCTTGGGTCATACCATGACGGCAAGTAGATTGGCGGTTGATCCCTCCAAGATTACTACAGTAACCAACTAGGAATCGCCAATTGATGTGAAGGAAGTCAAGAGCTTCCTCGGACTCGCAGCATATTACCGCAAGTTTGTAGAAGGATTTTCCCGCATCGCTCGACCTATGACTTAGCTTTTGAAGAAGGGCAAGAAGTTCGAATGGACGCCGGAGTGTGAAGCAAGCTTCCAAGAGTTGAAAAAGAGATTAACTGCCACCCCGGAATTGGCCACTCTAGATATCAGCAAGGAGTTTGTGATGCCTCCAGAACCGGCCTCGGTGGGGTTCTAATGCAGGATGGCAGAGTTGTGGCGTATCTGTCACGACAACTGCACCCACAGAGGAGAATTACGCCACCCATGACCTCGAATTGGCTGCAGTAGTGCATGCCCTGAAGACATGGTGACATTACCTTCTGGTGAAACGATGTGAAATATACACCGACCACAAAAGTCTGAAGTATATCTTCACCCAAAGGGAATTGAATATGAGGCAACAAAGGTGGTTGGAGTTAATCAAAGGCTACAACCTCAGCATTCAATATCATCCCGGTAAGGCCAATGTAGTGGCTGATGCCTTAAGCAGGAAAACCATCACCTTGAACGCCATGCTCAGGGAAAGGCAACCCACCTTATATGAAGAAATGGAGAACTTCGGATTTGAGCTAGTGGAACCGGGATTCCTGGCAAACCTCGAAGTCAAACCAATTCTAGTTGATGATATCAAGGAGGCCTAGGAGGGTCAAAACAGCATTGAAGGCATCAAGAAGAAGGTTCAGGAAGGCAAGGCCCCTGGATTTTCAGTGGATGGACAAGGAGTAGTGTGGTATGGGAAACATTTATGCGTACCCAACAAGGCTGAACTCAAGGATTTGATCCTATAGGAAGCACATGATACACCCTACTCTATTCACCCCGGTGGTACCAAGATGTATCAAGATCTCTGAGAAAGATTCTGGTGGCATTGCATGAAGAGAGAAATAGCATATTATGTTGCCAAGTGCGACGTGTGCTAGCTGGTGAAGGCTGAGCATCAACAACCTGCTGGATTGCTACAACCTCTCCAGGTGCCAGAATGGAAGTGGAACAAGATAGGCATGGATTTTGTTACGGGATTACCAAGGTCTAGCAGAGGCCATGACTCTATATGGGTCATTGTCGACCATCTGACCAAGGTGGCCCATTTCATTCCACTCCACACAACTTATGATGGGAACAAGTTGGCTAGTCTCTATATTGAGCGTATTGTGAGCGTTCAGGGAGTTATCAAGGAGATTATATCTGACCGAGGCATGCAGTTCACCTCAAGATTTTGGAAGAAGTTCCAAGAAGCCCTCGGAACCAAGCTCTCTTTCAACACCGCTTTCCACCCTCAAACGGGCAGACAAACGAAGAGAGTAAACCAGATACTCGAAGATATGCTCCGCGCTTGCGTCTTAGCACATGGTGCCAAATGGGAAGACTGTCTACCATTCGCTGAGTTCTCATACAACAACAGCTACCAGTCTAGAATCCAGATGGCCCCATTTGAAGTTTTATACGGACGAAAGTGCCGCACCCCGCTCAACTAGTCCAAAACTGGTGAAGGTCTGATTTTCGGACCGAAAGTTTTGCACAAGGCAGAAGAGAAGGTGCAACTTCTTCGAGAAAACCTAAAGGCAGCCACGTCACGACAGAAGAGCTATGTGGATTCTCACTGCAGAGAACTGGAGTTTAACCTGGAAGACCAGGTGTACCTCCGTGTCACACCTCTCAAGGGAACCAAGCGTTTCCATGTTAAAGGGAAACTTGCTCCGAGGTTCATTGGACATTTTAAGATCACCACAAGGCATGGAGAAGTCGCTTACCAATTGGAGCTACCTCCGGAACTTTCGGGTGTGCACAACGTCTTCCACGTGTCACAACTCCGGAAGTGTCTTCAAGCACCAAACTGATCCGATCCTTACAAGGACATTAACCATCATGCCATTGACCTTCAGCCGAATCTAACCTACCGCGAGAGGCCGATCCGCATTCTGGATGAAGCAGAGCGTTGCACTAGAAGCCGCACCATCAAGTATTTCAAGGTTTAGTGGAGCAACCACACTGAAACCGAAGCAACATGGGAGCGTGAAGACCATCTCCGATCTGAGTTTCCAGAACTTTTTAGCACCTAGCCTAGGAATCTCAGGGACGAGATTCTTGTAAGGGGATAGGTCTGTCAGACCCTGTTTTCACTACCACTTTGTAATGCAAAAAATCTGAGCTTGTTATTTTTTTTTCAAACTAATGATCTGAGTGCCATGATTGTCATTGAATGCATGTGTGGTCGATCATGTGATGATAAAAACCCCATTTCACAGTATTGAATTATTTCCAAAAACCTTTTTGTGATTTTTGATTAAGGTAAAACCCTACTTTGAGTTGCACTACATGCCCTTGATGGCAAGGAGTGTTCTTACCCAAAGTTGGTGATCTGATTTTAGCTTTACTTTAGTGCTCCAAAACCACAAAATAATTATTTTTATAATTGTTTTCTTAATTTATTTACATGTCCATTTCTGAGGCCAGAAATGGTATTCCTACAAGGAAAAATACTTTTCTGCCTTAGAAAAATCTGATTAAATTTGGAGATGATGAGAAGGACATATATTTTCCATACATAAGATTTTAAACCCCTATTTATATTATAATTATTTGAGTAAAACCCTAAAAACCATTTGTCTTTGTTTTGACCTTTTGAGGTGTTTCCAAAGGAAATATTTTCAATAAAATCCTAGAAAATTCTAGTAGTATCCCTAAGCCGTATTTGGTGTCCACATAAAGTTTCACCTTGATCCAAGGTGATTAAGGACACCAAATAACTATAAAACCCCTTTTGTCCAGATTGAAGTTAGAGCAACTCTACATAGCAAAGTTTGTCCAATGATGATGAAACTTTGCAGGAGTGCCTAATACCTCAAATGAGGGTTCTACACCAAAAATATGATTTGTGGGACTTAGTTTGCCCACACTCTCTTTGGAAGGGACATATCTGGTCAAATGGTGGTGTTTGCAAGTTTGCAAAGCTAAACTCGTCCAACGCAGGTCAAACTTGGTGAAACCCCATGTTTTAGCACCAAACCCAAACCTGTTAACTTGGAGCACCAGTGGTGGAGTGCAACCCCCACAAACCATTCTCGAGCACCTTTTGATAGATTGGTCAAAGCCCTCTTAGCCATAGCTAAACCCAACCCCTTTGCTCCAAACTCTCAGATTTGGTGGCCAGTATCAATGCCTAGCCCTAGTCAACAGGCCCCTCTATGGTTCAAAGTAGAAATGCCAAAAACCCCAATCTAAGCTTCAACTCAAAGCTAACAACACCTGTTTCTCTTATCTCCCTTGAGCAGCCGTAGCTCCCACGGGACTTCAACATCTAGCCTCACCCCCAGCCAGTGCCAAGACATGCTAGACACGTCCAAAGCACCTCAGAGCCCACCAGCATGCCGTGGCATGCCAAAACTATGCTCTGGGCGCGCTACAGGAAGCCACCGAGGTGTCCAACCCCTTCCCCGACAACCCCTCTGCATCGAACGACCATCAGGGCTCCCTCCTCTCCCACGCTAGAGCTCTTGCGATGCGTGCCAGCATGCACCAGTATCGACCAAAGTTGCGCGGCCACTGATGCTCGACTCCTCTCTCTCTCTCTCCCTCTGTTGCAGATGTTTCTGGTAGTCCAAAACCACGTCCTCAGACTGTGGTTTCGACCACAGCTCTTCTCTACGCCCCCATGCGCGCCACAGTGAGTCACGGCGCTCCCGAATCGGCTCACTGTCGCGGGCCTATTTATAGCCCTCCCCCCCCCCCCCCCCGCTCCAGCTCCCCTCACACAACTTTGCCACGACCACTAGCACCTCCCTAGCCTCCCCAACAAGCCATCCAGAGCCCCGATGCTCGAGATCGACCGAGGCCCCTCCGCCTCGGAGCTCAGGTCCTCTTACGTGCGTCGCCCCACCAAACCACTCCCCTCGACCTCAGGAAGCTTTCCCCCAATTTGCCCAAGCATTTCCGTGCCCCTAGCTACCATCTCGACTACCTCTCGAAATTCCTCCGCCGCGGCCTCCTCTTCGCCGGTGAACCCGAGCCTCTCTGTCGTTGTTCTGACCACCAGCAGGTAGGCGGCGACGAGTCGAACCCATTTCTATCTTCGTTGGGCCCCGAGGACGTCGGCAACCTCGCCAACGTGCTCCTCCTCCTCTCTGGCCCGAGGTAGGAGACGACCCCGACAGGTGTGCCCCACCTGTCGGTGGCCCAACCCCCTCTCCCTCGCTTCCCACAGGCACTGCCGCAGGGCCCCGCACGTTAGGTTCAAACCTGACGGCGTGCGCGCCTGGGCAGGCTGTCGGCTGGCCTTTGGGCCGACCCAGTTCCAGGCCGAGCCAGGCCAGGGACTTAGCCATTTTTCTTTTGTTTTAAAAATGGTTTTTCAAAGATTTTTATAAAAATATATAACAAGTGTAAAAATATAATTTTTCCACGGATATTATTCTAAAAATGTGATGTATTTAATAAGACCATTAGTTGAATTTTTCAGCAACTATTCTGTTTTGTAATAATAAAAAAGATTAAGTTGGAATAGTTTTGCTTCTGTTTAGTTGATTTTAAAAATGTTCCTTCATTGGAATTAGAGGCAAATATTTTTTTAAATAACAACTTGGATTTATCAGTAATAAAGAACATTTTTAGAATGACTTTGTGATCTGTTTTTTGAGTGAGCTATTCTTATTTATTCTTTTGACGACGATGGAAAATCCGTGTGACGAGGGAATCGGAGTGGAAGACCTCGAAGACCCCGGAAAGTAGCCCTTTGACCATGACTGAGCATATGTTATGATGCATGCTAGAGTAGCAAATATTTTTGTTGTAGATGATCATAAGTGCCGGTAAATCATTGAAGTGATGTTACTCATGGCAATTCCGGAGCACAACGATGGTCATGATAATATCATGTTTACAAGTAAAGTTAGAGTAATATTAGCATGAGCATGTTGTTGGTATAAACCAAAGACTTATGAAAACCCCATCGGGTGCCACTAATGCCCGAGGGTGTTGATGAGTTAGGTGGCCACTTTTGGTGAAGTGGTGCACCTGGTATTTGTGTGAGTATGGTTTCGGAAATGGGAATAGATTTATGATGTGTCGACAGTCCCAACCTTACATGTACGACCACGTTACCCCTTTATGAACGGGGCTGTGTTGATTCCTCTGGTCAGTGCTAGCAAAGAGCCACACTACTAGTGGTGGGAGTGATGTGTGGTCACTCTCGTGATGGGGTCGTGCCAGGTAGGGCAACTATGTCATTTTTATGTGTTCCAGGCACACCATTGGTCACGGCATGGTTGATACTGTCTAGAGTCGGTGCTCGTAAGACGTACAACATGTCGGCTGGGTACCAATAGAGTGTACCTCTTTGTCTAGTATCGTCAGGGGAAAGGCATTGATCGGGTACTTACCTCGGGTATGTTATATACCGCGAGTCAAGATGACACGGAAGTTTCCTGGATCTCGTGGGTCCAGCGTACTACTTGTGTAGAGTGTAAAACTATTCAAATAGTCATGTCCACGGTCAAGGACAGTTGGGTAATCCTGCTTAAACTACGTCCAGTCGTTTCCGCGTAAACCAAGTGTGTGTGAGTTGTGATAAAAATGAGTTATTATGAAAGTACTGATATGACCAAGTTCGGTGACTTGGCATATAGGGTGAACCCGGATGGTTCAGCCCTCGACAGATATATTGATATCTGCAACCTGTTTTTCAAAAGTAGTTCTTAACTTATGATGCACGCCCGTGATCATGTTTATTTACCACCAAGAGACATCCACCAAAGATGCATGTTATTGTTATCCTTCACTTTCATTGTTCATATCATGGGATGTTTGCGAGTACATTCACAAGTACTCATTGTCTTGCCACTCGTTATTATATTGACCAAACATGGAAGGACCATATTTTGGAGACGAGTACGTCTTTGGAGACGCCCCTGCGAACTAGGACGCTTCCGAGTCAGAATGCCTGTCGGTCCAGGCTTGATGGCATGGGCACCCACTTAGCCCCTATGATTTCCGCGAGTAGTAGTATTAGTATGATTTGGCCTTAGGCCCAACCTTGTGAACTTGACCATTTGATCATGTGATATAATAATTCGGTACTTGGATGTAAGACTCTTATTATTCAGTATATGTGTGTTCGGTGAGCATTGATCTCTGGGATCACTGAGCACGTTCATTCGGCGATCTCGAGTTGTAAGTTGGGGTCCCCATATTCTAGTACTATTTTGGTACTCCAGAACCACAAAATAATTATTTTATGAATCATTTTCCTAATTTATTTGCATGTCCATTTATGAGACGAGAAATGGTATTCCTATATGGAAAAATACTTTTCTACCTTAGAAAAATCTGATTAAATTTGAAGATGATCAGAAGGACATATATTTTCCATACATAAGATTTTTAACCCCTATTTATATTATTATTATTTCAGTAAAACCCTAAAAACCATTTCTGTCTGTTTTGACCTTTTGAAATATTTCCAAAGTAAATATTCTTATTAAATTCCTAGAAAATTCTTGTGGTATCCCTAAGCCATATTTGGTGTCCACATAAAGTTTCACCTTGATCCAAGGTGATTAAGGACAACAAATAACTGCAAAAGCCCTTATGTTCAATTTGAAGTTATAACAATTCTACATATCAAAGTTTGTTCAATGATGTTGAAACTTTCCAGGAGTGCCTAATACCTAAAAGGAGGGTTCCACACCAAAAATGGGATTTGTGGGACTTAGTTTACCCACACTCTATTTGGAAGGAACATATCTGGTCAAATGGTGAAGTTTTCAAGTTTACAAAGCTAAACTTGTCCAATGGAGCTCAAACTTAGTAAAACCCCATGTTTTAGCACCAAACCCAATCTTGTTAAGTTGCAGAACCAGTTGTGGGGTGCAACCACCCAAAACCACTGTCGAACACCTTCTGACAGATGGGTAAAAGCCCCTCTAACCATAGCTAAACCCAATCCCTTTGCCCCAAACTCTCAGATTAGGTGGCCATTATCAATGACCAGCCCCAGTCAACTGGCCCCTCTCTTGTTCAAAGTAGAAATGCCTAAATCTCCATTTTGAGCTTCAGCTCAAAGCTGACAGCAACTGTTTCTCTTGTCTCCCTTGACCAGCCGAAGCTCCCACGGGTCTCCAACGGCTAGGCATCTCCCAGCCAGTCCCCAGGACATGCTAGACACGTCCAAAGCACCTCAGAGCGCACCAACATGTTGTGGCATGCCAAAACTGCGCTCTGGGCGCGCTACAGAGAGGCCCAAGGTGGGGCGATGCCCTCGGCCAGTTCCAGCCTCCCCCGAGGTGTCCAACTTCTTCCCCGACAACCCCTCTGCATCAGGTGACCATCAGGGCCCCTCCTCTCCCGCGCTAAGAGCTGGTGCAACACGTGCCCGCGCGCACCAGAACCGGCCAGGGTTGCGCGGCCACGAATGCTCGTCTCTCCTTTCCCTCCCTTCCTTGTAGTGAGCCCTGGCAGTCCAAAACCACGTCCTAAGACCGTGGTTTCGACCCCAGCTCCTCTATGCACCGCCATGCGTGCCACGGTTAGACACCGGCGCTCCCGTGTCGGCTCATCATCGCGGGCCTATAAATAGCCCTTCCCCTCGTTCCAGCACCCTTCAGACAGCAGCGTAGCGACCTCTAGCACCTCCCTAGCGACCTCAGCAAGCCAGCAGAGCCCCGGTGCTAGAGATCGATCGAGGCCCCTCCACCTCGGAGCTCCGGTCGATCTCCGGCTACACGACGGCTCCTGCATCCCTCTGCCCACCAAACCACTCCCCTTGACCTCTGGGAGCTTTCCCCTAACTTTCCAAAGCTAATCCATGCCCCTAGCTACCCCCTTGACCTTCGCCCGAAATTCCTCCGCTACGGCCTCCTCGTCACCGGTGAACCTGAGCCTCTCCGTCGTTGTTCCGACCACCAACAGGTAGGTGACAACGAGCCGGAACCTTCTCTATCATCGTTTGGGCCCGAGGACGTCGGTAGCCACGCCGGCATGCTCCTCCTCCTCTCTGGCGAGAGGTAGGAGACGACCCCGACAGGTGTGCCTCACCTGTCGGTGGCCCATCTCTCTCTCCCTCGATGCCCGCAGCCGCTGACCGCAGGGGCCCGCGCGTCAAGTTCAAACCTGACGGCGCGTGCGCCTGGGGAGGCTCACTGGCTGGCCTTTGGGCCGGCCTAGTACCATGCCGAGCCAGGCGAGGGGCTGTAGCCCTTTTTCTTTAATTTAAAAACTGGATTTCAAATATTTTTATGAAAAGATTTAACCAGTGTAAAAATATAATAATGCCACTTTTATACTTCTAAAAATTATGTATTATTCAATAAAACCATTGGTTGCATTTTTCCAGCTATTATTCTGGTGTATTAGAATAAAAAGGATTAAATTGGAATAGTTTTGCTTCTGTTTAGTTGATTTTAAAAATATTCCTTCATCGGAATCAGAGGCAAATATTTTCAAAATAACAACCTATATTTATCAGAAATAACCAACATTTTTAAAATGACTTTGTGATCTGTTTTGGAGTGAGGTATTTCTTATTTTATCTTTTGACAAGTTTAGAAAATCCGGGTGACGAGGGAATCGAAGCGGAAGACCTCGAAGACCCCGGATACCTAGCTGACCAAGGCAAGCAACCCTTTGGCCATGACTGAGCATATGATATATTGCATGTTAGTATCACAAGTATTTCCATTGCATATGATCATAAGTTCCGGTAAATCATTGAAATGATGTTACCGATGGCTCCTACGGAGCACATGCATTGAGCTTGATCCTACCACCTATGAGGGTCATGCTAATATAATGTTATCAAGTAAAGTTCGAAAAATATTAGCATGAGCATGTTGATGGTATAAATCAAAGGTTTATGAAAATCCCGTCGGGTGCCACTAATGCCCGAGGGTGATGATGAGTGAGCTGGCCACTTTTGGTGAAGTGGTGCACCGGGTATTTGTGTGACTATGGTTTCGGAAATGGGAATAGATTTATGATGTGTCGACCATCCCAACCATACATGTATGACCATGTTACCCCTTATGGGACGGGGCTATGTCGATTACTCTGGTTGGTGCTAGCAAAGAGCCACATTACTAGTGGCATGAGTGATGTGTGGTCACTCTCGTGATGGGGTCGTGCCAGGTAGGGCGACTATGTCTTTTTTACGTGTTCCAGGCACACCGTTGGTCCCCGCATGGTTGATACTGTACAGAGTCGATGCTCGTAAGACGTACAACATGTGGGTTGGGTACCAATCGAGTGGACCTCTTGTCTAGTATCATCAGGGGAAAGGCATTGATCGGGTACTTACCTCGGGTATGTTATATACCACGAGTCATGGATGACACGGATGTTTCCCGGATCTCGTGGGTCCAACGTACTACCTCTGTAGAGTGTAAAACTATTCGAATATCCATGTCCACAGTCGAGGACAGTTGGGTAATCCTGTTTAAAATACGTCCAATTGTTTCCGCATAAACCAAGTGTGTGTGAACTGTGATAAAAAGGAGTTATTATGAAAGTAAGGATATGATCAAGTTTGGTGACTTGGCATATAGGATGAACCCAGGTGGTTTAGCCCTAGGCAGATATATTGATATCTGTAACTTGTTGTTCAAAAGTAGTTCTTAACTTACGATGCATACTTGTGATCATGTTTATTACCACCAAGAGATATCCACCAAAGAAGCATGCTATTGTTATCCTTCACTTGCATTGTTCATATCATGGGCTGTTTGCGAGTACATTTAAAAGTACTCATTGGCTTGCCACTGGTTATATTATTGACCAGACATGGAAGGACCGGATTTTGGAGATGAGTACGTCTTCAGAGACGCCCCTACGAACTAGGATGCTTCCCAGTCAAAATGCCTGTTGGTGTAGGATGATGGCATCGGCACCCGCTTAGCCTATGAATTCTTCTACTAGTTGTATCCATGTGATTTGGCCTTTTAGGCTACCTTGTAAAGTTGACCATTCGGTCACGTGATGTAATACTTCAGTACTTGGATGTAAGACTCTTATTATTTAGTATTTGTGTGTTCGGTGAGCATTGATCTCTCGGATCATTGAGCACATTCATTCAGCGGTCTCGACTCATAAGTCTGGGTCCTCACAGAGCTGGTATCAGAGCCCGGTTGACTATAGGAAGCCTTAGGTAGCATGGACGATTGCTGAGACGACTAGTGCACATGGACCATAACCTGAGATTCTGCACCCACTAAAAACTTTCCAACCTTCTCTCCTACATCTTGTAGATGGCCGCCGTACATGAGATGCTTCTGGAGACGGGCTTTCCCATACTTTTGGGTGATAGGCTTGAGAAGTGCCAAGTACGCCGCACGCCCATCTTTCTCTACCATGAGCACTGGGTCAACACCGACACCAAGGAATATCATGTGGATGTGATAGCGAAGGCTAATGACTCCCCAACTAGTTGGTTCTTTGAAGGACCACAGATGGAGGATCTGATGTTGGCTGTGGAGACAGCCGCACTAGAGGCGCTCGTGCGTCTCCACGACATCCTTCCCGAGATGGCTAACGAGCCAGCTACTCATCACCTACCTTTTGTTATGGATGGGATAGACGGGAGTTGGACACTCTACCCATCTTCTGAGGACGGGACGCCACAAAGGTTCCAGACCTACTTCGGCCTCTCCTCCGACACTTTGACGCACCTTTTGATCAAGGAGTCAACAAAGATTCGCCAAGAGCTGCACCAAGTCAAGGATCTACTCCGTGTGGAGAATATGAAGAGCCACAAGGTGAAGAAGGAAGGAGAACCCGAAGGACAATCAGGCATTGCTTTCCGAGGAGGAGAACCACCGCTTCAGGGCACTCCTATTTAGAGTCGCCGCCTGACCGCGGAAGAGTACACCAAGCTCTTCGCTGCCTCACCCACCAAGAGATGCCGTGATGGACTGCTTCCTTCTACTACCCCTTTAAAGGAGGGAAGTACTAATGAAGATGAAGATGAAGATCCCGTAGAACCCGCCTATGAGACCGCATAGTCCGCCGCTTAGCATTATGGCGTAGGAAATTAGGAGCTTCTCCCCGAGCGTACGAGTTTATGTATCGGTTCATGTCAACCATGAGTGTTGTGTAAGCATGTTGGATGCAAGTCGCATTCTGCCTTAGGCAGCTTGTGAGCGAGTACATCGCTTGTTTTAATCTAATGCATTAAGCTTTTTCAAGAACCTTTGACTTAAAAAGTTCACACTAGCAAATCACCAGACCCCTCTTTACTAGAACATCGTCCCTTACGATTTCGGCCAGTTCTGCAAATTGACCTGTCTACTCTCCTGACAGGATGGTGATCGCAACTCGCACCAGCACCTTCGGCAAGCCCGACTCAGCCTCTTCAAGTCAGCAGCAGGGAACCGGATTGGAAGCTCAAGCTGGAGATCACCATGAGCAACAAGACGATGTTCCACCGCCGCCACCTCCTCCCGAAAGCTTGACTATGGGTCGGTTCCTTCAAGCTCTCCGAGAGGAATGTCAAGCCAGTAATGCCGCTATTCAGCAGCTGGCTCAAGTCTTGGTGAACAACTCACCGCAGAACGGGAATGGCAATGGTCGCTCTACTCTCTCTGAGTTCATGCGAACAATGCCACCCATGTTCATGGAGACGACTGAACCATTGGTTGCCGATGACTAGATCTGTACTATCAAAGATCTCCTCGAGCTGGTCAAATACATTGATGATCGTGAGAAAGTCCTCTATGCTTGTCACTGTCTCAGAGGCACAACCCGAGCTTGGTGGGATGAATTTCAGATCAGGCGAGTAGGGCAAGTCATCACTTGGGCTAAGTTCAAAGAAGGGTTCCGCGCTACTCACATTCCTCCCGGAATGATGACCATCAAGAAGCGGGAATTCCGAGCCTTAAGGCAAGGCAGTGGATCCTTCAAGGAGTATTTGCAGAAGTTCAACCTCCTGTCAAGATATGCACCTGATGACGTCAACACTGAGGCCGCCAAAGTGGAACGATTTATGGAAGGACTGCAACAGTCACTCTAGTATCAGCTGGTGGTTTGTGAATGCCGGACCTTTAGCGATCTGGTTAATAAGGCCCTTATGTTGGAGGATAAGCGTCATGCAATGGACAACACCCGTAAGAGCAAGTTGATGGGTAGTGGAGGACCTAGTAACCCGAAGCCACGCCCATGGCAGTCAGCTCCAGCAAGACCCAATTATCAGGAGCAGCAGTACAAGTATCCAACATTTCACCAGAACCACCAGCCTCAGCAGCAAGTCAACACCAAGCCAGCATTCAACCCACCGAACAACAGTGGAGTCAAGACCAATCTTCCAGCACAAGTTACCTGTTTTGGATGTGGACAGACAAGGCACTATTCCAGGCAGTGTCCCAACAAGAAGCCCAACGCACTGCGCCCCAGTGCGCCAAACCAAGGCCAAGGAGCACTAGGCAGGAACCAAGCTCCCCACAATCAGCAGTATCACAGCAGGGGGCAGATCAATCATATCTCCGCAGAAGAGGCACACGAAGACCCGGACTGCAGTCTCGGTACGTTCCCCACTACTAGAAAATGGGCTATTAGTGGTGCACCTACTTTACCTATTAATGGCGCACTATAGGTGCGCCATTATTATCACGCCACTACTAAGAAATAGTAATGGCACACCTCCTGGAGGTGCGCCACTACTATGAATATTAGGATTTTTTTCTTTTCTAATATTTATAGAGGTTAAAATATACATAATAGCACAGAATATAAATAGCACAACATATATATAAACAAAAGATTTGTCGAATACAATAGAAGATTAGTCTCCGAATACAATTCATCATATTAGTCTCCGTATTCAAAATACCGAACAAAGTTAGAACATTAAAAGTCTCTAGACCGCGAGTAGCGAGTTTGTCTTCACATTACAAGTCGATATCTAAACTACCTTCACATAGAAGAGGGTTGCGGTCACGATGAGCATCATCGCGATGAAACTGATCTTCATCCGGTTCCTCCTCCGCTCCCTCCTCTCTCCCGCTAGATAGCGCGCTTATCTAGATTCCGCCTCCGCCATAGTGGTGTACCCTTTGTAACTGTTACCGCTGAAATGGTGAACCTGTCTCCGACACTCCTCCCAGTCGTCGTAGACTCCGGGAACCTGACCCTTGTACACGACATACGACGACATCTCTATGCACTAGAGAAACAAAAGCAATTCAAAGATAATATATAAGCAATATATAAGTATGCAACAAAGGGATCGGAAGAGAAAAGCAACACATTAATAGCACGTTTCATGGTCTTACTAATAAATAGCATCGACTACACATATAAATTCAACGACTGTCCAAACTGAAGAGACATACAAGTTCATTAAAGTTTAATTACAACATAGCACTAGTACTTTCGACTCGACACACGGACCGGAGCGTGGATGAAGCCGCCGTCTTTCATGATGGTCATGAAAGTGCGGTCGTTGTCAGCCTGCATTTGTAGCATTGTGTCAATATCACTGTTGGACGGTGGACAGTTTTGGTAGAACTGCCCCGATCTAGCAAGGACATCTTGATAGATGGTTTCCGCCAACTCCTACTGGATGTGAAAGAATTCTTGTCTGATGTCCTCGTCCTGGATTGCCGACAAGCGTGCGGCCCAATCTTTGAGCTCATTTGGTAGCATACGGTGATGCTGGTCCCGTACGATCGCCCGCATGTGATGGAGGGCATAGTAGGCATCCTTATGACTTCTAGGCGGCTGCTTGACGCAGGGGAACGTCGTTACGTGTGTGAACACGTGCTTGCCATACCTAAGAAGCCTCCTGAAGGTGCCTCCAGATTTGGCGTAGCCGGGGAAGACATCATCAAGAACTTTCTTGATATTTGTGTAGTCTTTCTTCGACTCACGGTCCGAGTTGAAATACGTGGCCATGGAATATTTCGGGCTTAAAAGGATGAGTGTGCAATGTGTGTCACTGCACAAAACACAGAATGTTAGAAAAAAAAGAACGATCGAAATCTAAGAAATCATATGTTATGGGGCGATGAGGGGATGACTTACTCAGAAAAGTAAGGCACGAGGAAGTTATCCTTATCTGCATTCGCCAGAATGACGCCTTCGAGGTATGAACTCGCGACTTGCCGGTCCCCAGCGCCGTCCAAGAGCTTGGCACGCATGTAGAAGGGGTCGACTATCACGATGTTCGGGGTCTTGTCTCTAATGATCCGCATCTCCATACTGAGAAAAAATAGCCGAATGAAGGTGTAGTGCAGCGGATAAAGGTTAAGCATAGCGAAGATGTAATGAAACCAAAGGACGATCATACGCCCGATGTTGCTGTCGACAAAGCCCTTGCCCTCTGGCACCTTTGCCACGAAAACCGGGTATGCCCCATCATTCTCGGAGAGACGTCGTGATGGCACACAAGTATAGGGGATCAATCGTAGTCCTTTCGATAACTAAGAGTGTCGAACCCAACGAGGAGCGGAAGGCTCTGATAAGCGGATTTTAGCAAGGTAATAACTGCAAGCACTGAAAGTAGCGGTAACAAGTGATTGTGTAGCGAGGTGAAACGTAGCAAGCAAAGAGTAACAAGTAACAAGTAGTAGCAATGGTGCACCAAGTGGCCCAATCCCTTTTCTAGCAAGGGACAAGCCTGAAGAAAGTCTTATAGGAGGAAAAACGCTCCTGAGGACACACGGGAATTTCTGTCATGCTAGTTTCATCATGTTCATATGATTCGCGTTCGTTACTGTGATAGTTTGATATGTGGGTGGACCAGCGCTTGGGTACTGCCCTTACTTGGACAAGCATCCCACTTATGATTAACCTCTCTTGCAAGCATCCGCAACTACAAAAGAAGAATTAAGACAAAGTCTAACCATAGCATTAAACTAGTGGATCCAAATCAGCCCCTCACGAAGCAACGCATACACTGGGGTTTAAGCTTCTGCCACTCCATCAACCCATCATCTACTTACTACTTCCCAATGCCTTCCTCTAGACCCAAATATGGTGAAGTGTTATGTAGTCGACGTTCACATAGCACCACTAGAAGAAAAGACAACATACAACATATCAAAATACCGAACGAATATCAAATTCACATGACTATTATTAACATGACTTACCCATGTCCTCAGGAACAAAAGTAACTACTCACAAAACATAATCATAATCATGATCAGAGGTCTAATGAATAGCATCAATGATCTGAACATAAACTCTTCCACCAAGTAATCCAACTAGCATCAACTACAAAGAGTAATCAACACTACTAGCAACCTTACAAGTACCAATTGGAGTCGCGAGACGAAGATTGGTTAACAGAGTTGAACTAGGGATTGGAGAGGAGATGATGCTGATGAAGATGTTGATGAAGATGCCTCCCCTCCGACGAGAGGAATATTGGTGATGACGATGGCGACGATTTCCCCCTCCGGGAGGGAAATTTCCCCGGCAGGATCGTCGTGCCGGAGCTCTAGATTGGATCTGCTCAACTTTCGCCTCGTGGCGGCGGCGAAACCACGAAAAAGCAACTTAATGATTTTTTCCAGACCAGGACGCTTCATATAGCAAAGGAGGGGGGCTAGTGGGCCTTCAGGCAGCCCACAAGCTTGCCCACCGCCACCAGGGGGGTGGTGGCGGAGTGGGGGCTTGTGGGGCCCTCGTGGCCCCCCTCCGGTAGTTCTTTCGCCCAATATTTTTAATATATTCCAGAAAAAATCCACGTAAATTTTCAGGGCATTTGGAGATGTGCAGAATAGTGGACTAGGATTTGCTCCTTTTTCTAGTCCAGAATTCCAACTGCCTGAATTCTCCCTCTTCAAATAAACCTTGCAAAATAAGAGAGAAAAGGCATAAATATGGTACCACAAGTAATATAACAGCCCAAAAAGTAATAAATATCAACATGAAAGCATGATGCAAGATGGACGTATCAACTCCCCTAAGCTTAGACCTTGCTTGTCCTCAAGCGAAAACCAAGTTCCATAAACATGTCCACATGTTAAGGGACGAAGGTGTCGATAAAACATAATACGGACATGAGGGCATCATGATCACACATAGAACATCAATACATCATAAATATTCTTATGGGAAAGTAACAATTCCTTCACAAAGCAAAGCATAAAGCAAAAACCTTACCGAGAAGTAACCAACAATAGTCCATAGTCATTGAAGCAATTGCAATTTATCACAACATCAGAAAGAGTCAAATAAGAGCTTGTAAGGCAAACCCACATACTCAATCATCTCTTTCGTTTTCCACAATTGTTACAACTCAGGTGGTACTCATGGTGTCAAAGTTTCAGCTGGACACAGAGGAAGATAGGGGCTTATAGTTTTGCCTCCCAACCATTTACCTCAAGGGTAAAGTCAACAACAATAAAGCATGAGTACTCAACTCCAAGTTGATATATGAATATAGATCTTTCCCAAGCATGTGACGGTAGCCAAGACAAAGGCAAAAAGGGAATTGGTGATGATCACCATGACTCTTACAAGGGTAAAAAGTAAAGGTACAAGATAGGCCCTTCGCAGAGGGAAGCAGAGGTTGTCATGCGCTTTTGAGGTTTGAATGCGTGTCCTCTTAGTGCGGAGGAACGTCACTTTATATTGACTCTTGTGACAAAGAACTTTATTATGCAGTCTTTTGCTTTTATGTCTTCCTCATCACAGGTTCGTACAAAGCTTATTTTCCACACACTAATAGATCATACATATTATAGAGCAATTTTTATTGCGTGCACCGATGACAACTTACTTGAAGGATCTTATTCAATCCATAGGTAGGTATGGTGGACTCTCATGGCAAAATTGGTTGGAGGTTTATGAATGCACAAGTAGTATCTCTACTTGGTGCGGGAGTTTTGGCTAATATGAGGTGGAAGCAATCGTCACATGCTAAGGGATCTCTAATCATATAACATTGTTTGGAACCAAGCAAACACAATTCATTATGTTGTCTTCCTTGTCCAACATCTACTCCTAGGCATATAATTGTTTGGTGAGTGTTCACAATTGTAAAAAGTGTCTAAGATGATATATTTATATGTGAACCTCAATTTCCTTATTACTTCTTATTAATTGCAACAATGACTGAGGTCTATGTTGATTTATTCTCAACAAGTTTCAATCATCATACATGTCGTAAGTGAAGTTATCACTTTCCATAAGATCGTCTCATGATCTTTCATGCTATCGTTCTTTTCAGACTTTTGATCATGGCACAAAGCAAAGCCCTTGACTAAGATACCCTTTATTATATAGCTCGTAAGCTCGAATACATCGGGGGAGAGACAAAAGCAAAAGACTCAAACTAAAAGCTAAAGACTTATTCCTCTAAAATAAGAAATAAAAACTGAAAAGGAAAGAACTAAAACAAAGGTAAAAGCAAAAGATATAAAGGTGATACGATACCAGGGCAACTCCCCCAAGCATGGCAGAAGCCAAGGGGATTGCCCATACCAATGCTTAGTTGTCTTCCTTTGGTGGTGATGGTGGTGTTGTCGGAGCAGTCTTGAGCTTGTCTAATTTCCACTTGAGCAAAAAGTTCTGCTCCCTTAGATCGTCATTTTCCTCCTCAAGTTTCAAAACTCTATGGCAAAGCTCCTTCTTACTCTCCTGCAATTAATGAGAAGGGATAAACAAGTTATGCGGCTTCTTCCTATGATCAGGGAGGCTTGACTTCTTGAACTCCACATGGGTGTATGCAGGTTGAGGTAGAGGAGCCTCCTCTTCATCGGAACTCGTCTGCTCCTGCCCTTTAGGCTCATATTCCTCTTCCTCATCAGTGGTCCAGCCATATGGTTCCAAGTCCCCATTAATCCTAGATTTAGCACGATCATCGGCCACATAGATCTCTTCTTCTGAATCTTGAGAAGACATCTTGACCTAAATCTGTGGCAGACAAAAAGCTTGAAACGAAAACAGAGCAAAACTGCGTGATACGGAGATCAAAACCTTCGGGCAAGTATATATTGATTTTTTCTGGGCCGAAGGATTGCTTCGCAAGAAAACGGAGTCCGGGAGGCACACGAGGTGCCCACAAGCTTGCCCTCCACCACCAGGGGGGTAGGGGGCGGTGGCAGGGCTTGTGGCTGCCTCGTTCGCTCTCCGGACTGCTTTTTATTTTCTAATTTTCCAACAATTCCGAAACGGCGGAAATTTCCTATTGGAAAAGCATCGGAGTCCAATTTCTTGCCAAAACAGATACATCTTCGTTTTCAAGGCCTGAAACAGGCTGATAAACATCCCTTATGTACTCCTTTGGAGTTATGACATTGATGATATTGGTCTGAAGATTTATGGGAGTACCAGAGATGTAATGCTTGATTCTTTGCCCATTTACCACTCTAGGAAAATTTCCTTCCGTGTTATTGATTTTGATGGCACCGGAACGATATACTTCCTCGACAACATAGGGACCTTCCCATTTAGAGAGAAGCTTGCCTGCAAAGAATCTCAAACGGGAATTGTATAGCAAGACATAATCACCTACATTGAACACTCATTTCTGTATTCGTTTGTCGTGCCATCTATTAACCTTTTCCTTGAACAACTTGGCATTCTCATATGCCTGGGCTCTCCATTCATCTAACGAGCTGATATCAAACAACCGCTTCTCACCGGCAAGTTTGAAATCAAAGTTGAGCTCTTTGATGGCCCAATAAGCTTTTTGTTCTAGCTCAAGAGGTAAATGACAATCCTTACCGTAGACCATTTTATGCGGTGACATGCCCATGGGATTGTTATAAGAAGTCCTATAAGCCCATAGTGCATCGTCAAGTTTGCTAGACCAGTTCTTTCGTGATCTATTGACGGTCTTTTGTAGGATCAACTTGATCTCCCTATTACTCAACTCCACTTGACCACTAGACTGAGGATGATAAGGAGATGCAACTCTATGGTTGACATCATACTTAGCTAGCATCTTGCGGTAAACACCGTGAATGAAGTGTGAACCGCCATCAGTCATCAAGTATCTAGGGACTCCAAATCTTGGGAATATGACTTCTTTAAGCATCTTAATAGAGGTGTGGTGATCAGCATTTTTAGTGGGGATAGCCTCTACCCACTTAGTAACGTAATCCACAACAACTAAGATGTAAGTGTACCCATTGGAACTCGGGAAGGGTCCCATATAATCAAAGCCCCAGACATCAAATGGTTCAATGACAAGTGAATAGTTCATAGGCATCTCATGACGCTTACAGATGTTCCCTATCTTTTGGCATTCGTCACAAGACAAGACAAACTTACGGGCATCCTTGAAGAGAGTGGGCTAATAGAAACCTGATTGCAATACCTTATGGGAAGTTCTATCTCCAGCATGGTGTCCTCCGTAGCCTTCGGAATGACACTTCTGCAAGATCTGTCCCTGTTCATGTTTAGGCACACAACGTCTAATAACACCATCTACTCCTTCCTTATAAAGGTGAGGATCATCCCAAAAGTAGTGTCTCAAATCAAAGAAGAATTTGTTCTTTTGTTGATAGGTGAAACTCGGTGGTATGTATTTGGCTACGATATAGTTCGCATAATCAGCATACCACGATGCACTATGTGAAGTGCGGATGACATTTAATTGCTCATCAGGAAAGCTGTCATCAATAGGTAGTGGGTCATCAAGGACATTCTCTAGCCTAGACAAGTTATCTGCTACAGGATTATCAGCACCCTTTCGGTCAACAACGTGCAAATCAAATTCCTGTAGCAGGAGAACCCATCTGATCAGCCTAGGCTTAGCGTCCTTCTTCTCCATGAGGTACTTAATAACATCATGATCAGAGTGAATAGTGACTTTGGAGTCAACTATGTAAGATCTGAACTTTTCACATGCAAACACGACTGCTAAAAATTCCTTCTCTCTAGTGGCATAGTTTCGTTGGGCACTGTCTAGAGTTTTACTAGCATAGTGAATGACGTTCAACTTCTTGTCAACTCTTTGTCCTAGAACAGCACCAATAGCATAATCACTAGCGTCACACATGATTTCAAAGGGCAAGTTCCAGTCAGGTGGTTGAACAATAGGTGCAGTTATCAAAGCCTTCTTAAGTATTTCAAAGTCTTCCTCACAATCCTCATCGAAAACAAAAGGAACATCCTTCTGCAAGAGGTTGGTAAGAGGCCTAAAATTTTTAGAGAAGTATTTAATGAACCTTCTATAGAAACCAGCATGACCTAGGAAACTTCGTATACCTCTGATATCTGTGGGGCAAGGCATTTTCTCAATTGCATCAACCTTAGCATTATCAACTTCAATGCCTCTTTCAGAGATTTTGTGTCCTAAGACGATACCTTCATTAACCATAAAGTGGCACTTCCCCCAATTCAAGACGAGGTTGGTTTCTTCGCATCTCTGTAAGACTCGATCAAGATTGCTGAGGCAATCATCAAAAGAAGACCCGTAAACGGAAAAGTCATCCATGAAAACCTCAACAATCTTTTCACAAAAGTCAGAGAATATAGCCATCATACATCTTTGGAAGATGGCAGCTGCATTACATAAGCCAAAAGGCATACGTCTATAGGCAAAGGTACCAAAAGGGCAGGTGAAAGTGGTTTTCTCTTGATCAGATTGTGCAACAGGTATCTGCGAGAAACTTGAATAACCGTCTAGAAAGCAGAAGTGTGTGTGCTTTGATAGCCTTTCTAACATTTTGTCGATAAACGGCAAATAATAATGATCTTTCCTGGTTGCCTTGTTCAGTTTCCGGAAGTCTATCACCATTCTATAGCCGGTAATAATCCTTTGTGGGATTAGTTCATCCTTATCATTAGGAACGACGGTGATACCTCCCTTCTTAGGTACGCAATGTACTGGACTTACCCAATCACTCTGAGCAACAGGATAAATGATTCTTGCTTCCAGAAGATTTAATATTTCTTTTCTAACGACCTCTTTCATCTTAGGATTTAATCTCCTTTGATGATCAGCAACTGGTTTAAAGTCAGGATCGGTTTTAATCTTGTGCTGACATAGAGTAGGACTATTACCCTTAAGATCATCAAGAGTATATCCAATAGCAGCGCTATGCTTCCTCGGAGTTTTTAGTAACTTTTTCTCTTCGCCCTCTGAGAGGAGAGCACTAATAATGACAGGATATATCTCCTTCTCATCAAGATAGGCATGCTTAAGAGTATTAGGCAACTGTTTAAGCTCGAACACAGGATCACCCTTTGGTGGGGGAGGATCCCCAAGGAGTTCAACAGGAAGATTATTCTTGAGATTAGGATATTGTTCTAAAACAATTTTATCTATCTCATCTCTCTCCTCCATTTTCATGCTCAAGCAAATATTGCTCTAAAGGATCCGTAGGAGGTACGGCAATAGAGGCAAGAGCAATGATTTCATCCCTACCAGACGACTCTCTTTCATGGGTTTGTCTTCCAAACTTGGAGAAGTTAAATTCATGAGACACACCCTCGAAACTAACTATGACAGTCTGCTTAATGCAATCAATGTGAGCATTGACAGTGCTGAGAAAGGGTCTACCGAATATGATGGGACAAAAGCTATCTTGTGCAGTACCAAGGACGAGGAAATCAGTACGATACTTCGTCTTACCACACAGGACTTCTACGTCTCTCACAATTCCCAGAGGGCAGATAGTGTCTCTATTAGCTAGCGTAATAGTGACATCAATGGGTTCTAACTCACCATGTGCAATCTCATCTTTGATTTCATCATATAGAGAACGGGGTATTGCACTAACACTAGCTCCCATATCACATAAACCATGGTAACAGTGATCTCCTATCTTAACAAAAACAACGGGCAGGCCAACTACAGGTCCGTGTTTGTCTTTCACGTGAGGTTTAGCAATTCTAGCGGAGTCCTCATAGAATTTGATAACATGCCCGTCTATGTCTTCGGCTAAGAGATCTTTGATAATAGCAACACTAGGTTCAACTCTAATCTCCTCAGGGGGTGCAAGTGGTCTAATGTAACCCCTACGTATCACAGTTGGAGCTTTAGAATAATCCTTTATCCTAGCAGGGTATGGTGGTTTCTCAATGTAAGCACCAGGAACAACAGGATCACTGAAAGCAATGACTTTCTCCTCAACTAGATTGGTTTTGGCTATGTTGCTTTCTACAGGAGGATGATATTTAAACCACTTCTCTTTGGGAAGATCAACATGAGCAGCAAAAGATTCACATAGAGAAGCTACTATCTCAGAGTCAAGTCCATACTTAGCGCTAAAATCTCTAAAAGTGTTTGTCTCAAAAAAATATTTAACGCAATAAAACTGGAAATTCATACGTGACTCCTTACCTTCTTCCAGCTCCCAATCTTCAGAGTTGCGTTTGATTCTCTCCAATAAATCCCACTTGTGATCAATATCCATCTTCATAAAAGAACTGGCACAAGAAGTGTCAAGCATGGTACGATCTTCATGAGAAAGCCGAGCATAAAAGTATTGAGTGATGATTTCTCTCGAGAGCTCATGATTGGGGCATGAATATAGCATTGATTTAAGTCTCCCCAAGCTTGAGCTATGCTTTCCCTGTCACGAGTCCAAAAGTTATAAATAAAGTTCCGATCATGATGTACTGAATGCATAGGATAGAACTTTTGATGAAATTCCAATTTCAACCGATTGTAGCCCCATGATCCAGTATCATCACATAGCCTATACCATGTCAACGCCTTATCCTTCAAAGATAAAGGAAAGAATTTCTTCTTTACCTCATCCTCGGGCAAACCTGCAAGCTTAAATAAACCACAAACTTCATCTACATAGATTAGATGCAAGTCTGGATGTGAAGATCCATCTCCTGTGAAAGGATTAGCCAGCAGTTTCTCAAGCATACCCAAAGGAATTTCATAAAATATATTTTCAGTAGGTACCTCAGGTTGAGGAGCAACTCCTCGTGCTTCCGTTCATGGTGAAGATACCCCGAACAAATTCCTCAAAGGAACAGTTTCCATGGTGACAAGTGACAATAAATTTCAGCAAAGTATAAAAATGTTTCCTTACCAATTTCCACTTACCAAAGGCGCTTCACTCCCCGGCAACGGCACCAGAAAAGAGTCTTGATGACCCACAAGTATAGGGGATCAATCTTAGTCCTTTCGATAAGTAAGAGTGTCGAACCCAACGAGGAGCAGAAGGCTCTGATAAGCAGATTTCAGCAAGCTAATAACTGCAAGCACTGAAAGTAGCGGTAACAAGTGATTGTGTAGCGAGGTGAAACGTAGCAAGCAAATAGTAACAAGTAACAAGTAGTAGCAACGGTGCAGCAAGTGGCCCAATCCCTCTTGTAGCAAGGGACAAGTCTGAACAAAGTCTTATAGGAGGAAAAACGCTCCCGAGGACACACGGGAATTTCTGTCATGCTAGTTTCATCATGTTCATATGATTCGCGTTAGTTACTTTGATAGTTTGATATGTGGGTGGACCGACGCTTGGGTACTGCCCTTACTTGGACAAGCATCCCACTTAATATTAACCTCTATCGCGAGCATCCGCAACTAAAAAGAAGAATTAAGACAAAGTCTAACCATAACATTAAACTAGTGGATCCAAATCAGCCCCTCACGAAGCAACGCATAGACTGGGGTTTAAGCTTCTGTCACTCGAGCAACCCATCATCTACTTTCTAGTTCGCAATGCCTTCCTCTAGGCCCAAATATGGTGAAGTGTTATGTAGTCGACGTTCACATAAAACCACTAGAGGAAAAGACAACATACATCATATTAAAATACCGAACGAATATCAAATTCACATGACTATTATTAACATGACTTATCCCATGTCCTCAGGAACAAAACTAACTACTGACAAAACATAATCATAATCATGATCAGAGGTGTAATGAATAGCATCAAGGATCTGAACATAAACTCTTCCACCAAGTAATCCAACTAGCATCAACTACAAAGAGTAATCAACACTACTAGAAACCTTAAAAGTACCAATCAGAGTTGCGAAACGAAGATTCATTACAAGAGATGAACTAGGGATTGGAGAGGAGATGGTGCTGATGAAGATGTTGATGAAGAGGCCTCCCCTCCGACGAGAGGAGTGTTGGTGATGACGATGGTGACGATTTCCCCCTCCGGGAGGGAAGTTTCCCCGGCAGGATCGTCCTACCGGAGCTCTAGATTGGATCTGCTCAAGTTCTGCCTTGTGGCGGCGGCGAAACCACGAAAAAGCTCCCTAATGATTTTTTTCCAGACCAGGACGCTTCATATAGCAAAAGAGGGGGGCTAGTGGGCCTTCAGACAGCCCACAAGCTTGCCCACCGCCACTAGGGGGGTGGTGGCGGAGTGGGGACTTGTGGGGCCCTAGTGGCCCCCCTCCGGTAGTTCTTTCACACAGTATTTTTAATATATTCCAGAAAAAATCCGCGTAAATTTTCAGGGCCTTTGGAGATGTGCAGAATAGTGGACTAGGATTTGCTCGTTTTCCAGTCCAGAGTTCCATCTGCCTGAATTCTCCCTCTTCAAATAAACCTTGCGAAATAAGAGAGAAAAGGCATAAATATGGTACCACAAGTAATATAACAGCCCAAAAAGCAATAAATATCAACATGAAAGCATGATGCAAAACGGACGTATCACGTCGCTTCTCCATATAAAGAACAGTGTCATGCAGACTCCGCATAGCACTGGTTGCAGTATTGAGCATATTAGTCGGTAGCATCGGCCTACCCACCAGATGCACCCTCCTCTCAATATCCTTAGATATTGGTGGCCCCTCCTGAGCATGGATCATACTCGGTGCTGGCTGGCCCGCACCCTTGTTAGTTTTTCTTTTCCGTCCCTTCTGCTCCTTCTGCTATAATGGCATCGAGTTCTGCTCAGAGACCACCTTCTTGAGTGTGTTGGGGCTGATAATATTTCACACCTCAGCTATTTCAGTCTCGGTGAAGGCGGGAGTTGGAGGCATCTCCTGAGAACTGAACAGCCGACGCCTGTTGAAATTGGGTTTCTCCGCGGTACCAGCTAGATCGCCATCATCTTTCACAGGGTTGGGTTCTTGAGACGGAGGCCCGAACAAGTCATCATCGTCACCGTACCCATGTTCGTTGATGTACCTATCGACGTTGGAAATTTTATCATCGTCGTCATCTGGATCCTGTGCCATATGCATGTCCGGATCAGCTGATGGCGGTAGCGTTGCGGCGGTCTTGCCATGGCTTGGCGCCGGCACGACTGGCGGTGTTGTCTGTGGGGTGGTGTCCCCCGCCCCCAAACGAATCTGGCTCTTCGGCCAAAGCATGGACCAGTTTAAGCAGGCGCTGAGGGTCATCACATCATCTTCGTCGGCCCCAAGGGTCAGTACGGAGGTAACAAGTCGTCGCAACCCCGCAACACCCGAACCAGTTGAACCCTATACACGGTGGGTGGCATCGGATTACCGTGGAACACGTGGTTGCCCGGTTCAATAATTTTGGCCTTGGCGACATCGATCACCTCGCCGTCCACGAAGTGCAGGAGAGTGCATGGAACGTTGGCGGCGCCCTGCGAAAACATGTAGGGCGTCAGGGATGCCTAGTCAAAAAGACAAGAAGATGAAGTCATCGGCCGAGGCTTATAGTTACCGTGATGGCGTCGAGCTCGGCTAATGTCGAGGCACCGCCAACGGCGGGCGTGCAAGTGAAGGAGGGGCCGCTTGATGCCGAGGTGCTGGCCGGCCTAATCTTCCCACACACGGGTGCATTAAACTCCAATACCAGCGCCGACGTCGGAGGCACCTGCAATGTCGCCTCCGCCGGAGACACCGATGCCGGTGCGTTGTGCGAGTTGCTGCCCGTGAAGCTGGGAATAGGGGGCGACCCCTGTTGGCCGCTCACAATCCACCCCCACGCCCCCCCAATCAAGGAAGGCATATTTGCGGCGATCCTCGCTCCAAGTTGGTCTCGCACTTGCTCTTAACCTATCTCTAGAATCCGCGCCACTTGTGACTTGAGTTCTTTAACCTCGCGCTCCTGGTTTTCCGAGCTGGTCTTTCTATCCTTTCGCCCATCCTTATAGTATTCCGACCATTTCGTGGACAAGCCTTCGCCGGCCACACGACCAGCTGACGACAGCTTACTGTGCTTATACTTGTGTTTCATTACGTTCATCGCCCAATTTAAAGTGCTGTCCCAAGGGGCACACGGGGAGCTCAGAGACCCCGCGCTACTGCTTTCAGTTTCCTGCGGAAGGAGCGTGAACCATTTAGAAATTTGGCTTCATTAATTAGAATGCAACCATATGGAGCTAATTACGCTGGGGTGTATTCTTTACCAGGACACGCTCAAGGTCCTTCACCTTCGTATCCGTGGTAAGCTCCTTTGTTACGGGGTCCACCTTGTACCTGGCCTTGACATAGTTCCTGGTCTGCTTTCAGGGTATTTATCGAAGAGGGCGGTAGGCCTTGCTCGGCACGCTCCGCATCCTCCTTGTCGCATTTAGGTTCTGCCACTCTATAACCATCGAGGCCGAGTTTGTGGACCCCTAAGTTCAAGTCCCGCATATCTTTCCCCCACCGAGTTGATTCCGCGGATGCGATGCTGTCGCACTTGATCTTGAACTCCTGGTAGTCAGCTTCGCTGATCGAATGATTTGTCTCCTTTATCTTCTCATAACTATCACCTCTTAGAATCATTCTCTTCATCGAGGCTATCCAAGTAGCCAGGGCTGTGCTCATCTTCGTGAGGGCGGAACTGTTCACTTTATTCCCTGCGAGGCATGTGTTTGCGACGTCACCGGGGAACTTGTATCGTTCGTGCAGCTTCATGAAGAGGAGGTTGCGCAAATACGCTTGGCCTTGATGCCTTAGGTACTCGGTGTTGATCGAGATAGTGCTCCGGAGAATGCACCCGAGTTGTCCCGCATACCCACCGACTAATTCTTTGGGCACCGTTGGATGCCCACTGGAGGACACTTCAGTAAATTCCTCCCTGACGCTGCCGAGCATGTTCGAGCGCCGGTCCTTCCGTTGCTTCTTCGGTTTGCTGCCATCTGTGCGTTCGCTGCCATCATGAGTGGTGGCATCCCCGGCGGCACCATGAGTGGTGTCATCCCCGATACCACTAGGGGTTGTGTAGTCGTGATCGGTGTCTTCCGCGGCATCCTCATAGCGGTGAGGTTCTTCCTCCTGCTCCTTGGACATCTCCCAGAATGGCTTGCCCGAACCGTCGGCCTTATCGTTGTTGGCCATGTTCGCTCTAAATAGGAAAAAAGGCTACCGGAGTTATTGCACGGCCTTGAATCGGGCATCTTCTAGGACAAGAAAATTGGGCATGACCTTTGCTAATTTTCTTGACCTAGGAGTGCCCAAGTCTCAACCAAAATGGAAATTAATCTACATTTTAGGAGAAAGGGGTAACAAATATGAGTCATTACAACCTTACTGCACAAGTAGGATGCCAAAAAATAGTAAGATGGCAGATTTAAATACTTCAAAAATAAATTTAACATAACCACTACAATCAAAAGGCATAAATCAGTGATCAACATAAAAAATTCATTGTCCAAGTAATAAAATTCATTCTTCGTCGTAAGTAAGTAAGTAAGTAAATGACAAATTAGCAGATTTCCAATATATTAGCAGATTTCCAATGTATTAGGTCACAATCAGGTTATAAAAAAACATAGCATAAAATCTATAGGCAATCCAAATCCTAATCACACCCAGGCCTCCCAAGTGCACACAAATTTAGCAACCCAATATTTAATCAGTGAGTACAAAACTTGGTTGATTTGATAAATCCTTTTCATCTATCAGTAATCAGTGAACAATCATTTGTTTCTTAGCAAGTCATATGTCACTATAAGCTTTTGCCCAATGCGATGGCGTCAATCGGCTTCGTCCAACGTGCAAAGTGATGTCTTATGAGATTCAAGACTGCAGAAGTTTACTCATGTGTATATAACACTCGGTGCCGGTGAGACAGCAACATCAACAGAACAAGTGTACTACTATATGTTTTACAAGCACAGTGCGATTAATTTAACTGATCCACTACCAAGCACATCCAGATATATAGGTACTCCCTCCGATCAATATTAATGTTGCATCAAGTCTGCGATCAATTAACTGATCCGCTAGCTTCCTAGAGGAAGGCTCGCACCAGGTTGACATGTGCAACCGAAAGACGAAGCGGGTATATTCTCTTCTACCAGCCGTCATGGGCAACTTTGCAAGTAAACAGATACTCTATGGCTGCCACTGGAGGGTTGTCGCGGCAGCAAGGACATGTCTACCTTATCTGGGCTGGGGCGCTCAATCTATCTACACAACGCGCTCACATTTGCAGGCCGCAGCAAGCAACAAATCCCTCCAGCTGGGCTAGTCAATTGGTGGTTGCGGCGACGACGGGTGGAAGTCATTATGCATGTAAATGTAAACCTCCCTCGTGGTCTCTAACAAGATCATCATCTATGGTGAAAAAATTAGATAAATTCTATTTAACTACAATTATTTAAGAACGGTCCTTTAACGTAATTTTCTGTCTTAGCATAGTAACAGTATATGAAAAAAAACATTTCCTTGTCCTTGTGGAAGCAACAAGATAGCAAAGCTTGGAACAGATGCTTTGGCAGGGTTCATTCATGGAATCGATCCCCTCACTTATGGGTCAAAGGCACAACCTACAATTTTTTCAATACATTCATGCATATCCCTGAATCCCTGAATCATTCATTTATATTTACATTATTGGTTCTCACCTAGTCTATCAAGGGGTGTTGTGCAAGCTCAACATCCTCAACAAATACAACGTCTCAAAACTCAAATATGGTCTCAACAAACCCTAGATTTCAGACGAACCTGAAGCCCACCTCACAAACAGATAAGCACACTACAAGGGGAGGACGGTGGGGAGATGGGGAAAAGGGAGGGGCGGGGGTGCTAACCTCCGCAGCGGTGATGGCCGCCTGACCCGTCCGGCGGCGGCAACGTGTGCGGGGGCATGATTCGGCGGCGGGGACGTGTGCAGCGGCAAATGGGGGCCGTGGCGGTTGCCGGGGCCGAGGGCAGTGACGAGGAGGGCGGCGGTGGCTGACGAGGAGGGCGGCGGCGGCTGACGAGGAGGGTGGCGGTGGCTGACGATGAGGGCGGCGGCGGTGGCTGACGAGGGGAGATGGGAGGGAGGGAGGGAGGGAGGGAGGGGTGCGGTTGGCCAGATTGGAGATGCGGGGGAGAGGCGAGTGAGGGGAGGGACAGAAGGGGATAGTATGGGGGAGGGTTAGCAATGGCGCACCATTTAGGGGTGCGCCATAAGTGGCATATGAGTGGCGCACCTTTTAGTGGTGCGCCATAAGTGGGGTGGGATAGCAATGGCGCACCTTCTAGTGGTGCGCCATAAGTGGGGAGGGATAGCAATGGCGCACCTTCCCCTGGTGCGCCATTACTAACTCTTTTTTTACTTTTAGTTGCATGCATGTAATAGTTTTGCCACCTATCTAGTATACTTTGTATTTACTTCATCTATTTTCTTACTAAGAACTATGAAAAGATCCAATCACTCATTTTTCCACTTGTTTAGCCAAACGAGCTAATGTGTTTTACGAGTAGCCCGAGAAAAAGCATGTTTTACACCTAACCCATCCATAAATATCATGGAGAGAGACACTTACAAAAAATCATGTTATGAGATGATATCACATTGTGCAAAGATTTAGAATTACATGACATGGTTGAAATCAACTGACGTGAAATAACAGTCATCAAAGATTGAGCTTGCCAGTGACACACACACGCGGCCGACACATCGTGATTCGATCTTAATTAGATATATTTTCACAATGATCTTCTTGCCCTTCTTTCTCGCGGTTGAATAATTTAGCCCAGGAACCCCTTGAATTCTTCTCTTGAAAGGATGTCCTTTAGGTAGGGTGGTGCTGGTTCTTCTTGTGTTGTGTGCTACTTCATCATCGTCGTTATCTTCCATCTTCGGGTCGCCGTACTTGTCGAAGTCTTACTCATTAGCAACTCCATAAATTCCGATGATGTTCCTTTTGCCTCTCCTCACGACAACACGACTGGGCTTTGACGTTCGGTAATGAAGAAGCATTGGTCCAGTTTTCAAGCCAGTACCCATGGCTCATTTTTCACGGTGACGTTTGCGCTCGCGGTCTTCGATTTGGCTTCGTGTATAACCATGGTGGTGAAATACCAGTCTTATTTTATGACGCTCTTGGCCCATTTGACACGGAACATCAGAACCTTCTATGCAGCATAGCTCAGCTCCCAGATCTCCTCGATCCTTCCGTAGTATCTGTCCTTGTCGTTACCGGTGTAGGATTCCATAGTTACCCCGGAGTTCTGATAATCGCTCTTCATGTCCTTTTCCTCGGTGTAGAATGTGTACCCATTGATATCGTACGCCTCATAGGTCATCAGGTTGTGCTCGGCGCCCTCTCACAAGGCGAATATGAGTTTTTCTTCCGTGGAAGAATCCTCGTGTAAAGGGTATGACAGGAGCTTGTCCTTGAACCAACGCGTTAAATATGAGTTGTGCTCTTTGATTATATCTCTGTCTGTCCTCTGTTGGCCTCGGTCATTGTACGTCTTCTCAATAAAGGTTTTGTGCTCTACCACCCAAGGATCGACCTCGTCTATGTGTTGTAACGCGACTAGGTTTGCTCTTTCAAAGTCAGCGAGTCGACCCTTGAAGTCGACATGTATTTCGCAGCGACCCTCGCGGTGACCCCATCCAGCGAGCCTGCCGAGGTGCCTGTTGACGGGCAGACCAACGGGGTTCTCGATTCCTAGATAATTCATGCAGAAGGAGATGCACTCTTCGGTTAGAAAGCCATGGGCTATGCTTCCATCTGGACGTTCCCTGTTGCGAACGTATCCTTTGATGACACCATTCATCCTTTCAAACGGCATCTTGCTGTGCAGGAACGTTGGCCCGAGTTGGATGATATCCTCCACGATATGGACCAGCAGATGCACCATAACGTCGAAGAATGCGGGCGGTAAGTACATCTCAAGCTCGCATAGTATCACCAAGATCTCTTCATGTAGCCTTCTGAGTTGCCTCACGTGAACCGACTTCCGAGAGATGATGTCGAAAAAGTTTCTTAGGCCAAATAGCGTTTCACGGACGTGCGCGTCCATGATCCCACGGATTGCAACTGAAAGTATCTGCGTCATCAGCACGTGACAGTCGTGAGATTCATCCCGCTGAACTTCTGCTTCGCTGAGTCTAGGTATCAGCTTATCTTCCCCGTCTAACCGTAAGGAAGTTTTACTCCTACGAGGCAGGTGAAAAACTGATCGATCTCCTTCTGACTTAGAGTAAAGCACACGGGACTGTAGTCATATTCGATCTTCTTGCCCTTTTTGCCTTTGGGACGACGTTCCGTGTACTTCGCCTCATCATCATCATCATCATCATTAGGGCATTTTGCGTGAAGCTCTTCCCTGAGGCATATTGATTCCAAGTCTGCCCTTGCTTTCGGCTCATCTTTGGTCCTCTGTGGCATGTTGAGCAGGGTACCAAGCAGACTCTCGCACACGTTCTTCATGATATGCATGATATCAAGGCTGTGAGGCACATGGAGGATCTTCCAGTACGACAAGTCCCAGAAAACAGACCTCGTTTTCCATACCTTCAGAAGCGGCTCTCGCGCCTTTCGCTTCTTTCCCGACAGTGGGCACTCTTTCCAATTTTTCAACAGCTTGTCTATTTCCTCGCCGCTCCTCGTACGTGGGGGTGTTCGGGGTTTGGTTTCACCATCGAACAGATCCTTGCATTTTCACCATGCGTCATCGTCGCGAAGCCACCTTCGATGTCCCATGAACACGGTTTTCGAAGACCCGGGATCTCTATCTAGCTGGCGATACGTTTTGTCATCCATGCACCTGAAGCATGCACGAAATCCGTGGACCACCTGCCCCGCGACATATCCGTAACTGAGATAGTCGTGCACCGTCGTGAGCAATGCGGCTCTCATAGGCAAATATTGTTTCGCTGCAGCGTCCCACGTATTGGCTGGCATTTTCCACAGCGTGTCTAGCCCCTCTTTTAGCAGCCCGAGATATAGATTGATCTCGTTCCCTGGCTGTTTTGGCCCTTCAATTAGCATATTCATGTGAATGCACTTCCTCTTCATGCACATCCAGGGGGAAGGTTGTACATCCACACAAACACAGCTCAGGTGCTATGTGTGCTTCTCTGGCTGCCAAACGGCCAGACTCCATCGGTGCTCGTGCCCAACATGATGTTCCTTGGATCATCCCCAAATTCTGGGTGTTCGAAGTTCAACGCTTGCCACTGGCTCGCATCCTTAGGGTGACTCAGCATATTGTCTGTTGTATTTATATCTGGATCATTTCCATCATCTTCTCGCTTCTTCTCCTCCCTATCCGCGTGCCAACGCAGGAGTTCTACTTGCTTAGGGTCCGCGAAATACCGCTGCACACGAGGAGTGATCGGAAAGTACCACATCACTTTTCAAGGAGCTTTCTTCCTCTTCTTGTATCGAGTAACGCCGCACAACGGACATATGGTAGACTCCGCGTGCTCGTCCCGATAAATGATGCAATCGTTCATGCACACATGGTATTTCAGGTGCGGTAAATCCAGAGGACACACGATTTTCTTCGCCTCCTTGAAACTGTTCGGGCACTTGTTCCCCATGAGAAGACGTTCGTGCCAGAATGACATGTTCTCGTCGAAGCATGTGTCGGTCATTTTGTGTTTTACCTTCATCTCTAGAGCCATGAGCGTTACTTTCAAGCGGGTATCCTCGGGCCTGCATCCTTCATACAATGGAGCAACCACGTCTATCTCCAGTTTATCCAGCTTGGCTTTCTCTCGGGGGGCAGCTCTTGTGTTACCCGTCTGCTTGAGAAGCAGCTCTTGAATATGAGGGTCATGCACCCTGCCCATCAATGGTCCATCGTTGTCTGCTCCGGCATGTTCATCTTCATGATCATGCCCTTTGTCTTGATCTTCCTCATCATCATGTCCGGCATCTTCTACATGATGACTGTGTCCTGTATCTACCTCGTGATCATGTCCTGGAGATTCTTCGTCTTCTCGCCCGCCCTCGCCGCTATTTTCTTGCAACCCTTCCTTTTTTCTTGCCCGACCCCCATGGACGACTTCATAATCATCTTCATCACCTTTCCACTGATAGCCATCCAAGAAACCACGCACGAGTAGGTGGTCTCGCACCTGTCTGGAATCCGGGTCCATAAGGCTCTTCAGCTTGCATCTTCGACACGGACATCTTATCTCCGTCTCGTTCTTTTGAAGCATCTCGGCCTTCGCGGAGCTCAAAAACCTATACACGATGCCTTCGGTCATCATGTAGACCATGGTCGTCTGCGGGGTAGAGAAAAACGATATGTTAGAACCAAAAAAATGTTGGCATGACTTTGCCTAAAAATAAGACCAAAAAGAATACATAGTGCCAAATTCTCGCCGAAACAGAAATGAATCAACATTCCGGCAAAATATTGGCAACTAACGCATTTCAAATACTGGTACCTGCAAACACAAACATATGCAACACCACAATCATACGTAGATCTAGGCCATAAAAAGTGTGTACACGTGCTGGAGGGAGAAAAAAGTAGATCTATAACATAAAGAAAGGTTTCCCCTTACTTACCTATTAAAAAAGGAAATTTAACCACTTAATTTGGGTGAATATATGGTGCAAATGAGGTGAGGAGGAGGAGGCAGCCGAGACTAGTGAGTGTGAAGTGGTGGAGAGAATGAAGTGGGGGGGGGGGAAAGTGGGTGTGAAGTGGGCTGTCAAAAATATCTACTCCTCCCAGGTTACCAATGGCGCACCCAGGAAGAATGCCATTAGTAACTAGGGTTACTAATGGTGCACCTGGTAAGAATGAGCCATTAGTAGTTTTAAAAAAACTGAAAAAAAATATTAGTAGTGGCGCACCATGGACGTGGTGCGCCATTACTAGTTAAAACTAGTAATGGCGCACTTCCCATGGTGCGCCACTGGTAAGTGTAGGAAAGGTTGTGGGGCTAGGACAAAGATAGTAATGGCACACCAGACACTTGGTGCGCCATTAGTAATATGGACACTAATGGCGCACCAGTATGTGGTGCGCCATTTATGTCTATATTAGCTATAGGCTTTTTTTCTAGTAGTGCCCCGTCAACTCCACCCCAGCAACAATATTGTTTGATTGTGGTGCATCGCATTCTTTTGGTACACAAAGATTTGCGGCAAAATATGGTTTAAAGCCTACTTTGCTTAGCGGGGAAATGGCAGTTCAAACCCAGAGAGCAGTGTTAAGGACCAACCTAGGTTGTAGGAAGGTCGAGATTGTTATCAATGGGATAAGCTTCTCAGCAAACCTCATTGTAATTAAGTCGCAAGGCCTAGAAGTAATTCTCGGCATGGATTGGTTGGCCAAACATCAGAGCATCTTGGACTATGCCAACAGGGCTATTACCATGACAAGCGACCAAGGGGTCAAAGTCAAGTATGTCTATGAGGCAGTAACCACTCAAGTACCGCGGGTTAACAGCCTGTCAGAGGTAGAGCTCGATCAAGTGCCAATAGTCTCTGAGTACCCGAACGTCTTTCATGATGAGATACCAGGGATGCCTCCCGACCAAGACATCGAGTTCATCATTGAGCTCATGCCCGGGTCAAGGCCTATTTATAAGAAGCCTTACATGATGGGATCCGAAGAGCTAGCGGAGCTGAAGAAGCAGCTGGGTGAGCAACTCAGGAAAGGGTTCAGTTGTCCGAGTGCGTCCCCTTGGGAATCACTTGTTCTGTTCGTGTCCAACAAGGATGGGACTACCAGACCCTGTGTCGATTATCGTTCCCTCAATGAGGTCAAGATCAAGAACAAGTATCCACTCCCCA
Source organism: Hordeum vulgare subsp. vulgare (assembly GCF_904849725.1). Taxonomy (NCBI): domain Eukaryota; kingdom Viridiplantae; phylum Streptophyta; class Magnoliopsida; order Poales; family Poaceae; genus Hordeum; species Hordeum vulgare. Next base: position 163,879,293 of record NC_058522.1, read on the forward strand.
AGATTGAAGACTTGTTTGATCAGTTAAACGGAGCCAAGGTATTTGCCAAGATTGATCTCCGATCTGGATATTACCAACTGAAGATCCGACCTGAAGACATACCCAAGACTGCGTTCGTGACCCGGTACTGTTTGTACGAATGCACTGTCATGCCTTTCAGGTTGACTAATGCCCGAGCTTACTTCATGTACCTCATGAACAAGGTCTTCGTGGAATACCTGGACAAGTTTGTCATCGTATTTATTGATGACATATTAATCTTTTCCAAGTCCGATGAAGAGCATGAGCAACGCTTGAAGTTAGTATTGGAAAAGCTTCGAGAGCACCTGCTGTATGCCGAATTCAGCAAGTGCCAGTTCTGGCTGAACGAAGTTGGATTCTTGGATCATACCATGACAGCAAGTGGATTGGCAGTTGATCCCTCCAGGATTACCACGGTAACCAACTGGGAGTCGCCAATTGATGTGAAGGAAGTCATGAGCTTACTCCGACTCGCGAGATATTATCGCAAGTTTGTAGAAGGATTCTCCCGCATCGCTCGACCCATGACTCAGCTCTTGAAGAAGGGCAAGAAGTTTGAATTGACGTCGGATGTGAAGCAAGCTTCCAAGAGTTGAAGAAGAGATTAACTACCGCCCCGATATTGGCCACTCCAGATATCAGCAAGGAGTTTGTGATATATTGTGATGCCTCCAGAACCGGGCTCGGTGGAGTTCTAATGGAGGACGACAGAGTTGTGGCGTATCTATCATGACAACTACGCCCGCATGATAAGAATTATGCCACCCACGACCTCGAGTTAGCAGCCGTGGTGCATGCTTTAAAGACATGGCGACATTACCTTCTGGGGAAGCGATGTGAAATATACACCGACCACAGAAGTCTGAAGTATATCTTCACCCAAAGGGAATTGAATATGAGGCAAAGAAAATGGTTGGAGTTAATCAAAGATAACGACCTCAACATTCAATATCACCCCGGTAAGGCCAATGTAGTGGCTGATACCTTAAGCAGGAAGACCAGCACCTTGAACGTCATGCTCAAGGAAAGGCAACCCGCCTTATATGAAGAAATGGAGAACTTCGGGTTTGAGCTAGTGGAATCAGGATTCCTAGCTAACCTCGAAGTCAAACCAACGTTGGATGATGATATCAAGGAGGCCCAGAAGAGGCACAAGAGCATTGAAGGCATCAAGAAGAAGATCCAAGAAGGCAAGGCCCCAGAATTCTGAGTGGATGTACAAGGAGTAGTGTGGTTTGGGAAACGATTATGCGTACCCAACAAGGCGGAACTCAAGGATTTGATCCTGCAGGAAGCACATGATACACACTACTCTATTCACCCTGGTGGTACCAAGATGTATCAAGATCTCTGAGAAAGATTCTGGTGGCATGGCATGAACAGGGAAATAGCAACTTATGTTGCCAAGTGCGACGTATGCCAGTGAGTCAAGGTTGAGCGTCAGTGACGTGCTGGCCTGCTACAACCAGTTCAAGTGCGAGAATGGAAGTGGGACATGGTAGGCATGGACATCGTTACCGTCTTACCAAGATCTAGTAGAGGCCATGACTCCACTTGGGTCATTGTCGACCATCTGACCAAGGTGGCCCATTTCATTCCAGTCAACACCACTTATGATGGAAACAAGTTGGCTACTCTCTATATTGAGCGTATTGCGAGCCTTCATGGAGTTCCCACACAGATTGTATCTGACCAAGGCACGCAGTTCACCACAAGATTCTGGAAGAAGTTCCAAGAAGCCCTCGGAACGAAGCTCTCTTACAACACCGTTTTCCACCCTCAAACGGGCGGACAAACGGAGAGAGTAAACCAGATACTCGAAGATATGCTCTGCGCTTGTGTCTTGGCACATGGTGCCAAATGCGAAGACTGTCTGCCGTTCGCTGAGTTCTCATACAACAACGACTACCAGTCCAGTCTCTAGATGGACCCATTTGAAGTATTGTACGGACAAAAGTGACACACCCCGCTCAACTGGTCTGAAACCGGAGAAGGGTTGATTTTCGGGCCGGAAGTTTTGCACAAGGCGGAAGAGAAGGTGTAGCTTGTCCAAGAGAACCTAAAAGCAGCCAAGTCACGATAAAAGAGCTATGCGGATTCTCACCCCAGAGAATTGGAATTTAACCTGGAAGACCTGGTATACCTCCATGTCACACCTCTCCAGGGAACCAAGCATTACCACGTTAAAGGGAAACTTGCTCCAAGGTTCATTGGACCTTTTAAGGTCACGGCAAGGCGTGGAGAAGTTGCTTACCAGTTCGAACTACCTCCGGAACTTTCGGGTGTGCACAACGTCTTTGACATGTCACAACTGCGAAAGTGTTTTCAAGCACCAACCCGCTCCGATCTTTACAAGGACATTGACCATCAGGCCAAAGACCTTCAGCCAGACCTCACCTACCGCGAGAAGCCGGTCCGCATCCTGGATGAAGTAGAGCGTTGCACCAAAAGCCGCACCATCAAATATTTCAAGGTTGAGTGGAGCAACCACACAGAAGCAGAAGCGACATGGGAACGTGAAGACTATCTCCGATCTGAGTTTCCAAACCTTTTTAGCACCTAGCTTAGGAATCTCGTGGATAAGATTCTCGTAAGGGGGATAGGTCTGTCACACCCTGTTTTCACTTCCATCTTTCTGTGTAATGCAAAAATTTGAGTTTATTAATAACTTTATAAAAACTAATGTTCTGAGTGCCATGATTGTCATTGTATGCTTGTATGCTTGATCATGTGATGAAAAACCACATTTCCCAAGATCAAATTATTTTCAAAACCCTTTTCTTATTTCTGGTTAAAGTAAAACCCTCCTTTGAGTCGCACTACATGCCCTTGATGGCAAGGAGTGTTCTTACCCAAAGTTGGTGATTTGATTCTAGTACTATTTTGGTAGTCCAAAACCAAAAAATAATTATTTTAGGAATTATTTTCCTAATATATTTGCATGTCCATTTGTGAGGCCAGAAATGGTATTCCTATATGATAAAAATATTTTTCTGCCTTACAAAAATCTGATTAGATTTGGAGATAATCAGAAGGACATATATTTTCCATACATAAGATTTTTAACCCCTATTTATATTATTATTATTTGAGTAAAACCCTGAAAACCATTTCTGTTTGTTTTCCCCTTTTGAAATATTTCCAACAGAAATATTCTTAATAAATTCCTAGAAAATTCCAGTGGTATCCCTAAGCCATATTTGGTGTCCACATAAAGTTTCACCTTGATCCAAGGTGATTAAGGGCCCCAAATAACTGCAAAACCCCTTCTGTCCAGATTGAAGTTAGAGCAACTCTACATAGCAAAGTTTGTCCAATGATGTTGAAACTTTACAAGAGTGCCTAATACCTCAAATGAGGGTTCCACAGCAAAAATGGGATTTGTGGGACTTTGTTTGCCCACACTATCTTTGGAAGGAACATATGTGGTCAAATGGTGAAGTTTTAAAGTTTACAAAGCTAAACTTGTCAAATGGAGCTCAAACATGGTAAAACCCCATGTTTTAGCACCAAACCCAATCCTCTTCAGTTGCAGAACCAGTGGTGGGGTGCAACCACCCCAAACCACTGTCGAGCACCTTCTGATAGATGGGTAAAAGCCCCTCTAACCATAGCTAAACCCAATCCCTTTGCCCCAAACTCTCAGATTAGGTGGCCATTATCTATGCCCAGCCCTAGTAAACTGGCCCCTCTCTGGTTCAAAGTAGAAATGCCAAAATCTCCATTCTAAGCATCAGCTCAAAGCTAAAAGCACCTGTTTCTCTTGTCTCCCTTGACCAACCGAAGCTCCCACGGGTCTACAATGGCTAGGCATCTCCCAGCCAGTGCCTATGACATGCTAGACATGTCCAAAGCACCTCAGAGCACATCAGCATGCTGTGGCAAGCCAAAACTGTGCTCTGGGCGCGCTACAGAGAGCTCCAAGGTGGGGGCGATGCCCTTGGCCAGTTCCACCCTCCCCCGAGGTGTCCAACTTCTTCCCCGACAACCCCTCTGCATCAGGCGACAATCAGGGCCCCTCCTCTCCCACGCTAAAAGCTGGTGCAACGCGTGCCTGAGCGTGCCAGAACCGGCCAGGGTTGCGCAGCCACTAATGCTCGTCTTTCCTCTCTCTCTCTTCGTTTAAGTGAGCCCTGACAGTCCAAAACTACGTCCTAAGACCATGGTTTCGACCCTAGGTCCTCTCTGCACCCCATGCTTGCCACGGTGAGTCACCGACCCTCCCGAGTCGGCTCACCGTTGCGGGCCTATAAATAGCCCTTCGCCTCGCTCCAGCACCCTTCAGATAGCATCGCAGCGACCTCTAGCACCTCCCTAGCCACGTCAACAAGCCAATAGAGTCTCGGTGCTCGCGGTCGACCGGGGCCCCTCCGCTTCGGAGCTCCGGTCGATCTCCGGCTACACGATGGCTCATGCGTCCCTCTGCCCACCAAACCACTCCCTTTGACCTCATGGAGCTTTCCCCCAGCTTTCCCAAGCTAATTCGTGCCCTAGCTACCCCCTCGACCTTCGCTCGAAATTCCTCCGTCGCGGCCTCCTCGTCACTGGGAACCTGAGCCTCTTTGTCATTGTTCCTACCACCAGCAGGTAGTCGACGACGAGCCGAAACCTTTTCCGTCATTGTTAGGGCCCGAGGACGTCGTTAGCCACGCCGGCGTGCTCCTCCTCCTCTTTGGCCAGAGGTAGGAGGCGACCCCGACAGGTGTGCCTCACCTGTCGGTGGCCCATCTCTCTCTCCCTCGCTGTCCGTAGCCGCTGACCATAGGGGCCCGCGCATTAGGATCAAACCTGACGGCGCGTGCGCCTGGGTAGGCTAGCTGGCTGGCCTTTGGGCTTGCCCAGTCCCAAGGCGAGCCAGGCCAGGGGCTGTAGCCTTTTTTCTTTATTTAAAAAATTGGATTTCAAAGATTTTTATGAAAAGATTTAACAAGTGTAAAAATATAATTTTCCATTGTTATTCTTCTAAAAATATGTATTATTTAATAAAACCATTGGTTGAATTTTTGCAACAACTATTCTATTTTATAATAATAAAAAGGATTAAGTTGGAATAGTTTTGCTTCTGTTTAGTTGATTTTAAAAATATTCCTTCATTGGAATCAAAGGGAAATATTTTTAAAATAACAACCTAGATTTATCAGAAATAACCAACATTTTTAAAATGAATTTGTGATCTGTTTTGGAGTGAGCTATTTCTTATTTTACCTTTTGACGACGATACAATATCCGTGTGACGAGGGAATCAGAGCGGAAGACCTCGAAGACCCCGGATACCTAGCTGACCAAGGAAAGCAGCCCTTTGACCATGACTAAGCATATGATATATTGCATGTTAGTATCGCAAGTATTTCCGTTGCATATGATCATTAGTCCCGGTAAATCATTGAAGTGATGTTACCGATGGCTCCTCCGGAGCACATGCATTGAGCTTGATCCTACCACCTATGAGGGTCATGCTAATATCATGTTGTCAAGTAAAGTTATAATAATATTAGCATGAGCATGTTGATGGTATAAATCAAAGGTTTATGAAAAGCCCGTCGGGTGCGACTAATGCCCGAGGGTGATGATGAGTTAGGTGGCCACTTTTGGTGAAGTGGTGCACCGGGTATTTGTGTGAGTATGGTTTCGGAAATGGGAATATATTTATGATGTGTCGACTGTCCCAACCTTACATGTACGACCACGTTACCCCTTATGGGATGGGGCTGTGTCGATTACTCTGGTCGGTTCTAGCAAAGAGCCACATTACTAGTGGCGGGAGTGATGTGTGGTAACTCTCGTGATGGGGTCATGCCAGGTAGGGCGGCTATGCCGTTTTTACGTGTTCTAGGCACACCGTTGGTCCACGCATGGTTGATACTGTCCAGAGTCGATGCTCATAACACGTACAACATGTGGGCTGGGTACCAATAGAGTGGACCTGTTGTTTAGTATTGTCAGGGGAAAGATATTGATCGGGTACTTACCTCAGGTATGTTATATACCGCGAGTCGTGGATGACACGGATGTTTCCCGGATCTCATGGGTCCAACGTACTACCTCTATAGAGTGTAAAACTATTTGAATAGCCATGTCCACGATTAAGGATAGTTTGGTAATCGGGCTTAAACTATGTCCAGTTGTTTCCGCATAAACCAAGTGTGTGTGAATTGTGATAAAAAGGAGTTATTATGACAGTAAGGATATGATCAAGTTTGGTGACTACGCATATAGGGTGGACCCAAGTGGTTTAGCTCTAGGCAGATATATTGATATCTGTAACATGTTCTTCAAAAGTAGTTCTTAACTTACGATGCATACGTGTGATCATGTTTATTACCACCAAAAGATATCCACCAAAGAAGCATGTCATTGTTATCCTTCACTTGCATTGTTCATATCATGGGCTGTTTGCGAGTACATTCAAAAGTACTCATTGGCTTTCCACTGGTTATATTATTGACCAGACATGGAAGGACCGGAGTTTGGATATGAGTACGTCTTCGGAGACGCCCCAGCGAACTAGGACGCTTCCCAGTCAGAATGCGTGTTGGTGTAGGCTGATGGCATGGGCACCCGCTTAGCCTATGAATTCTGCTACTAGTTGTATTAGTGTGATTTGGCCTTTTAGGCTACCTTGTGAACTTGACCATTCGGTCACGTGATGTAATACTTTTGTACTTAGATGTAAGACTCTTATTATTCAGTATCTGTGTGTTCGGTGAGCATTGTTCTCTCGGATCACTAAGGACGTTCATTCGGTGATCTCGACTCATAAGTCGGGGTCCCCACATAGCCCCAAGTAAGCCGGCTTGATTCTTCAAGATCATAAATTGGCGCCCATGTTTGAACCATGCATCATGGCAACTGGTCCTCTTTGGCTTATCAGTATCCATGTTTGAATGATCGCAACAGGGCGGCTCATCCTCTTTGATACTAATAGCACCCATGTTTGAATGACCTCCTTGGAGGCGGCTTATCCTCTTGGGCGGCTTATAGAAACAATAAAGACTCATGCTCAGTATGTAGGATGAAACGGCAGAGACCCCGAATTTCGTGGGTGCCGACTTTATTGTCCTTATAAAGATAGTACAAAATATTAAACTATGTACATAGGTAAGGAGCCGATGGCTCAAAGTGTAGTAAGGCCGAAGGTTGGCAATGTTCCATGGGTGGGTCGACTCCTTCTCCGAGGTTGGCCTGTCCGGACAAAGGTGGATCAGATAATTCTGAAGGCATTTGCTGATGTCGAAAGGTCATTCCCATGGAGGTGATAGCTTGTGCATACCTGTGTGATCTTGAATCAACCGAAGTACCGAGCTGCCTTCTTGGAAAATGCGGCTCTTAACCCCTTGGCTATGATAGCAACGCATGTCTTGTTGATATATAGCTGGTCCTGCTGCAGCCAAATCACGTGTTTCCTCTAAAGCATCCAAAGAATCCCAATAATTCTGATCATTATGTGCTTCCATATAAGAGGCGACTCAGGGAGAATCATGTCTGATATCGCTTGGAAGAACCGCCTCGTCCCCATAGACAAGAAAAAAGGGAGTGTAACCGGTAGATCTGTTAGGCATAGTCCTCATGCTCCATAATACCGAGGGGATTTCCTCGACCCAACAACCTGGAGTGCGCTACAAAGGAACCATGAGTCGGGGCTTGATCCCATGCAAGATCTCCTGATTTGCTCGCTCAGCTTGACCATTGCACTGTGGATGAGATACCGCAGATACGTCAAGTTGGATGTGCTCCCGCTGACAGAAATCCTTCATGACGCCTTTGGATAGGTTGGTACCATTATTAGTGATGATGTTGTGGGGATAACCAAAACAAAAAAATCAGCTTTGTGAGGAACTTGACTGTTGTCTCTGCCACACAATTGCTGGTCGGCTGTGCTTCAACCCACTTGGTAAACTTGTCAGCCGCCACCAATAGATGAGTATTTTCATCGCAAGACATCTTGAATGGGCCGACCATATCAAGACCGGCCGCAAAAGTCCAGGTGATTGGGATCATGTGCAATTCCTAAGCCGTCACGTGTAGTTGGTGGCCAAACTTCTGACACCCATCAGACTTGCGCACTATATCCTCCGCGTGAGCATGAGGCGTCAACCAATAGAACCCATGTCGAAGAGCCTTTGACACCAAGGATCGTGACCCGGCGTGATGCCCACAGTCACCAGCATATATCTCATTGAGAATATCTCGTCCATCCTCGGAGGAACACATCGTTGAAAGACCCCGCAGGTGTTTCGTGTGTGTAACTCACCATTATGGATAACCATAGACTTGCACCGCCGTATTATTTGTCGAGCGGAAATTTTATCAGTTGGTAACTCGCTTTGGGCCACATAAGCCATATAAGGAACTGCCCAGTCAGGAATCACCCAGAGATCCGCCACCAGTTGTGATTCCGGGTCAGGAACTGCTATGTCTTCTTCAGAAGGCAACTTCAAAGAAATGTTATGCAAGCAATCCAGGAACACATTGGGGGGAACTGGCTTGCATTGATATCCGAGTCGTGATAAAGCATGAACAACCTTGTTCTATCTATGATTAATATGATCAACCTGGTAGCCATTAAAATGACCCGTCACCGCATTTACTGCATGCCTATAAGCCACCATCAGTGGATCTATGGAGTCCCGTGTTCCAGAGATTTGTTGAGCCACTAAATCTGAAACGCCCAAATATCTGATCCAACAGAGGTTCATCTCCTTAGCTATTCTGAGCCCATGGAGAAAAGCCTCATACTCAGCCGCATTGTTGGTGCAAGGAAACACGAGGCGCAATACTTAGCAAAACATGTCACCTCGTGGGGAAGATAACACTACGCCAGCTCCCGAGCCTTCCAACTACCTAGAACCGTCAAAGTGGATAGTCCAATATGTGTTATCAGGCCTCTCTTCTGGGATCTGCAACTCGGTCCAATCATTGATGAAATCCACCAAAGCGTGAGACTTGATGGCCGTACGAGGCATTTAATTCACATGGTGGGGACCAAGCTCAACTGCCCACATAGCAATCCACCTTGTACCTTTGCAGTTCTGTATAATGTCCCCAATTGGCGCTGAACTGACCACTGTGAATGGGTGCTCCTGAAAGTAATGGGCTTCAAAAGCTTCGTTGGCTGCATCCGTCCAAACAAAATGATCCGTTTTCTTGAGCAACTGGTAAAGGGGGGTGACCTTCTCACCGAGGTGTCTTATGAAACGGCTCAATGCCGCAATACAACCCGCGATGCGCTGGACCTGGTTGATATTGGCCTACCAAGTGAGGTTATCACCTTGATTTTATCTGGGTTAGCTTTGATGCCTCATTCTGACACCAGGAAGCCCAATAGCTTGCCTGCAGGAACACCAAAAACACATTTGGTCGGGTTAAGCTTCATCTGGTACACGCGAAGGTTGCCAAATTTCTCCTTGAGATCGTCCAAAAGCGTCTCCTTCTTCTCGAATTTCACCATGATATTATCCATGTAGGCATGAACATTGCGCCCAATCTGACTATGCAAACAGTTCTGAGTACAGCATCGGTAAGTCGCCCCCGCGCTCTTAAGCCCGAAGGGCATAGAGACATAACAGAAAGCGCCGAAGGGAGTTATGAAAGCCGTCTTCTCCAAATCTTCCTTGGCCATTTTGATCTGGTGATAACCAGAGTACGCATCCATAAAGCACAAGCGCTCGCAACCCGCCGTAGAGTCAATGTTTTGATCAATACGGGGGAGGGCAAAAGGATCCTTCGGGCAAGCCTTGTTGAGATGTGTATAATCGATGCACATGCGAAAAGTGTCATTCTTCTTGAAAACTGAGACAAGGTTAGCCAACCAGTGAGGATGAAAAACTTCGATGATGAACCCGGCGGTCAAGAGCCAGGTGACTTCTTCCCCAATTGCTTTACACTCTCCTCATTAAAATTATGGAGGTACTGTTGGACCGACTTCATCTTGGGATACACATTAAGGTGATGCTCAGCGAATTCTCTCGGTACTCCTGGCATGTGAGAAGGCTTCCTTGCGAAGATGTCCCGATTCAAACGGATGAGTTTGATGAGTGCGCTTTCCTATTTGGGATCCAGGCTTGTCCCAATACTAAATTTATTAGAAGAGTCGCATGGGATGAAATCAACTTGCTTGGTGTCATCTTCCGGCTTGAACTTAAGGGGCGGCTCAGAATAAACAGTTGGTTTTTTGAGCGGACCCATGTCGGCTGGGTCCACATTGGCTTTGTGAAATTTTAACTTTTCAGCGGCGCATGCCGACTTAGCATAAGCGGCATCTTCTTCCTAGCACTCATGTGCTATCTTTCGGTACCCATTGATTGTGATGGTACATTTAACACCCTGCGTTTTGAGCTTGAGGTACACATAGCAGGGTCGGGCCAGGAAGCGAGCATAAGCTAGCCGCCCGAACAGAGCGTGGTAACGACTCTTGATCTTGACCACCTCAAACATGAGAGCCTCGCTCCTATAAGTGGATTCATCCCCAAAAGCCACATTTAACTTGATCCGCCCAACCAGATACGCCGACTTGGCGGGGACAATGCCGTGAAAGATTGTGGTCGAAGGCATCAAGTCGCTCTCACAGAAGTTCATCCGCCGGAAGGTATCATAGTACAAGATGTTGATGTTGCTGCCTCCATCCATGAGGACTTTAGAGAGGGTTTATTACCCAACCTGCGGTGCCACCACCGATGCTAAGTCGCCAGGGTTATCAACCTAGGGTGGGTGATCAGCTCTACTCCAAGTGATGGGTTGTTCAAACCAATTGACATATCTAGGAACCGCCAGCCCAGTCATGTTGATTGCCCTCTGCTTGATTTTCTTGTCCCTTTTACAGGTGTTAGTGGTGAAAACATGGTACTAACCACTGTTCAACTGCTTAGGGTCGCTCTGAAAACTGCCCTAGTTATTCGGCTGCTGAAAACCACCTTGGTTGATCTGCTGCTGACAGCCAGCCTGATTGTTGTACTGCTGGTTACCCTGGCGAGAAGTTGTCCGCAGCTATCATTCGAGCCGCCTTGCCCATGAGGGCTGGAACCACGGAACCCGCCGAACGAGCCCCCTTGTGATCCTCCACAACCAAACTGACCTAGATGTCCATCACCGTTCCCCCGTTGGTGTTTGCTGGACGCTTGTAGACGAAATTCCTGCATCACAAAGCAGTTTTCCCAAGAGTGGTTGGATGGGGCATCTGGGGTAATGTGCTTAGGACAGGGTCCCTTGAGCATCTCCTCGTCATTACGTGTTTTTCCCACTAAAGCCCTGATTTTGACCTGTATTTCAACGCTGGTTTCTTGGCCCGGCATTGGTATTGGCAACAAAATCAGACATGCCATCTTGTTGCCTTCTCTTTCCTTGACCTCACTGGTTGCCATTACATCCCTGAGCTTCGAGATGACTCTTGGTCACATCTCCCTTCTTAACTTCACTGGCTTTATCATCATTTGAGTCGGCATCCTTCGTGTCATCTGACTCGGCATACCTGATGAGGGTGTCCATCAATTCACCCATACACGACACCTTTCGCTTGAGATGACCAAGCTTCAATACCAGAGGTTAAAAGTGACAGTTCTTCTCCAATATTAGCATGGCCTGAGCCGCCGTGATGCCATCCGATAAGTGGTTAATCTCCGCCACCCGCCGCCTCCAATGGTGGGCCGACTCATCTGCATGTTGAACATAATGTTGCAGATCTATGACCGGCATTAGGCGTTTGCAAGTTCCATAGAAGTTTTTAATGAATCGCTCTTTCAATTCTGTCCAAGTATTGACGGAATTGGGCGGTAGGGTCTTCAGCCACGTGCAAGCGGTCCTTCCAACATCATCGTGAAATATTTGGCGCATACTACGTCACTGGCATCGAGCATATCCATGGCAAGCTCGTAACTCTAAATCAAGGAACCTGGCTCAAGATCGGGTGTCTAATTGGGCACCTTGCGAGGGCCTTTAAAGTCTGTGGGCATGCGCTCATTGCGAAGAGCAAACGATAAGCACATGATGCCTATGTTCCTTCCTCTCGACTCACTATACACAGGCGACGACTGGGCGTAAGTTGGGACCACCTGACCCGCCACCGTCGCCGCTGCTTCTTCTTCTGCCTGATAGGCGGCTCAGGCAGCATTCACAAGCGCCTGAGCATTGGACACTGGAAGTCCAGGCAGGTTGGGTTGAGGCTGCTGTCGGCGACCGCTGCTGGAGACCGCCGGAGGATCGTCATTGCAGCTCTTGGTATGACTAGCATGGGGTGTGGCATGCAATCGATCACGATTGTAAGAAAATTCCGCCTATTGAACCACCGCCGTCTTCAGCATCTTGATGGAGTTCCTTGCTTCCACCTTGATTAGGGTGTTTCCATCAATGGGGAGAGACTCTAAATTCTGGGTTGCAGCGAGCACATTATCCATAGGAGTGGAGAAGTCACCCCTGCGGTGTTTGAAACCGCCGAGCCGAAGGCTGGCCCAGCGGAGGTATGATTGGCTGCTGAGTCGCCACCGGCTGAGGTGGCTCCACCAGTTGATTACCTGTCGAGGCAGATTATGCTCCGCACCAGGTGTGTGTGGGCTGTCAAATACGCACGTGGGGTTAAGATTGGTCGGGCAACGAATTTGATGCCTCCTCTGATGCAACACATTGAAGGCGACTCACTAACGCTCGAGCCGACATGCTTCAGCCTTCAAGCGTTCCACATCTTCGTTAATTTGAACATGTTGATTCGCCATCCGGGTGTTCTCACCGTCGACCTCACGATGTATCTTGGCCATCTCTTCACGCAGTTTTGTCGGCTCGGCATTGATTTCCTCTTGATTGTCAGCAGTAACGGTGACCGCCACGAGTTTTCACCTCTCGACCATCATATCCGCCATGGCCAGGGCCGACATTTTTCCGGACCCACTTGCTCCATTGGGTGCTAACGCATCTGGCTGATTCTGATCCGGCGTTGCCCCAACCATGTTGATGGCGACTTGGCAAGGCAGCTCTTCCAGACCTTCGGAGATCGCCACCTCGGGAATGCCCCCAAGCCTTCCCTCATAGAGAGAGCAGATCGAGTCTGTGTCCCCCATAGATAACTCACCATCTGAGTTGATAGGGGTGTCTCCATCAGTCACCGGCTCATCCCCTAGGCTGACCCCTACGTAAAGCCAACAAAGACATGACGCTTCCTAATCTGACACTTGGCAGGTTGGGCGTACCGAGCCGTCTCGACGATGTCGGTGAAGATGTACGGCTCGGGAACGGGTGCCCCGATCTTGACCATGAAGATGTGAATCTTGCCGAAGGGGACTCGATAACCAGATTTGATCGAACCGGCCTCGGGACCCCAGCTCGAATTGTCGATGTAGCAATTCCCAAGGCGGCTCTTCGTCATGAGACCAATCGCGTAGCTCCCAAACCCAGGAAAGGCTCCCTTTGAGAACTCAACTCCACCGTGCGCAAGCCCAACGGTGGGTGCCAAATGTCGTGGTTTTGTCACGACAGATGTCCTTGTGAAAGGACTTAGTGGTGAAGCCATCGCAACTATGTGGCCACTCAAAGGGGTTGATCGGGAACGAGAGACGAGTTTACCCAGGTTCGGCCCCTCCAATGGAGGTAAAAGTCTATGTCTTGCTTCGTGCGTATTGATGATGAAATCAATTACAAGGTTGCGGTTTCGCGTGACCTAGCTCTCGATTGTTTCTAACTTTAGTCTACTAGCCTTAGAGACTCGCCTTTATATACACGCGAGACCCTTAGGTTTACAAGAGTCCGGGACACATTATGATCCGTGACCAGCTATGTCTCTAACTCGCCTTGCTCCTTGAGCAAGGAAACTACAAATGCCTTTCTCCCTTGTGGGCAATGACCCGCCATCTTCTTATCTTGGGCCGCTGCCAAATCTCCTTGTTAAACCGCCTTGCGCCTCCTCTTTGTGGATGAGGGCCCATCTCGAGTATGAACATTGTGTCGTCACCATCTTGACCCAGCCTCTTAGGGCGTGTCATATGGCGAGATAGTATCCCCAACAATCTGCATCTACCTTGAGTATGCCTATATTGGAATTACTCACTCCCGGTGGTGAGCATCATAAGGTTGTCAGTGAAGGGGGGTTGATGATGATGACGATGATGATTTCCCCTCCACAACCCCGAACGGACTCGAAATTTAGCTTTCGGGAGAAGAATAGGGGTTGGCGGCAGCTCCATAATGTAAAATGTGATGAAACTTCTTCTCTATATTTTTTCGGGAAGATAGTACTTATAGGGCAAATGAAGCATCACGGACCCACAAAGCCAACAGTGCTCTTCCCCCTTGTATGCGGCTCGTGGGCTCCCTCTGGTAGATCTTTCTTCTAGTATTTTTAAACGTTCCATAAAAACTCCTCACCAAGTTTGTCAAATCCCAAGAAGTTTTATTTCTGCACAAAAAATAAACCAACTTAGTTCTGCTGGAAAAACTTTAGTTCACGTTAGTTTCATTCGAATCATGCATATTAGAGCCCAAAACAAGAGCATATGTTTTTGGATAACTTTGTATGTTTGAGCTGTGTCACCTTGCAACCCCTCTTGTCATAGAGTAAGGACACCACAATGAAGCCACAACTATGCACCACTTACTCTAAAGATCTACACATTCAATAGATCAGAAAACATATATAGCTGTAAAATCACACATAATACTCCCTTCGTCCCGAAATTCATGTCGCATGGGCATATTTGCAAAAAGGCCCTTTAGGTTTTCGTGACGCAACCCGCGCTTCCTCTCTCCTTTCTTGAGTCGTGAAGCATCTCCCTTTTCCCTCTCCCCGTTCCTCGACCACCGTCCACGACCATATCTGGCCAGATCACGTCCAACTCCAGCGAATCCCTCCCCTACAAACCTTTGCTAGCACCCCTTATTTCCCCTACCTCTAGCCAGTCCCTCGCGCTCGAGGAGGGGGTGGGGGAGGGGGAGGGGAGGCATGCCGGAGGTGGACGCGCTGGCCGTTGTGGCCACGTCGGAGGTGGTGTCGCCCTTCCAGATACATACCAACACGCGCCCGTAAGCCAGGGCCTCCATGCCCGACGCGCCATCCATGAACGGGTTGATGAGCGGGTTGTCCTCCCTGGTGGTGGTCATGCACATGACGTGCCACAGGCTGTCCAGGATATCCTGCGTCGCCGGGTCCAGGTCGTCGGAGGCCACCTTGTCGGTGCCAAGGAAGTAGTGGATGGGTATCATCTTGTATTGCTCTCCTTCTGTTTTTAAGCTTTTGTTTTAGTTTCAGAGATTTAGAACTTTGTCACGTACCTTTGTCTCCATTTGTTTACTAACTTCAGTTCATCCATTGTGCTGGTGTCAAGATTATAGAAATGGGGTGTGGCGCCTCAATCCCCAACAAGAAGGGCAAGAAGCGTTGGAGCGTCATACATGTGGTCAAATGTTGAGCTGAATATTCATTTCTAGATTGATTGTTTTTTGAATTAACTGTTTCCAAGAAAAATGATTGATTGATTCCCAAAACTCCTCACCGATTACTCGTTTTCAGAAACATGCAGGGGAAAGCCTACCAGCAGCACGGAAGTAGCAGCTGTTGATCGCACATGTGGAAAAGGCAGCAGCAGCGACATCGACCCTCAATCGAGCGTGCGGTCATCAAAGAACCGGCATATGAACAAATTAGAGGAGGAGCCAAAGAAGAAGACGAGAACGAGGATAGGAACAAATTGAGAGGGGCAGCCAAAGAATAATAGAACGAGCATAGGAACATATTGAGAGGAGCAATCAAACTCACATAAGTTCATAAATGTTTAGTAGATTCAGAAATGTTCAGTTTTGTAAAAAAATGTTGTAAATTCACATGTTTACATATTCAAATAGTTCAACCTTTACTAGATTCACATGTTTATCGGATTGGTCACTACTTGATGTCCCTATTTGCATTGATATTTTCTTTCATAACTCCAATAATTCCAAATAAATAGAAATAATTACAATAATTCCAAATAAATCAAAATAATTCCAATAATTCCAAATAAATGAAAATAATTCCAAATAAATCCGAATAATTCAAAATAATTCCAATAATTCCAAATAATTCCAAATAAGTCAAAATAATTCCAAATAATTTCGACTAATTCCAATAATTCCAATAATTCAAATAGTTCCAAATATTTCTAGTAAATCAAGTAAATACAAATACACATGACATACGCATGGCATTCACAAGACATACACATGATCGTGCCGGGGAATGTTGCATGGGATACGAAAAAATTCATACGCACACGCAAAACCTATCATGGTGATGATCATCTATGAGAGGTAGATCGGATACACATACCCTTGTATATCGCTAAGCCGGAAGCGTTCAGAAACGCGGTTGATGTAGTCGAACGTCTTCGCGACCAGAATCGCAAGCGTCCCACGAACTCCATACTGATCTAGTACCGAACGGACGACACCTCCATGTTCAGCACACGTACAACTCAATGACGATCTCTGCCTTCTTGATCCAGCAAGAGAGAAGAAGAGGTAGCAGAATTCTCTGGCAGCACGACGGCGTGGAGGTGATGGTGGTGGAGCTAATTCGACAGGGCTTCGTCGTGCCGTACCGAACTATCTACGGGGTGTCACGAAGTGGTGGAGCGAGAGAGGTCTGCACTTTGATTGGGGGTGCCAAAAGCCTCTCTCACCTCCACTATATCTCGGCGGAGGGAGGGGTGGAAACCTAGGGAAAAATCCCTAGAGTCGGCCGACGCAAGAGGAGAGGGAGGAGTCCTCCTCCAACACAACTTGGAAGGAGGATTCCTCCTTCCTCAATTCAGTTTGGCCTCCTCTCCTTTCCTTTCTCCCTCCTTCGGCCAAAGTGGCCTTCTTCAGCTGGCCACCAGCCCACTAAGGCTTGGTGCGCCAGGCTTGGGCCTCTTTGGTTATCTCCCGGGTGGGTGGCGCCTCCCGTTGGAACTCCGGAACCCATTCGTCACTCCCGATACTTCACCGGTAATGACCGAAAACCTTTCGGAAGCCAAATGGATACTTCCTATATATCAATCTTCATCTTCGGACCATTTCGGATACCCTCGTGACATCCGGATCTCATCCGGGACTCCGAACAACATTCGGTTACCAACATCAATAATGCAACTATACCGAAACGTCACCGAACCTTAAGTGTGCAGACACTACTGGTTCGAGAACTACGTAGACATGACCGAGACACTCTCCAGTCAATATCCAATAGCGGACCTGGATGCCCATATTGGATCCTACATATTCTATGAAGATTTTATCGGTTGAACCTCTATGTCAAGGATTGTGTTAATCTCGTATATCATTCCATTTGTCCTTCTGTATGTTACTTGCCCGAGATTCGATCGTCGGTATCTCCATATCTATTTCAATCTCGTTACTGGTAAGTCTTTTTACTCGTTCCGTAATACAAGATCCCGTGGCTAACTCTTTAGTCACACTTCTTGCAAGGCTTGTTTATGATGTGGTATTACCGAGTGGGCCCCGAGATACCTCTCTATCATACGGAGTGACAAATCCGAGTCTCGATCCGTGCTAACTCAACGGACACCTTCGGAGATACCTGTAGAGCACCTTTATAGTCACCCAATTATGTTGCGACGTTTGATACACACAAGGCATTCCTCCCGTGTGAGTGAGTTACATGATCTCATGGTCATAGGAACGTATACTTCACATGCAGAAAACAATAGCAACAAAATGACACGATCACATGCTACATTTATAGTTTGGGTCTTGTCCATCACATCATTCTCCTAATGATGTGATCCCGTTATCAACTTGACAACACATGTCTATGGCTAGGAAACCTTAACCATCTTTGACCAACGAGCTGGTCAACTAGAGGCTCAGTAGGGACATTGTTTTGTCTATATATTCACACATTTACTTGTGTTTCCATTCAATACAATTATAGCATGGATAATAAACAATTATCTTGAAATAGGAAATATAATAATAACTACTTTATTATTGCCTCTAGGGCATATTTCAACAGTCTCCAACTTGCACTAGAGTCAATAATCTAGGTTCACATCTCTATGTGATTTACAATGTAACGAATCTAACACCCCTACAGTTCTGGTGTTGATCATGTTTTGCTCGTGGAAAAGGCTTAGACAGGGATCTGCAACATTTAGATATGTGTGCAACTTTGCAAATATTTATGTCCACGTCCTTGATGTAATCGTGGATGGCATTGAAGTGTCTCTTTATGTGTATGGTCCTCTTGTGAAACCTTGGTTCCTTGGCTAGAACAATGTCACCAGTGTTGTCATAGAACAAATTTATTGGATCCAGTGCACTTGGCACAACTACAAGATCTGTCAGGAACTGCTTCATCGAGACACCTTCTTTAGCCCCCTCTGAGGCAGCTATGTACTCCTCTTCGCACGTAGAATCAGCTACGACGCTCTACTTGGAACTGCACCAGCTTACCGCACCCGCATTGAGAATAAATACGTATCCGGTTTGTGACATAGAGTCATCCTGATCAGTGTTGAAGCTTGCATCGACATAACCCATTACGATGAGCTCTTCGTCACCTCCATAAATGAGAAACATTTCCTTAGTCCTTTTTAGGTACTTCAGAATATTCTTGACCGTTGTCCAGTGCTCCACTTTTGGATTACTTTGAAACCTTCCTGCCATACTTATGGCAAGGCTGATATCTAGTCTTGTGCACAACATTGCATTCATGATAGACCATATGGCTGAAGCATAGGGTACGACACTCATCGTTTCTCTATCTTCTGTAGTCACTAGGCATTGAGTCTTACTCAACTTTATACCTTGTAACACAGGCAAGAACCCCTTCTTGGATTGTTCAATTTTGAACTTCTTCAAAATCTTATCAAGGTATGTGCTTTGAGAAAGTCCTATTAGGCCTCTTGATATAACTCTATATATCTTAATGCCTAATAGGTAAGGAGCTTCTCTCAGGTCCTTCATTGAAAAACTTATATTCAAGTAATCCTTTATGCTTCCCAAAAGTTCTATATTGTTTCCAATCAGCAATATTTTATCCACATATAATATTAGAAACGCTATAGAGCTCGCACTCACTTTCTTGTAAATACAAGCTTCTCGAAAAACTTGTATAAACCTGAACGCCCTGATCACCTCATCAAAGTGTTGATTCCAACTCCGAGATGCTTACACGAGTCCATAAATGGATCGCTGGAGCTAACACACTTTGTCAACATTCTCTGGATCGACAAAACCTTTCGTTTGCATCATATACAACTCTTCCTTAAGAAACCCATTAAGGAACATTGTTTTGACATCCATCTGCCAAATTTCATAATCGAAAAATGCAGCTATTGCTAACATGATTCTGAAGGACTTGAGCATCACTACTAGTGGGAAAGTCTCAACGTAGTCAACTCCTTGAACTTGTGAAAAACCCTTTGCCACAAGCTAAGCTTTATATACGGTCACATTACCGTCTGCGTCCGTTTGTTTTCATACATAGATCCATTTGTTATGAATGGCCTTTCGGCCTTCAGGTAATACTTCCAAAGTCCATACTTTCTTTTCATACATAGATCCTATCTCGGATTTATGGCCTCTAACAATTTGTTGGAATCCGGGCCCACTATTGCTTCCCCATAGGTCGCAGGTTCATTGTTGTCTAACAACATGATTGATAAGGCACGATTCCTGTACCACGCAGGAGAAGTACGTGCCCTTGACGACCTATGAGGTCCGATAGCAACTTGATCTGAAGTTTCATGATCATCGCTACTTCTCAAACAACAGCGCCGGAAATTGGCACGTTGACTGAGACTTGGCTTGCGTTGGTTTTTCCCTTGAAGAGGAAAGGGTGATGCAGCACAAGAACAGTAAGTATTTCCCTCAGTTTGAGAACCAAAGTATCAATCCAGTAGGAGAATCTCATCAAGTCTAGAGTACCTGCGCAAACACAAAAGAGCTTGCACTCAACGCTATAAAGGGGTTGTCAACCCCTTCAAGATTTCTTGCAATGTGAGATCTGAAGGCGGAAAGTGCAACGAACTAAAAGAGTAAGGCTGAAAATATGGTGCGAAGTAGACCCGGGGGCCATAGTGTTGACTAGAGGCTTCTCTCAAAATAGCAAATATTATGGTGGGTGAAAAAATTACTGTCGAGCAATTGTTAGAACCGCGCAAAGTCATGACGATATCTAAGGGAATGATCATACATATAGGCATCATGTCCGAGACAAGTAGACCGAAACTTTCTGCATCTACTATTACTCCACACATCGACCGCTATCCAGCATGCATCTAGTGTATTGAGTTCATGATGAATAGAGTAACGCTTTAAGCAAGATGACATGATGTAGAGGGATAAACTCAAACCAATGATGAAAACCCCATCTTTTTACCATTGATGGCAACAACACGATGCGTGCCTCGCTACCCCTTCTATCACTCGGTGAGGTCACCGCATGGTATGAACTCAAAACCAAGCACTTCTCCCATTGCAAGAATCATAGATCAAGTTGGTCAAACAAAACCTACAACTTGAAGAGAAATACAAGGATATGAAATCATGCATAAGAGAGATCAGAAGAAACTCAAATAAGATTCATAGATAATCTGATCATAAATCCACAATTCATCAGATCTCGACGAACACACCGCAAAAGAAGATTACATCGGATAGATCTCCATGAAGATCATGGAAAACTTTGTATTGAAGATCCAAGAGAGAGAAGAAGCCATCTAGCTACTAGCGATGGAACCATAGGTCTATGGTGAACTACTCACGCATCATCGGAGAGGTCATGGTGTTGATGAAGAAGCCCTCCGTATCCGAATCTCCCCTCCGACAGGGCACCAGAACGTGCCCCAGATGGGATCTTGCGGAGACAGAAGCTTGCGGCGGCGGAAAAGTACTTTCGTGGATCCCCTGATTTTTTAGGGATTTTAGGGAATTTATAGGCGAAGGAGCTATGGCAGGGGAGCCCCAGGGAGCCCACAAGCCCGTGAGGGGCGGGCCCCCCTGGCTGTGCCATGGGGGCTTGTGGCCTCCCCCGGGACTCCCTACATTGGTTCCCAAGGTTTCTGCGTATCTTCTGTTCCCGAAAAAATCTTTTCGGAAGTTTTATTCCGTTTGAACTCCGTTTAAAATCCTGCTCTGAAAAGGGTCAAAAACATGGAAAAACAGGAACTGGCACTTGGCACTGAGTTAATAATTTAGTCCCAAAAAAGATATAAAAGGTATACAAAACATCCAAAGTTTGACAATATAATAGCATGGAACTATCAAAAATTATAGATATGTTGGAGACGTATCAAGCATCCCCAAGCTTAACTCCTGCTCGTCCACGAGTAGGGAAGTGATAAAGACTGAATTTTTGATGTGGAATGCTACCTAGCGTAGTTGTCATTTGTAACTTCTTTCACGTGACATGAATGTTCAGATCCGTAAGATTCAAAACAATAGTTTGCTATTGACTCGAAAACAATAATACTTCAAGCAAACTACCAAGGTAATCATGAACTTTCGAAATAATAAGGCCAAAGAAACTTATCCCTACAAAATCATATAGTCTGGCTATGCTCCATCATCCCCACACAATTAATTTAAATCATGCACAACCCCAGTATTGGCCAAGTAATTGTTTTCGCACTCTTACTTTCTCAAACCTTCTTCAACTATCATGCAATACATGAGCGTGAGCCATGCATATAACACTATAGGTGGAATAGAGTGTGGTGGTGGTTGTGAGACAAAAAAGGAGGAGATGGTCACATTGACTCGGTGTATCAAAGGGTTATGGAGATGCCCATTAATAGATATCAATGTGAATGAGTAGGGATTGCCATACAAAGGATGCACGAGAGCTATAAGTATGTGAAAGCTCAAAGGGAGAACTAGTCGGTGTGCATCCAACTTGCTTGCTCACGAAGACCTAGGGCAATTTGAGGAAGCCTGATAACCCACAAGTATAGGGGATCGCAACAGTTTTCGAGGGTAGAGTATTCAACCGAAATTTATTGATTCGACTCAAGGGGAGGCCAAAGAATATTCTCAACTATTAGCAGTTGAGTTCTCAATTCAACCACACCTGAAAGATTTAGTATCTGCAGCAAAGTATCAATAGCAGAGTAGTATGATAGCAGCGGTAGCAACAGTAAACAGTAGCAGCAAAGTGACAGCAGTAGCAGCAAAGTAACATCAGTAGCAACAGAGTAACAGTAGCAGCAAACTGATAGCAGTAGAGACAAAGTAACGTAGCAAGGACCAGTAGGAAAAGACTCGTAGGCATCGGATCGGTGATGGATGATTATGCCGGATGTTATTCATCATGCAACAGTCATAACACAGAGAGATATGTAACTAGCTCCAGTTCATCAATGTAATGTAGGCATGTATTCTGTATGTAGTCATACGTGCTTGGGGAAAAGAACTTGCATGACATCTATTGTCCATCCCTCCCATGGCAGCGGGATCCTAATGGAAACTACGGGATATTAAGGTTCTCCTCTTAATAAAGAATAGGATCAACGCATTAACACTTGGTGCATACATGAACTCCTCATACTATGGTCATCTCCGGGAGTGGTTCCGGCTATTGTCACTCCGGCGTTGTCGGATCATAACACATAGTAGGTGACTACAACTTGCAAGATAGGATCAAGAACAAACATATATTAGCGACAACATAATAGGTTTAGATCTGAAATCATGGCACTCGGGCCCTAGTGACAAGCATTAAGCATGGCAAACTAGTAGCAACATCAATCTCAGAACATAGTGGATACTAGGGATCAATCCCCGTCAAGACTAACTCGATTACATGATAGATCTCATCCAAACCATCACCGTCCAGCAAGCCTACGATGAGATTACTCACGAACAGTGAAGAGCATCTTGGAATTGGCGATGAAGGAAGGTTGGTGATGATGATGGCGACGGTATCCCCTCTCCAGAGCCCACAACGGACTCCAGATCTGCCCTCCAGAGGAAGAACAGGAGGTGGCGGCGCCTCCGTATCGTAAAACGCGATGAACTCTTCTCCTTGATTTATTTCTGGACGAAACAGACTAAATAGAGCTGAGATTGGAGGCGGTGGAGCAACGTGGGCCCCACAAGCCTGCCAAGCGCGGCCAGGGGAGCGCGCCTGGTGTGCTTGTGTGCTCCATGCTCCACTTCCTCCGTTGATTCTTGCAACAGTATTTTTTATGTATTCCACAAAAAATCCCCGTAAATTTCTATGTCATTCCGAGAACTTTTATTTCTGCGCAAAAACAACACCATGGCAATTCTGCTGAAAACATCGTTAGTCCGGGTTAGTTTCATTCAAATCATGCAAATTAGAGTCCAAAATAGGGCAAAAGAGGTTGGAAAAGTAGATACAATGGAGATGTATCAACTCCCCCAAGCATGAAACATTGCTTGTCCTCAAGCAATTCAGTTGACAAACTGAAAGAGACAAAAGAAAAACTTTTACGAACTCTGTTTGATCTTGTTATTGCAACTATGTCTAACTCATAACCAGAATTTCAGCAAGATCACAAGCTAACAACATAAGCAAATGACATATATGTCTCACAATAAACTCATATCAATGGCATAATCAACTAGCGAGCAATAATAATAAGTCTCAAACGTCAACACTTCAATCAAAACAATCATGAAGCAGTACAAACAGATGGTATCTCACTAGCTCTTTCTGAGACCGCAAAACATAAATGTAGAGCACCTTCAAAGACCAAAGGCTTACTAAACATTGTAATTCATGGCAAAGAAGATCCAGTCATAGTCATACTCAATCACAGTTAAAAGCAAAGCATAAAAATGACAGAGGTGTTCTCTAATTGGTGCTTTTATAAGAAGAGGATGACTCAACATGAACGTAAATAGACAGGCCCTTCGCAGAGGGAAGCATTGATTTGCAGAGGTGCCAGAGCTCAAGCTTTGAAAACAGAGATAATAATTTTGGGTGGCATGCTTTCATTGTCCACGCAATTTCCAAGAGTTCTCACCATCTTCCACGCTACACATGTTATAGGCGGTCCCCGAACAGAAAAGTAAAGTTTTGACTCCCCCACCACCGATCACTCACACTCCACGACTAGCCGAATACTCGGGTGCCGTCCATACCAACATCAATTCAGGGAGAGTTTTGTTTGCAATTATCTTTTCAATTTGAGCATGGAACTGGGCATTGCAATTACTAGACCCTTTCTCGTGAATGATAGTGAATAAACACATATCAAGGATAACACGCCTAGCATGGAAGATACAGATAGCCCCATGTCACCACATGAGCGGTTCGGGCATGCAAAACAGATTATTTCTTGAAGGTTTAGAGAGTGGCACATGCAAATTTACTTGGAACGGCAGGTAGATACCACGTATAGTCATCAAAATGCATTGAGATTAACCAACAATGAGTGGAAGCATGAGTAGGACATAAATCACCATGAACATGAATATCATAGAGGCTATGTTGATTTTGTTTCAACTACATGTGTAAACATGCTCCAAGTCAACCCACTTGAATCATTCAAAGCAGGATACCATCCTATTATACTACATCATAGTCATCTCAAAATTCATGTTGGCATCCAAGACAAACCATTATAAGCTCCTAGCTAATTAAGCATGGCATCAGAAACTATGATCTCTATGTTGTCATTGCAAACATGTTTCTCTCACAACAAAGCTAAAACTGGAATGATGAGCTAGTCATATTTACAAAAACAAAATAGATTGAGTTCATGCCAACTTTTCCAGGCTCAGTCACTTCATCATATATCGTCGTTATTGCCTTTCACTTGCACGACTGAATCATGTGAACAATAATAAGAGTGCTCGTGCATTGGACTAAGATGGAATCAGCAGTCAAACACAAAGGATAATACAAAGTAATATGGCTCTTTGACAGATAAACAGATATGCATGCGAGAGCCACTAAACATTGTAACCATGGTCTTCTACATTGACCCAAAGAAAAAGAAAAATATTTACACGAGAAAGCTCCCAACAAGCAAAAAGAAGAAAAGAAAATATTTTTGGGTTTTTCTCAAACTAGACAAACACACAAAAAGAAAACGAGAAAAAGAAATAAATTAGCATGGATGATACAGTGGCAAAGTGTGAACACCGACTAACAAAGTGAAAGCGTAAGCAAGGACATAAAGTCGGTGAGAAACACGTACTCCCCCAAGCTTAGGCTTTTGGCCTAAGTTGGTCTACTCCCAAGGAGGGAAATAACCAGCTCCGGGGTACTTCGGAGTGTAGTGACGGTGCCACTGTTGTGTGAGCTCCTCTGGCTCCCACTGATAAACTGGCGTCTGGTACTCGACTGGTGGCTCCGGCAAGGGCACCTGTGGTTGGGCTATGCCCCAATATGCGTAGATTTCCGAGGGCATAATAATGTACCTACCTGCATGAAGATTGAACAAAGAAGGAGCAGGCAAAGTAATAGTCTCACGAGTACCCTGACTAAATACCAGGTTATAAATCATCCTTCTATTTATATCTCTATCAAGAAAGTCATGGCGAACCATGCTATCATAATGTAGATATCTCTCGGGAAGAAGAATCTCTTCTTCCTCGTCCAGTCTAATAGGTATCTCAAAGTGTCTGGCAAGATGGGTAGCATAGATACATCCATAGACAACGCCTTTAGCACGGTTCGTGTTCAACCGTTGAGCTACTATAGCACCCAAGCTATAAGTTTTGTGATTATAAAGGGCATCGCGCAAGACCGCAAGATCTGGGGACCTAAGGGACCCAGCTTTCCCACGACTAATCAAACATTTTCCCACAAATAATGAGAAGTACCGAAGCATGGGAAAATGTATGCTAGCAGCTCTAGCGCAAGACACTCCTCTCTCCTCTCCTACAACAATAGTATCGATGAAAGCCTCCAAGTCCCGTGGACGAGGTTCATGAATATCCCCAACAAAAGGCAATTTGCAAACATTGCAAAAATCTTGGAGTGACATGCGCTGGGGGATATCATATAATTTGAACTCAACCATAGGAGGATTCTTCCTTGGATAGAAGTTAAAGCTTTGCACGAAGATATTAGGGAGGAGGAGGTATTGCGGACACTTATCTTCAACAAAGGCGGTAAGGCCTGCGTTCTCCACCAAGTAATAAAATTCCTCATAAAGTCCGGCGGCGTGTAAGAACACATCGCTTGGCCACTCGCACGCTCGAACTTCTTCAACTCGAGGGACCGGATACTTGGGTTTCTTCTTCTCACTTCCATCATCCTTGGGGTCACGCCTCAAAGAGCCTCTTAAGAACCTCCTCATCTTTTCCCTTTTCTATCTCTGAAAATTTCTGAAATTTTAGTGACTCTAAGGAAAAGTGAACAAGGCGCAACAAAACTCGTAGCAACTACTCCCACAAGTGCCTAGAAGCCATATTACGCATCAAAACTACTTGGGACCAGCTAAAATTAGCATGCAAAGCTCAAGAACAGGGTCACCAAGGCAGCAAAAATACGTGATGTATAAGGCACTAGAGCAAAAACTAATTGGACCAATGGAGGAATCACTTACCAAGGAGCAATTTCCCCAAAACAGTTTGGTGAATGGTGCTTTGCACAAGGATATAAAAAATCCCAGCAAGAAGAGCAAGAACAAGGGTTTGAGCTATGAAACAATTTTTTCTAGAGGTAGGAGAAGCAGATGGCAGCTAGAATGAGTGGAGGGGGTGCACGTGGGCCCCACAAGCCTGGGAGGCGCGGCCAGGGGGTGCCCGCGCTTCCAGGGCTTGTGGCCCACTGGTGCAGCCCCGTGACTAGCTCTCCGTCTCAGTATTTTTCAAAAATTCCAGAAAAAATCATACTTGATTTTCACGGCATTTGAAGAACTTTTATTTTCGGGGTACTTTTCTACGGGACGCTAAAACAGAAAACAGGGAAAACTAAACTAAATCTATCATTTTTCTTCTAAGCAACCAAAGGTGAAAGCTTGGAACAGAGGTTTGTGACTCCCCGATTCATCCATCTCATGGCCATCGAAAGAAATCCGTCAATGAGGTTGATCAAGTCTCCTTGACAAACTTTTTCAAATCGCAAAAGGAAACGGAGAATTTTGGAATAGCCACTAAGTTACCTCAATGGGGATGTGCATATCCCCAACAAGCAAATCATACTTCATCTTAACAGTAGGTATAGGGCATTCAAAGCTCCCAATAAGAATCAATGAAGTTTTTTTGATAGCATTGATGCAATGTACTCGATATTGTTTCTTCGAAAAGTGCACCGTATGCGCATTACCGTTGACATGGAAAGTGATATTGCCTTTGTTGCAATCTATAACAGCCCATGTAGTGTTTAGAAAGGGTCTTCCGAGGATGACCTCCATGGCATCATCCTCGGGAATATCCAGAATAACAAAGTCTGTTAAGATAGTGACGTTTGCAACCACAAGAGGCACATCCTCGCAAATGCCGATAGGGAAAGCAGTTGATTTGTCGGCCATTTGCAGAGAGATTTCAGTGGGTCTCAACTTATCCAGTTCAAGCCTACGATAAAGAGAGAGAGGCATAACACTAACACCGGCTCCAAGGTCGCATAAAGCAGTTCTAACGTAGTTTCCTTTAATGGAGCAAGGTATAGTGGGCACTCGAGGATGACCTAGTTTCTTAGGAGTTCCACCCTTGAAGGTATAATTAGCGAGCATGGTGGAAATATCAACCTCAGGTATCCTCCTTTTATTAGTCACAATATCTTTCATGTACTTAGCATACGGAGACATTTTGAGCATATCTGTCAAACGCATTTGCAGAAAGACAGGTCTAATCATTTCAACGAATCGCTCGAAATCCTCATCATCCTTTTTCTTGGATGGTTTGGGAGGAAAGGGCATGGGGTTCTGAACCCATGGTTCCCTTTCTTTACCATGCTTCCGAGCAGCAAAGTCGTTCTTATCGTATCTCTTATTCTTAGGCTGTGGGTTATCAAGATCAATAGGTTCAATCTCCACATCCTTATCATTGCTAGGTTGAGCATCTTCATGAACATCACTATTGATATTATCATTACGCTCTTGTTCATTACCAGATTGTGTTTCGGCATCAGAGACAGAGACATCGTTTGGATTCTCAGGTGTAACAGCAACAGGGTTGCTAGCGTGCAGGTTCCTATCATCTTTCTTCTTCTTCCTAGGATGACTAGGTGCATCAGTGCTAACTCCTTGAAAATCTTGTTCAGTTCTCTTAGGATGACCCTTAGGACACAAAGGTTCCTGGGTCATTCTACCGCCTCTAGTGACGAATCTGACAGAATTTTCATTCAACTCATTGAGCAAGTCATTCTGAGCCTTAAGTACTTGTTCTATTTGAGTAGTAAGCATAGAGGCATGTTTACTCAAGAGATTAAGATCATTGACATTTTTGTCCACACAAGCACTTAAATGACTAAGCATACGAGCACTCTGTTCTAGTTGTGTGCTAACATAATCATTGAAACTCTGTTGTTTGGCAACAAAGTTATCAAATTCATCCAGGCATAGGCTAGCAGGTTTATCAAAAGGAATATCACTCTCATTGAATCTACGCAGAGAATTTACTTCTACTACCTGTATCGGGTTATCAAGACCATGGATCTCTTCGATAGGTGGTAGATTTTTGACATCTTCAGATTTAATGCTTTCTCTTTAATAGATTTCTTAGCTTCTTGCATATCTTCAGGACTGAGGAATAGAATACCTCTTTTCTTCAGAGTTGGCTTAGGAGGTGGATCGGGAATAGTCCAAGCATTCTCATTGCACAAGATATTATTCAATAGGATCACAGCTTGTTCTACAGTTCGTTCCCTAAAAACACAACCATTACAACTATCTAGGTGGTCTCTAGAAGCATCGGTAAGTCCATTATATAAGATATCAAGTATTTCATTCTTCTCAAGAGGGTGATCAGGCAAAGCATTCAGTAGCTGGACGAGCCTCCCCCAAGCTTGTGGGAGACTCTCTTCTTCACCTTGCGCAAAGTTGTATATTTCCTGCAAGGCAGCTTGCTTCTTATGGACAGGGAAATATTTCTCAGAGAAGTAGTAGATCATATCTTGGGGACTACGCACACAACCAGGAGCAAGAGAAGTGAACCATGTCTTAGCATCATCCTTTAGCGACAAAGGAAACAACTTGAGGATATAGTAGTGGCACATCTTTTCCTCACTCGTGAATAGGGTGGCTATATCGTGCAGTTTGGTAAGATGGCCTACAACCGTTTCAGACTCATAACCGTGAAAAGGATCAGATTCGACCAGACTGATTAACTCAGGGTCGACAGAGAATTCATAATCCTTATCGGTCACAAAGATAGGCGAAGTAGCAAACTTCGGGTCGTATTTCATCCTAGCGTTCAAAGATTTTTCTTTCCACTTGCGCAGTAAGTTCTCAACATCATAGCTATCCTTACAAGCAAGAAAGTCCTCAACTATCTCTCCCTCCATAACAAAACACTCAGGCATATCAGGCAATTCATATCTAGGAGAGCTAGTTCTATCAGGAAAAATAGCAGGTTCTACTTCAATAGTATCAGCAATTTCAGAAGTATCATCACATCTAGTAGCAACTCTAGCAATTTGTGCTTCAAGGAATGCACCTAGTGGCAAAGCAGTATCAAGCATAGCATCATCATAAGCATCATGGGCAGCAGAAGTAGTATCATCAAGCACAGGCGACATATCAAAATTTCTAGGAGGAGGTGGTGTCGCAAACTTACTCATAACTCAAGGTGAATCAAGTGCAGAGCTAGATGGGAGTTCCTTACCTGTCCTCGTAGTTGAGGGCAAGACTTTAGTTCTTGGATCTTTCGGATTCCTCATAGTGACCAGCAGAGGTAAATCCCAAGTGACTTAGAGAATATAGCTATGCCTCCCCGGCAACGGCGCAAGAAAATAGTCTTGATGACCCACAAGTATAGGGGATCGCAACAGTTTTCAAGGGTAGAGTATTCAACCCAAATTTATTGATTCGACTCAAGGGGAAGCCAAAGATTATTCTCAAGTATTAGCAGTTGAGTTGTCAATTCAACCACACCTGAAAGATTTAGTATCTGCAACAAAGTATCAGTAGCAGAGTAGTATGATAGCAGCAGTAGCAAAAGTAACCAGTAGGAGCAAAGTGATGGAAGCAGCAGCAAAGTAACAACAGTAGCAACAGAGTAATAGTAGCAGCAAAGTGACATCAGTAGCGACAAAGTAACATAGCAAGGACTGGTAGGAAAAGACTCGTAGGCATTGGTCGGTGATGGATGATTATGCTGGATGTTATTCATCATGCAATAGTTATAACACGGAGAGATATGTAACTAGCTCCAGTTCGTCAATGTAATGTAGGCATGTATTCCGTATGCAGTCATACGTGCTTAGGGAAAGAGCTTGCATGACATCTACTCTCCATCCCTCCCGTGGCAGCGGGGTCCTAATGGAAACTATGGGATATTAAGGTTCTCCTTTTAATAAAGAACCAGACCAACGCATTAACACTTGGTGAATACATGAACTCCTCATACTATGGTCATCTCCGGGAGTGGTTCCGGCTATTCTCACTCCAGGGTTGCCGGGTGATAACACATAGTAGGTGACTACAACTTGCAAGATAGGATCAAGAACACACATATATTGGCGACAACATAATAGGTTCAGATCTAAAATCATGGCACTCGGGCCCTAGTGACAAGCATTAAGCATGGCAAAGTAGTAGCAACATCAATCTCAAAACATAGTGGATACTAGGGATCAATCCCCGTCAAAACTAACTTGATTACATGATAGATCTCATCCAACCCATCACCGTCCAACAAGCCTACAATGAGATTACTCATGAACGGTGAAGAGCATCATGGAATTGGCGATGAAGGAAGGTTGGTCATGACAATGGCGACGATCTCCCCTCTCCGGAGCCCAGAACGGACTCCAGATCTGCCCTCCAGAGGAAGAACAGGAGGTGGCGGCGCCTCCGTATCGTAAAACGCGATGAACTCTTCTCCTTGATTTTTTCCGGATGAAACAGACTAAATAGAGATGAGATTGGAGGCCGTGGAGCAACGTGGGCCCCACAAGCCTGCCAGTCGCGGCCAGGGGGCGCGCCTGGTTGGCTTGTGGACTCCACGCTCCACTTCCTTCGTTGATTCTTGCGCCAGTATTTTTAATATATTCCACAAAATATCTCCATAAATTTTCACGTCATTCTGAGAACTTCTATTTCTGCACAAAAACAACACCATGGCAATTCTGCTGAAAACAGCGTTAGTCCGGGTTAGTTCCATTCAAATCATGCAAATTAGAGTCCAAAACAAGGGCAAAAGAGTTTGGAAAAGTAGATACGATGGAGACGTCTCAAAGCCCATCCTTGGAATATGCAAGCCATGTTATATAATAAAGATTCCCACTAGTATATGGTGGGGACAAAGCAAGAAGTTCTCAATCATGAAGAACATGGTGCTATTATGAAGCACAAGTGTGGAAAAAGATAGTAGCATTGTCCCTTCTCTCTTTTTTTATTTTTTTATTTGGGCTCTTTGGGCTCTTTTTTTTGGGCTCTTTGGCCTCTCTTTTTTGTTTCCTCACATGGGACAATGCTCTAATAAGGATGATCATCACACTTTTATTTACTCACATCTCAAAGCTTAGAATGATGATGACTATAGGAAATGCCTCCGGCAGTGTACCGGGATGTGCAATGATCTAGCTTGGCGTATGATGTTGAAACATCTCGCTAGCTATCTTACGATCATGCAATGGCAATATGAGAGTGACGGCACAAGTCATGAGACGGAACGGTGGGAGTTGCATGGCAATATATCTCGGAATGGATATGAAAATGCATAGTAGGTAGGATGGTGGCTGTTTTGGGGAAGGCATATGGTCGGATTGTGCACCGACGAAAACGGCGCGGTACTAGAGAGGCTAGCAATGGTGGAAGGTGAAAGTGCATCTATACCATGGACTCACATTAGTCATGAAGAACTCACATACTTGTTGCGAAAGTTTTTATTAGTAATCGAACAAAGTGCTAAACGCATACTCCTAGGGGAAGGGTTGGTAGGTGTAAACCATCGCGCAATCCCGACCACAACACAAAGGATGACAACCAATAGATCAATTATGCTACGACTTCCTAACATAGTGGTTCACCATACGTGCATGTTACGGGAATCACTAACTCCAACACAAGTATTTCTAGATTCACAACACCCTACAAACATAACTCTTAATATTACCAAATCCACGTCTCAAAACTAGTTGAGAGGAATCAAAACTTCTCTTTCTACTCAGTGCACATGAAGATGGAGGTTTTTTATCCTCTTTGGGCACCTATCACCTTTGGGACTACTTTCATAGCACAAACCAACTACCAAGTCATGCATTGCCGTGATCTAAAAGATCTAAGTGAAGCACATAGAGCAAAATTATCTAGGCTCAAAAGATATAAGTGAAGCACAATGAGCATTCTAGAAAATTCACGATGAGTGCATGTATCTCTCAAAAGGTGTGCAGCAAGGATGATTGTGACACAACAAAAATAAAAGACTCCTACAATACAAAACGCTTCAAGAAAAACACATATCATGTGGTGAATAAAAATATAGCTCCAAGTAATGTTACCGATGGATTGAAGACGAAAGAGGGGATGCCTTCCCGGGGCATCCCCAACCTTAGCCTTTTTGGTGTCCCTGAATTTTGCTTGGTATGACTTGGGAATCCCCAAGCTTGAGCTCTTTCCACTCTTTATACCTTTTTCCATGAGAACATCACCCAAAACTTGAAAACTTCACAACACAAAACTTAAACAAAAACTCGTGATATCATTAGCACAAGAAAACAAACTACCACCTCTTGAGGTACTGTAGCAATCTTGATTTCTATTTATATTGGTGTTAGATTACTGTATTCTCACTTTTCCATGGCTAGTACCCCCCAATACTATCCATAGTTTCATCAAAACAAGCAACCAACTCAACAAAAACAGAACCTGTCAAAAACAGACCAGTCTGTAGAAATATGTATACTTCTACTACCTCAAAAATTCTGCAAAATTTCGCGTGCCTGGGAAAAAGGCATATCAACCAGAAGAGAAAAGAATCAACTCAAAAGATCTTTCTGAATGAAAATGAAAAATAATCTCGTGAGCAAAAAGTTTCTATATTTTTCCAGCAAGATCAAACAACCATCACCAAGACTAGTCATAAAGGTTTTGCTTGGCTCAAACACAAAAGACACTATAGTAACATAATTATGATGGCGTGGACGCAATAAAACCCAAAGAAAAAGATAAATTCATTGGGTTGCCTCCCAACAAGTGCCATTGTTTAACGCCCTTAGCTAGGCATAAAGCGATAGAATCACGTATTGTCGTCTTTGGTGCTCAAACCATAAGTAGCCCTCATCATGGATTCATAAGGCAATCTTATTTTCTTTCTAGGAAAATGCTCCATGTCCTTCTTTAAAGGAAATTGAAATCTAATATTCCCCTCCTTCATATCGATGATAGCACCGATAGTCCTTAGGAAAGGTCTACCAAGAATGATAGGGCATGTAGGATTCCAATCAATGTCAAGCACAATGAAATCCACGGGTACATAGTTCCTATTTGCAATAATAAGAACATCATTGATCCTTCCCATGGGTTTCTCGACAGTAGAATCCGCAAGATGCAAATTAAGAGAACACTCCTCAATCTCATTAAAACCCAGAACATCATATAAA
Source organism: Hordeum vulgare subsp. vulgare (assembly GCF_904849725.1). Taxonomy (NCBI): domain Eukaryota; kingdom Viridiplantae; phylum Streptophyta; class Magnoliopsida; order Poales; family Poaceae; genus Hordeum; species Hordeum vulgare. Next base: position 163,912,954 of record NC_058522.1, read on the forward strand.
GACTTTGGAATCGCAGAAACACTAGTACCCAAACCACACAAAGCATTGCATTCGTAGTTTTTGATTTTGATTTTGATAGTAGGTTCCCACTCATCATTAAGCTTTCTAGGGATAGATACTTCCAATTCAAGTTTCTCTTCAAGAGATATTATCATAGCTTCGATGATATGATCGGTAAAGGCCTTGTTTTGGTTATAAGTGTGTGGAGAGTTTAGCATGGATTGCATCAAGGAAATGCATTCAATCAAGGAGCAACTATCATAATTGAATTCCTTGAAATCAAAAGTAGTAGTTTCATTACTACTCAAGGTTTTAATATCTTCTACTCCACTTTCAATGCTTTTACCATCAAGATAGATGGACTCCGAATCATTAGGGCGTTTTTTAACCAAAGTGGATTCATATCCAGCCCCATCATCATTAGGTTTGACAAAAGAAAACAAAGATTCAATGGGAGTCACACCAAGCACTTTAAGATCTTCGTGATTCTCATCACAAATTTCAGGTTTAGCAGCCATTTTATTGACTAAAGTAGCCTGTTTATGAGAAATCTGGCCTACCAATTTTTCAAGACGAGAAAACTGAGAATTTAGCGCAAGGAATTCCTTGGCCATATCATCAACTTCTTTATTCATAAAGGCCAAAAAAGAATTTTTCTCGTTCAGTTCCCTACGAAAGTAACTGTTGTAATCAAATTGTGTAGACATGAAGCCTTTAACACTAGTTTCAATCTCTTCCAACCTCACATAGTAAGCATCAAAATCCCTTGGTTGGGCCATACAAGTCTTAGCAGGCAGACAAGCGGACACAAAACAAGCGAGAAAAAGGGTGAACAAAAAAGGAAAACGAAAAAGGAAAATATTTTTGTAAATTTTTGTTTTTCAGAAGTGGGGGAGAGGAAAACGAGAGGCAAAAAAGTAAATGCAAAAGATGAGTTGGTGACACTTACTTGGATGAGTTCTTGAATTGACCCCCCCCCCCCCCGGCAACGGCGCTAGAAATCTTTCTGCTACTTCTCAAACAACAGTGCCAGAAATTGGTTTGTGTTTGTTTTTCCCTTGAAGAGGAAAGGGTGATGCAGCACAGGAGCAGTAATTATTTCCCTCAGTTTGAGAACCAAGGTATCAATCCAGTAGTAGAATCTCGTCAAGTCCAGAGTACCAGCGCAAACACAAAAGAGCTTGCACCCAACGCTATAAAGGGGTTGTCAATCCCTTCAAGATTGATTGCGAAGTGAGATCTGAAGGCGGAAAGTGCAACGAAGTAAAAGAGTAAGGCTGAAAATATGGTGTGAAGTACACCCGGGGGCCATAGTGTTCACTAGAGGCTTCTCTCAAAATAGCAAATATTACGGTGGGTGAACAAATTACTGTCGAGCAATTGATAGAACCGCGCCAAGTCATGACCATATCTAAGGCAATGATCATACATATAGGCATCACGTCCGAGACAAGTAGACCGATACTTTCTACATCTACTACTATTACTCCACACATCGACCGCTATCTAGCATGCATCTGGTGTATTGAGTTCATGACGAACAGAGTAACGCTTTAGTCAAGATGACATGATGTAGAGGGATAAACTCAAACCAACGATGAAAACCCCATCTTTTTACCCTTGATGGTAACAACACGATGCGTGCCTTGCTACCCCTTCTGTCACTGGGTGAGGTCACCGCACGGTATGAACCCAAAACCAAGCACTTCTCCCATTGGAAGAATCATAGATCAAGTTGGCCAAACAAAACCCACAACTCGATGACAATTACAAGCATATGAAATCATGCATAAGTGAGATCAGAAGAAACTCAAATAAGATTCATAGATAATCTGATCATAAATCCACAATTCATCGGATCTCGACAAACACACCGCAGAAGAAGATTACGTCGGATAGATCTCCATGAAGATCATGGAGAACTTTGTATTGAAGATCCAAGAGAGAGAAGAAGCCATCTAGCTACTAGCTATGAACCCGTAGGTCTGTGGTGAAATACTCACGCATCATCGGAGAGGTCATGGTGTTGATGAAGAAGCCCTCCGTATCCGAATCTCCCCTCCGGCAGGGCACCAGAATGTGCCCTAGATGGGATCTTGCGGAGACAGAAGTTTGCGGCGGCGGAAAAGTATTTTCGTGGATCCCCTGATTTTTTAGGGATTTTAGGGAATTTATAGGCGAAGGATCTAGGGAAGGGGAGGCCCAGGGAGCCGACAAGACTGGGAGGCGCGGGCCCCCCTGGCCGCGCCATGGGGGCTTGTGGCCTCCCTCGGGACTCCCTGCCTTGGTTCCCAAGGTTTCTGCGTATCTTGTGTTCCGGAAAAAATCTTTTTGGAAGTTTTATTCCGTTTGGACTCCGTTTAAAATCTTCCTCTGAAAAGGGTCAAAAACACGGAAAAAATAGGAACTGGCACTTGGCACTAAGTTAATAAGTTAGTCCCAAAAAAGATATAAAAGGCATACAAAACATCCAAAGTTTGACAAGATAATAGCATGGAACTATCAAAAATTATAGATACGTTGGAGGCGTATCAATCATCATCATTAGTTTCCTCTTCAACTGGTGTAGCCTCAACAGAAACTTCTTTCTGTCCAGCGCCACCATCTCGTTGAAGCAAAGGTTCTACAACCTCATCAAGTTCTATCTTCCTCCTACTCAATTCTTTCGAGAGAAACTTTTTCTCAAGAAAAGCTCTGTACTTAGTGACAAACATTTTGCCCTCGGATCTAAGATAGAAGGTATACCGTCTCTTTTGGGTAACCTATGAAGATACACTTTTCCGCTTTGGGTTCCAACTTTTCAAGCTGAAGCTTTTTGACATAAGCATCACATCCCCAAACTTTAAGAAACGACAACTTTGGCTTCTTGCCATACCATAGTCCATCTGGTGTCGTCTCAACGGATTTTGTTGGTGCCCTATTTAAAGTGAATGTAGTTGTCTCCAATGCATAGCCCCCGAACAATAACGGCAAATTGGTAAGAGACATCATACAATGCACCATATCTAATAAAGTATGATTACGACATTCGAACACACCATTACGTTGTGGTGTTCCACGCGGTGTCAACTGTGAAACAATTCCACACTGTCTTAAGTGGGCACCAAACTCATAACTCAGATACTCACCTCCCCGATCAGATCATAGGAATATTATCTTCTCATTACGATGATTTTCAACTTCACTCTGAAATTGCTTGAACATTTCAAACTTGTGCCTCATTAATGAAATATAACCATATCTACTCAAATCATTAGTGAAGGTGAGAAAATAATGATATCCACTGCGCGCCTCTATGCTCATCGGTCCGCACACATCAGTATGTATGACCTCCAACAAGTCACTTGCACACTCCATTGTTCCGAAGAATAGAGCCTTAGTCATCTTGTCCACGAGACATGGTTCACATGTGCCAAGTGATTCAAAATCAAGTGACTCCAAAAGTCCATCATCATGGAGTTTCTTCATGTGTTTTACGCCAATATGACCTAAGCGGCGGTGCCACAAGAAAGTGGCGCTATTGTTATCAACTCTACGTATTTTGGTCTCATTGTTATGTATATGTGTATCATCACTATCAAGATTCAACATGAATAAACCCCTCACATTGGGTGCATGACCATAAAAGATATTACTCATATAAATAGAACAACCATTATTCTATTACTTAAATGATAACCGTCTCGTAGTAAACATGATCCAGATGTGATGTTCATCTTAACGCAGGCACTAAATAACATTTATTTAGATTCATCACTAATCCTGATGGTAACTGAAGTGAGATCATGCCGACCGCGATTGCATCAACCTTGGAACCATTTCCCACGCGCATCATCACTTCATCCTTTACCAGCCTTCGTTTATTCTGTAGTTCCTGTTTCGAGTTGCAAATGTGAGCAATAGAACCGGTATCAAATACCCAGGCTCTTCTACAAAAGCTGGTGAGGTACACATCAATAACATGTATATGAAATATACCTTGTTTGGCATTGTCCACCTTCTTATCGGCTAGATACTTGCGGCAGTTTCGCTTCCAATAATAACTCTCAGTTTCCAACTTGGGTCCAGCCTTGTGTTTTTTCCGTCGAAGGAGAAACAGATTTGCCACTCTTCTTGGTGTTACCCTTCTTTCCCTTGCCATTTTTCTTCAAACTAGTGGTCTTATTGAGCATCAACACTTGATGCTCTTTCTGGATTTCTAACTCTACGACTTTCAGCATCGCAAACAGCTCGGCGAGTGAATTATTCATCCCTTGCATGTTATAGTTCAACACGAAGCTCTTATAGCTAGGTGGCAGTGACTGAAGAACTCTGTCAGTGATAGCCTATTGCGAGAGAGCAATCCCCAGCTTAGTTGGACGGTTAGAGTACCCAGACATTCTGAGTATGTATTCACTGACACACCCGTTCTCCTCCATTTTGCAAGCTGAGAACTTATCGGAGGTTTCATACCTCTCGATCCTCGCATTCGTCTCATAGATAAACTTCAACTCCTGGAACAAATCACATGTTCCACGACGTTCAAAATGTCTTTGAAGTCCCGGTTCTAAGCCATACAAAACTGCACATTGAACTAATGAGTAGTCATCCTTATGCGACTACGAATCATTCATAACATCTTGGGTCACCGTATCAGGTGGTGCATCACCTAGCGATGCATCAAGGACATATTGCTTTTGGGAAGCCATGAGGATAAGCCTCAAATTACGGGACCAGTCAAGAAAGTTGCTTACATCATCTTTTAGCTTAGCTTTCTCTAGGAACGCATTAAAATTCAAGGTTGCCACTGCTCGAGCCATTGATCTACAACATAAAGTTTTGCAAAGATTACGTAGACTATGTTCAAGATAATTGAGTTTAGCTAATCATATTACCAATAAACTCCTAGTCAAATTGACATCACTCTAATCATTCGAGTGTCGCATGATCCAAATTCACCAACTCGAGTCTGATCATCACGTGAGTTGAGTATAGTTTCAATGGTGAACATCTCCATCTTGATCATATCAACTATATGATTCATGCTCGACCTTTCGGTCTCTTGTGTTCTGAGGCCTTGTCTGTACATGCTAGGCTCATCAAGTTTAACCTGAGTGTTCCGCGTGTGCAACTATTTTGCACCCATTGTATGTGAATGTAGAGCCTATCACACTGGCATAATCGGCGCCACACCATGATCTCCAACATCGTGCTACCATCGAGGTTGTCGCGCTAACTATGCTATTACTACTAAAGCTAATACTAGCGATAAAGCAAAGCATCTCCAAGCGCAAAATAATTAAAGAACACCCTATGTCTCTTGCCTGTTGCCGTAGCATCGACGTGCAAGTCGATATTTTAACTATTACAACATGATCATATCATACATCCAATGTATCATATCATGTCTTTGGCCATATCACATCAGATGCATACCCTCCAAAAACAAGTCAGACGTCCTATAATTTGTTGTTGCAAATTTTACGTGGCTGCTATGGGTATCTAGTATGATTGCATCTTACTTACGCAAGGAGACAACGGTGATATGCAAAGCCACAAAGTTGAAGAAATAGACACCCGCCAGTCATCTTTATGCAACAAGTTGCATGTTAGTCGATGAAACTGGTCTCTCGTAAGCATACGAGTAATGTTGGTCCGGGCCGCTTCAATCCAAAAATATCGTTGAATCAAGAAAAGACAAAGGAGGGCAGCAAATTGAACATAAACGCCCAGAAACTCTTTTGTCTTCTACTCGAGATATCATCTATGCATGAACCTAGTTCATGATGCCACTGTTTGGGAACGTTGGATGGGAAACAAAAAATTCCTACTCACACACAAAACCTATCATGGTGACGATCATCCACGAGAGGGAATATCGGATCCACATACCCTTGTAGATCGCTAAGAGGGAATCATTAAGAAACGCGATTGATGTAGTCAAACGTCTTTGCGATCCGAATCGCAAGCGTCCCGCGAACTCCGTCCCGATCTAGTATCGAACGGACGGCACCTCCGCGTTCAGCACACGTACATCTCGATGACGATCTCCGCCTTCTTGGTCTATTAAGAGAGACTAAGAGGTAGCTGAATTCTCTATCAGCAATACGACATAGCGGTGATGGTGGTGGAGCTTCTCGAGCAGGGCTTCGTCGTGCCTTACTGAACTAGCTACGGGGTGTCACGAAGTGGTGGAGGGAGATTGGGCTGCACTTCAGCTTGGGGTGCCAAAAGCCTCTCTCACCTCCACAATATATAGGAGGGAGGGAGGGGTGGCACCCTAGGGAAGAAACCCCTAGGGTCGAACAGCACAAGAGGAGAGGGAGGAGTCCTCCTCCAACACAACTTGGAAGGAGGAGTCCTCCTTCCCCAGTTTGGTTTGGCCTGCTCTCCTTTCCTTTCTCCCTCTTTTGGCTGAAGTGGCCTTCTTGGGCTGACCACCATCCCACTAAGGGATGGTGCACCACCCTTGCTCTTCTTTGGTTCTCTCCCATGTGGGTGGCCCCTCCCGGTGGAACTCCGAAACCCATTCGTCACTCCCGCTACTTTACCGGTAATGCCCAAAAACCTTCCGGAAGCCAAATGGATACTTCCTATATATCAATCTTCGTCTCTGGACCATTCTGAAAACCCTCGTGATGTCCGGGATCTCATTCGGGAGTCCGAACAAGATTTAGTTACCAACATCAATAATTCAACTATACCGAAACTTCACTGAACCTTAAGTGTGTAGAACCAGCGGGTTCGAGAACTATGTAGACATGACCGAGACACTCTCCGATCAATATCCAATAGCGGAACCTGGATGCCATATTGGATCCTACATATTCTACGATCTTATCGGTTGAACCTCTATGTTAAGGATTCAGTTAATCCCTTATATCATTCCCTTTGTCCTTCGGTATGTTACTTGCCCGAGATTCGATCGTCGGTACCTCCATACCTATTTCGATATCGTTACCGACAAGTCTCTTTACTTGTTCCGTAACACAAGATCCTGTGGCTAACTCTTTAGTCACGTTGCTTGCAAGCCTTGTTTATGATGTTGTATTACCGAGTGGGCCCCGAGATACCTCTCTGTCATACGGAGTGACAAATCCCAGTCTCGATCCATGCTAACTCAACGGACACTTTGGAGATACCTGTAGAGCACCTTTATAGTCACCTAGTTAGATTGTGACGTTCGATACATTCTTTTTTTTGTGAAAATATTGTTGAGGTCTTCATGGATGATTTCTTCGTTTATGGAACTTCTTTCGATGATTTCTTAAGCAACCTTGATCGAGTTTTGCAGACATGTGAGCAAACTAACCTTTTCTTGAATTGGGATAAGTGCCACTTTATGGTAAATGAAGGTATTGTCTTGGGTCATAAAATTTCCGAATGAGGTATTGAGGTGGATAAGGTTAAACTTGATGTAATTGAGAAGATGTCATGTCCTAAAGATATTAAAGGTACCTGTAGCTTCCTTGGCCATGTTGGTTCCTATAGGAGGTTTATTAAAGACTTCTCTAAAATTTCTAGGCCTCTTACAAATTAATTACAAAAGGATGTTCCTTTCATTTTTGATGATGAATGTGTGGAAGCCCTTGAAACACTTAAGAAAGCCTTAACTTCGGCACCTATTGTTCAACCGCCTGATAGGAATTTGCCTTTTGAAATTATGTGTAATGCTAGTGAAACACTTAAGAAATTGATAAGAAACTAAAAGTTATCCATTATGCTAGTAACACTCTAGATAGTGCCCAAAGAAATTATGCTTCCACTTAAAAAGAATTCTTAGAAGCTGTATTTGCTTGTGATAAATTCAGATCTTACATTGCTAACTCTACTGTAATTATTCTCACTAATCATGTTGCTATTAAATATCTTATGGAAAAGGAATATGCTAAGCCTAGACTTATTAGGTGGGTTCTCTTGCTACAAGAATTTGATTTGCATATCATTGATAGGAAAAAAGCTGAGAACCCCGTAGTTGATAACTTGTCTAACTTATAAAACGTTCTTGATGACTCACTACCTATTGATGATAGCTTTCCTAATAAAAAACTAGTTGTGGTAAGTGTTTCACATAATACACCATGGTTTGCTAATTATGTTAATTACGTTGTTGCTAAATACACACCACATAGTTTCACCTATCAACAAAAGAAAAAATTCTTCTTTGATTTAAGACATTACTTTTGGGATGACCCACATCTTTATAAAGATGGAGTAGATGGTATCATTAGACGTTGTATACCTGAGCATGAACATGAAAAAATCCTTTGGGAGTGTCACTTCGAGGCTTATGGAGGTCACCATGCGGGAGATAGAACTGCACACAAGGTATTACAATCTGGATTTCATTTGCCTACTCTTTTCAAAGATGCTCATAAATTTTTCCTCTCTTGTGATGAATTTTAAATAATTTCTAACATTAGTAGACGTGAGGAAATGCCTATGAATTATTCACTCATCATTGAACCATTTGATACTTGGGGACTTGATTATATGGGACCTTTCCTTCCTCTGATGGGTATACACTTATTTTGGTTGTTGTTGATTATGTCACTAAATGGGTAGAAGCTATTCCAACCAATAGTGCAAATCATAACACCTCTATTAAAATGGTTAAGGAAGTTATTTTCCCACATTTTGGAGTCCCTAGATACTTAGTGACTCATGGTGGTTCACATTTTATTCATGGTGTTTTTGGTAAGTTGCTTGCTAGATATGATGTTAACCATAGAATTGTATCTCCCTATCATCCTCAGTCTAGTGATCTAGTAGAATTAACCAATAGACAAATAAAATTAATATTGCAAAAGACTCTCAATAGGCCCCAAAAGAAGTAGATGATGCATTATCGGCCTACAAAACAACTTATAAAAATCCTATGGATATGTCTCCTTATAAAATGGTTTATGCGAAAGCAAGTCATTTACCATTTGACTTAGAACATAAATCTTATTAGGCAATTAAAGAACTCAACTATGATTTCAAACTTGCTAGTGAAAAAAGGTTATTTGATATTAGCTCATCATATAATGGAGAACCCAAACTTATGAAAATGCCAAACTATTCAAAGGAATAGTTAAAAGATGGCATGGCAAAATAATCCAAAAGCGAGAATTCAAAGTTGGTGAATATGTTCTATTGTACAATTCCCATCTTAGATTTTTTGCTGGTAAACTTCTCTCCAAATGGGAAGGACCATATATCATCAAAGAAGTTTATCCGTCTGGAGCTATTAAGATCAATAATCCCAAAGGCACTAACCCGAAGGTGGTCAACGAACAAAGAGTAAAGCACTATATTTTAGGTACACCAATTAATGTTGAAACAAATATTATCGAAACCATGACACCACAAGAGCACATTAAGGAGACCTTCCACAACACTCGAGGACCCTTAAAAGGAAGAGGTATGTGATACGGTAAGAGACGGAAAAACACTCCAAGAAAGCCCACACACCAGCCTCCTGAGGACCTTCTCCTAAAGTTGTTTCTTTCTCTTGCAAATTTCAGAATTTTTTGGCCACGCAAAAAAAGTGAATAAAAATTAACAAAATTGATAGCAACAACTGACATGAATGTCTACAGACTATATCAAGCATTCAAACTACTTATAACCAAATGAATTCAATATGTAAGCTCATTTTCTTGGTTACCAACAACTGCAAATTATGAAAAATATAAACCACTAAAACAAAAACTAAATGGATGCATGAAGGAGTCTCATACTAAGGAGCAATTACCCCCAAATAGTTTCAGAAATGGTGCTTCGAGGTAAGATATCGAAATTTCGTATCTAGGAGCAAGAATACAAGCTAAGAATTGGACATGGATTTTTCTAGAGGTGGAAGAAGATGGGCATGTGAAATAAGTGAGAGGGGTCCCGTGGCCCCCAAAAGACACATGGGCGCTCGGGGCGTAGGCGCGCCATGCGGCATTGTGGACAACTGGTGCAACCACTAGGTGTGTACAATGCCAAAAATTCCTATTTATTGAATAAAAAGCCGTGTTCAAATTTTACGACTTGTGAGAACTTTATTTCCGGTTAATTTTTATTGCATAGACAATTTAGAAAGCAATATAAACATGTCATTTTTATTTGTTAAACTAATAAAAATAAAATAAAGTTACAGAAGGTTGTGCTTACGGAATTCATCGACCATATGCCCCTAAAAAGAACCCATTAATAAGGTTTATCAAGTCTTATTTACAAACTATTTCTGAGTGACATAAAAGTGACGAATTTTTGTATACCACTATGTTAGCTCAACCATAATATGCATGGTTCCAATAATAAGAGTTTGATATTTCCTTTGGAGAACTGGGATAGGGAATTCAAAAGCCCCATAGTGATTTTCATAATTTTAAAATGGAACTAACACTATTCACTTTGTTTTGCTTCTTGACAAAATATATCGTATGCTCATTATTGTTGACATGGAAAATGACCGTGCTTTTATAACAATCTATAACAGACCCTATATTGTTAAGGAAAGGTCTCCCAAGAATAACCGACATATTGTCGTCCTTGGGCATATAAAAAATAACAGTCCTTTAAGATAGTAACATTAGCAACAAGAACCAGAACCTTCTCACAAGTACCAATGGGTATAGTAGTGGATTTGTCACCCATTTGCAAGAAAATTTTAGTAGGAACCGTCTTACTCAAATCAAATCTTTTACATAGAGGAAATTTCTTAACTATAACACCGACTCCTAAATCACACAAATCAATCTAAACATAACTATTCTTAATGGAGCATGTTATAGAGGGTATTTGTCGATCTCCTATCTTTTCACGTGTTTTCTATCTGAATGGATAATTTGCAACCATAGTATAAATTCTAGCCTCTTATACTTTCCTTTTATTAGTGACAATATATTTCATGTATTTAGCACTCGAGGGCATTTTCATAGCATTGGATAATGATACTTGCTAGAGTAAAGGTCGAAGCAGTTCAACAAAATGATTAAAAGCATAATCATATTTGGACTTAATACCATTGCTCGGAAAAGGGATCAGTTTAAACCCATCGTTCCCTTTTTCTACCATGTTTCTTATCAATGAAGTCTCTTTTATTTTTAGGAGGTGGGCCATCAAGCTCAATTTCAGGTTCTATTTCCACAGCCCTAACATGTTCATTATTATGATTGGGTGAAGCATCAACATGACATCATTAACCTTATAACTATTAGTATCACTAGTCGAATGCTCATCACCACATTGTGTCTCAACATCATAAATAGGAACATTGTTAGGATTTTGAGGAGGTTTATGTATGGTAGGTTCACTGGCAACGTGCAAAGGTTTATTCTTACTCTTTTTCTTTTTCTTCTTAGGTGAACTAGGTGCATTATCATTAACCCTCTAAGAATCTTGTTCAATTCTTTTAGGTTCACCCTCAGGATACAAAGGTTCCTGAGTGATTTAAAAACGTGTTTAAGTTGGGTATGAACCATAGTATAGTGTTTACATAAGCCCTTGATATTATTGAAAATTCTAGCAAGTACATCACCCAAGCGTTCAATCATAACAGAATCATGTTTCAACTGATCACTTATTTGCATATTGAAATTTTTCTTATTTAACAATGAAGTTATCAAATTCATCTGAACACTCACTTGGAGATTTATTATAAGGAATGACACCCTCATCAAATATATAATGAGAATTTACCTCTACTACCTGTGTTAGGATATCAAGTCCATGATTTTGTTTGATATGTGCTAGATTCTTGGCATCTTAAGATTTAATACCTTTCTCTTTCAAAGATTTCTTTACTTCTTGCATATCTTCTAGAATAAGGAATATGGCACCTCTTGTGTTTGGAGTTGGATTTTGTGGTGGCTTGGGAAGTGTTCAATCATCGACATTTTTCAATAAGTCATTTAATAATTCTTGAGTTTATTCAACTATTCTTTCCGTGAAAACACTACCAACACAACTGTATAGGTAGTCCCTAGAATCATTAGTTGGTCCATTATAAAAGATATCAAGTATTTCATTTTTCTTAACAGGATGATCAGGCAATGGATATAATAATTGGATAAGCCTTCCCCAAGATATATGGAGACGCTCTTCCTAAAGTTGCACAAAATTATATATTTGTTGCAAGGCAGCTTGTTTCTTATGGGTAGGAAAGTACTTTTGAGATAAATAGTAAACCATATCTTGGTAACTACACACACAACCATGAGCAAGAGTATTAAACCAATCTTTAGCCTCACGCTTTAGCGAGAAAGGAAACAATTTAACAATATAGTAGTAGCGAATATTTTGCTTGTGAGTATATAGGGTGTCTATTTCCTTGAACTTACTATGGTCTCCCACAACAGTTTTAGATTTATAGCCATGAAAAGGATCAGATTCTACCAAAGTAATTAGTTCATGATCAAGAAAGAATTCACAGTCCTTATTAGTAAAAAATATGGAAGAGGTTGCAAAATTAGGATCACATTTCATTATTTCGGTCATGGACTTTTCTTTAATCTTCTTCATTAAAGTTTTAAGATCCTCCCTCTCCTTACAAGCAACAAGTTCCTTAGCAATCTCTCCATTCATAGTGTAACCCTCACGTATATTAAGCATCTTAGTTCTAGTAGGAGTGCTAGGAGTAATAGGTGATTCAACATTTTCATCAATTTCAAGTTCTCTATGGGCATCAAGTAATTCACCTAGTGGTATGGTTTCATCAAGAAAAGTAGTATCATAGTCATTAATATCATATATAGCAGAAGCAATATCTATTACTTGTGACATATCAGATTGAATATCGGGTGGTGGTGTCGCAAGGTGACTCAAAACAGAAGGTGAATGAAGTGTGGAGCTAGTTGGCAGTTCCTTCCCTCCCCTCGTCTTAGATCACATGATATTAGTCTTGAAGTCTTTTAGTTTCTCCATAGTAATAAAGAGACATGTAACTCCCAAGTGAACTCACTAAAAAGATTTATGCTCCCGGGAAATGACGCCATCAAAATATCTTGATGACCCACAAGTATGGGGTATCTCTACTGTCTTCGATGGAAGTATTTTTTTCCCCAAAATTATTGATTCCCATAAGTATAGGGGATCACAAAGAACATTTATAAGCCTTAGAAGTTGAGTTGTCAATTCAACCACACCTGGGAAATTATTTCTCTGCACCAAAGTATTAGTAGCACACTAGTTTGACAGTTTTGATAGTGGCAGTAATAGTAACAATAGTGATACCAGTAGTAGGAGTAGTAACAACAACAACAATAGTATTCGCAAATAAAATATGGCAAAAGTGTATGGATGTACTAACTATGGATATTTGGATTCCATCAATCATGTAGCATTCACAACCTAGGGCGACACATAACTGATACGTCTCCGTTGTATCTATAATTTTGATTGTTTCATGCCAATATTCTACACCTTTCATATACTTTTGGCAACTTTTTATACTATTTTTGGGACTAACATATTGATCCATTGCCAGTGGCAGATTCTGTTTGTTGCATGTTTTTTATTTCATAGAAAATCCATATCAAACGAAGTCCAAACGGGATGAAATCTTACGGAGATTTTTCTTGGCATATATGTGAATTTTTGGAAGTGGAATCAGCAAAACGCGGTACCCGAGGGGCCCACAAGCCAGAGGGGCGCTGTCTGGGGGTAGGGCGTGTCAGGCTGGCTTGTGGCCACGCCGTAAGGAGGTTGGTGACCTTATTTTTCCGCAAGAAAGCTAATATTCGGATAACAATCGTGTTAAAATTTCAGCCCAATCGGAGTCACGGATCTCTGGGAATATATGAAACGGTGAAGCCACAATCTGGAACACAGAAAAAGGTAGAAACGGAAAGAAATAGAGAGAGATCCAATTACGGAGGGTCCCTCGCCGCTCCACCGCCATGGAGTCCAAGGATCAGAGAGGAAACCCTCCTCCCATCTAGGGAGAGGCCAAGGAAGAAGAAGAAGAAGGAGGGGGCGCTCTCCCCCTCTCTCCCGGTGACAGCGATCTACACCAACAACTTCCTCGTCGTCATCACCAACTCTCTGCCCCTCTATGCAGTTGTTCAACACCTATTATCACCGCTTTAATCTCTACTTAAAATGGCTCTCAACGCTATATATTAATTCGCAATGATGTATGGCTATCATATGATGTTTGAGTAGATCCGTTTTGTCCTATGGGTTGATTGATGATCATGATTGGTTTGAGTTGCATGTATTATTATTGGTGCTTTCCTATGGTCCTCTCTGTGTCGCGCAAGAGTGAGGGATCCCCGCTGTAGGGTGTTGCAATGTGTTCATGATTTGCCTATGTTGGGTTGCTTGGGTGACAGAAGCATAAACCCGAGTAGGTGCGTTGTTGCATATGGGAGTAAAGAGGACTTGATACATTACAATGTTAGGGTTGGGTTTTACCTTAATGATATTTAGTAGTTGCGGATGCTTGCTAGAGTTCCAATCATAAGTGCATATGATCCAAGTAGAGAAAGTATGTTAGCTTATGCATCTCCCTCATAAAAAACTGCAATAATGATTACCAATCTAGTTATCGTTTGCCTAGGGACAAATAACTTTCTGGTGACAAAAAGATCTCTACTAAGACCAACTTAGTTGTTTATTTATCTTAGCTGCCCTTAGTTTTTATTTACATGTTCTTTATTTTCTTCCAACCCTATCCTATCAGGCCTACCAAGTACTTCTAGTTTCATACTTGTTCTAGGTAAAGCGAACGTTAAGCGTGCATAGATTTGTATCGGTGGTCGATAGAATTTGAGGGAATATTTGTTCTACCTTTAGCTCCTCGTTGGGTTCGACACTCTTACTTATCGAGAAAGGCTACAATTGATCCCCTATACTTGTGGGTTATCAAGACCTTTTTCTAGCGCCGTTGTCGGGGATGCAATAGTGTCGGGACCCCGATCCTAAGCCATACAACTCCAGCATGTACACATCATATCACTTTGTGGCCTCACGCACGGTAATCACCCCGGTTGCCACCTTACCTTGGCCGGGACCGTTTGCGTCTTTTAGCTCACGTATATGACTATGTTGCCAGCAATCATATGTCAAAGAACCTTGGTCGACATGGCTAGTTATGAACCCAAGTTGCACATCCGTATAGGGACAGGCATACATAACCCCACAAGGCAGGTGTCGGTCATCAGCGAGTGTAGACGAGTCGTAGCAAGCTACAGGGACTCCCTTACACCGCGTGACATTTCCCGGAGGGGACAGACACAACAACCAAGAAGGATACATGCCGGTCAATCAATGTGTCCGGAGCAGTAGCAAGCTACCAAGGCTCGCTGGAAACACAAAGAGGCATTTCCCGGTATGGAGTACTACTCAAGGCACACAACTAGGTGTCGAATTCCACACATATCAATGCATTGCAAGCATACACACAATATGCACGATATGTGTAGATACAACATGGCATCACAACATAACTCTACAACACATCATTTATTTAATAGACTCTGAAGAGTCAACATAGTTTAATGTTACAAACATAAAGGGTCACATGACCCAACATTCAGAGCATACAAGCATCAAGCGGAAGTTACATGTCTGGGTACAGACATCTACTAAAAGCGGCTGGAAGAGCCTAAAAGCTACAATGACCCTACCATAGGAGCCAGATCACTGTCTGGGTTCCCAAACTAAACCATCGATGTTAACGTCAAGAGATAACGTAGAGAGAGCGGCATCTATTCTGCAAAAATGTGAATAAGCAACAGTGAGTGCGAAGGTACTCAGCAAGTCTTACATCAGTGCTATCTACATATGCATCAAGTATCAATAAAGGGATTTGTGGGGTTTATTGCAAAGAAGCCAGCTTTGACCTTTGGCTAACCTATTCAACAACAAAGTTTTATTTTCTCTCTCGTCTCCTTACGAGAGAGCGCACACGAGTCCACATAACTACCACATCAATACACCACCATGAATCCTCTCTCGTCATCCTACGAGAAGGCCATCCATAGCACTCACACTTATCTGGACCATTTTAGAGTAACCATTAAAATTATCTATGAACCATGTAAGTATCCAAGCAGTCCATAACCGACGACGCGGCTATTCGAATATATAGATACCCTGCAGGGGTGTACTTTGTCACACATGCTTCCGCCACTTCTCGCCAAGTGCACATGAAAATTAGCACCTCGGCAACCTTCAAGCAGAAGCCCAGCGAGGGAGTTGGCCACGGACGTTAACCTACTAAGACTCATGCCAAAGACAGTCGCCTATCTGAGTTGGAACCCATAATGGAAGTCCGGCCGAGGTTTCCAACATGGCCTCAAACGATGTGAGCAGGGCCCCAAGCCGGTCCCCACTGGGCCGTTCATCCACTTAGCAGGCCGTGCCACAACCTATGAACGTTTCGAACTACTGCGACTTCTGGACTGAGAACAGAGTAGTTAATAGGACGAGAGGGGTCGAGTTACCGGAACCCAATGTGCGGTAGTAGCTAGTCTTGGAACACCAACACAAGATCTCAGGTCCTAAATGCGGCGACAATGAGACAACCCACCATGTACTCCTACATGGCCTCTCATCGCTACCTTTACCAAAACAGTTTCACATCTTTAACTCTCATCAATAGGACATGATCATTCCAATACATCATTCCGATGCTCGGACCAAACTCAACCTAAGCATAGCAAGCATAATAGGGTAAAGCACATATGACTCAAGCATCTACCAGGTATGCTAGGCTGCATTGGTTTAGCTAATTACTGTGATCAAAATCAGGTCATGCAAAGGAATAGGTGCAGCTATCGTAACACAACTATCAATTGAATCATTTTGTCCTAATGCATAGAAATGAGAGCAGGAGCGAGAGAATAGGATTTTGTCCAAATGTTCAAACGGTTTTTGCTTGCCTGTTGATCGGAAGAACTCAGCTATTCTTCAATGCCGGTGATAACTACATCTCGCAAGGTCTATTGACAGATCAAACGAAAGAAATTAATCATGGGAAATGCTTCACAATGATGCATGAGCATGGCAAGTTATCATGATGCTGATTTCATCTAATGCAAGTGATCACAGGTTGAAAGAAGTTTATTTGATCTATATAAATCATTTTCAGAATCCAATTATATCTTTTATAAGCCCATTGTGAATTTGTCATATTCAGCTAGGTTAAAACGTCCAAACATGTGTATAAATGCCACCAATGGATTCCTTGCATTTTTCTGATACTTTTTCATATATAAATTATTTTCATCAGTTATATTTTAATTTCTATGATTTTTACAAGTTTCAGCCATTTTCTGGAATTAAATTAAATCAGAGACTATTACTGCATCACGCTGATGTCATCCCGGCGTCAGCAGGTCGACCAGCCGGGTCCAGGTCAACCTGACCAGTGGGGTCCACTGGTCAGTGACCCAGAGGCTAACACCGCGCTGACCAGCCCCTAATTGAGGTTTGACAAGGCGTGGTGCCCTCTGGCAGCTACTGGGGGAGGGGTTAATTAGTGCTAATGGTCGGCCACGTCGACAGCTACCGGAGAGAGGTCGCCGGCGACTGAGCCGCGATGGAGGGCTCGCTGGAGTTGTGCTATTTTGCGCTACAGGGGTCAAAATCGAGTGTGGTTGACGGCTACAGCGAGCTGACAAAGCACCCGATCTAACGGGAGCATCGGCTGGGGCTAGGGTGGTCGAGAGAGGCGCCGGCGACGAGCGGGGCGGTCGTCGGAGTTCGGCCACGGTGGGGAAACGACCTACGGGGCACGGCAGAGCATGGGAGGAGAGGGGAAGGAGTCAGCGGCTCACGGGGGTTCAATTCCTGGCGTCGGCGAGGTTGGAGGAGCTCTCTGGACGGCGATTCGACGTCGGCGAGATCCACTGAGCGGAGGAGGAACGGCGACGATGGTGACACTACGGGGGCTCGGGTGCTCGGAGAAGTTGATGGAGGGATGCAGCTCGTCGAGGCGGAGGAGTGGAGCTCTTCAGGGAGGCGAGGGGTGGCCGGGGTGGAGCTTGCAACGAGCTCGGGCGGACCGGCAATGGTGGCGAGAAGAACTCGAAAGAGAGAAGAGAGGAGGGAATGGACCAGGGGGAGGAGAGGATAAGGGGGGGAACGGCCTCGTGCGCTGGAGCGGTGGAGGCAGGAGGGGACTCCACGCGAGCAGGAGGTGGCGAGGGCATCGTGCCTTCCTTCTCCTCTGCCTTTTGGCACGAGGAGGAAGACGACACGGGAGAGGCCCCTCTAGTGGGCTGGGCCAGGGGGTGGCGACAAGTAAGTTCTTTCTGGGTTTTTTTTTCATTTCTCTTTTATTTATTTGTGGTATTTACTTTTAGGATTTAAAATAAATAGTTTGACCATAAAATAAAACCCAAAAATGTTATTATGTGATAGAGACAAAAATGTCCAATGCCACATAAAAGTTTCAACATTTTTGAAACTTTAAAATAGAAGGAATCAAATTATTCCATTCCAAATAGCTATTTAGTCAACTCAAAAATCCTTTTTTAAAAAGTTCCTGTGACCTAGAATTTTGGTTTGACAATTTTACCTTATGACACTATTTTGCCAAAAATTTGGAACATTTTTCTGGTTCCTTTTAAGGTATTAAATTTTTATTGCCTTCTTGTCAATTGATCAAAACATTTGGGGCTTTGATCACTTCCCATTAAACATCAAAGTTTTTATAATGCATGCATGAATGCTTGGCAAACAAATGAAAGCTAGGGCTGTGACAACTCACCCCCACTAAACAAGAATCTCGTCCCGAGATTTTGGCGTAGTCGGGAAGAGTTCGGGGTATTCAAGCCGAAGGCGAACTTCGCGCTCCCAGGTTGCTTCATTCTCGGAATGATGAGACCACTGAACCTTGAGAAACTTGATGTTGCGATGTCGGGTGTTGCGCTCGATTTCGTCAAGAATACGAACAGGATATTCTCGGTATGATAGGTCATCTTGGAGATCAAGCGTTTCGTGGTCTACTTCGCGGACAGGGTCCTTGAAGCGACGCGTGAGTTGAGAAACGTGGAACACTTCATGAACTTTGGAAAGCTGAGGAGGCAGCTCTAACTGGTAGGCAACCTCTCCTCGTTTAGCGAGAATACGGAAAGGACCAATGTAACGAGGAGCCAATTTGCCTTTGATACCGAAACGATGGGTACCTTTGAGAGGTGAAACCCGAAGGTAAGCCTTCTCGTCAACTTCATAACTTACTTCCTGGTGATGGCGGTCATATTGGCTCTTTTGACGAGATTGGGCAGTTTTTAAATTCTCACGAATAATGCGAACTTGCTCTTCTGCATCCTAGATCATATCCGGTCCAAAGAACTGTCTTTCACCGGTTTCTAACCAGTTTAATGGTGTTCGGCATCTTCGTCCATACAGAACTTCAAAAGGAGCTTTGCCCAGACTAGACTAGAAACTGTTGTTATAAGGAAATTCGGCGAATGGAAGACACTTCTCCCAATTCATTCCGAATGAGGTAACACAGGCTCTGAGCATATCTTCAATAATTTGGTTGACTCTTTCTACTTGACCACTTGACTGAGGGTGATAAGCAGTGCTGAACGAAAGATGAGTTCCCATAGCTCTTTGGAAACTTTCCCAGAATCGAGAAGTGAAAAGACTTCCACGATCTGAATTGGTTTCTAGAGGAACACCATGAAGAGAAACTATTCGAGAAATATATAGGTCTGCTAGCTAACTAGCAGTTATACTTTCTCGGACCGGAAGGAAGTGAGCAACTTTCGAAAGGCGATCAATGACAACAAAGATGGCATCATTCCCTTTCTTGGTCTTTGGAAAACCAGTGATAAAATCCATACTAACCTTGTCCCACTTCCACTCGGGAATAGCCAGGGATTGAAGGGTGCCAGCAGGCCTTTGATGCTCTACCTTCACGCGACGACAAACATCACATTTAGCAATGAATTGAGCGATTTCTCTCTTCATCCGGGTCCACCAGAACCTCTGGCATAGGTCGTGATACATTTTAGTGCTACCGGGATGAATCGTGAGAGGCGATTCATGAGCTTCCTTAAGAATCAAATCACGAAGTTGTTGCTTCTTAGGAACCACCAAATGATTATCAAAGAATACAACACCTTTATCATTTACCAAGAATCGACCAACAACTCTTTTGGCGATGTTGCTCTTGATCCGGGAAATTCCCGTATCATGTTTCTGGGCTGCTATGATCTGATCCTCAAGAGTCGGCTTCGACACCAAGGTAGAAAGGAATCTTTGAGGAACAAGGTGAAGATTAAGCTTACAAAATTCCTCATGGAGAAGTGGTTGATTTTGTAGCAACATGAGGTTGTTACAATAGGATTTACGACTTAGTGCATCAGCCATGACATTGGTTTTGCCTGGGTGTAAGATATTCCTAAATCGTAATCCGTAATCAACTCAACCCACCGTCTTTGCCTAAGATTCAAATACGGTTGGGTGAATATATACTTGAGACTCTGGTGATCGGTATATATTTCGGAACGATTACCCAAGAGGTAATGTCGCCAGGTTAACAGTGCCTAACTACAGCGGCAAGTTCCAGATCATGTGTTGGATAATTCTCCTCATGTGGACGCAACTGTCGAGATGCGTATGCAATCACATGACGATCTTGCATAAGAATGCATCCAATTCCTTGTCGCGAGGCATCACAGTAGATAATAAAGTCCTTTGAGAAATCTGGGGGCACAAGTACCGGTGCAGTAGTCAGTCGTCTTTTCAACTCCTGAAAACTTTCCTGGCACCGTTGGGTCCATTCGAACTTCTTATCTTTCTTGAGAAGTTCAGTTAGAGGTTTGGCAATTTTGGAGAAATTCTCGACGAAGCGGCAGCAATAGCTTGCTAAGCCAAGGAAAGTCCTAACTTGCTTCACCGATTCAGGTGTAGTCCAATCAAGAACGGCCTGAACTCTCTCGGGATTGACAGCAATACCTTTTGCCGAGATTATGTGACCTAGATAGGTCACTCCTGTTAACCAGAATTCACACTTGGAGCATTTGGCGTAAAGGCGGTGCTCTCGAAGTTTCATCAATACCAGCCTAAGATGCTCAACATGTTCTTCTTCGTTCTTCGAGTAAATCCGAATATCATCGAGGTAAACCACGACGAATTTATCCAAGTACTCCATGAAGATCGAATTCATTAAGCGGGAGAAAGTGGCTGGGGCATTGGTTAGATTGAAGGACATAACGGCGTACTCGTATTGGCCATAACGAGTGACAAAGGCCGTCTTAGGAATGTCCCCGTTCCTAATTTTGATTTGATGATAACCTAATCTCAAATCCATCTTTGAAAGGACTGCAGATCCAGCGAGCTGATCATACAGATCGTTGATCCTGGGGAGCGGATATTTGCTCTTTATAGTGACCAAATTAACCGGTCGGTAATCTACAACCATCCGTTCCGTACCATCCTTCTTCTTGACGAAGAGGACAGGGCAAGCCCGAGGGGAAGAGCTAGGACGGATGAAACCTTTCTTCAAGGATTCATCAAGTTGGGTTTTAAGCTCAGCTAATTCTTGAGGAGACATATTATAGGGTCTTCTAGCAATTGGAGCAGTTCGTGGGACAAGTTCTATGACAAACTCTACTTCTGTGTCAGGTGGGACACCTGGCAGTTCCTCTGGAAAGACATCCGGAAAATCACGGACTACTGGGATGTTTTCAAGGTCTGGAAGAGGATTGGCATTGAGGGCATATATCTGTCGTTTTGAAATACCAGATGAGACATTTACTAATTGGCCAGAGGTATGGGTGAGCTGAACAGATCTAGAGAAACAATCAATTTTGGCATGATGAGCTGTCAACCAGTCCATCCCCAAAATGATATTGATGTGTGAAGTCTTGAGAGGTATCAAGGAAGCAAGGAATACTAGACCATCAATAAGATTTGGTTCCCATGACTTACTGCATTAGTTTGCCATTTGGAACCTGGAGCCTGAATTACTAATGGGGTGGGCATATCTACAAAAGCAATGTTATGCAAGGAGGCATAACGTTCGGAGATGAAGGAATGAGATGCTCCAGAGTCAAAAAGAACTGAAGCTGGATGATAATTAACAAGGTGCACCTTAAGCATGACATCATCATCATCTTGAGCTTCTTATGAAGATACATGGTGCACACATACACGAGTTAGAGCAACTGACCTTTCCTTGAACTTCTTGGTTGGTGGCTTGCAACGAACAACACCCATTCCCGAAGGAGGTGGAACAAAACCACGCAAAGGACAATCCCTTGAATAGTGTCCTGGCTTGCTACACTTGAAGCACGATCCAAAAATAGGACGGAGGTCTGGGTTGAACGCTTGATTGATGAAATTATCCCGGGGAACACTTGGCATCGGTAGACGAGGCGCCACATAGGTTGGCCTTGGTGCATATCTCGGAGTGATAACAGCATTCGGGATCCATATCCTACGCTTCTGGGATATAGAAGTTGAAGACGATCCAACATCACAGTTGTGCTTGGAAGATTCCTCGTAGGTCATTCTGCTTGTTTCTGCTTGGATGGCTTTGTTCACAAGGACATCAAAACTGATGAACTCATGCAAATTGAGATCATGACGAAGCTTTGGGTTAAGACCTTTCCTGAACCTAGCTTGGTTCTTGGCGTCCATGGATACCTTTTCTGGTGCATAATGCGCAAGGCGTCCAAACTCACGACTATAAGCATTTACATCTAACTTGTCTTGAGTCAAACTACAAAACTCTTCTTGCTTACGATCTATCAGGGCCTGCGGAATATGATGTTCACGAAAAGCTTCACAGAATTCCTGCCATGAAGTAACTTGGCCCGAAGGATGCATAGCCTCAAAGTTCTCCCACCATAGACTAGCAGAACCTTCGAGGTGATATGTGGCATAGGTAACCTTGTCTCCTTCAGCCACGTTTGCATAACGCAGCTTGTTAGTGATACTTCGGAGTCAATCGTCTGCATCTAGTGGCTCAATGGAATGATGGAAGGTGGGTGGGTTCAATTTGATGAAGTCTCTGATGGATACTAGCTCATTGCACGGATAGGCTGTATTCCGCTCTATGTGCTCCAACAGACGGTTGGTGGCATGCTTATTCCTCTCAATTTCTAGCATAAGCTCTGTCAACAAAGGCGGATTAAGAGAATCTTCTCCATCGCTACCATCTCCATGGTTCTGATCATGGCCAGCAGAACTCCGTGTTACTCGCGACATCCTGTTGAAACAATCCAGGGTTCAGAGACAAATAATACTAAACACCACAATCCTAGAGAAAATCGGACAGCATAACGGCTGTATAGGCATGAAATATGAGGCATCCTTCAAGAGATCTGGGCAACATAACTACTCAACATTATGGATTCGAGGTGCATCAAGAACAAAGGCATCTCTTCTCAAAATTCTTTTGGAAGCAGGAATGACACACAGAAACCATTCTATAAGTCCATGGTTCAGTAACTCGTCCTCCTAGTAGACAGATAAGAAAACCTAGTCCTTAATCCCCGTAGAAAAGAAAAGGTGACTCAGAATAGAGTGACTTGAGGAAAGAGTAAAAAGAGCCTTACGTTCCCTTCCACAATCAATTCCCTTATATTGTTGGAATTATGCCCTAGAGGCAATAATAAATATAGTTATTATTATAATTCCTGTATCAAGATAATCGTTTATTATCCATGCTATAATTGTATTGAATGAAGACTTATATACATGTGTGGATACATAGACAAAACACTGTCCCTAGCAAGCCTCTAGTTGGCTAGCCAGTTGATCAATGATAGTCAGGGTCTTCTGATTATGAACAAGGTGTTGTTTCTTGATAACTGGATCATGTCATTAGGAGAATCACGTGATGGACTAGACCCAAACTAATAGACGTAGCATGTTGATCGTGTCATTTTGTTGCTGCTGTTTTCTGCGTGTCAAGTATTTGTTCCTATGACCATGAGATCATATAACTCACTGACACCGGAGGAATGCTTTGTGTGTATCAAACGTCACTACGTAACTGGGTGACTATAAAGATGCTCTAAAGGTATCTCCGAAGGAGTTTGTTGAGTTAGTATGGATCGAGACTGGGATTTGTCACTCCGTGTGACGGAGAGGTATCTCGGGGCCCACTCGGTAATACAAGATCACACACAAGCCTTGCAAGCAATGTGACTTAGTGTAAGTTATGGGATCTTGTATTACGGAACGAGTAAAGAGACTTGCCGGTAAACGAGATTGAAATAGGTATGCGGATACTGACGATCGAATCTCGGGCAAGTAACATACCAAAGGACAAAGGGAATGACATACGGGATTATATGAATCCTTGGCACTGAGGTTCAAACGATAAGATCTTCGTAGAATATGTGGGATCCAATATGGGCATTCAGGTCCCGCTATTGGATATTGACCGAGGAGTCACTCGGGTCATGTCTGCATAGTTCTCGAACCCGCAGGGTCTGCACACTTAAGGTTCGATGTTGTTTTATGCGTATTTGAGTTATATGGTTGGTTACCGAATGTTGTTCGGAGTCCCGGATGAGATCACGGACGTCACGAGGGTTTCCAGAATGGTCCGGAAACGAAGATTGATATATAGGATGACCTCATTTGATTACCGAAAGGTTTTCGGAGTTACCGGGAATATACCGGGAATGACGAATGGGTTCCGGGTGTTCATCGGGGGGGGGGGGGGGCAACCCACCCCGGGGAAGCCCATAGGCCTTGGGGGTGGCGCACCAGCCCTTAGTGGGCTGGTGGGATAGCCCAAGAAGGCCCTATGCGCCATAGGAAGAAAATCAAAGAGAAAAAAAAGAGGAGGTGGGAAAAAAAGGAAGGACTCCTTCCAAACGTAGTTGGATTCGGTTTGGAAGGGGAGGACTCCCCCCTTGGCTCGGCCGACCCCCTTGGGGCTCCTTGAGCCCCTAGGAAAGGCCCCCCCTCTCCCACCAATATATACAGAGGTTTTAGGGCTGATTTGCGACAACTTTGCCACGGCAGCCCGGCCACATATCTCCACGGTTTTACTTCTAGATCGCGTTTCTGCGGAGCTCGGGCGGAGCCCTGCTGAAATTAGATCACCACCAACCTCCAGAGCACCGTCACGCTGCCGGAGAACTCATCTACCTCTCCGTCTCTCTTGCTGGATGAAGAAGGCCGAGATCATCGTCAAGCTATACGTGTGCTGAACGCGGAGGTGCCGTCCGTTCGGCACTAGATCGTGGGACAGATCGCGGGACTGTCAGCGGGGCGGATCGAGGGACGTGAGGATGTTCCACTACATCAACCGCGTTTCTTAATGCTTCTGCTGTGCGATCTACAAGGGTACGTAGATCGAATATCCCCTCTCGTAGATGGACATCACCATGATAGGTCTTCGTGCGCGTAGGAAATTTTTTGTTTCCCATGCAACGTTCCCCAACATATAAAACTATAGATTTTCTAGACTCAACATCGACCATTCTGGCTTGGTAATCCTACAGGTAGTCAAGCTCTGATACCAATGTTGTCGGGATCCCGATCCTAAGCCATACAACTCCAGCATGTACACATCATATCACTTTGTGGCCTTTCCGTACAGGGACATGCATACATAACCCAGCAAGGCAGGTGTCAGTCATCAGCGAGTGTAGACGAGTCGTAGCAAGCTACAGGGACACCATTACACCGCGTGACATTTCCCCGAGGGGACAGACACAGCAACTAAGAAGGATACATGCCGGTCAATCAATGTGTCCGGAGCAGTAGCAAGCTACCAAGGCTCGGTGGAAACACAAAGAGGCATTTCCCGGTATGGAGTACTACTCAAGGCACACAACTAGGTGTCGAATCCCACACATATCAATGCATTGCAAGCATACACACAATATGCACGATATGTGTAGATACAACATGGCATCACAACATAACTCTACAACACATCATTTATTTAATAGCCTCCGAAGAGTCAACATAGTTTAATGTTACAAACAGAAAGGGTCACATGACCCAACATTCAGAGCATACAAGCATCAAGCGGAAGTTACATGTCTGGGTACAGACATCTACTAAAAGCAGTTGGAAGAGCCTAAAAGGTACATAGACCATACCATAGGAGCCAGATCACTGTATGGGTTCCCAAACTAAACCATCGATGTTAACGTCAAGAGATAACGTAGAGAAAGCGGCGTCTATTCTGCAAAAATGTGAATAAGCAACAGTGAGTACGAAGGTACTCAGGAGGTCTTACATCAGTGCTATCTACATATGCATCAAGTATCAATGAAGGGATTTGTGGGGTTTATTGCAGAGAAGCCAGCTTTGACCTTTGGCTAACCTATTCTACAACAAAGTTTTATTTTCTCTCTTGTCTCCTTACGAGAGAGCGCACACGAGTCCACATAACCACCACATCAATACACCACCATGAATCCTCTCTCGTCATCCTACGAGAAGGCCATCCATAGCACTCACACTTATCTGGACCATTTTAGAGTAACCATTAAAATTATCTATGAACCATGTAAGTATCCATGCAGTCCATAACCAAGGACGCGGCTATTCGAATAGATAGATACCCTGCAGGGGTGTACTTCGTCACACATGCTTCCGCCACTTATCTCCAAGTGCACATAAAAACCAGCACCTCGGCAACCTTCAAGCGGAAGCCCAGCGAGGGAGTTGGCCACGGACGTTAACCTAGTAAGACTCACGCCCAAGACAGTCGCTTATGTGAGTTGGAACCCATAATGGAAGTCCGGCCGAGGTTTCCAACATGGCCTCAAACGATGTGAGCAGGGCCCCAAGCCGGTTCTGACTGGGCCGTTCATCTACGTAGCAGGCCGTGCCACAACCTATGAATGTTTCGAACTACTGCGACTTCTGGACTGAGAACAGAGTAGTTAATAGGCGAAGAGGGGTCGAGTTACTGGAACCCAATGTGCGGTAGTAGCTAGTCTTGGAACACCTACACAAGATCTCAGGTCCTAAATGCGGCGAAAATGAGACAACCCACCAAGTACTCCTACATGGCCTCTCATCGCTACCTTTACAAAAACAGTTTCACATCTTTAACTCTCATCAATAGGACACGATCATTCCAATAAATCATTCCGATGCTCGGACCAAACTCAACCTAAGCATAGCAAGCATAACAGGGTAAAGCACATATGACTCAAGCATCTACCAGGTATGCTAGGCTGCATTGGTTTAGCTATTTACTGTGATCAAAATCAGGTCATGCAAAGGAATAGGTGCAGCTATCGTAACACAACTATCAATTGAATCGTTTTGTCCTAATGCATAGAAATGAGAGTAGGAGCGAGAGAATAGGATTTTGTCAGAATGTTCAAAGGGGTTTTGCTTGCCTGTTGATCGGAAGAACTCAGTTATTCTTCAATACCGGTGATAACTACATCTCGCAAGGTCTATTGATAGATCAAACGAAAGATATTAATCACGACAAATGCTTCACAATGATGCATGAGCATGGAAAGTTATCATGATGCTGATTTAATCTAATGCAAGTGATCACAGGTTGAAAGAAGTTTATTTGATCTATATAAATCATTTTCAGAATCCAATTATATCCTTTATAAGCCCATTGTGAATTTTTCATATTCAGCTAGGTTAAAATGTCCAAACACGTGTATAAATGTCACCAATGGATTCCTTGCATTTTTCTGATACTTTTTCATATATAAATTATTTTCATGAGAGTTATATTTTAATTTCTATGATTTTCACAAGTTTCAGCCATTTTTGGAATTAAATTAAATCAGAAACTATTACTGTGTCAAGCTGATGTCATCCCTGCGTCGGCAGGTCAACCAGCCGGGTCCAGGTCAACCTGACCAGTGGGGTCCACTGGTCAGTGACCCACAGGCTAACCCCGCGCTGACCAGCCCCTAATTGAGGTTTGACCAGGTGTGGGGCCCTCTGGCAGCGACTGGGGGAGGGGTTAATTAGTGCTATTGGTCGGCCACGTCAACATCTACCGGAGAGAGGTCGCCGGCGACTGAGCCGCGGTGGAGGGCTCGCCGGAGTTGTGCTATTTTGCGCTACAAGGGTCCAAATCTAGCGTGGTTGACGGCTACAGCGAGCTGACGAAGCACCCGATCTAACGGGAGCATCGGCTGGGGCTAGGGTGGCCGAGAGAGGCGCCGGCGACGAGCGGGGCGGTCGCCGGAGTTCGGCCACGGTGGGGAAATGACCTACAGGGCACGACAGAGCATGGCAGGAGAGGGGAAAGAGTCAGCGGCTCACGGGGGTTCCATTACTGGCGTCTGCGAAGTTAGACGGGCTCTCTGGCCGGCGATTCGACGGCAGCGAGATCCACTGGCCGGAGGAGGAATGACGACGATGGCGACACTACGGGGGCTCAGGAGCTCGGAGAAGTTGATGGAGGGATGCAGCTCGTCGAGGCGGAGGAGTGGAGCTTTTCAGGGAGGCGAGGGGTGGCCGGGGTGGAGCTTGCCACGAGCTCGGGCGGACCGGCAATGGCGGCGAGAAGAACTCGAAACAGAGAAGAGAGGAGGGAATGGACCAGGGGGGAGGAGAGGATAAGGGGGGGAATGGCCTCGTGCGCTGGCGCGGTGGAGGCAGGAGGGGACTCCACGCGAGCAGGAGGTGGCAAGGGCGTCGTGCCTTCCTTCTCCTCTGCCTTCTGGCACGAGGAGAAAGACGACACGGGAGAGGCCCCTCTAGTGGGCTGCGCGAGGGGGTGGCGACACGTAAGTTCTTTATGTTTTTTTTTCATTTCTCTTTTATTTCTTTCTAGTATTTACTTTTAGCATTTAAAATAAATAGTTTGACCAAAAATAAAACCCAAAAATGTTATTATGTGACAGAGACAAAAATGTCCAATGCCACATAAAAGTTTCAACATTTTTGAAACTTTAAAATAGAAGGAATCAAATTATTACATTCCAAATAGCTATTTAATCAACTCAAAAATCCTTTTTTTTAAAGTTCCTGTGACCTAGAATTTTGGTTTGACAATTTTAACTTATGACACTATTTTGCCAAAAAATTGGAACATTTTTCTGGTTCCTTTTGAGGTATTAAATTTTTATTGCCTTCTTGTCAATTGATCAAAACATTTGGGGCTTTGATCACTTCCCATTAAACATCAAAGTTTTTATAATGCATTCATGAATGCTTGGCAAACAAATGAAAGCTAGGGCTGTGACAAATAGCGTGGGGTGAATATTCTCGTGTGTGCTTGTTTTCTTTCTCACTAAGTAGATTTTATTTTCTGTTTAGCTTGTTTTCTATCTTTAGATATCGGTAGGAAACACAAAATACCAAAAAAGTAGATGTACTTGCTGCTCCAAAAGTTGAGGAACCACTAGTGTTGCGTTCCACCGAAGAATATTACTTGGGTCATCTTCGATCCATTTGTGCTCGTGCTGAAACCCCAATTAGCTTAGTTGAGGGCAAATCATTAAATGAGCATGTTTATTATGTACTACACCGCTTATCTCAAAAAAGGAAACTTTTATGGCATCATATTAATACTTTGCAATGTTATGCTTGGAATTTATGCGAAATTTATGATTTTACTTGTTGTTTTGAAGACCCTAAAAAACATCTTCCCTATCAATGTGAGTTTAATGATAATGGAATCGTATCTTCTTACGCAAAGGGGGTTTATAATTACTATGATACTGAGCAAACAGAATAATTTGTTCCTTCAAAGGGTGCCTATGAAATTGCTTCTTTGATTAAAAAGTATCATGCTACTCTTTACAAATCTGAAAGTTTTGCCATACTTAAATATTGTTATGAAAACTATGCTTCTAATGCTTATGTTAAGCCATATATTGAGGACTCCTCCGATGTCCAAGAGGAGACTAATATTTTGCAGGAATCTATGGAGGAAATAATACTCTGGGCTCATTGGATGAAAAAGATGAGGAGAGGAGCGAAGAACAAAATGAGGAAGAGCGGATTAGCTATCCATGCCTACCTTCTAATGAGAGTAACTCTTCAACTCATACATTGTTTAATTTCCCTTCGTGCTTACCGAAGGATGAATTCTATGATAATTGCTATCATCCCTTGGATTCATTTGAAATATCCCTTTTTTATGAACTTGATGCTTGATATGCTTGTGCCCATGATGCCAATATGAATGATGATTATGGAGATGAACTTGCTATAGTTCCTGATGTTAAGAATGAAATTGTGGCTATTGCACCCACACATGATAGTCCTATTATCTTTTTGAATTCTCCCAACTACACTATATTGCAGAAGTTTGCACTTATTAAGGATTATATAGATGGGTTGCCTTTTACTATTATACATGATGATTTTGACATATA
Organism: Hordeum vulgare subsp. vulgare; assembly: GCF_904849725.1. Classification (NCBI taxonomy): domain Eukaryota; kingdom Viridiplantae; phylum Streptophyta; class Magnoliopsida; order Poales; family Poaceae; genus Hordeum; species Hordeum vulgare. The sequence goes on from NC_058522.1 coordinate 163,943,157, forward strand.
TATAGTATACATGTGCTTCCTGCCCCTACTTGCAATTATTATGAGAGAGGAACTACATCTCCGCCTCTCTATGTTTCCAATACGATAAAATTGCAAAAAAATGTTTATACTATGCATTGGCCTTTACTTTGTGTGCATGAATTGTTCTTTTATGACATGTCAATGCATAGGAAGAGAGTTAGACTTTGTTGTTGTGTGATATATGTTACTTTGTGCTCACTACTAAATTACAAATCATTGTTAATTAAAATTGGCTTTGATATACCTTGGGATCCGGGTGGACCAATTACTTGAGCACTTTAGGCCTAGCTTAAAGGCTTTAAAGATAGCGCTGCTAGGGAGACAACCCGGAAGTTTTAGAGAGTCATTTTATTCTCTTGTGTTCTTTTATATAGTTTAAAAAACAAAAAAATAAAGAGGGGAACCTAAAAGTTTTTCAAAAAGAAAAGTGAAAGTGAGAGAGATGAGCATTGTTGAAATGGGAGCATGCCTTGAACTTTGTTCATGCCCATGGAAATCTTGTGAATCTTAATTACAGAAACTTTTCAACAAAAATAATTATCCACTTGTATAAATCCATTGTATTATAAAAATAATGTGCCAAGATTCACCTTTGGATGATTAGATTGCTTGTTTGGTGTGTGCAGTGCAAAAACAGAAACTTTGGTTGTAGTGCGTGAATTCACATTTTTTACTGGAATGTCAAAAGTTTCTGAACTTTTTACACAGTACTGGTATGAATTATTTTTATTTCACCCTAAGTTTCCAGAATTGTGACAGTTACAGAAGTATGGTGAATTTATAGATTATTACAGACTGTCCTGTTTTTGACAGATTCTGATTTTGATGCATTGTTTTGCTTGTTTTGATGAAACTATCGATTGTATCGGTGGTATAAGCCATGGAAAAGTTATATTACTGTAGATACAATGCAAAATAAATATGAATTGGTTCGCAAAAGTACTTAAAGTTGTAATTTTCTTTATTATTACTAACGGATCTCACGAGGGTTTTGTTAAGTTTCGTGTGATTAAAGTTTTCAAGTTTTGGGCGACATCACGATGGATGAAGGAATAAGGAGTGGAAAGATACTAAGCTTGGGGATGCTTGAGGCACTCGAAGGTAATTTTAAAGGACTCCCAAGCAACTAATATAGGGGATGCCCCAGAAGGCATCCCCTCTTTCTTCTAATAACCATCGGTAATTTTACTTGGAGCTATATTTTTATTCGTCACATGATATGCGTAAATCTTGGAGCGTCATGTGCTTTTATTTTTCTTTTAATAATGCACCATGCTGGTATGAGAAAGTCCTTGGTTGATTTATAGAAGGCACTTTGCACCTCAGTTATATCTTTTGAGTATGGCTTTATAGAATGCTTCATGTGCTTCACTTAAGTCATTTGAAGTTTAGATTGCTTGTTTCTCTACACACAGAATACCGCCATTTGTAGAATTCCCTTTTGCTTCACTTATATTTGTTAGATCTTGGGCATATGTTTTGTAGAAATAATTAAACTCTCATGCTTCACTTATATCTATTTAGAGAGTTAATAGGAGTTGGTCAATCACATGGTTAGTCATAAAATCCTAGATAAAACTTGTATATCAGTGAATATGATATGTTTGATTCCTTGCAATAGTTTTGCGATATAAAGATGGTGATATTAGAGTCATACTAGTGAGTAATTGTGGATTGGTAGAAATATTGTGATAAAGTTTGTAATTCCCATAGCATGCATGTATGGTGAACCGTTATGTGAAGAAGTCGAAGCAAGATTTATTTATTGATTGTCATCCTTTGTGTGGAGGTCGGATCGCGCAATGGTTAATTTCTACCAACCCTTCCCCTAGGAGCATGCATGTAGTACCTTGTTTCGATGACTAATAATTTTTTGCAATAAGTATGTGAGTTCTTTATGACTAATGTTGAGTCCATGGATTATACACATTCTCACCCTTCCACATTTGCTAGCCTCTCTAGTACCGTGCAACTTTCTCGAGTGCATTAAACCCACCTTCCTCAAACTAGGCACCATATACATTTCTCAAAAACAGCCACCATACCTACGTATTATGGCATTTCCATAGCCATTTCGAGATATTGCCATGCAACTTCCACTGTTCTGTTTATTATGACACGCACCATCATTGTCATATTGCTTTGCACGATCGTAAGATAGTTATGGCTTGTCCTTTTTTTGTTATCATTGCTACGCTAGATCATTGTCCATCCCGGTACACTGTCGGAGTCATTCATATAGAGTCATATTTTGTTCTACTATTGAGTTGTAATTCTTGAGTTATAAGTAAATAAAACTGTGATCATCATCATTATTAGAGCATTGTCCCATGTGAGGAAAGGATGATGGAAGCTATGATTCCCTCACATTGGGATGAGTCTCCGGACTTTATGAAAAATAAAAGAGGCCAAAGAAGCCCAAAAAAGAGGCCAAAGAAGCCCACCAAAAAAAGGAGAAAATAAAAAAAATGAGAGAAGAGAGAGAAGGGTCAATGCTACTATTCCTTTTTCCACACTTGTGCTTCAAAGTAGCACCATGATCTTCATGATAGAGAGTCTCCTGTATTGTCACTTTCATATACTAGAGGGAATTTTTCATTATAGAACTTGGCTTGTATATTCCAATGATGGGGTTCCTCAAATTGCCCTAGGTCTTCTTGAGCAAGCGAGTTCGATGCACACCCACTTAGTTTCTTTTTGAGCTTTCATACACTTATAGCTCTAGTGCATCTGTTGCATGGCAATCCCTACTCACTAACATTGATATCTATTGATGGGCATCTCCATTGCCCGTTGATACGCCTAGTTGATGTGAGACTATCTTCTTCTTTTTGTCTTCTCCAAAACCTCCACCATATTCTACTCCACCTATAGTGCTATATCCATGGCTCACACTCATGTATTGCGTGAAAGTTGAAAAAGTTTGAGAATACTAAAGTATGAAACAATAGCTTGGCTACAACCGGGGTTGAGCATGATTTAATACTATGTGTGATGAAGATGGAGCATAGCCAGACTATATGACTTTGTAGGGATAACTTTCTTTTAGGCATGATATTTTGAGAAGACATGATTGCTTTATTAGTATGGTTGAATTATTATTGTTTTAATGTCAAATGATAGACTATTGCTTCGAATCAATCGTGTCTTAATATTAATGCCATTATTAGATTATATGATCAAGATTATGCTAGGTAGCATTCCACATCAAAAATTATATTTTCATCATTTACCTACTCGGGGACGAGCAGGAGTTAAGCTTGGGGATGCTGATACGTCTCTGTCGTATCTATAATTTTTGATTGTTTCATGCCAATATCTTAAAACTTTATTATACTTTTGGCAACTTTTTATACTATTTTTTGGACTAACATACTGATCCAGTGCCTAGTGTCAGTTCCTGTTTGTTGCATGTTTTTTGTTTCGCAGAAAATCCATATCAAACGAAGTCCAAACGGGATAAATACTTACAGAGATTTTTTTGGAATATATGTGAATTTTCGGAAGTGGAATCAACAGAACGCGGTGCCCAAGGGGGCCACAAGTCAAAGGGGCACGGCCTGGGGGATAGGGCGCGCTAGGCTGGCTTGTGCCCACCCTGTAAGGCGGTTGTTGACCTTCTTTCGCTGCAAGAAAGCTAATATCCGGATAAAAATTGTGTTAAAATTTCAGCCGAATCGGAGTTAAGGATCTCCAGGAATATACAAAACGGTGAAATGCTAGAATCTGGAACGCAAAAAAAGGCAAAAACAAAATGAAACAGAGAGAGAGATCCAATCTCGGAGGCGCTCTTGCCCCTCCGCCGCCATGGAGGAAAAGGACCATAGGGAAAACCATCCTCCCATCTAGGGGGAGGCCAAGTAAGAAGAGGAAGGAGGAGGGGGCTCTCCCTCCCTCTCTCCCGGTGGCACCGGAATGCCGCCGGGGCCATCATCGTGACGACGATCTACAACAACAACTTCTCTGCCGTCATCGCCAACTCTCTCCCCCTCTATGTAGTGCTTCAACACCTCTTCTCACCGCTGTAATCTCTACTTAAACATGGTTCTCAACACTATATATTATTTCCCAATGATGTATGGCTACCCTATGATGTTTGAGTAGATCCGTTTTGTCCTATGGGTTGATTGATGATCACGATTGGTTTGAGTTGCATGTTTTATTATTGGTGATGTCCTATGGTGCTCTCCGTGTCGCGCAAGCATGAGGGATCCACGTTGTAGGGTGTTGCAATGTGTTCATGAGTTGCCTATGGTGGGTTGCTTGAGTGACAGAAGCATAAACCCGAGTAGGTGGATTGTTGCATATGGGAGTAAAGAGGACTTGATACCTTATATTGCTATGGTTGGGTTTTACCTTAATGATCTTTACTAGTTGCGGATGCTTGCTAGAGTTCCAATCATAAGTGCATATGATCCATGTAGATAAAGTATGTTAGCTTATGCCTCTCCCTCATATAAAACTGCGATAATGATTACCGGTCTAGTTATCTCTGCCTAGGGACAAATAACCTTCTTGTGACAAAAAGATATCTACTAAGACCAACTTAGTTGTTTCTTTATGTTATGTGCCCCTAGTTTTTATTTACGTGTTCTTTATTTTCTTGAAAACCTATCCTATCATGCCTACAAAGTACTTCTAGTTTCATACTTGTTCTAGGTAAAGCGAACGTTAAGCATGTGTAGAGTTGTATCGGTGTTCGATAGAACTTGAGGGAATATTTGTTCTACCTTTAGCTCCTCGTTGGGTTCGACACTCTTACTTATTGATAAAGGCTACAATTGATCCCCTATACTTGTGGGTTCAAGACCTTTGTTGATGCCAGGGACGCAATAGCGTGGGGTGAATATTCTCGTGTGTGCTTGTTTGCTTTCTCACTAAGTAGATTTTATTTTTGTTTAAATTGTTTTCTATATTTAGATATGGGTAGGAAACGCAAAATACCAAGAAAATAGATGTACTTGCTGCTCCAAAAGTTGAGGAACAACCAGTGTTGCGTACCACCGAAGAATATTACTTGGGTCATCTTCGATCCATTTGTGCTCGTGGTGAAACCCCAACTTGCTTAGTTGAGAGAAAATCATTAAATGAGCATGCTTATTATCTGCTACACCGCTTATCCCAAAAAGGGAAACTTTTATGGCATCATATTAATACTTTGCAATGCTACGCTTGGAATTTATGCGAAATTTATGATTGTACTTGTTGTTCTGAAGACCCTCCACAGCCCCGAACGGAATCGAAATTTGGCCTTCCGGAGAAGAATATGGCTGGCGACAACTCCATATCATAAAACGCGATGAAATTTCTTCTCTAATTTTTTCCCACGAAGATAGTACTTATGGAGCTGGACATAGGGCAAAGGGAGCATCGATGGACCCACAAATGCAGCAGTGGTGTGACCCCTTGTGTGCGGCTAGTGGTTCCCCTCTGGCTGATCTTTGTTCAAGTATTTTTTATACATTCCATAAGAAATCCTCGCCAAGTTTTGTAAAATTCAAATAAATTTTATTTGTGCACAAAAAACAACACCAAGCTAGTTCTGTTGTAAATAATGTTAGTTCGGGTTAGTTTTATTCAAATCATGCAAATTAGAGTCCAAAACAAGAGCATATGTTTTTGGAAAGTATATATGTTTGAGATGTGTCACCTTGCAACCCCTATTGTCCCAGAGTAAGGACACCACAATGAACCACTACTATGCACCACTTCCTCCAAAGATCTACACATTCTCTTGGCCAAAGAAAACTCATAGATCAGAAAACGTACATAGCTATAAAATCACACATAATAGTTCTAAAAAGACTCAACTATTTTCAATAAATAATCTAACCGTAAACACATACCAGGTAAGTAGAGGTAGGGAAAAACATCCACAACACCACTAGTATCTGCTAGCAAACCCAACAATGAAAGAGAAGAAGGGTAGATATAGGAGTGCTCGAGCACTCTAGATAGCACCCCGACCACCACTATCACACTCTGATCACCGTATTTGTAACACAAAATAACTCTTATCTCCCTAGTTAGTATCAATACCAATTGGAAGTAGGGTTTCAGACTGGGGTAGCGGCCCAAACCTGCATAAAATCGATGTATGTTGTTGTATGATCTTGCTTGTGGATTGCCAAAGCACTTTAGCCCCTGCCTGAAATAAAACAATTACAAGGTATCATTGATCCCTCGTGTTCGGAGTACCCACTCCAACACAGATAGGCCCACATTTTCGTTAGTGACCCATCAAGCTAATTTAACCACGCTCAGTGGTCTCCGTCAGGCTTCATTGGGATTGTCTTCACTACTGCGGGATGTTGCTAACGTGAAACTACAATCAGAGACCCTTCAATGAAAGTGTGTTCGATGGGTGAATCGCAAATGGCATAGTTCTAGTTCCATCGCCAATGAAACAAACTATGTGCGATGGCTGACCCATCAAACACAATTTGGATAATAGTTGCATGTGCAATACGAGGCAAACAACAGGTATTTACAAACTATTTATGACGAGGAAAAATAACACATAAGTGAGTGAGATGTACGACATACAATTGACAAGGTAGAACTGTTTGTGAAGATCCAACCTAACAAAAGAGGTTACACGGATCCGCATATGTGTGATATACGACATATATGTCACTCAGATGAACTGTTTGCGCTGATTCGGAAGAACACAAACGGTTTGGCATAACCAGGCATGTCTGATACTCTGCAAATAGGTCGGTAATCAGAATTGTGTGCGATCATTCTAGACAACACATACGATTTATTGTTCTGAATTGTGTGCTCCACACGGCACACAGATGAAGAAACCAATTGTGCGTGATAATGTGAATGATCACTATCGAATCATTATTCATTTACAATTTGCGATGAGATTGGCATGGGAAATAGAGTTCAAGTCTAAATATGAGCTGTGCTTACTGATGTAGCCAGTAAAATCAAACAAAACCCCTAATCATCATTGCAAACAGCGCATAGAAGATGGCTAATGAGACAACCACAACTATGCATGCTAGTTCCTTCTTGTCTCTTGCTTTCATTTGTTGAATGTCATTGACATTTTCTTGCTTCATCGTACTTATTGTACACTCCAGATTAGTCAATTTCTTCTTCAGCTTTACGTTATGTTCTGCAACCTTGGTGATAACACTCCAAGCCCTGCCATGCCATTCATCATCCAACAAGTTAACAAAGGCACAAGCCTCATATCCCTGTGAATGTTATATAATCGGGATGAGTGGTGGCACTAACTGAACTTAAAGGATGAACTTAGAGCCAACCTCTAATGGGCGTCCAAACAACCATCTGCCAATGTTGAATCCCTCCGTGCATACAGATCGAGTGGGAGTGTGTCCGTCCACACAACTCATCTTTTGGTACTTCTCGGTGGTGCAAAACTCAGAAATAGACTCATGTTGTGGGAGTCTGCTGGAGTCATACTATGGATCCGACATTTGATCACTTTGCTATGAGAGAGAGGAGGGTCCAATTCAGGATGGATTGAGTGAGTTGCTTGCTTTGGACGTGCTAAAAAGATGAGGAGTGATTGGGACCTCACAAGACAATTCAGATCTGTAGTACACCGGCCTCCTGATGACCTCTGACAAGTGCTGAGTGGTGAGCGTTGTCATGGTGGTGCCGCCAATGGCGCTGCCAAGAGCGAGTCTAGGTACCGAAGCATCCTCACTAAAACCATCAGCACCACTCGTCCGCATTCCCCCCATAATCAGTGCCATGATAGGGAATTTGTGGGGCCGCAGATTTGGAGGCCATCTAGGGATTTGGGGAAGATGGTGAAACTATGGGGATACGATGATGGTCGTGGAACTAATTATCGCACTTTGTTGTATACGGCACACGGTTACCCAAACCAAACCGTGTGAGGTGGAAACGTGCATGATACACGATTTTCGTAACATGACTGTTTGTGATGTGCTACCTGATACATATGGGGCGGTAAAGAACCGCTCTCCGAAAACTCACAAATAGTTATGCTGATAGAGATGTGAGCGGCCGAATAGGATCCAATCCTCGGTCGGTCGGTGGTGTCAGCGTCATAGGAAGACCATCCTCGGTGATCGGTGATGGAGGCCTGATAGGAGGTCAAACCTCGGTCGGCGTTGGGAGATATTGGAGGATCTCAATACTCTTGGTCAGCGCCGGCATGACTGGAGCACGTCCCTCATGGTTGTAGGCGGGATAGTGGAGCCTCGACTTCAGGCAGATGCCCTGCTAAGCTCTGCTCCACGACCTCTCGCCGTGCCCCTGCTAATTAAGGTCTTAAATTCATATAAGGCTACTAGTACTAATGATACGTGTCGATTGACTGGTCATTGATTAGTGCCATCACACGATTGGATAACATTATGTAGCGCCCTCCATAATTTTTGAAAATAAAATATAGTGATTTATTCATGTATCTTTTTGCATCCATTAATCCATATATTTTTTTGAATTAGCCCTCCCATGTGCAGATGGGACAATATGAATGTGGATCACACAAGCTCAAGGTATGTGGATGGCAAGTAGGAGTTCATGGCTTTCATTGAACGGACAAGGAAGAGAATTGGCGAAGAAGATTACGTCATGTGTCCATGCAAGGATTGTACCAACATTGTGTCAAGTACAAGTGATTTGGTCGAGTTACACTTATACAAGAGGGGATTCATGGGTGGATACACACGATGGAGTAGACACGATGAAGAGTCGATTATGGATGAAGGTAATAACCTGCATGCATGTGAGTGAGGCGCCAAACCTCGATCAGAGTCACATGGGTGTTGAATTTAACCTCGTGGCTCAAACGTCAAGATACACACAGAAGACTAGCATGTCAAAAAAACAAAGAAAACCAATAGTGTGAAGCAGATGACACTGACCTTGATGATATGCCAGAGCTTATATGATTGCAAATTTCGAGGGACGAGAAGCAGATATAGCCGACAACAATAAGCTACCAACCATTGATGCGACCTCCAAGAAAGATATGTATCCAGGTTGCAAAAAGAAATATTCTAAGTTGAGTGTCACACTCGCACTTCTCAGATTTGAAGCATAAAGTGGTCTATCAAATAAGGCCTTCACAGAGTTGTTGAGTGACTTGAGTCTCTTCATAGACATTCTTCCAGAAGATAAAGTGCTCCCCAAAAGCACGAACGAACTGAAGAAAGTTGTTTGTCCATTGGAACTTGAAGTCCAAAAGATACACGCTTTTGTGAATGATTGTATGTTGTACCGTGGTGACAATAAAGATTTGCGTTCATGTCACATATGCAAGCATGCATGATACAAGCGCAGGGTAACAAAATGGACGAAGAGATCAAGACAAGAATCCCATTCATGATTGTTTGGTAATTGCCTATAATTCCAAGATTGAAGCATTTGTTTACAAAGCCTAGAGACACAAAGAGGTTGCGATGGCATCATGATGAGAGAACGGTGGATAAATATATGAGGCATACAAAAGATGGGGCTCGGTGGGAACAAATCACAAACAGGTTTAAAGATTGGCCAAAGGATCCTACAAATATATGGTTAGGGGAGTGTACCCATGGATTTAGTCCATTCCGCGATATGAACACCCAACACAACACTTGGTCGGTGCTTCTGTGCATATATAACCTTCCTCCTTGGTTATGTATGAAGAAAAAATGCATCATGGTTCGATGGTTTTTCAAGGCCAAAGGAACCTTGAAATGATATTGACATTTACTTTCAGCTACTCGTAGAAGAACTGTTCACATTGTGGGAGCTTGGTGCGAACTGTTATGATGCCTACGAAAGGAGTTTTTCCGGTTGCATGTGTTGCTGTTGCACACCATTCAAGATATGTCGACATTAGGCAACACTTCAGGGTAGAAACAAAGGGACCAGTAGGATGTGTCACATGCATGGATAAGACAGCGAGTAGATTTCTTTACCACTCGCGCAAAATAGTGTATTTGCGTCATCGTAGGTTGTTAAGGAGAGATATCCCTTACCAAAAAATGACAGTTGTATTTGATGGTATGGTACAGAAAGGAATGGGCACAAGACCCTATGATGGGAAAGTAGTCCACAACATGGTTAACAATTTGAAGTTGTCCATGGCAAGGGGTCCTATTCGACATCAAAAAAACACCCATGGACCAAGTGTTTAAGAAGAAATCACTGTTGTTGGAATTACCTTACTAGGAGTTCCTAAGTTTACGTCACCGCATTGATGTCATGCACGTAGAGATGAACGTCTCTGAAAGCATCCTTGGTACCCTGGTCAACATTAAAGGCAAAAGAAAGGACGATGACGGTGCATGACCTGATATGCTTGGTGATCAATCAGAATGCATGAATGAAGCATAAGATGTTTACAAATTGCTCCACCTACACCAGAGTTACAATTTCATCACTACAGAAGTAAAAGAGTTCTTAGAATTTTTGCTGTCAATTAAGACACCTTCTTCGTACTCTGCAAACATCAGAAGTGTCGTGGATGACAACTTGGCTAAAAAGAAGTTGTCTCACATTAAGTCACATGATTGCCGCTGATGTTGACACAAATCCTCCCAGTAGCCATAAGGAATATGATGCACAAAAACATAACAAACACATTGACTGGTCTCTATGATTTCTTGAACAAACTATGGTACAAGGTGGTAGGTACTGAAGAGCTAGATCGTATGCAAGGAGGTATTGCAAGAATATTATCAAACTTGGAGATGTTCTTCCCATTGTCATTCTTTGATGTCATGGTCTATATCACCGTGCACCTTGTCGACGAGGTGAAGTATTGTGGTGTTGTGTTTCTTTGCAACATGTATCCCTTTGAGCGGTCCATGAGAGTATTGAAGCGATATTATCGAAACCGATGTTATCGATAGGAAAGGATCCTACAAGGTTATACCGCGGAGGATGTGGCTGGGTTTTGCACTGAATAAATGAAACTTAGACCTATAGGTGTGCCCCTCTCTCTCCATGAGGGGAGGCTAGATGGTAAGCGAGTCCTTGCTGGCACATGGATTTGTGAACTAGGAGAAATGGCCGATCAAGCCCATTTGACGGTACTGCTTAACTCCAGATACTCGGCGCTTATGATGCAGAACACGAGGAGATACGAGAAGCAACTTACCCAATGTGCTTTCATGAGATGCTGAGACAAAAGCACACAATAAGGACTATGTAAGATGGTTGAAGGATCGTTTGGCACACAGATCCAATCATGACCTTACAATGTGGTTGGCACAAAAGCCATCAAAGACGATTATGAAGTACCAAGCGTATGACATCAATGCAACACGTTCTACACTAAGGAACATAATGGTAAGACCTCGTATCAGAACAACTATGTTCGAATAGAATGCCTAACTGTAGACGAAGATGGTAAACAGGTGTACCATGGATCCATCAAAGATATTTGGGAGCTTAACTACGTGCGAGTGAAGGTGACATTATTCAAGTGTAGATGAGTCCCTCTTAGTAGAGTAAAGCTTGATACTTACAGGAAGACATATGTTGACGACAGAAATATGGCATATCACAAGGACCCATTTATTCTTACCAGCAATGGTACCCAGATTTTGTTTGTGTTGGACCACTTGCATAAGAACTACCATGTAGTGATGTATGGGAAGAGGAGGGTACTAGCCATCGAGAATGTTGGTTATGAGGAGGAGTACAATCAATATGATGAGTTGCCACCCGAGGGAAAACGCGGCATGAAAGCGGAGAAGTGTAAAATCATCGGAAAACCTAAGTTCATTACGGGTGAACCTAATGATCGCAATGACCTCATGTAAATGGGAATTAATTCAAAAAAAATATTTTGTCTATTGTACTAAATTTTTGCATGTACTCAATTGTGAGTGATGTGTAGTAAGTTCGTTCTATTAGAAGTTTCCCATATGTACTATATTGTGAGGTATGCTCGGCCTTATGTTGATCTAGATTAATTTGTTGTCCGTCATAGCAATGAATTTGAACTATTTATGATTATTTACCATGTAAATGAGATCAGTTGATGTCACTCTGATATCTATGAACTGAACATGTGCAGTTTGGTTTACCAATTGGACACAATTTCGTGTGCCTCCAAAACTATGGTTGATGTCCCCAAATGCATGCAACATGAGTCGTGCGTCATTATTAGCCAAAACCCAGGCCACAAGGATCTTATGTCTGCATCGTAGGATGCACCCTAATCGAACGACAGTCCTTATCCCTCTCGTCAACACACGTTGTTGAAGTTGGGATTACATTTATATGCACTAAATGCCACATAAATGTTAACATGGCTTAAATATAGTAAACGACCCCAAAATGTGCCAGAAAACAAACCTGGCGTATAATGATGATTGACTACCATGGGAAAAAATTGCAGGAGTGGCGATGAAGACACCACCGCTTGGAGTTCGATTTACCACTTCGCCCTTTGGAAGTACGACCCTTCTACTAAGACGTTATGGTTTCCAATGAGTGATCATCGTAACTTGTGCCAAATTGTACCAAACAATTTCCATGGTGTCTCGAGATCATGCCAAGATGACACACTGATTTTCGTAATTTTCTCACTCCATTTGCATTTCCTGTAATTACATTACCGGCATTTATTATGTAGGTGGACTCATCTCCCATCCGAAGTGCTTGAACATTTTTCTCATTCCTTCGACAATGATGAAAATCATGCAAAGTGATACACAGAAGATTTGTAAGAGATTCTTTGCCATCATCCACATGTAACTCATGTTGGGATTTTATTTATATACACTAATGCATGGTAAATGCAAAAAATGCCCTAGATATAGCAAGCGTTTCACACCGTGTGTTTGTACCACTTTGCTACATGATGTTTCTATCAAAATTAGAACCATTTAAAACATATTCATGCTTGTGGTGTTTGATCTCCTTGTTACTTGCTTGTGTGGTTCATTGTGTTTTTAATTATAAAATTATCCTCCTCTCAAGAACTCATCTCCTTGACTCAAAACCCTTGCCCAATGATAATGCCATGTGTATAGGACTAGAAACTATTTTTCATTATTATTTCAACTAGAAGGCATTTATTTATTTTAAGCTTTCAAAAACCCATGAGTTGTGATTTGCACTACAAGTCCTCAATTTAGGAGAGATGATTTACCCCAAAGATTTTTTTGGTTACTATTATCAAAAAAAATTCCCAAAACCGTAAAATAATTATTTTAAAAGTTGTCTTCCTATCTTATTTGAATATTTACTCCCACTGTCCCAAAATAAATGACTCAAAAGTGACTCTACTTTGTACGAAAGTTAGTACAAAACTGAATCATTTTTTAGTCACTTATTTTGGGATGGAGGGAGTATTTATGAGGCGAGAAATGGTATTTCATAGGGAAAATGTTTAATTACTTCGAAAATGTTGAGAAAATTTAGGGAAAATCATTGGATACAAGAGTTTCAGCACATGGTGATGTTCAAAATATTGGACAAAACCCCTTCTGCCTATTTCAAGCTTTTGAAATATTTCCATGCTATATGTGGTGACATGCCAAGTTTCATCTCAATCCAAGTTGTTCTGGTTCGCCAAAATACTCCAAAACCCTTTGTGTCCAGAACCAAATGTGAGCAACTTTACATTGCCAAGTTTGTCCAATTGATCTCCAACTTTGCAGGAGTAATCTAGACCCCAAATAAGGATGCTACACCAAATTGTGCATTTGTGGGAACATATTATCCTAGATTAGCCTTCAAAAATCTGATTCTGGCCATTTCTAAGGGTTTTCAAGTTTGCATTGCCAACTTTGCTCAAATGAGCTCAAACCTTGTGATACCTATCATTTCTACCCATTAATTGATCCTGTTAAATCTCACTGCAAGTGGTAAATTTTACCTTGCCCAAAACAGCATCAAACACCTTCTGGTAGTTTGGTAAAACTGCACTTTTACCCGTCCCACTATTCTCCTTCAGTCCAAATTTCTACCACAGCTACTATGTGGGGACCCCGACTAGCAAGTCGAGTTCGCCGTGCCAAGTGACCCCAAGGATCAATGTTCACTGAACACAGATACTGAATAATAGAGTCTTACATCCAAGTACCAAATTATTACAAAAATGACCAGAAGGTCGGGTTCAAGAGCAAGGCCTAAAGCCAAATAAAGGGATACATCGAGTTGCGGAAACTCGTAAGGAGTAAGCGGTGCCCATGCCATCAAGCCTACACCGACAGGCATTCTGACTCAGAAGCATCCTAGATCGCAGGTCCGTCTCCGAGGGCGTACTCATCGCCAAACTCCGGTCCTTCCATGTCTGGTCAATAACATAACCAGTGGCAAGCCAATGAGTACTTTGAATGTACTCGCAAACAGCCCATGACATAAATGGTAATGAATAACAGTGACATTTATCTCGAGTGGAATGCGATGAGGTGGTATGATCATGTATATGCATCAGGTTAAAGAATTACTTGTGTATATTAGGTTACAGATATTGGCATATCCGTAAAGGGTTGAACACACCGGGTTCACCCTAAATGCCAAGTCATCGGACTTGTCATCATCTCAAGGTATTAATGAGGGCTAAACCATACGGGTTTGCCCTATATGTCTAGTCACCGAACTTGATCATATTATTGTGATTATCATGATTATAACAACACCTTTTTAACACCACACACACACACTTGGTTTATGCGCAAACTCAGGACGTAGTTTAAGCAGCACCACCCAACTGTCCTTGACCGTGGACACGGCTATTCGAATAGTTTACACTCTGCAGAGGTAGTACGCTGGACCCACGAGAAACGGAATACATCCGTGTCATCCACGACTCGCGGTATATCACATATACTCGAGGTAAGTATCTGATCATCATCTTTCCCCTGACGATACTAGACAAAGAGATCCACTCGATTGGTACCCAGCCCACATGTTGTTCGTCTTACGAGGATCGACTCTAGACTGTATCAACCATGCAGGGACCAACGGTGTGCCTGGAACTCATAATAACTTCATAGTCGTCCTACCTGGCACGACCCCATCACGAGAGTGACACCGATCACTCCCGCCACTAGTAATGTGGCTCTTTGCTAGCACCGACCGGAGTAATCAACATTTCTGATAAATCTAATCCATTTCTGAAACCATACTGACACCAAAATCACCGGTGCATCACTTCACCAAAAGTGATCACCAACTCATCATCACCCTCGGGCATTAGTGGCACCCGACGGGGTTTTCATAAACTCTTTATTTAACTCATCATCATGCTCATGATAAAATGCTCTATTATTACTTGTCAACATGATAATATCATGATAAAATCATGACCCTCACGGGGTCAAGCTCAATGCAGTGATTCTACTCTACTAGTCAACATGACAGTAGCATAATCCTCGTAGATGGTAGGATCAAGCTCAACATGTTTGTGCTCCGAGGAGCCATGTGAATATAACTACTATAATGCAAGTGCTTCGAAGAAGCCTTCGGTACCATCACATCGGTGATGAACCGGCATCGTGATCTCATGCAACGGGAAATACTTGCTATTCTAGCATGCATCATTTTATTTACTAAAGTCATGGCAAAAGGGCATGCTTGCCTTGGTCAGCTAGGTATCCGGGGTCTTCGAGGTCTTTCGCTCCGGATCCTCCATCACTCGGTAACTCTACCATCGAGAAAGGAATAAATTACTGAAACAGTTCACAAAGTGCTTTTAAAAATGTTGCAAGGCTTGAATAAATTCAGGTTATTATTTTGAAAAATGTTCCCTACTGTTTTATTAGCTAATCATATTTATTTAAAAGCAAACAGAAGCAAACAAGTGCTTTTTAATATCATTTTATTATACCAAAATAGTTTCTGTTATTGATAAATGTCAACTATTACAGAATCAAATACTACTCATTTTTAGAAAAATACTGGTGGAAGAATTATATTTTTCAACTGGCTAAATCTTTTTGTAAAAAATCATTTGGTTTGCTGGATTAAAACAAAAGAAAAAGGCCAAGGAAACAGATCCAACCGGCCCAGCCAGCAGGCCAGGCCACCAGGCGCGCGCGGGCCAGGTTCAAACCTGACCTGCA
The DNA here is from genome assembly GCF_904849725.1 of Hordeum vulgare subsp. vulgare. Taxonomy (NCBI): domain Eukaryota; kingdom Viridiplantae; phylum Streptophyta; class Magnoliopsida; order Poales; family Poaceae; genus Hordeum; species Hordeum vulgare. Next base: position 163,959,206 of record NC_058522.1, read on the forward strand.
GGCCCCTGGGGTCAGCGTCAGCGGCTGCGCGCGCTGGCTACCCCAGGACACCGACAGGTGGGCTCCACCTGTCGGGTCCTTCTCCTACCTCTGGCCAGAAAGGTGGAGATGGACGACGGCGAGGCTGCCGTTGTCCTCAGGCCTAGCTAGGAACGAGAACGGGTTCCTCGTGCCTCCACCTACCTGCTCATGGTCGGGACGTCACCGGAGATGGTCTGGGTCACCGGCGACGAGGTGCTTGTGGCGGAAGGGTTTCGGGTTCGTGTTGAACTAGGGGCTAGAAGTATGGATTCGCTCGGGAGAGTTAGGGGAAACGTTCCTGGCGTCGAGGGGAGTGTAATGAGAGGTCGGGCTGCGCAGGAGCCGACGTGTAGCCGGAGATCGACCGGAGCTCCGAGGCGGAGGGGCCTCGGTCGATCCCGAGCACCGGGGCTCTGCGAGCTCGATTGGGTGGCTAGGGAGTGTCTACTGGTTGTGCTGAAGCTGCTTGGAGGGTGCTGGAGTGCCGGGGAGTCTATTTATAGGCCAACGACGGTGACCCGACTCGTGCACGCCTGTGACTCACCGTGGCACGCGTGCAAGCACAGTGAGGAGCTGGCCACGAAACCACGGGTCCGGGACGTGGTTTAGGGCCTCCTGATGCAACGACCACAGAGGGAAAGTGAGTGGGGGTGAGCTACAGCGACCTTGCATGCTTGGCCGCGTCGGGCGCGCATGGGCACGCGTCGCCTGAGCTCTTGCGCGAGGGGGAGAGGGTCCCTGGGGTAGCTTTGCACTGAGGGGCTATCGGGGGAGTGCTTGGACACGACTGGGGAGGCTGGGACCGGCCGGAGCGTCGGCCCCTTGCGGGTGGCTCTGTGCAGCGCGCCCAGAGCGCAGTTTTGGCATGCCACGGCATGATGGCTCGCTCTGGGGCACTTGGGACGTGTCCTCCATGTCTTGAGTGTTGCTGGGAGTGTGCCTAGCTGCTATGGTTTAGTGGGAGCTCGAGCTGGTCAAGGGAGCAAGGAACACTAGTGTAGCCAGTACTGTCCTGCAGTTTAGATTGGAGTTATTGTCACTTGTGCTTGGAATTGGGGAGGGGCTGTTTGACTGGGTGTTCAGGGTGTTCTGGTGCTCTAACCCACCAAGTTTGAGGCCTTGACATTGGGTAAAACAGTGGCTAGGAAGGTTTTTACCTTCCTGTCACTAGGTGTTCGAAAGTGACTTCGGGTGCTTCCACTCCACCTTTGTAAATGAAACTTAACAGGTTTGGTCTTGGTGTAAAAACATGGGGTTACACCAAATATGAGCTCCATTGAACAAGTTTGGCTTTGCAAACTTGAAAATGTCTCAAAGTGACTAGTACTGTCCTTTACAAAGGAAGTGCAATCAAACAGAGTCTCACAAATCCCATTTTTGCTGTGGAGTCCTCATTTGGGGTGTTAAACACCTCTCCAATGTTTCAGCTCCATTGGAGAAACTTTGCAATGTAGAGTTGTTCGAACTCTACTCTGGATATAGAGGGTTTTGGGCTCCCTAAGTGCACTTACCCACCTTGGATTAAGGTGAGATTTTAGGTGAGCAACTAATATGGTTTGGGAGGGCTCCTGTAATTTTATGGGAATTTACTGAGATACTTTCCCTTGGAAACATCTCAAAAAGCTAAAACAGACAGAAATGGTTTTCAAGGTTTTACTCAAATAATATTAGTATAAAATAGGGTTGAAAATATTATGTATGGAAAATATATGTCCTTCTAAGCTTCCATGAATTTACTCAGAATTTTCTAAGGCAGGAAAGTAATTTTCCTTGTGGAGTCATCATTACTGGCCTTAGAAATAGACATAGATATAAAATAGTAAAATCATATTTTAAATCACCAAATAATGTTTTTAATGAATGAAAATGATATTAGGATCGGACCACCAACTTTAGTTGGAAGTGCCACTTGGCTTCATGAGCTAGTAGTGTATCCCAACATGATGAAGGTGATCTTGTTGTAAGGGAAAAATGGTTTTTGATGAGAGCAAAATAATAAGTTTTTCATGGGTTTGAGTCATCACACAAGCAAGCATACACTCAAACAAGGGTTGACATTGCACTCACAACATTATTTGAAAAGGTTTTAAAAAGATCTGATTTTTGCAACACAGAAAACTTGGGATGAAAAACAGGGTGTGACAGACCTATCCCCCTTACAAGAATCTCGTCCCCGAGATTCCTAAGCTAAGCGTTAAACAGCTCGGGAAATTCTGATCGTAGTTAGTCTTCACGCTCCCATGTGACTTCTGCTTAGGTATGGTTGCTCCACTGAACCTTGAAAAACTTGATGGTGCAGCTTCTGGTGCAACGCTCTGCTTCGTCCAAAATGCGGATCGGTCTCTCGCGGTAGGTAAGATCCGGTTGAAGGTCAATAGCTTGATGGTCAATGTCCTTGTAAAGATCGGGACGGTTCGGTACTTGCAAACACTTCCTGAGCTGTGACACGTGAAACACGTTGTGCACACCTGAAAGTTCAGGAGGTAGCTCTAACTGATAAGCTACTTCCCCGCGCCTTGCCGTGATCTTGAAGGGTCCAATGAACCTTGGAGCTAGCTTCCCCTTGACGTGGAAACGCTTGGTCCCCTTGAGAGGCGTGACTCGCAAGTACACTTGGTCTCCGGGAACAAACTCCACGTTTCGGCGGCGAGGGTCCGCATAGCTCTTCTGCCTTGACTTAGCTGCCTCCAAGTTCTCTCGGACAAGCTGAACCTTGTCCCCTGCTTCCTGTAGTGCTTCTGGCCCGAAAACTAGCCCTTCACCGGTTTCAGACCAATTGAGCGGGGTGCGGCATTTCCACCCATATAATGCTTCGAATGGGGCCATTTGAAGACTGGACTGGTAGCTGTTGTTGTAAGAAAACTGAGCAAACGGTAGGCAGTCTTCCCACTTGGCACCATGGGCCAAAACACAAGCGCGGAGCATGTCCTCAAGTATCTGATTTACCCTCTCGGTTTGCCCGCCCGTCTGTGGGTGGAAAGCCGTACTGAAGGAGAATTTGGTTCCGAGAACTTCTTGAAACTTCTTCCAGAATCTTGAGGTGAACTGCGTGCCGCGGTCGGACACAATCTCTTTGGGGACTCCATGCAGACTCACCACTCGGTGAATGTATAGACTGGCCAGCTGCCTGCCGTCGTAAGTGGTGTTAACGGGGATGAAATGCGCCACCTTGGTCAAATGATCAACTATGACCCAAATGGAGTTATGACCCTTATTCGACCGGGGCAACCCAGTGATGAAATCCATGCCAACTTTGTCCCACTTCCATTCTGGCACTTGAAGAGGTTGGTGTTCAGCCTTGACTCGCTCACATACATCACATTTAGCAACATAGGACCCAATTTCCCTCTTCATGCCATGCCACCAGAGTCGTTCTCCGATGTCTTGGTACATCTTGGTACCACCTGGATGGATAGAGTACGGTGTGTCATGTGCCTCTTGCAGGATCAAGTCCTTAAGTTCGGCCTTATTGGGTACGCATAAGCGTTTCCCATACCACAATACTCCTTGCTCATCAATCGAGAATCCTGGGGCTTTCCCTTCTCGCACCTTCCTCTTGAGGCCTTCGATACTTTTGTGCCACTTCTGGGCTTCCTTGATGTCGTCTGCCAGAGTAGGCTTGACTTTGAGGTTGGCCAGGTACCCTGGTTTGACTATCTCAAGTCCTAAGCCCTCCATCTCTTCATACAAGGCGGGTAACCTTTCCTTGAGCGCGACGTTCAAGGAGCCTGCCTTTCGGCTCAGGGCATCGACTACCACGTTCGCCTTGCCGGGATGGTACTGAATTCTGAGGTCGTAATCCTTGATTAACTCAAGCCATCTCCGTTGTCTCATGTTCAGCTCTCTCTGGGTGAAGATATACTTCAGACTTTTTTGGTCTGTATATATCTCGCATCGCTTACCCAGAAGGTAATGTCGCCACGTCTTCAGAGCATGCACTACTTCTGCTAGCTCAAGATCATGGGTGGCGTAGTTTTCCTCATGCGGTCGCAGTTGCCTTGACAAGTACGCCACGACCCTGCCATCTTGCATCAGGACTCCACCGTGCTCGGTTCCCGAGGCATCACAATATATCACGAATTCCTTGTTGATGTCTGGGGTAGCCAATACCGAGCGGTAGTTAGCCTCTTCTTCAACTCCTGGAAGCTTGCTTCACACGCCGGTGTCCACTCGAACATCTGGCCTTTCTTCAAGAGCTGAGTCATAGGTCGACCGATGCTGGAGTGTCCCTCGACAAACTTGCGGTAGTATCCCGCGAGCCCGAGGAAACTCCTGACATCCTTCACGTCCTTAGGTAATTCCCAGTTGGTCACTGTAGAAATCTTGGATTGATCCACGGCTAACCCGCGTGCCGTCAGGGTATGACCCAGAAATCCAACTTCGTTCAGCCAGAACTGACACTTGCTGAATTTGGCGTAAAGTTGGTGCTCTCGAAGCTTTCCCAGAACTAGCCTCGGGTGTTGCTCATGCTCTTCTTCGGACTTGGAGAAGATTAGTATGTCATCGATAAACACGACGACAAACTTGTCCAAATATTCCATGAAGACCTTGTTCATGTGGTACATGAAGTAGGCTGGGGCATTTGTCAAACCGAAGGTCATGACCGTGCATTCATACAGACCGTACCGGGTCACGAATGCAGTCTTGGGTATATCTTCTGGTCGGATCTTCAACTGGTAGTATCCCGATCGGAGATCGATCTTGGAAAATACCCTGGCCCCGTTTAACTGGTCAAACAGGTCTTCGATCTTGGGAAGCGGGTACTTGTTCTTAATTGTTACTTCATTAAGGGAACAGTAGTCGACGCAGAGTCGAATGGTACCATCCTTCTTCGAAACAAACAGAACAGGTGATCCCCAAGGTGACGCACTCGGACGAATGAACCCTTTCCTGAGTTGCTCATCCAGCTGTTTCTTCAGCTCTGCCAACTCCTCGGAACCCATCCTGTAAGGCTTTTTATAAATAGGCCTCGATCCGAACATAAGCTCAATGATGAACTCAATGTCTCGGTCAGGAGGCATTCCGGGTAGCTCGTCAGGAAAGACGTCCGGGTATTCACAGACTATAGGCACTCGATCAAGCTCTACCTCGGAGAGACTGTTGACTCGAGGTGCGCGAGCCGATACTGGTTCGGAGACGAACTTGACCTTGACCCCTCTGTTGCTTATCATGGTGATGGCTCTGTTGGCACAGTCCAAAAGACTCTGGTGCTCGGCCAACCAATCCATACCGAGGATTACTTCCACACTTTGTGATTTAATCACAATGAGGTCTGCCAAGAAACTCGGCCCATTGATAACTATCTCGACCCTTCTGCACCCTAGGTTGGTCCTTAATACTTCTCCTGGGGTTTGAATTGCCATCTGTCTGCGGAGTAAAGTGGGTTTTAAACCGCATTTCTCTGCAAACCCTTGAGTAACAAAAGAATGCAAAGCACCACAATCAAACAACACTGTTGCTGGAGTTGAGTTGATGAGGAACGTACCCAGAATGCAGTCCGGGTCTTCCTGTGCTTCTTCTGCAGTGATGTGATTGATCCGGCCCCTACCATTGAACTGCTGGTTGCGGGGGGCCTGGTTCCTCCCTCGTGCACCTTGACCGGGGTTGGGTGCATTGGGACGCGGTGCGTCGGGCTTCTTGTTGGGGCACTGCCTAGAATAGCGCCCAGTCTGACCACACCCAAAGCAGGTGACTTGCCCTGGAGGGTTGGTCTTGACCCCACCGTTGTTCGGCGGTTTGACTACTGGCTTCACTTGCTGCTGAGGCTGATAATTTTGGCGGAACACCGGGTACTTGTACTGTTGCTGCTAAAAGTTGGGTCTTGTAGGTGCTGACTACCACGGTCTTGGTCTTACGTTACCGGGTCCTCCACTGCCTATCAGCTTGCGCTTGCGGGTGTCGTCCATTGCACGACGCTTGTCTTCCAGCATAAGCGCTTTGTTAACCAACTCGCTGAAAGTCTGGAACTCGCAAACCACCAGCTGGTATTGCAGGGACTGTTGTAACCCTTCCATGAAGCGTTCTACCTTAGCGGCCTTAGTGTTAACATCTTCAGGTGCGTACCTTGACAAGAGATTAAACTTCTGCAGGTACTCCTTAACAGTTCCACTGCCCTGCCTCAAGGCTCGGAATTCTAGCTTCATAATGGTCATCAGTCCAGGTGGGATGTGAGCCGCGCTAAATCCTTCCTTGAACATCTCCCACGTGATGACTTGCCCTGCCCGCATGATCTGGAATCCATCCCACCATGCCCTGGCGGTGCCTCTGAGACAGTGAGAAGCATAAAGGACCTTCTCATGATCATCGGTGCACTTGACCAGCGCAAGGAGGTCTTCAATGGTGCGAATCCAGTCATCGATATCCAGGGGTTCAGTCGACTCCGTGAATATGGTGGGCGTAGTTCGCATGAACTCAGAAAGATTAGAGCGACCACCGCCATACTCATTCCACGGCGGGTTGTCCACCAAGACTTGGGTCAGCTGTTGGATAGCGGCATTGCTGGCTTGACGCTCCTCTCTAAGAGCTTGAAGGAACTGAGCCATCGTCAAGTTCTCAGGAGGAGGTGGTGGCGGAAGGTCTCTAGGCTGCTCGTGGTGACCTCCAGCGTGAGCTTCTCCTTCGGTTCCCTGCGGTGTCCCTGAGGAGCCGGCGCCGGGGTTGCCGAAGGTGCTGTTGCAGGTTGCGTTCACCATCCTGTCATAGAAACAGACAGGTCAAAATGCCATCTTGCTCGGGAGTTCAAGGATTTGCTCCTAGTAAGAGGGGGTCCAATACGTGCATGTGCCAAGTTTTTAAAAACCAAAGTTTTTGACGAACTGGAAATTGCATTCATGACAACTATGTGACGTAGTCACTTACAGACTGCCCAAGGCAATAGGTGACTTACATCAAGCACACATACACAAATTAAAACGGATACAAGGATAGCCTATACTCGGGTACTCTGATTGCCTATGCTAAAACCTACGCGGCGGACTGCTCGGTCTCAAAGGCGGACTCAACAGGATCCTCATCTTCATCAACATCCTCTTCCTTTATAGGAGTGGAAGAAAGAATCCACACGTCTCGGCGTCTCTTTGGCGAGGCGACGAAGATCTCAGTGTACTCTTCCTCTGTCAGGCGGCGACTCTGAAGAGGGACTGCCCGTATGGGTAACACACCACCCCTAGTGGCAATAGCTGCCCTCCCTTGAGGTGCGCTTGCCTTCTTTACTTTGCGGTTTTGCATCTTCTCAGTGTGGAGCAGGCCTTTGACTAGGTGCAGCTCTTGGCGAAGCTTGACTGATTCCTTAACCAGGAAGTGTGTCAGGGTGTCTGACGAGAGACTGAAGTAGGTCTGAAACCTCAGTGGCATCCCATCCTCTGTGGCGGGGATGAGTGTCCAACTCCCATCCACTCCTTCCTTAATGAAAGGTAGATGACGAGTGACAGGCTCATTGGCCATCTCAGGGAGGATGCTGCGGAGTTGCACGAGCGCCTCTCGTGCAGCCGTCTCGACTGCCAACATCAGCTCTCCCATCTGTGGTCCTTCAAAGAACCAACTAGACGGGGAGTCATTAGCCTTCACTATCACGTCCACGTGATATTCCTTGGTGTCGGCGTTGACCCAGTGCTCGTGGTAGAGGAAGATGGGCGTGTGTCGTACGTGGCACTTCTCGAGACAATCCACCAGAAGTATTGGAAAGCCGGTCTCCAGAAGCGTCTCAGGTACATCAGCCATCTACAAGGCATAGGAGAGAAGTCAGGAGGTTGTATGTGCAAGAGTCTTGTGCAAGGCTGGCGTCCTAATGTTCTTGGTTAACGTCCATGCTATCTAAGGCTTCCTATAGTCAGGATGGCTCTGATACCAGTTCTGTGGGGACCCCGACTAGCAAGTCGAGGTCGCCGTGCCTAGTGAACCCAAGGATCAGTGTTCACTAAACACAGATACTGAATAATAGAGTCTTACATCCAGGTAGCAAATTATTACATCAAATGACCAGAACGCGGGTTCAAGAGCAAGGCCTAAAGCCAAATAAAGGGATACATCGAGTAGCGGAGACTCGTAAGGGCTAAGCGGTGCCCATGCCATCAAGCCTACACCGACAGGCATTCTGACTCGGAAGCATCCTAGATCGCAGGTCCGTCTCCGACGGCGTACTCATCGCCAAACTCCGGTCCTTCCATATCTGGTCAATAACATAACCAGTGGCAAGCCAATGAGTACTTTGAATGTACTCGCAAACAGCCCATGACATAAATGGTAATGAATAACAGTGACAATTATCTTGAGTGGAATGCGATGAGGTGGTATGATCATGTATATGCATCAGGTTAAAGAATTACTTGTGAATATTAGGTTATAGATATTGACATATCCGTAAAGGGTTGAACACACCGGGTTCACCCTAAATGCCAAGTCATTGGACTTGTCATAATCTCAAGGTATTAATGAGGGCTAAACCATCCGGGTTTACCCTATATGTCAAGTCACCGAACTTGATCATATTATTGTGATTATCATGATTATAACAACACCTTTTTAACACCACACACACACACTTGGTTTATGCAGAAACTCAGGACGTAGTTTAAGGAGCACCACCCAACTGTCCTTGACCGTGGACACGGCTATTCGAATAGTTTACACTCTATAGAGGTAGTACGCTGGACCCACGAGAAACGGAATAATTCCGTGTCATCCACGACTCGCGGTATATCACATATACCCGAGGTAAGTATCCGATCATCATCTTTCCCCTAACGATACTAGACAAAGAGATCCACTCGATTGGTACCCAGCCCACATGTTGTACGTCTTCCGAGCATCGACTCTGGACTGTATCAACCATGCAGGGACCAACGATGTGCCTGGAACTCATAATAATGGCGTAGTCATCCTACCTGGCACGACCCCATCACGAGAGTGAGACCGATCACTCCCGCCACTAGTAATGTGGCTCTTTGCTAGCACCGAAAAGTGTAATCCACAAAGCCCCGTCCCATAAAGGCGTATCGTGGTCGTACTGGGTAAGGTTGGGATGGTCGACACATCATAAATCTAATCCATTTCCGAAACCATACACACACCAAAATCACCGGTGCATCACTTCACCAAAAGTGATCACCAACTCATCATCAACCTCGGGCATTAGAGGCACCCGACGGGGTTTTCATAAACTCTTTATTTAACTCATCATCATGCTCATGATAAAATGCTCTATTATTACTTGTCAACATGATAATATCATGATAAAATCATAACCCTCACGGGGTCAAGCTCAATGCAGTGATTCTACTCTACTAGTCAACATGACAGTAGAATAATCCTCGTAGATGGTAGGATCGAGCTCATCAAGTTTGTGCTCCGAGGAGCCATGTGAATATCACTACTATAATGAAAGTGCTTCGAAGAAGCCTTTGGTACCATCACATCGGTGATGAACCGGCATCGTGATCTCATGCAACGGGAAATACTTGCTATTCTACCATGCATCATTTTATTTACTTAAGTCATGGCAAAAGGGCATACTTGCCTTGGTCAGCTAGGTATCCGGGGTCTTCGAGGTCTTCCGCTCCGGATCCTCCGTCACTCGGTAACTCTACCGTCGAGAAAGGAATAAATAAATACTAGCTTTTACTAAAACAGTTCACAAAGTGCTTTTAAAAATGTTGCAAGGCTTGAATAAATTCAGGTTATTATTTTGAAAAATGTTCCCTACTGTTTTATTAGCTAAGCATATTTATTTAAAAGCAAACAGAAGCAAACAAGTGCTTTTTAATATCTTTTTATTATACCAAAATAGTTTCTGTTATTGATAAATGTCAACTATTATAGAATCAAATACTACTCATTTTTAGAAAAATACTGGTGGAAGAATTATATTTTTCTACTGGCTAAATCTTTTTATAAAAATCATTTAGTTTGCTGGATTAAAACAAAAGAAAAAGGCCAGGGAAACAGATCCATCCGGCCCAGCCAGCAGGCCTGGCAACCACGCGCGCGCGGGCCACGTTCAAACCTGACCTGCGGGCCCCTGGGGTCAGCATCAGCGGCTGCGCGCGCTGGCTGCCCCAGGACACCGATAGGTGGGCTCCACCTGTCGGGTCCTTCTCCTACCTCTGGCCAGAGAGGTGGAGATGGACGCCAGCGAGGCTGTCGTTGTCCTTAGGCTTAGCTAGGAACGAGAACGGGTTCCTCGTGCCTCCGCCTACCTGCTCGTGGTCGGGACGTCACCGGAGATGGTCTGGGTCGCCGGCGACGAGGTGCTCGTGGCGGAAGGGCTTCGGGTTTGTGTTGAACTAGGGGCTAGAAGTATGGATTCGCTCGGGAGAGTTAGGGGAAACGTTCCTGGCGTCGAGGGGAGTGTAATGAGAGGTCGGGCAGCGCACGAGCCGACGTGTAACCGGAGATCGACCGGAGCTCCGAGGCGGAGGCGCCTCGGTCGATCTCGAGCACCGGGGCTCTGCGAGCTCGATTGGGTGGCTAGGGAGTGTCTACTGGTTGTGCTGAAGCTGCTTGGAGGGTGCTGGAGTGCCGGGGGGGTCTATTTATAGGCCAACGACGGTGACCCGACTCGGGCACGCCGGTGACTCACCGTGGCACGCGTGCAAGCACAGTGAGGTCCTAGCCGCGAAACCGTGGGTTCGGGACGTGGTTTAGGGCCTCCTGATGCAACGGCCGCAGAGGGAAAGTGAGTGGGGGCGAGCTGGAGCGACCGTGCATGCTCGGCCGCGTCGGGCGCGCACGGGCACACGTCGCCTGAGCTCTTGCGCGAGGGGGAGAGGGTCCCTGGGGTAGCTTTGCACTGAGGGGCTGTCGGGGGAGTGCTTGGACACGACTGGGGAGGCTGGGACCGGCCGGAGCGTCGGCCCCTTGCGGGTGGCTCTTTGTAGCGCGCCCAGAGCGAAGTTTTGGCATGCCTCGGCATGCTGGCTCGCTCTGGGGCACTTGGGACGTGTCCTCCATGTCCTGAGTGTTGCTGGGAGTTTGCCTAGCTGCTATGGTTTAGTGGGAGCTCGAGCTGGTCAACGGAGCAAGGAACACTAGTGTAGCCAGTACTGTCCTGCAGCTTAGATTGGAGTTCTTGTCACATGTGCTTGGAATTGGGGAGGGGCTGGTTGACTGGGTGTTCACGGTGTTCTGGTGCTCTAACCCACCAAGTTTGAGGCCTTGACATTGGGTAAAACTGTGGCTAGGAAGGTTTTTACCTTCCTATCAGTAGGTGTTCGACAGTGACTTGGGGTGCTTCCACTCCACCACTGTAAATGAAACTTAACAGGTTTGGTCTTGGGGTAAAAACATGGGGTTCCACCAAATATGAGCTCCATTGAACAAGTTTGGCTTTGCAAACTTGAAAATGTCTCAAAGTGACCAGTACTATCCTTTACAAAGGAAGTGTGGTCAAACAGAGTCTCACAAATCCCATTTTTGGTGTGGAGTCCTCATTTGGGGCGCTAAACACCTCTGCAAAGTTTCAGCTCCATTGGAGAAACTCTGCAATGTAGAGTTGTTCCAACTCTACTCTCGACAGAGATGGTTTTGGGCTCCCTAAGTGCACTTACCCACCTTGGATTAAGGTGAGATTTTAGGTGAGCACCTAATATGGTTTGGGAGGGCTCCTGTAATTTTATGGGAATTTACTGAGATACTTTGCCTTGGAAACATCTCAAAAAGCTAAAATAGACATAAATGGTTTTCAGGGTTTTACTCAAATAATATTAATATAAAATAGGGTTGAAAATCTTATGTATGGAAAATATATGTCCTTCTAAGCTTCCATGAATTTACTCAGAATTTTCTAAGGCAGGAAAGTAATTTTCCTTGTGGAGTCATCATTACTGGCCTTAGAAATAGACATAGATATAAAATAGTAAAATCATATTTTAAATCACCAAATAATGTTTTTAATGAATGAAAATGATATTAGGATCAGACCACCAACTTTAGTTGGAAGTGCCACTTGGCTTCATGAGCTAGTAGTGTATCCCAACATGATGAAGGTGATCTTGTTGTAAGGGAAAAAGGGTTTTTGATGAGAGCAAAATAATAAGTTTTTCATGGGTTTGAGTCATCACACAAGCAAGCATACACTCAAACAAGGGTTGACATTGCACTCACAACATTATTTGAAAAAGTTTTAAGAAGCTCTGATTTTTGCAACACAGAAACTTGGGATGAAAAACAGGGTGTGACATACTATGAGACCCCAAGCACCCCCAGGAGCCACCCTAGCGTCTAGGTGCATGATTATAGGGGTGAAACCCCCCATTTCTCTCTCTAGACAACATCTTTTCCCCCTCTCTCTCACTTCTCTCTCCCCTGGCAAGTGTATGGAGCATCCAATGCTTCTCGCCCCTTTGTTTAAACCCTCTGGAGCCGACTCATGCTAGTGGTTGCGCCAGAGCACTATAGTGGCATCACCATGTCGGTCATATGTGCGCTCTGGAGCACGCTATAGGACAACCGAGACACTCCACAGGTTGACCTCTCATGCCCATCCTCATGGAACCCCTCCGCGCACGCCAGTAGTAGCGCCTGATGCCCGCAAGACGCCAGGGCAACGACCCCCTCCTCTCTGCCCCTCCTGCTTCCCCCTCCTGCATGAGCGCGTTGCCGCCCGAGGCCCCCAACCAGTGAGCTCACATGCGCGGCGCCACGGGGCTTTCCCCCTTGTCCCCTACCCCCTAGCGCGCCCCACAGACCTTGTGACCTCGCCCATGCCTCAGGCTTGAGCCGTCGCGGTCTCACAGCTTGACCTCGAGCTCCCCCACACACCCGACACCCTACCTCCGTCGCCTGCCTATAAACGGCCATCCCATGTCCCTCTCTCCCCTTTGGTCTCTCCCTCTCATCTCCAATCAAACACGAGAGCCCCTCTTAGCGAGCCCCAATGCTTGAGTGCTCGGGATCGAGCTGGAGCTCGCCACTTCGGGCCACCAGTGTTCGCACGGTGAGGGCCCTCCTCCACCCATGTTTTCTTCTGAACCAAGGTCCCTGGATGCCCCTCACCCGATCCACCTCCTCCTTCCTCTGATTGCTGCCTCGAGCGAGCTTCTCGATCTCGAGACGGAGCTGTGCCGCTTAGGTCTGTCATTCTCGTTGAAACCACCACCGTCGGTGGTGAGCTCCACCTCCCGTGGAAGACCTCGAACCTCATGAGCATGGCCATGCCCTTGACGCCTCGAGCCTCTACCCGGAACACCGCCGGTGAGCTTTCCCTCTCCCCGTCGAGACGTGGAAGACGACCGCGCGGTGGGCTCGTGAGTCAGTCTCTCCCCCGCCTGCCTCTCTCTCTCTACCAGAAAGGGCCCGCGTGCAGGTTTAAATCCGAACCCGCCGCACGCACCCCTTCTCCCCCTGGGCCTCTTCTTCTCGGCCAGCTTGGGTGCCGGCCTGATTCGTCCAACCGTCAGTAGTGCCCTTTTCGTTTGTTTATTTTAGCAGATCTTGCAAAAATCCTCCAGATTTAAATATAGGTCCAAATGCAATAATTCCAACTCCTAAACATTTCTAAAAATCCCACCTATTTAATGATGCCACTTGTGTAACTTTCGCACAAAGTTTCACGCACTGTTTTATTTAAAAACCTAGTTTTGTATATTTTAGCTAACTATTCAAATGCTTTATGTTACTTTTTATACTTCAAAAATAAAATTCAATAATTTATAAAAAGATAATATTCACCCCACTATTTTACAAAAATGGTGTGACATTTTTAGGAAGACTTTATTTTCTCTGTTTTTGACTTGCTCTTATTTTTTCCCGTTAAATTGTGATGGTAGTTTGCGTTGTTGACGAAGGGCTTGGACCAGAAGACTTTGAAGACCCCAGAGACTTTATTGAGCCAGGCAAGCACCCCTTTGACCATGTCTAAAAAAACATTTTATTGCATGCCATGTAGCACTCTACTTTTTTGCATCTAAGTCATGTTGAATAGGTGACCACCTTGGTGGGTTATCTCCGAGAAACTCCTTTTAGATACTTGCACTTGGGCATGACCCTACCTTCCTATGAGGGTTGTGCGGATGGGAAGTAGTTAGGTTGATAGTAGATGCTACACATATGGGATGCGAATATGCATGGTGACTGTCGTGGGTATAAGCCTGACAGTAGATGTGTAGGGTACGAATGAGATGGGCAGAGTCTTAGCTACGGCGAGGTTGTATGAGATCAGGCCCCTCTGCGGTGGAGGTAATAGCCTTACGTCTTAGTGCTCTCGGAGCTTGTTGTCGAGTGTAATATGGAAGGGCGGCTTATATAGAGTGCGCTGCCCTCCACAACGGTTCCAGTACAGGGGTGGAGTAGTGGGGATTGAATGCGTACATTACAGGTAACGTATGCTCTAAATACTAATAAATGCACCCGGAAACGTACGGCCGTTTCCCTCCACAGAGGTTACGATGTACCGAGTGTATCTAGTCGGTTAGCTTGGTATCCTCCGAATGCTAGTCTCCGACTGGATGATTGAGGACCTGTTACCGACTGGATGATGCGGACTCCTTAATTCAGTCAGGACTGACTAAGGGCCCTGTCCTTTGTGAGGGGTAGTCCTTGGGTAGGACCTGCATGGCAGGCCTATGACCCTACCCTAGGACTATGACCCCATCATTAGTCCCCGAATGGATTGGGTTTGGAACGACGAAGCGATGCTTGAAGTTTGGATCCGACTGGATTAGATTTGGCTTGGGCGTTGCTTGCCTCGATCCATTTTATCTTTTCTGACCAACGATCCGAGTGGAAGGGCCCGCGAAACAGACTGTCGGAAGCCGAGTGCTTCCGCGACATCTTTTGACGCGACTGGTCAACTGACAGCGGCGGATTTTCGGGATCTCAAATTTCGGGTTCCGCGCGCCCAGCGGGGATGACGCCAGCGCACTCGAGTAGCGCCTGACGCCTCGATTCTCGCGCCTTCAACTCCTCCACTGATATCGCCGCGGCCGGTCGGGCGGATAAGGTTTCGGGGCCACCCGCCAGTGACCCAGTCGGAACCCTATTTAAATCTGGGCGGCGAGGCTTCTTCGTTACGCTCGCCGAATCTTTCGCTCTCGCCTGCTCCGTCTTCCTCGCCACCTCCAGCGCTCCTACACTCCTTCCTTCTCCTTCCTCTCGAGGGTTCGCCGTCGCCTCCATGACCAAGGGTCAGACCTGCAAGATGGAGGCGAGGAAGAAGAAGGGCAAGGCGGCGGCGCCTGCTCAGCGGCGGCAGCGGCCGCTGCCGGCGGGGTGGATCCAAGGAGACTTCCTACCCTCCACGATGATGGAGGGAGATTTGCTGCAGCTGGTGGAGCAAGGAATGATCGTGCATAAGTCCTGGAGGCTGCCGGCGGAGAACGAGGTCGAGCCGGCGCCCCGAGAGGGGGAGCGCGTCTTGCTTCTCAGCCACGTCCATCGAGGTTTTTCTTTACCCCCGCATCCTTTCTTCAAGGGTATCATGAATCACTTCGGTGCCCAACTTCACCATTTCCCTCCGAATTCCGTCGCCCACCTTTCTGCCTTTATAGTCTTGTGCGAGTGTTTCATTGGCTATCCCCCCATTGGGGGCTGTTCAAGCACATATTTTCTGCTAGATCCCAGACCATCAAACGACTTAGCCAGTCGGATGATAAAACACATCTTCTCCAGCTCTGCGGGGGTCTAGGTTTCCAGAAAAAGAGTCGGAGCAGTTATCATGCTCTCCAGTTATGTGAGTCGGTCAGGAACTGGCAGTCGACGTGGTTCTACTGCCAGGATATCGCCTGTCCGAATGCTTCGACAGGGCTGCCTCCCTTCAGTCTGGATCGGCCTGCCCCACCCAAGCAACTCGCGCTCACGAGGGCGGAGAAGAACGACGTCCAGCCCTTGGTTGAGGCACTCGTGGACGTCGTCAGGAGGGGGGTCACCGGCATAGACTTGCTGGAGGTCTTTCTTGGTCGACGGATCCAGCCTCTGCAGGCTCGCGACCATGCCATGTGGCATTACACAGGCCCCGAGGACTCCACTCGGACCAACGTGGTGGCCGTGACTGAGGAGAGGGTGACCTCGTGGGTGCTCCAAATCACGGGCCCCTGCGAGAATCCCAAAGGATCTCGGCGAGTGAGGCCTTACAGCGTGGATCATCCTCCACCGAATTAGGTGAGTGACATTGCCGAGTGCACTGAACTGTCCCAATTCTTGTCGTTTTTCTATATCTCTGTGTGATGTCGGATATTGCCGACTGAAATTTATTTAAGAGTGGACCAACTGGTTCACCCCCGTCTCGAACGGGAATCCGGCGGAGGAAGAGGAAGAAGGCAGCCAAGAGGGCAGCGTGGAGAGCGCCGAATACGTCTCCGACAGCGGGGAATCGGAGGAGGAGACTAGCGAGGAGGAGGAAGAAGAAGAAGAGCAAGACTCGCCACCTCCGAACCCAGAGCATCGGACCAAGCGCCAACACGAGCCCGCCGTCCCCTCGGTTCCTCCCGCGTCTTCGAGTGCTTCGCCTGCTGCTCCGGCGGTCCTGAGTGTTCGAAGCACTAAGAGGACCAGGGATGCCGCCGCTGAGCCTGCGGGTCAGTCTTCTATGGTGGCCATGCCGAGTGGGCCTAAGCCTGGGAAGGCTCTGCCGCGAATGAGGGCTGCTGTCCCCGTCACCTCTACGTAAGTGTACACAATTTTCAATTCTTTCTGATATCCGAGTGAACTTATGTTTACTGGCCGAATGGGTCTCACTCGACAGGGTCGCTACTTCTGCCACCTCTCCGGCGCGTTAGGAAGACGACCCCATGGACACAGACAACGTCGTCTCATCCCAGCCAGGTGCGTTGTAGGGACGTCGAATGTTTTATACTATCGTGTCCCAGTCAGGTGCTTCTTTCTTTTTCTGAGACCTCGTGTCATTCGGTCTGTCAGGGGCGATTTGTCTGGGTGACGGCGACCAGGGGAGAGCCGACCCAGCTGTGGAGCCTGTTCTCGAGGCTACTCCTCCTGTTGCCGCTCTCGCCGCCGACGTGCTGCCGACTGAGGCGCTGCCACAGACTGAACCAGTGCTGGTGGGTGAGGAGCCGACTGGGGCGGACCTTGGGATGCCTCAGGAACCTCCGACGATTCCAGGTTCGTCGAATGCTGAATTCAGCATCCAGCGTCTTCCGGAGGAGCAGGTGGGAGCGGCCAAGGGGGCTATGGTGCAGGCGGAGTTGATGGCTGGAGAAGCCAAGAGGCCCTATGACTCCGTTGCGGCCTTGTACCAGCGGAGCTTGGAGCTGCGCGATGATATCCGAGTAAGTGGTCTAGTAAGTATTTACTTTTCTCCTGTAACCCACTGGGTGTTCTTGAATAGCAGTTGTTGTTTGCAATGGGTTCACTCTTAGTGAACCCAGTGGGTGTAGTCCCAGAGACTTCTGTCGATTGCTAGCACCGACAGTTGTCTTTATACATATTGTCTTTGCTTTGGTCGTGTCTGTAAATAATATGACCGACTGCTAGCAGTTGTGGCACTCGTTGTGCACTTACTGTAAGAGTCTCCGAGAGTAAGTTGTACTCAGGTCGGGTAACATTTGCCTCGTAGGTGTAGGTGATAACATGCATCTCAATAGGGTAGGCCTGCTTGAGCTGCATGCCAGTGGGGTCACTCTCAATGAACCCACTGGGTGTAGTCCCCGAGACCGCTGTCGACTGCTTGCGTCGGCAGGGGTCTGAAGAACTTAGACTTTTAACTGTTGAACTTTCTGATTGTCTCTTGGTGTTTGGTGGCAGAAAACCTGTGAAATGGGATCAGCCTATGAGACTCTCAAGGCTGAGAGGAATCAGTTCGCTGGTGAACTTGATGCGGCCATGCTTGCAATGGCCGGCATGAAGGATGCTCTCGCGGAATGGGAGAAGTCATTGGAGCAGGCGCGTGAAGTGAACGAGGTGTTGACTGAGGAAGTGGAAAAGATGGGGAAACAGAGGACTGCGCTGATGAGTCAGATGGATGTGCTGAACAAACGATGCAGGGCGCAAGAGAAATATGTCAGTGACTGGGCTCGGCAGATGATGACGTGTCTGGCTGGTAAGTCCTGCTTTTTCCGAGTGGTTGTGGTATGCGTGTAACACTCGACGCTTATTGTCTGTTTGTCCTATTGTCGCACATTTTTGCTTTGACTCCGAAGCTGAAGCAGCTGACGTGGAGCGTTCGATTGTTTAGAACGTTCCACTCGGCGACGACGCCAATCAGGATCTGCTCCGTGCGCACATCCGCGTGGGCAAAGTTGGTCCTTTCATCGGTCGACTGAGAGAAGTCGTCGGCCGAATCGACAAGGAGCTTTGGCTAGAAGATGAGTCGCGGCAGGAGATGGAGAACCTGATGACCCGACTGGAGGAGATTCCCAACAGAGTGCAGTCGTGGAAGAAATCTGCAGCTCGTTGCGGTGCAGATGTTGATCTGTCCTTGGTCCGAGTCCATTGCAAGGAGGTGCGTGAGGAAAAGCTGAAGACACTGAAGGTCGCCAACACGAAGAAGCTTCGATTCGAAGACTTCATGGAGACGTTCCTTCGTTGAGTGTCGACTTGGACACCTTCGTTGAGCCCTCTAGTCCTGCCGCTGACCCTGCTGACGCGTAAGAAAACTTTATCCTCGGTATGCCGAGTGTTTTATCTGTAAGGTACTTTGGCCACTTCTGTTGGCTGTCACACTTTTAAATGGTGCGGGTAAGCTGGATCCGCACCGAATTAGCTATCTTTGCGAGAATTTTGGAATCCGTTTTTTTTGCTCTTCTATTGGAATGTTGATTCGAGTTTTTGTTTGGCGTTTCTTGGTGAAGCCAAAGGCAAACAGTCGATGATGGATCGCGGCTAAGCCCCCGAGTGTGACGTGAAGTGCACACTCGGAGAAGGTTAATACTTAGGCGATGCTGGATCGCACCTAAGCCCCCGAGTGTGACGTGTAGTGCACACTCAGAGAAGGATAGTACGTGGGTGATTCTGGATCGCAGCTAAGCCTCCGAGTGTGACGTTAAGTGCACACTCAGAGAAGCTTAATACTTAGGCGATGCTGGATCGCAGCTAAGCCCCCGAGTGTGACATGAAGTGCACACTCGAAGAAAGTTAACACTTAGGCGATGCTGGATCGCAGCTAAGCCCCGGAGTGTGACGTTAAGTGAACACTCGAAGAAAGTTAATCCTTAGGCGATGCTGGATTGCAGCTAAGCCCCTGAGTGTGACGTTAAGTGCACACTCGGAGAAAGTTAATACTTAGGCGATGCTGGATCGCAACTAAGCCCCCGAGTGTGACGTTAAGTGCACACTCGGAGAAAGTTAATACTTAGGCGATGCTGGATCGCAGCTAAGCCCCTGAGTGTGATGTTAAGTGCACACTCGAAGAAAGTTAATACTTAGGCGATGCTGGATCGCAGCTAAGCCCCCGAGTGTGACGTTAAGTGCACACTCGGAGAAAGTTAATACTTAGGCGATGCTGGATCGCATCTAAGCCCACGAGTGTGACGTTAAGTGCACACTCGGAGAAAGTTAATACTTAGGCGATGCTAGATCGCAGCTAAACCCCCGAGTGTGACGTTAAGTGCACACTCGGAGAAAGTTAATACTTAGGCGATGCTAGATCGCAGCTAAGCCCCCGAGTGTGACGTTAAGTGCACACTCGAAGAAAGTTAATACTTAGGCGATGCTGGATCGCAGCTAAGCCCCCGAGTGTGACGTTAAGTGCACACTCGGAGAAAGTTAATACTTAGGCGATGCGGGATCGCAGCTAAGCCCCCGAGTGTGACGTTAAGTGCACACTCGGAGAAAGTTAATACTTAGGCGATGGTGGATCGCAGCTAAGGTTTTTTTTTTGAGACCGGAGTCTGCGACCGCAGAAGAACTTTAAACCTGCAAAAAACTCAATCTGCTTTATATTATTTCGCCAATACTTGTTCTTTACATCGCTTCAGTCGACGGTCACGTGTCGAAGCGCTTCAGGAGATCTCCGTTCCCTTCGCGTGGCTCGTCTGTCTCCCTCTCAATGTTGTAGAGTCTGTATGCCCTGTTGTTCAGCACCTTGGAGATGATGAAGGGTCCTTCCCAGGCCGGAGCAAACTTGTGAGGTCTTTGTTGATCCACTCGGAGCACCAGGTCGCCTGCTTGGAACGTCCGACTTCTGATGTGGCGTGCATGAAAACACCGCAGAGTTTGTTGATAAATGGTCGAGGGAGTTAATGCCATCTCGCGCTCCTCTTCCAGAAGATCCACTCCGTCTTGCCTTGCTTGTTCTGCTTCGTCTTCGGAGAAGAGTTCGACTAGTGGCGCTTTGTGAAGCAAGTCACTCGGAACGACCGCTTCTGCTCCATAAACGAGGAAGAACGGTGATCGCCCTGTAGATCTGTTCGGGGTTGTGCGAAGTCCCCAAAGCACTGAAGGTAGCTCGGTAACCCAATCGCCAGCGGCATGTCCTATCTCTCGCAGGAGTCGGGGCTTCAATCCTTGCAAAATAAGCCCGTTTGCCCGCTCTGCTTGTCCATTGGACTGAGGATGTGCTACGGAAGCAAAATCCACTCGGATGCCTTGGCTTGTACAAAAACCTTTGAATCTGTCCGAGTCAAAGTTTGTCCCGTTGTCCGTAATTATGCTGTGAGGTACACCGAATCTGAAGATGATGTCCCTGACAAACTTGACGGCTGTCGAAGCGTCGAGCTTCTTGATGGGCTTCGCTTCGATCCATTTCGTGAACTTGTCGACTGCCACCAACAGATGTGTGTATCCACCTTGGCCTGTCTTGAATGGGCCGACTGTATCTAATCCCCACACTGCAAACGGCAACACCAGAGGGATCGTCTTTAACGCAGACGTTGGCTTGTGGGACTTGTTGGAGAAGAACTGGCAGCCCTCACATCGATCAACCATATCCTTAGCCATCTCGTTAGCGTGCCGCCAAAAGAAGCCAGCCCTGAATGCCTTGGCGACGATTGCTCTCGAAGAAGCGTGATGACCGCAGGTCCCCGAGTGAATATCTTCCAGAATCAGCTGCCCCTCCTCTGGGGAGATGCATCGTTGAAGAACGCCTGAGATACTTTCCTTGTACAATTGGCCATCAATGACAGTGAATGACTTCGACCTGCGGACTATCTGCGTGGCTTGTACTTCGTCTTCTGGAAATTCTTGCCTCAAGATATATGCCATGATCGGCACAGTCCAATCGGGAATGACAGCCAGAATCTCCATGACCAGATCAACCACAGCAGGTACATCGACTTCAGTCGGATCTGTTGTGCTCTTGGGTTGTGCTGGTTCCTCTGTGAAAGGATCTTCTTTGACTGAGGGGAGGTGGAGGTGCTCGAGGCAGACGTCACTCAGGACTGGTCTCCGAGTGGATCCGAGTTTCGCTAACTTGTCAGCCGCTTGGTTCTTCAGTCTTGGAACATGGTGAAGTTCTAGACCTTCAAACTTCCTCTCAAGCTTCCTCACTGCATTGCAGTATGTAGTCATGGTGGGGATTCTGACGTCCCACTCTTTCATCACTTGATTGACCACCAGATCTGAATCGCCGTAGACCATCAGGCGACGGACGCCGAGTAAGATGGCCATACACAACCCGTAGAGGAGAGCTTCATACTCCGCCTCGTTGTTGGAGGAATCGAAGTGTATCTGTAGCGTGTACTTGAGCTTGTCGCCCTTTGGTGATATGATCACAACGCCAGCGCCGGAGCCATTCAACATCTTGGACCCATCGAAGAACATTGTCCAATGGGCCGAGCAGATGTGGGTCGGTTGCTGTTGTTCTACCCATTCTACTATGAAGTCATCCAGAGCTTGAGACTTAATAGCTTTCTTGGCCTCGAACTTGATGTCACAGTACATCATCTCCATCGCCCACTTCGCCACTCGGCCTGACGCATCTCGATTGTGGAGAATTTCCGACAATGGAGCACCAGAAACGACACACACCGAGTGGTCTTGGAAATAGTGAGCCACCTTCTTCGCAGTCATGTAAATCCCGTAGATAAGTTTTTGATAGTGAGGATACCTCTGCTTGGAAGGAGTCAGGACTTCAGAGACGTAGTACACTGGCCGCTGAACTTTGTATGCTTTGCCTTCTTCTTCTCGTTCGACTGTAAGAACAGTACTGACGACTTGATTTGTAGCCGCGATATACAGAAGAAGGGGCTCTTTACTGAGCGGAGCAGTATGAACCGGCTGGGTGGAAAGTTGGACTTTGAGGTCGTCGAATGCGACTTGGGCTTCATCTGTCCACTCGAAAGCATCTGATTTCTTCATGATTCGGTACAGAGGAAGTGCTTTTTCGCCAAGTTGACTGATGAACCTGCTCAAAGCCGCTAGGCAACCTGTGAGCCGTTGAACATCGTGTATTCTGACCGGCCTCTCCATTCGGACGATGGTTCCGATCTTTTCGGGGTTGATATCGATCCCTCGTGTCAAAACGAAGAAACCGAGTAACTTTCCGCTGGGAACGCCGAACTAACATTTGGCGGGGTTGAGCTTGATATCGTACCTACGAAGGTTGGCGAATGTTTCTCCCAAGTCACTCAGCAGGTCGGAACCTTTGCGTGACTTGACTACGATATCATCCATATACGCCTCCACATTCCGACCGATTTGATCGAGGAGACATTTTTGGATCGTGCGCATAAAGGTAGCTCCCGCATTCTTCAGACCGAATGACATAGTGATGTAGCAGAAGCACCCGAATGGGGTGATGAAGGCTGTTTTTAATTCATCGGGACCATACAGACGGATCTGATGATAGCCCGAGTAGGCAACGAGAAATGACAGACGCTCGCAGCCCGCAGTCGAATCGACAATTTGATCTATGCGGGGGAGCGGAAAATGGTCTTTTGGGCAGAACTTATTGAGATGCTTGAAGTCGATGCACATTCAGAGCGACTTGTCCTTGTTGGGCACCATGACAACATTGGCGAGCCACTCGGAGTGGTGAACCTCGCGAATGAAGTTGGCTGCCAGCAGCTTGGCCACCTCTTCCCCGATTGCCTTCCTCTTGTGCGCGGCAGACCGGCGCACGCGTTCTCGGACAGGCCGAGCCGTGGAATCCACGTGTAGTCGGTGCTCAGCCAACTCCCTGGGTACACCTGGCATGTCAGAGGGTTTCCATGCGAAGATGTCCGAGATCTCACGGAGGAATTGGGTGAGCTCGACTTCCTATTTAGGATCGAGGGTGGTGGAGATGTTCGTCGGGGCAGCAGTGGTGTCCGTCAGGTGGATGCTGACCTTCTTCGTCTCTCCCACCGACTGAAATGCAGACTCTGAAGCTGGCTTCTTCGAGCGCATCAGGTCGGCGGGGTCGACTGTTTTCTTGTACTCGTCCAGCTCAAGGACGGCCATCTACTGGTCGGCGATCCTTGATCCCTGCTGCAGGCACTCTTCAGCCCGTTGCCGATTGCCTATGATGGTGATCACACCTTTCGGGCCCGGCATCTTCAACTTCAGGTATAGTAACATGGACGGGCCATGAAGTGCGCATACGCTGGGCGACCCAGAATTGCGTGATAAGCGCTCTGGAAGTCAACCACTTCGAACGTCA
Organism: Hordeum vulgare subsp. vulgare; assembly: GCF_904849725.1. NCBI lineage: Eukaryota > Viridiplantae > Streptophyta > Magnoliopsida > Poales > Poaceae > Hordeum > Hordeum vulgare. The sequence goes on from NC_058522.1 coordinate 163,982,691, forward strand.
GCTTCTCCTTGCGGAAGTTCTTGTCGGAGCCGAAAACGACGTCCAACGCTGCTTCTTCTTGGGACGACTCCGTGGAACTGCATGCTGCTCTCGCTGAGTCTGGACATCGGGATGCCCATACCCTTGAGGGTGTCGGCGTACATGATGTTCAAGCCGCTGCCGCCATCCAAGAGGACTTTGCGCAATCGGACTCCTTCTACCACCGGGTCGACGACCAGGGCCTGCCTTCCCGGGGTGGGTACATGTGCCGGATGATCTGACTGGTCGAAGGTGATCGCAGTCTGGGACCATTTGAGGAACTTGGGGTTGGAAGGGGTGGCCATGTTCACCTCTGTGTTCACCAGCTTAAGTCGGCTCTTGCTCTCGACATTAGCAAAGATCATCAGGGTTGCATGGACTTGGGGGAACGGATCCTCCGTATCCTCCTCATCCTATTCATGGTCCTTCTCACTCGGTTGCCCTTTGCTGAACCACTGGATCAGGAGGCGACACTGTCGAGTGGTATGCTTCACATATATGGGGTTGCCTTCTTCGTCCATCTTCGTGTGAACCGGACAGGGCTGGTCTAGAATGGGATTATTGAACTGCTTCTTCTTGGGGGTGAATTGAGCCTTCCCTTTGCCCTTGAACTTGGCATTGGTTACGGCTGCAGCTTCTGCTTGCGGAGCGGCCGGAGCTTTCTGCTTTTGCTTCCGAGTGTTGCCCCCATCGCCATCAGCGACTGTTTTGTGCTTGCCGCTTCGGATGCGGTCCTCTTCTTCACCATTTGCGTAGGGCGTTGCTATCTCCATCATCTTGCTCATGGAGATGTCCCTGTTCGGCCGAACTTCAGGTACAGATCCCTGTACCGCACGCCTGCCTTGAAGGCGCAGATTGCTTGATGCTCGGTGACGTTCTCCATCGTGTGATAGAGAGTTGTCCAGCGCTGGATGAAGTCACGCAGGGGCTCATTCTGCTTCTGGACGCAGTGCTGGAGCTCCACAAGGCCAGCAGGGCGCTTGCAGTCCCTTCGAAGGTCTTGATGAACACTCGGGCCAGATCTGCCCAACTGTAGATGCTTGAGGGGGCCAATTGGTTCAGACACGCTCGTGCCGAGCCGTCGAGCATCACAGGGAGGTGCTTCATGGCGACATGGTCGTCCCCTCCTCCGATCTGAACTGCCACTCGGTAGTCATCCAGCCACGTTTCTGGCTTGGACTCTCTTGTGAACTTGCTAATTCCCGTCGCCAATCGGAAGTTGGGAGGGATGTCAGCCGAATGGATGGCTCGACTGAAACACTCGGGACCAGACACGGTGGCCCTGCTTCCACTCGGACGGTCGATATCGCGACCATCGCGGTGGGCTCGACCTCTGTCGACTCTTCACTAGGCGATACGTCCTCTTGCGTTGGGTCTTGGGTCGTAAGTGTCGTCGACTGAACGCCGATAATCATGATGTTGGGACCCATAGGGCCCACCCCGCGGAGGGGTGCGTGAGCGGCGATGATCTTCGTGAATCACGGAACGGCTGCCTCCCCTGTGGCGCTGATGGGAACCAGGGTTGTGAATTGATCGATGCGTATTCGCGTGGACGGAACTATTATAGATCCGGTTGTGCGACTGGGAGACTGCCGAATTCTGCTGCTGCGCCGTGTGCAACAGGGCTCGGATCTGCTCGATCCCTCTACCAGGCTCTGAATCAGTCGGCTGGAGGGAATCGGCTATTTTGGCAGCTGCAGCCAAGTTGAGGAGGGGTGTGCGGAACAGCTCCACGTTACTCCGCCGAGTGTGCCGACTAGCGGAATAGCAAGGTGGACGACGTGCGCCGGACACTTCGCCAATCTCGTGCTCGTTCCGGCCAGCCTGACGGGGATCTTCATGGGAGTTGGCCATGTGTACTTCTGCTGCGAGCCCGCGACCCGCATACTCGGAAGGGAACTCAGTCGGAACCGAGTCCGAGTGCTGGAACGGCGGGGCAACCACAACGGACTCAAGAACCGCCACTTGTGAAGACGCGTTCTGGCGCGCCTGGGCGTGTTGCACCCAACGCTTGAGCCGCGGACGGCGGGACCGCTTGCTGCGGCGTGTGGCAGCGGTGCAGGTCGACATCGGAGTCGACTGTTGAAGAAGAAGGACGCCGCGAGCGCCGGCACGGAAGTGCATAGCCCCACGACGGGAAGCGCCTCGACGTCAAGGGGCGCATTCCGAAGCCACGTCGAATCATCGACAAAGAAGGAGAGAGCGCCGAAGAGGATCTGGTGACCCATGCTCGAATCTCCACCGGACGACATGACGATAGGAAGTAGCCGCAAACTCGTCGGAAGTCGCTTAGACGCCTGCCCCACAGTGGGCGCCAAATGTCGTGGGTTGTATGAGTTCAGGCCCCTCTGCGGTGGAGGTAACAGCCCTACGTCTCAGTGCTCTCGGAGCTTGTTGTCGAGTGTAATATGGAATACAATGATTTGCTAACCCCTCTACCAGTGGGGGAGGGCGGCTTATATAGAGTGCGCTGCCTCCACAACGGTTCCGGTACAGGGGTGGAGTAGTGGGGATTGAATGCGTACGTTACAGGTAACGTATGCTCTAAATACTAATAAATGCACCCGGAAACGTACGGCCGTTTCCCTCCACACAGGTTACGATGTACCGAGTGTATCCAGTCGGTTAGTTTGGTATCTTCTGAATGCTAGTCTCAGACTAGATGATTGAGGACCTGTTACCGACTGGATGATGGGGACTCCTTAATTCATTCAGGACTGACTAAGGGCCCTGTCCTTTGTGAGGGGTAGTCCTTGGGTAGGACCTGCATGGCAGGCCTATCACCCTACCCTAGGACTATGACCCCATCAGTGACGATGAAAGATAAGGTTTCAAAGATTTCTACGAAACCCCGTCGGACGCCACTAATGCGTGAGGGAGACGGTGTTGAGCTAAATAACCACTTGTTAAAGAAGTGGTGTAACGAGGCAAGTCATGTGTGTTGTTTTGAAAACACGAGAGATTTAAGATTTGCTGACCGTCCCAACCTTGCATCTGCGACCACAATACCCCTTTATGGGATGGGGTTTTGTTGATTACATTGGCCGATGCTAGCACAGAGCCTGCATTACTAGTGGCGGGATTGGCAGGGTCACTCTAGAGATAAGGTCGTGCCAAGAAGGGCGACCATGGGTTGTTTTTGCAGAAACCGGGCTCACTGTTGCATGCCCTCATGGATGGTATGATCTAGAGCGAGGCTTGTATGATGTACATCATGAGGGATATCACCAACGAGTGGGCTCTTTCTTTAGTATCGTGAGGGGAAAGGCATTGTTTGGGTGCTTACCTCGGGTATGTTATATACCACGAGTCATGGATGACACGTAAGTTCCCTGAGTCTTGTGAGTACAGCGAGCAACCTCTGCAGAGTGTAAAACTATTAGAATAGTCATGTCCACGGTCAAGGACAGTTGGCTGGATATGCTTAAACTAAGTCCAGAAGTTTTCGCAAAAATCAAGTTTGCGTGTGTGGGAAAGGTGATTATGTGAGAAGGAGGATACGTGAGCTAAGTCAGATGACTTGGCATGATGGGTGGACTTGGAATGTTTAACCCTCATTGATATTGATATGTGTAACTTGTCCGTCCAAGGCAGATGGCATGGGTTCACGCTTTCATTCAAGATTCATATTACTAGTTATGTTTGGTGTGTCGGCCTTCGAGGCCCTATCTATGTAAGACTTGACCATAATGGTATCTATTTGTATTATACGGTATGTATGGATGTAAGACTCTTGTAATCCAGCCTCTGTGTATTTAATGATCATTGATCTCTGGGATCACTGTACACGTGCATTCGGCGATCATGACTTATGAGTCGGGGTCCCCACAAAGTGAGCCCTATAATCCACCAGAAGATCAATAATAGGAGTACAATGATGTTTGTGTACATGGAAAACATTAAGGCGAAATGGTGAGGTTGACAGAAATTGGAGTCTGAAATGCAACTCTACTTTTGGAAACTATGATCCTTCTTGTGGCATACCTTTGTTTCCAGAGGGAGGTCATCACAACTTCGGCGGGACATTACCAATTGTTTTCCACGGGGTATTCACATCAGGCCATGGTGACACACTCATTTTCATGATTTTTGGAATACATCTGCATTTAATCCAATTAAATTACTAGCAATCCCTATGTTGGAGAAAAATGTCTTAAATTAGAAAAAAATTCATGAAATGCGGTCAAAAATCAGTACATGGGTTAAAAGGTGATTGTATATTGATGAAAATATTTCAAAGCGAAATGATGAAGTCACAAATTCATTTGAAATGAACATAAGATTGTCGTGTATAAACAAATAGCACACGGATCATTCATTAGATCTGTGTGCTTCACAAATCGTGGCCGATGGCACCAAATGCACGCTAAGTGAGTCGCGCGTTCTGACTGGCCAAAACGTGTCACACCCATTTTTACCTCACTCCAACTGTAGCCTTTTCAAAATATGAGTTTGTTAAAACTTTTTAAGCAAGTGCTATGAGTGTCGTGAATGCTATTGTTTGTATGTATGCTTCAATGAGTGGATCCAAAAACCATATTTTATAGCATGATATTCTCACCAAAAACCTTTTTCTCGTTTCTGATTATTTCAAAACCTTGCCTTGAGTTTGCACTATAAGTCCCTGATTTCAAGGGAGTGCCTTCACCCAAACATTGTATTCTGGTTTAGCACAATTTTTACTCTCCGAAATCATAAAATAATTATTTGATAAAATATTTTCCTATTTTAATTGCATGTCGATTTGTGAGGCCAGAAATGATATTTCTGTATAAAAAGTTACTTTCCTGCCGTAAATAAATCTGAGAAAATTTGGAGATACTCACAGGACATATATTTTCCATACATAAGATTTTCAACCCCTATTTATGTTCAAAATATTTAAGCAAATCCCTAAAAACATATTATGTCTGTTTTGACCTTTTGGGAAATATTTCCAATAAATTCCTAGAAAATTCTGGCAACCTTTCAAAGCCATATTTGGTGGCCATGCCAAGTTTCACCTAATTTCAATGTGATTTGGTTCACCCAATAATCCCAAAACCCTCTCTATCCAGAATCAAGTTGAAGCAACTCTACATATCAGAGTTTGTTTAAATGGCTTGAAACTTTGCAGGAGTGCTCAACACCCCAAATGAGGAGTCCCTGCCAAAAAATCGATTTGTGGGGATTGATTTACCCACATTCCCTTTTGAAGGGCCAGTACTACCCATTTGGGTGTGATTTCAAGTTAGCATTGCCAAACTTGTCCAATGGAGCTCAAATTTCGTGGAGCACCCTATTTTTGCATCAATGTAAATCCTATTAACTTTCATCACCAGTGGTCAAGTGTAGCTAACCCAAACACCTGTCGAACACCTTCTGCCATCTTGGTAAATCAGCTCTTAACTCACTCTACACCCATACACTTTCCTCCGAACTCATAGTCTAAGCAGCCAACACCACTCTTCAACTGCAGACGAGTGGCCCTTCTATGGTTCCAAGCAAAAGAGCTAAAATCTCCATTTTAGTTTCTGGCTCAAGACTGGCATCATTTCTTTAATCACTCCCTTTGACCCACAGTGAGTCTCTCGGCTCCCAAACGGCTAGGGATCATCTAAACCCACCCCAAGAGACACCAGACACGGCCAAAGCACCCGAGAGCATGCCAGGATGTCATGGCATACCAAAACTACGCTCTACAGGGTGCACCCGAGACAAAGGTGGCTAGCCCCGGCCGGTTCTAGCCTCCCCTCTGTGGGGACCCCGACTAGCAAGTCGAGTTCGCCGTGCCCAGTGACCCCAAGGATCAATGTTCATTGAACACAGATACTGAATAATAGAGTCTTACATCCAAGTATCGAATTATTACATAAAACGACCAGAAGGTCGGGTTCAAGAGCAAGGCCTAAAGCCAAATTAAACGGATACATCGAGTAGCAGAAACTCGTAAGGGCTAAGCGGTGCCCATGCCATCAAGCCTACACCGACACGCATTCTGACTTGGAAGCGTCCTAGATCGCGGGTCCGTCTCTGACGGCGTACTCATCGCCAAACTCCGGTCCTTCCATGTCTGGTCAATAACATAACCAGTGGCAAGCCAATGAGTACTTTGAATGTACTCGCAAACAGCCCATGATATATATATGGTAAGGAATAACAGTAACAGTTATCTTTAGTGGAATGCAATGTGGTGGTATGATCAAGTATGTGCCACAACTTAAAGAATTACTTCTGAAGAACAGGTTACAGATATCGACATATCTGACAAGGGTTGAACACACCGGTTTCACCCTGTATGCCAAGTCATCGGACTTGTCATAACCTCAATGTATTAATGAGGGCTAAACCATCCGGGTTTACCCTATATGTCAAGTCACCGAAGTTGATCATATTATTGTGATTATCACAACAACACCTTTTAAAACCACACACACACACACACTTGGTTTATGCGGAAACTCTGGACATAGTTTAAGCAGCACCACCCAACTGTCCTTGACCGTGGACACGGCTATTCGAATAGTTTGACACTCTGCAGAGGTAGTATGCTGGACCCACGAGAAACGGGAAACTTCCGTGTCATCCACGACTCGCGGTATATCACATATACCCGAGGTAAGTACCCGATCATCATCTTTCCCCTGACGATACTAGACAAAGAGGTCCACTCGATTGGTACCCTGCCCACATGTTGTACGTCTTACGAGCGCCGACTCTGGACTGTATCAACTATGCAGGGGCCAACGGTGTGCCTGGAACTCATAACAATGGCATAGTCGTCCTACCTGGCACGACCCCATCACGAGAGTGACACCGATCACTCCCGCCACTGGTAATGTGGCTCTTTGCTAGTACTGATCAGAGTAATCAACAAAGCCCCATCCCATAAAGGGGTAACGTGGTCGTACTGGTAAGGTTGGGACGGTCGACACATCATAAATCTAATCCATTTTCGAAACCATACTCACACCAAAATCAAAGGTGCATCACTTTACCAAAAGTGATCACCAACTCATCATCACCCTCGGGCATTAGTGGCACCCGACGGGGTTTTCATAAACTCTTTATTTAACTCATCATTATGCTTGAGATAATATGCCTTAACATTACTTGTCAACATGATAATATCATGACCCTCACGGGGTAGGGTCAAGCTCAATACAGTGATTATACTCTACTAGTCAACATCACAGTAGCATGATCCTCGTAGATGGTAGGGTCAGCTCATCATGTTTGTGCTCCGTGGAGCCATGTGAATATCACTACTATCAATGCAAGTGCTTCGAATAAACCTTCGGTACCATCACATCAATGATGAACCGGCATCGTGATCACATGCAACGGAAAATACTTGCTATACTAGCATGCATCATTTTATATACTTAAGTCATGGCAAAAGGGTTGCTTGCCTTGGTCAGCTAGGTATCCGGGGTCTCACTCGGTAACTCTACCGTCGAGGAAGGAATAAATAAATACTAGCTCTCACTAAAACAGATCACAAAGTGCTTTTAAAAATGTTGCAAGGTTTGAATAAATTCAGGATATTATTTTGAAAAATGTTTCCTATTGTTTTATTAGCTAAGCATATTTATTTAAAAGCAAACAGAAGCAAACGAGTGCTTTTTAATATCATTTTATTATACCAAAATAGTTTCTGTTTTTGATAAATGTCAACTATTACAGAATCAAATACTACTCATTTTTAGAAAATTACTGGTGGAAGAATTATATTTTTCTACTGGCTAAATCTTTTTATAAAAATCATTTAGTTTGCTGGATTAAAACAAAATAAAAAGGCCAGGGGGGTTGGATCCAGTCGTCCCAGCCGGCAGGCCTGGCCACCAGGCGCGCGCGGGCCAGGTTCAAACCTGACCTGCGGGCCCCTGGGGTCAGCGTCAGCGGCTGCACGCACTGGCTGCCCCAGGACACCGACAGGTGGGCTCCACCTGTCGGGTCCTTCTCCTACCTCCAGCCAGAGAGGTGGAGATGGTCACCGGCGAGGCTGCCGTTGTCCTCAGGCCTAGCTAGGAACGGGAACGGGTTCCTCGTGCCTCCGCCTACCTGCTCGTGGTCGGGACGTCATCGGAGGTGGTCTGGGTCGCCGGTGACAAGGTGCTCTTGGCGGAAGGGTTTCGGGTTGGTGTTGGACTAGGGGCTAGGGGTATGCATTCGCTCGAGAGAGTTAAGGGAAACGTTCCTGGTGTCAAGGGAGTGTAATGACACGTCGGGCAGCGCAGGAGCCGACGTGTAGCCGGAGATTGACCGGAGCTCCGAGGCAGAGGGGCCTCGGTCGATCTCGAGCACCGGGGTTCTGCGAGCTCGATTGGCCGGCTAGGGAGTGTCTACTGGTTGTGCTGAAGCTGCTTGGAGGGTGCTGGAGTGCCGGGGGGTCCTATTTATAGGCCAACAACGGTGACCCGACTCGGGCGCGCCGGTGACTCACCGTGGCACGCGTGCAAGCACAGTGAGGTACTGGCAGCGAAACCATGGGTTCGGGACGTGGTTTAGGGCCTCCTGGTGCAACGGTCACAGAGGGAAAGCGAGTGGGGACGAGCTGCAGCGACCGTGCATGTTCGGCCGCGTCGGGCACGCACGGGCACGCGTCGCCTGAGCTCTTGCGCGAGGGGGAGAGGGTCCCTGGGGTAGCTTTGCACTGAATGGTTGTCGGGGGAGCGCTTGGACATAACTGGGGAGGTTGGGACCGGCCGGAGCGTCGGCCCCTTGCGGGTGGCTCTCTCGAGCGCGCCTAGAGCGCAGTTTTGGCATGCCACGGCATGCTAGCTCGCTCTGGGGCACATGGGACCTGTCCTTCATGTCCTGAGTGTTTCTGGGAGTGTGCCTAGCCGTTGTGGTTTAGTGGGAGCCCGAGCTGGTCAAGGGAGCAAGGAACACTAGTGTTGCCAGTACTGCCCTGCAGCTCAAATTGGACTTCTTGTCACTTGTGCGTGGAGTTTGGGAGGGGCTGATTGACTGGGTGCTCAGGGTGTCCTGGTGCTCTAACCCACCAAGTTTGGGGCCTTGACATTGGGTAAAACAGTGGCTAGGAGGGTTTTTACCTTCCTGTCAGTAGGTGTTCGACAGTGACTTGGGGTGCTTCCACTCCATCACTGTAAATGAAACTTAACAGGTTTGGTCTTGGGGTAAGAACATGGGGTTCCACCAAATCTGAGCTCCATTGAACAAGTTTGGCTTTGCAAACTTGAAAATGTCTCAAAATGACCAGTACGGTCCTTTACAAAGGAAGTGTGGCCAAACAGAGTCTCACAAATCCCATCTTTGGTGTGGGGTCCTCATTTGGGGTGTTAAACACCTCTGCAAAGTTTCAGCTCCATTGGAGAAACTTTGCAACTTAGAGTTGTTCCAACTCTACTCTGGACAGAGAGGGTTTTGGGCTCTTTAAGTGCACTTCCCCACCTTGGATCAAGGTGATATTTTAGGTGAGCACCTAATATGCTTTGGGAGAGCTCCTGTAATTTTATGGGACTTTACTGAGATAATTTCCTGTGAAGACATCTCAAAAAGTTAAAACAGACAGAAATGGTTTTCAGGGTTTTACTCAAATAATATTAATATAAAATAGGGTTGAAAATCTTATATATGGAAAATATATGTCCTTTTGAGCTTCCATGAATTTACTCAGAATTTTCTAAGGCAGGAAACTAATTTTCCGTGTGGGAATATCATTACTGGCCTTAGAAATAGACATAGATATAAAATAGGAAAATAATATTTTAAATCACCAATTAATGTTTTTAGTGAATGAAAATAATATTTGTATCAGGTCACCAACTTTGGTTGGAAGTGCCACTTGGCTTCATGAGCTAGTAGTGTATCCCAACATGATGAAGGTGATCCTGATATAAAGGAAAAAGGGTTTTTTAAGAGAGCAAAATAATAAGTTTTTCATGGGTTTGAGTCATCAAACAAGCAAGCATACATCAAACAAGGGCTGACATTGCACTCACAACATTATTTGAAAAAGTTTTAACAAGCTCTGATTTTTGCAACACAGAAAACTTGGGGTGAAAAACAGGGTGTGACAGACCTATCCCCCTTACAAGAATCTCATCCCCAAGATTCCTAAGCTAAGCGTAAAACAGCTCGGGAAATTCTGATCGGAGATAGTCTTCACGTTCCCATGTGGCTTCTGCTTCGGTATGGTTGCTCCACCAAACCTTGAAAAACTTGATGATACGGCTTCTGGTGCAACGCTCGGCTTCATCCAAAATGCGGATCGGTCTCTCGCGGTAGGTAAGGTCCGGTTGAAGGTCAATAGCTTGATGATCAATGTCCTTGTAAAGATTGGGACGGTTCGGCACTTGCAAACACTTCCGGAGCTGTGACACGTGGAACACGTTGTGCACACCCGAAAGTTCAGGAGGTAGCTCCAACTGATAAGCTACTTCCCCGCGCCTTGCCGTGATCTTGAAGGGTCCAATGAACCTTGGAGCTAGCTTCCCCTTGACGTGGAAACACTTGGTCCCCTTGAGAGGCGTGACTCGCAAGTACACCTAGTCTCCGGGAAAAAACTCCACGTTTCTGCGGTGAGGGTCCGCATAGCTCTTCTGCCTTGACTTAGCTGCCTCCAAGTTCTCTCGGACAAGCTGAACCTTGTCCCCTGCTTCCTACAGTGCTTCCGGTCCGAAAACTAGTCCTTCACCGGTTTCGGACCAATTGAGCGGGGTGTGGCATTTCCGCCCATATAATGCTTCAAATGGGGCCATCTGAAGACTGGACTGGTAGCTGTTGTTGTAAGAGAACTCAGCAAAGGGTAGTCAGTCTTCCCACTTGGCACCATGGGCCAAAACACAAGCGCGGAGCATGTCCTCAAGTATCTGGTTTACCCTCTCGGTCTGTCCGCCTGTTTGCGGGTGGAAAGCCGTACTGAAGGAGAGTTTGATTCCGAGAGCTTCTTGAAACTTCTTCCAGAATCTTGAGGTGAACTGCGTGCCACGGTCGGACATGATCTCTTTGGGAACTCCATGGAGACTCACCACTCGATGAATGTACAGACTGGCCAGCTGGCTGCCATCGTAATTGGTGTTAACGGGGATGAAATGGGCCACCTTGGTCAAATGATCAACTATGACCCAAATGGAGTTATGACCCTTATTCGATCGGGGCCACCCGGTGATGAAGTCCATGCCGACTATATCCCACTTCCATTCCGGCACTTGAAGAGGTTGTAGTAATCCAGCGGGTCGCTGGTGTTCAGCCTTGACTCGCTAACATACATCGCATTTAGCGACATAGGAGCCAATTTCCCTCTTCATGCCATGCCACCAGAATCGTTCTCAGATGTCTTGGTACATCTTGGTACCACCTGGATGGATAGAGTACGGTGTGTCATGTGCCTCTTGCAGGATGAAGTCCTTAAGTTTGACTTTGTTGGGTACGCATAAGCGCTTCCCGTACCACAGTACTCCTTGCTCATCAATCGAGAATCCTGGGGCTTTGCCTTCTCGCACCTTCCTCTTGAGCCCTTCGATACTCTTGTGCCCCTTCTGGGCTTTCTTGTTGTCGTCTGCCAGAGTAGGCTTGACTTCGAGGTTGGTCATGTACCCTGGTTCGACTATCTCAAGTCCTAAGCCCTCCATCTCTTCACACAAGGCAGGTAACCTTTCCTTGAGCGTGACATTCAAGGAGCCTGCCTTCCGGCTCAAGGCATCGGCTACCACGTTCGCCTTGCCGGGATGGTACTGAATGCTGAGTTCGTAATCCTTGATTAACTCAATCCATCTTCGCTGTCTCATATTCAGCACCCTCTCGGTGAGGATATATTTCAGACTCTTGTGGTCTGTATATATCTCGCATCGCTTCCCCTGAAGGTAATGTCGCCGCGTCTTCAGAGCATGCACTACAGCTGCTAGCTCGAGATCATGGGTGGCGTAGTTCTCCTCATGCAGTCGCAGTTGCCGTGACAAGTACGCCACGACCCTGCCATCTTGCATCAGGACTCCACCGAGCCCGGTTCCCGAGGCATCACGATATATCACGAATTCCTTGTTGATGACCGGAGTAGCCAATACCGGGGCGGTAGTTAGCCTCTTCTTCAACTGCTGGAAGCTTGCTTCACACGCCGGTGTCCACTCGAACTTCCGGCCTTTCTTCAAGAGCGGAGTCATAGGTCGAGCGATGCTGGAGAATCCTTCGACAAACTTGCGGTAGTATCCCGCGAGCCCGAGGAAACTCCTGACATCCTTCACGTCCTTGGGTGATTCCCAGTTGGTCACTGTAGTAATCTTGGACTGGTCTACGGCCAAACCGCGTGCCATCAGGGTATGACCCAGAAATCCAACTTCGTTCAGCCAGAACTGGCACTTGCTGAATTTGGCATAAAGTTGGTGCTCTCAAAGATTTCCCATAACTAGCCTCAGGTGTTGCTCATGCTCTTCTTTGGACTTGGAGAAGATTAGTATGTCATCGATGAACACGACGACAAACTTGTCCAAATATTCCATGAAGACCTTGTTCATGAGGTACAAGAAGTAGGCTGGGGCATTTGTCAAACCGAAGGGCATGACCGTGCATTCCTATAGACCGTACCGGGTCACGAATGCAGTCTTGGGTATATCTTTGGGTCGGATCTTCAACTGGTAGTATCCTGATCGGAGATCGATCTTGGAAAATACCCTGGCCCCGTTTAACTGGTCAAATAGGTCTTCGATCTTGGGGAGCGGGTACTTGTTCTCAATTGTGACTTCATTAAGGGAATGGTAGTCGACGCAGAGTCGAATGGTACCATCCTTCTTTGAAACAAATAGAACAGGTGATCCCCAAGGTGACGCACTCGGACAGATGAACCCTTTCCTGAGTTGCTCATCCAGCTGCTTCTTCAACTCTGCCAACTCCTCGGAACCCATCCTGTAAGGATTTTTATAAATAGGCCTTGATCCAGGCATGAGCTCAATGATGAACTCACTGTCTCGGTCAGGAGGCATTCCGGGTAGCTCATGAGGAAAGACATCCAGGTATTCACAGACTATAGGCACTCGATCAAGCTCTACCTCGGAGAGACTATTGACTCGAGGTGCGTGAGCCGATACTGGCTCGGAGACGAACTTGACCTTGACCCCTTGATTGCTTATCATGGTGATGGCCCTATTGGCACAGTCCAAAAGACTCTGGTGCTTGGCCAACCAATCCATACCGACGATTACTTCTACACCTTGCGATTTAAGCACAATGAGGTCTGCCAAGAAACTTGTCCCATTGATAACTATCTCGACCATTCTACACCCTAGGTTGGTCCTTAATACTGCTCCCGGGGTTTGGATTGCCATCTTCGCGCGGAGTAATGTGGGTTTTAAACCGCATTTTCCCGCAAACCCTTGAGTAACAAAAGAATGCGAGGCACCACAATCAAACAACACTGTTGCTCGAGTTGAGTTGATGAGGAACGTACCCAGAATGCAGTCCGGGTCTTCCTGTGCTTCTTCTGCAGTGATGTGATTGATCCGGCCCCTACCATTGAATTGTTGGTTGCGGGGGGGGCTGGTTCCTCCTTGGTGCACCTTGAACGGGGTTGGGTGCATTGGGACGCGGTCCGTCGGGCTTCTTGTTGGGGCACTGCCTGCAATAGTGCCCAGTCTGACCACACCCAAAGCAGGTGACCTGCCCCGGAGGGTTGGTCTTGACTCCACCGTTGTTCGGCGGATTGACTAGTGGCTTGGCTTGCTGCTGAGGCTGATAATTCTGGCGGAACATCGGGTACTTGTACTGCTGCTGCTGAAAGTTGGGTCTTGTAGGTGCTGACTGCCATGGTCTTGGTCTTGCGTTACCGGGTACTCCACTGCCTATGAGTTTGCGCTTGCGGGTGTCGTCCATTGCACGATGCTTGTCTTCCAGCATAAGCGCCTTGTTAACCAACTTGCTGAAAGTTTGGCAGTCGCAAACCACCATCTGGTATTGCAGGGACTGCTGTAACCCTTCCATGAAGCGTTCCACCTTAGCGGCCTCAGTGTTAACATCTTCAGGCGCGTACCTCGACAAGAGATTAAACTTCTGCATGTACTCCTTAACAGTTCCACTGCCCTGCCTCAAGGCTCGGAATTCCCGCTTCTTAATGGTCATCTGTCCAGGTGGAATGTGAGCCGCGCGAAATCCTTCTTTGAACATCTCCCACGTGATGACTTGCCCTGCCCGCATGATCTGGAATCCATCCCACCATGCCCTGGCGGTGCCTCCGAGACAGTGAGAAGCATAAAGGACCTTCTCATGATCATCGGTGCACTTGACCAGCGCAAGGAGGTCTTCAATGGTGCGAATCCAGTCATCGGCGTCCAGGGGTTCAGTCGACTCCATGAATATGGGGGCGTAGTCCGCATGAACTCGGAAAGAGTAGAGCGACCACCGCCATACTCATTCCGCGGCGGGTTGTCCACCAGGACTTGAGTCAGCTGCTGGATAGCGGCATTGCTGGCTTGACGCTCCTCCCGAAGAGCTTGAAGGAACTGAGCCATCGTCAAGTTCTCAGGAGGAGGTGGTGGCGGAAGGTCTCTAGGCTGCTCGTGGTGACCTCCAGCGTGAGCTTCTCCTTCGGTTCCCTGCGGCGTCCCTGAGGAGCCGGCACCGGGGTTGCCGAAGGTGCTGTTGCGGGTTGCATTCACCATCCTATCATAGAAACAGACAGGTCAAAATGCCACCTTGTTCGGGAGTACAAGGATTTGCTCCTAGTAAGAGGGGGTCCAATACGTGCATGTGCCAAGTCTTTAAAACCAAAGTTTTTGACAAACTGGAAATTGCATTCATGACAACTAGGTGACGTAGTCACTTACAGGCTGCCCAAGGCAATAGGTGACTTACATCAAGCACACATACGCAAATTAAAAACGGATACATGGATACCCTATACTCGGGGTACTCCGGATTGCCTACGCTAAAACCTACGCGGCGGACCGCTCGGTCTCAAAGGCGGACTCAACAGGATCCTCATCTTCATCAACATCCTCTTCCTTTATAGGAGTGGAAGAAAGAATCCGCACATCCCGGCGTCTCTTGGGTGAGGCGGCGAAGATCTCAGTGTACTGTTCCGCTGTCAGGCGGCGACTCCGAAGAGGGACTGCCTGGATGGGTAAGACACCACCCCTAGTGGTGACAGCTGCCCTCCCTTCAGGTGCGCCTGCCTACTTTACCTTGTGATTCTGCATCTTCTCAATGTGGAGCAGGCCTTTGACTAGGTGGAGCTCTTGGCGTAGCTTGACTGAGTCCTTAACCAGGAAGTGTGTCAGGGTGTCTGACGAGAGACTGAAGTAGGTCTGAAACCTCAGTGGCATCCCATCCTCCGTGACTCGGGTGAGTGTCCAACTCCCATCCACTCCTTCCTTAATGAAAGGTAGATGACGAGTGACAGGCTCATTAGCCATCTCAGGGAGGATGCTGCAGAGTTGCACGAGCGCCTCTCGTGCAGCCGTCTCCACTGCCAACATCAGCTCTCCCATCTGTGGTCCTTCGAAGAACCAACTAGACGGGGAGTCATTAGCCTTCACTATCACGTCCACGTGATATTCCTTGGTGTCGGCATTGACAAAGTGCTCGTGGTAGAGGAAGGTGGGCGTGCGTCGTACGTTGCACTTCTCGAGACAATCCACCAGGAGTAGTGGAAAGCCGGTCTCCAGAAGCGTCTCACGTACGGCAGCCACCTACAAGGCATAGGAGAGAAGTCAGGAGGTTGTAGGTGCAAGAGTCTTGTGCAAGGCTAGCATTCTAACGTTCTTGGTTAACGTCCATGCTATCTAAGGCTTCCTATAGTCAGGATGGCTCTGATACCAGTTTTGTGGGGACCCCGACTAGCAAGTCGAGTTCGTCGTGCCCAGTGACCCCAAGGATCAATGTTCACTGAGCACAGATACTGAATAATAGAGTCTTACATCCAAGTATCGAATTATTACATCAAACGACCAGAAGGTCGGGTTCAAGAGCATGGCCTAAAGCCAAATTAAATGGATACATCGAGTAGCCCAAACTCGTAAGGGCTAAGCGGTGCCCATGCCATCAAGCCTACACCGACAGGCATTCTGACTTGGAAGCGTCCTAGATCGCGGGTCCGTCTCCGACGGCGTACTCGTCGCCAAACTCCGGTCCTTCCATGTCTGGTCAATAACATAACCAGTGGCAAGCCAATGAGTACTTTGAATGTACTCGCAAACAGCCCATGATATATATATGGTAAGGAATAACAGTAACAGTTATCTTTAGTGGAATGCAATGTGGTGGTATGATCAAGTATGTGCCACAAGTTAAAGAATTACTTTTGAAGAACAAGTTACAGATATCGACATATCTGACAAGGGTTGAACACACCGGTTTCACCCTGTATGCCAAGTCATCGGACTTGTCATAACCTCAATGTATTAATGAGGGCTAAACCATCCAGGTTTACCCTATATGTCAAGTCACCGAACTTGATGATATTATTGTGATTATCATAAGAACACCTTTTAACACCACACACACACACTTGGTTTAGGCGGAAACTCTGGACGTAGTTTAAGCAGCACCACCCAACTGTCCTTGACCGTGGACACGGCTATTCGAATAGTTTGACACTCTGCAGAGGTAGTACGCTGGACTCACGAGAAACGGGAAACTTCCGTGTCATCCACGACTGGCAGTATATCACATATACCCGAGGTAAGTACCCGATCATCATCTTTCCCCTGACGATACTAGACAAAGAGGTCCACTCGATTGGTACCCAACCCACATGTTGTACGTCTTACGAGCGCCGACTCTGGACTGTATCAACCATGCAGGGACCAACGATGTCCCTGGAACTCATAATAATGGCATAGTCGTCCTACCTGGCACGACCCCATCACGAGAGTGACACCGATCACTCCTGCCACTAGTAATGTGGCTCTTTGCTAGTACCGACCAGAGTAATCAACAAAGCCCTGTCCCATAAAGGGGTGACGTGGTCGTACTGGTAAGGTTGGGACGGTCGACACATCATAAATCTAATCCATTTCCGAAACCATACTCACACCAAAATCACCGGTGCATCACTTTACCAAAAGTGATCACCAACTCATCATCACCCTCGGGCATTAGTGGAACCTGACGGGGTTTTCATAAACTCTTTATTTAACTCATCATTATGCTTGAGATAATATGCCTTAACATTACTTGTCAACATGGTAATATCATGACCCTCACGGGGTAGGGTCAAGCTCAATGCAGTGATTATACTCTACTAGTCAACATGACAGTAGCATGATCCTCGTAGATGGTAGGGTCAGCTCATCATGTTTGTGCTCCGAGGAGCCATGTGAACATCACTACTATCAATGCAAGTGCTTCGAAGAAGCCTTCGGTACCATCACATCAATGATGAACCGGCATAGAGATCACATGTAACGTAAAATACTTGCTATACTAGCATGCATCATTTTATATACTTAAGTCATGGCAAAAGGGCTGCTTGCCTTGGTCAGCTAGGTATCCGGGGTCTTCGAGGTCTTCCGCTCCGGATCCTCCATCACTCGGTAACTCTACCGTCGAGAAAGGAAGAAATAAATACTAGCTCTCACTATAACAGATCACAAAGTGGTTTTAAAATTGTTGCAAGGTTTGAATAAATTCAGGATATTATTTTGAAAAATGTTTCCTATTGTTTTATTAGCTAAGCATATTTATTTAAAAGCAGACAGAAGCAAACAAGTGCTTTTTAATATCATTTTATTATACCAAAATAGTTTCTATTTTTGATAAATGTCAACTATTACAGAATCAAATACTACTCATTTTTAGAAAATTACTGGTGGAAGAATTATATTTTTCTAGTGGCTAAATCTTTTTATAGAAATCATTTAGTTTGCTGGATAAAAACAAAAGAAAAAGGCCAGGGTGGTCGGGACGTCACCGGAGGTGGTCTGGGTCGCCGGCAACGAGGTGCTCGTGGCGGAAGGGTTTCGGGTTGTTGTTGGACTAGGGGCTAGTGGTATGGATTCGCTCGGGAGAGTTAGGGGAAACGTTCCTGGCGTCGAGGGGAGTGTAATGAGAGGTCGGGCAGCGCACGAGCCGACGTGTAGCCGGAGATCGACCGGAGCTCCGAGGCGGAGGCGCCTCGGCCGATCTCGAGCACCGGGGCTCTACGAGCTCGATTGGGCGGCTAGGGAGTGTCTACTGGTTGTGCTGAAGCTGCTTGGAGGCTGCTGGAGTGCCGGGGGGGTCCTATTTATAGGCCAACGACGGGGACCCGACTCGGGCGCGCCGGTGACTCACCGTGGCACGCGTGCAAGCACAGTGAGGTGCTGGCCGCAAAACCACGGGTTCGGGACGTGGTTTAGGGCCTCCAGGTGCAACGGCCGCAGAGGGAAAGCGAGTGGGGACGAGCTGCAGCGACCGTGCATGCTCGGCCGCGTCGGGCGCGCACGGGCACGCGTCGCCTGAGCTCTTGCGCGAGGGGGAGAGGGTCCCTGGGGTAGCTTTGCACTGAATGGTTGTCGGGGGAGCGCTTGGACATAACTGGGGAGGCAGGGACCGGCCGCAGCATCGTCCCGTTGCGGGTGGCTCTCTGCAGCACGCCCAGAGCGCAGTTTTGGCATGCCACGACATGCTAGCTCGCTCTGGGGCACTTGGGACGTGTCCTCCATGTCCTGAGTGTTGCTGGGAGTGTGCCTAGCCGTTGTGGTTTAGTGGGACCCCGAGCTGGTCAAGGGAGCAAGGAACACTAGTGTTGCTAGTACTGCCCTGCAGCTCAAATTGGAGTTCTTGTCAGTAGTGCTTGGAGTTGGGGAGGGGCTGATTGACTGGGTGCTCAGGGTGTTCTGGTGCTCAAACCCACCAAGTTTGGGGCCTTGACATTGGGTAAAACAGTGGCTAGCAGGGTTTTTACCTTCCTGTCAGTAGGTGTTCGACAGTGACTTGGGGTGCTTCCACTCCATCAGTGTAAATGAAACTTAACAGGTTTGGTCTTGGGGTAAAAACATGGGGTTCCACCAAATCTGTGCTCCATTGAACAAGTTTGGATTTGCAAACTTGAAAATGTCTCAAAATGACCAGTATTATCCTTTAGAAAGGAAGTGTAGCCAAACAGAGTCTCACAAATCCCATCTTTGGTGTGGAGTCCTCATTTGGGGTGTTAAACAGCTCTGCAAAGTTTCAGCTCCATTGGAAAAACTTTGCAATGTAGAGTTGTTCCAACTCTACTCTGGACAGAGATGGTTTTGGGCTCTTTAAGTGCACTTGCCCACCTTGTATCAAGGTGAGATTTTAGGTGATCACCTAATATGCTTTGGGAGAGCTCCTGTAATTTTATGGGAATATACTGAGATAATTTCCTTTGGAAACATCTCAAAAAGCTGAAACAGACAGAAATGGTTTTCAGGGTTTTACTCAAATAATATTAACATAAAATAGGGTTGAAAATCTTATATATGGAAAATATATGTCCTTCTGAGCTTCCATGAATTTACTCAGAATTTTCTAAGGTAGGAAAGTAATTTTCCTTGTGGGAATATCATTACTGGCCTTAGAAATAGACATAGATATAAAATAGGAAAATAATATTTTAAATCACCAATTAATCTTTTTAATGAATGAAAATAATATTTGGATCAGGTCACCAACTTTGGTTGGAAGTGCCACTTGGCTTCATGAGCTAGTAGTGTATCACAACATGATGAAGGTGATCCTGATATAAAGGAAAAAGGGTTTTTGACGAGAGCAAAATAATAAGTTTTTCATGGGTTTGAGTCATCAAACAAGAAAGTATACACTCAAACAAGGGCTGACATTGCACTCACAACATTATTTGAAAAAGTTTTAACAAGCTCTGATTTTTTCAACACAAAAAACATGGGGTGAAAAACAGGGTGTGACACCCTCGATGCCTCTCCACGTCCCTGAGACCCTCCTGCATTAGGGCAGCCTCGGGGGCCCCTCCGCCCCCTCTGTGTTGAAGGGAGTGACACATGCTCGCACGCGCCAAATCCAGCAAGAAGAACGCGGCCACATAGCTCCCGCACTCCTCGCTCTCTCTCCCTCTCAGTGAGTCTCAGGGGTCCTAAACCACGTCCACAATACCGTGGTTTCGACCCCGAGCTCTCTCTCTCTGCCTCTCGTGTGAGCCATGGTGAAACCACCAGCGCTTCCCGCTCGATGCACCATCAAGGGCTATCAATAGGCCTTCCCCGTCGCTCCAACACCCTCACTCCACTCCTCCAGAGCCTCCATCGAGCCCCTAGCTACCCCATTCGAACACAGCGAGATCGACCGAGGACCCGCCGCTTCGAAGCTCCGTCGATCTCGGGCTACACGTCGGCTCTCGCGCTCCTCCCTCCTCCTTCGTGACCGTAGTGAGCTTAGGGAGGTTCTCCACCACTCCCCCAAGAAAATCCCTGCCCGTAGCACCCAGTTCCACCACCTCCCGTAGCATCTCCGTCGCGGCCACCTCGTCACCGGTGACCCAGGGCCTCCCTGTCGTTCGTTCGACCATCAGCAGGTAGGCGACGATGTGATGGTCCCAGTCCTGCCGTCGTTGGGGCCTGAAGGGGTCGGTGTCGCCAAGGGCGTGTCTCCCATCCCTCTGTCCAGAGGAGGAAGACGACCCAGACACTTGTGCCCCACCTGTTAGTGGCTCATCTCTCCCCCTCTCTCCTCTCTCTGTTGCTGACCGTAGGGGCCCGCTCGTCAGGTTTGAACCTAGCGGCACGCGCGCCTGGCTGCTGGCTGGCAAGCTAGCCGGTTGGCCAGTTGGGCCAACCCAGCCACTGGCCGAGTCAGGCGAGGGCCGAGCCCTTTTTCATTTTTGTTTTATTTCTGTTTTAAAATACTTTTTGTAGAATTTGTTGTTTAATTGAATTTCATTATTTTTCCACCATAATTCTTCTAAAAATGAGTAGAATTTAATAGAGCTATTGAACAATTTTTTATGACCACTTTTCTGTATAGTTATAATTAAAAGGGCCTATTTTAAATACTTTAGCTTATGTTAAATAGATTTAAAAATAATCTTTTCACGAAAACCAGAGAAAAATATTTTTAAAACTATAATATAGATTTATCAGAATAGGTTAACATTTACAAAGTGAGTTTGTGTTCTGTTTTTGAGTGAGCTACTTATTTTATTATTATTACTACGACGATAGATTCCACGTTTGACGAAGGAGTTGGACTTGAAGACCCCGAAGAACCCGAATACTTAGCTGATCAAGGCAGGCAGCCCTTTGACCATGTTTGAGCAAATATTATTTGCATGCTAAGTAGAGAAATTATTCCCATTGCATATGATCATGAATATTATGTAAATCATCGATATGATGTTACTAATGGCTCCTCCGGAGCACTTCCATTTGAGCATGATCCTACCACCTATGAGGGTCACGCTAATATTATGTTGACAAGTAGATAGTAGAGATAAGCATTATAGAAGCACAAGCATGATGATGGTAAATATCAAAGGTTTTACGAAAACCCCGTCGGTGCCACTAATGCCCGAGGGTGATGATGAGTTAGGTGACCACTTGTGGAGAAGTGGTGCACCGTAAAATATTTTGGTGTGAGTCGTTTCGGAAACAGGATTAGATTTATGATGTGTCGACCGTCCCAACCTTACATGTGCGACCACGTTACCCCTTTATGAGACGGGGCTTTGTTGATTACTTTGGTCGGTGCTAGCAAAGAACCACATTACTAGTGGCGGGAGTGATATGTGGTCACTCTCGTGACAGGGTCGTGCCAGGTAGGACGACTATGTCGTTTTTATGTGTTCCGGGCACACCGTTGGTCCCCGCATGGATAATTCTGTCCAGAGTTGGTGCTTGTAAGACGTACATCATGTGGGCTGGGTACCAATCGAGTGGAACTCTTTGTCTAGTATCGTCAAGGGAAATGCAATGATCGGGTACTTACGTCGGGTATGTTATATACCGCGAGTCGTGGATAACACGGAAGTTTTCGGGATCTCGTGGGTGCATCATACAATCTCTATAGAGTGTAAAACTATTCGAATAGCCGTGTCCAAGGTCAAGGACAGTTGGGTCATCATGCTTAAACTACGTCCAGTCGTTTCCGCATAAACCAAGTGTGTGTGTGTTCATGGAGTTATGTGAGTAAGAGATGATATGACCAAGTTTGGTGACTTGGCATACTGGGTGAACCCGAAGTTGATATCTATAACCTCTTCTTCTAAATACCATCTAGCTTATGTTGCACATACATCTTTGATCATGTTTATTTGCAGTTAAGCTGCTATCCACCAGTACTGCATATTACGTGTTACCATACCAACTGCATTATCCATATCATGGGCTGTTTGCGAGAACATTCAAAGTACTCATTGGCTTGCCACTGGTTATGTTATTGACCAGACATGGAAGGACCGAAGTTTGGGGAAGGATTTGACGTCGGAGACGGACTTGCGAACTAGGACGCTACCCGGTCAAAATGCGTGTTAGTGTAGGTTGATGGCATGGGCACCCGCTTAGCCCCAAGATTTCCGCTAGTAGATGTATCGGTGTGACTTGGCCTTATAGGCCCTACCTGAGTGAACTTAACCTTGATGGTCACTTGATGTACTATTACGGCATGTTTGATGTAAGACTCTTAATTTCAGTATCTGTGTGTTTGGTGAGCATTGATCTGTGGGATCACTGAGCACGTTCCTTCGGCGATCTCGACTCGTAAGTCGGGGTCCCCACAGAGCTGGTATCAGAGCCATCCTGACTGTAGGAAGCCTTAGGTAGCATGGACGATAGCCAAGACGAGTAGTACACTCAGCCCCTACACTTGAGATTTTCTACACTATACTGCCATTTAATACCACCCACAAAAATTCTAACCCTCTCCTAAAAACCTTGTTGATGGTCGTCGTACCCGAGATTCTTTTGGAGACGGGCTTTCTCCTACTCTTGGGAGACAGTCTGGGGAAGTGTCAAGTACGCCGCACGCCATTTTTCTCTACCATGAGCATTGGGTCAATGCCAACACAAAGTAATATCACGTGGATATGATAGTGAAGGCAAACGACTCCCCCAACTAGTTGGTTCTTTGAAGGACCACAGATGGATAATCTGATGTTGGCAGTTGAGACAACTGCACGAGAGGCGCTCGTGCATCTTTGCGATCTTCTTCCCGAGATGGCCAATGACCCGGCTACTCGTGACCTGCCTTTTGTTAAATACGGGACTGACGGGAGCTGGACGCTTAACCCATCCTTGGGAGACGGGACGCCACTCAGATTTCAGACCTACTTCAGCCTCTCCGCCGACACCTTGACTCAGCTACTGATCAAGGAGTCCGTGACGCTTCACCAGGAGCTGCACCAAGTCAAGGACCTAATTTGCCTAGAAAATATGAAGACCCGCAAGGTAAAAAAGGAAGAAGCACCCAGAGGGCAGTCAACCATTGCCTTCCAAGGAGGACCACCGCTCCATGCCACTCCTATTCAGAGTCACCGTCTGACCGCGGAAGAGTACACTGAGCTCCTCACTGCTTCGGTAAAGAAGAGACGTCGTGATGGATCGCTCCCATCTCCCACACCTCTGAAGGAGGACGGTACAGATGAGGATGAAGACGAAGTTCCTGCAGAGCCTGCATACGAGACCGAGCAGTCCGCCGCTTAGAGGAACATCTTAGGAAAATTAAGAGTCTCCCCTTGCGTAGTTGAGTCCATGTATCGATTCATGAGAACCATGAGTGTTGTGTGATCATGTTTGATGCAAGCCGCATCTCTGCCTTAGGCAGCTTGTGAGAGACTACATCACTTGTTTTAATTCAATGCATTAGTTTTCTCACAACCTTTGTTCGACTCACACACTAGCACAATACCAAACCCCCTTATCTAGAAGCGTCATCCCTTATGATTCCCCGACCACTTCGGCATATTGACCTATCTGCTCTGCAAACAGGATGGTGATTTCAACTCGCACCAGCACTTTCGGCAACCCCAACACTGCCACTTCTGGCCAGTAGTAGGGAACCGGTGGGACCACTCAAGTTGGAGATTACCTCGAGCAGCAGCAGGGCGACATTCCCCCGCCACCGCCTCCTCCGGAGAGCCTAACAGTGGCTCAGTTCCTCCAAGCTCTCCAAGAGGAACGTCAAGCTAACAATGCCACCATCCACCAGCTGGCTTAAGTCTTATTGAACAATCCGCCGCAGAACGGAAATGGCAACAGTCGCTCCACTCTGTCTGAGTTTATTAGGACTACGTCTCCTATATTCACGGAGACAACTGAACCATTGGATGTCGATGACTGGATCCGCACCATCAAGACCTCCTCGTGCTCGTCAAGTGCACTGATGACCGCGAGAAAGTCCTTTACGCTTATCACTGTCTCCGGGGCACGGCCAGAGCTTGGTGGGACGGGTTCCAGATCATGTGAGAAGGGCAAGATATCACTTGGGCTGTGTTCAAGGAAGGATTCCGTGCCGCTCACATTCCTCCTGGAATGATGACCATTAAGAAGAGGGAATTCTGAGCTTTGAGGCAAGGCAGTGGAACCGTCAAGGAGAATCTGCAGAAGTTTAACCTCTTATCGAGGCATGCACCGGAAGACGTCAACACAGAAGCCGCGAAGGTGGAACGCGTTATGGAAGGAATGCAACAATCACTTCAGTATCAGCTAGTTGTCTGTGAATGTCGGACCTTCTGCGATCTAGTAAACAAGGCCCTCATGCTGGAGGATAAGCGTCGCGCAATGGATGATACCCGTAAGCGCAAGCTGATGGGTAATGGAGGACCCAGTAACCAGAAGCGACGCCAATGGCAGTCAACCCCAGCAAGACCCAACTATCAGCAATAGCAGTACAAGGCACCGACGTTCCGCCAGAACTACTAGCCCCAGCAGCAAGTCAACCCCAAGCTCGCAAGCAATCTGCCCAACAACAATGGAGTCAAGCCCAACATCCCAGGGCAGGTTACCTGCTTTGGATGTGGACACACTGGGCACTACTCCAGACAGTGCCCCAACAAGAAGCCCGATGCACCGCGCCCTAATGCGCCTAATCAAGGACAAGGTCAAGGAGCGGCTGGCACGAACCAAGCTCCCCGCAATCAACCGTACCACAGCAGGGGATGCATTAATCACATCTCCGTAGAAGAAGCACGGGAAGACCCGGACTGCATTCTGGGTACGTTCCTCGTCAACTCCACCCCGGCAACAGTAGTGTTTGATTGTGGGCTTCGCATTCCTTTGTCACTCAAAAGATTGCGGAAGTATGTGGTTTGAAGCCTACCCTCCTTAATGGACAAATGGAAGTACATACCCCAGGAGCAGTGCTAAGGACCAACCTAGGATGTAGAGGAGTCGGGATCAGCATTAATGGGATAAGCTTCATAGCAGATCTCATCGTCCTTAAGTCGCAAGGCTTGGACGTGATACTAGGAATGGATTGGTTGGCCAGGCAGCAAAGCATATTGGAAAGCGCTAAAAGGTCTATTACCATGACAAGTGACCAAGGGGTCAAAGTCAAGTATCTCCTTGAGCCTACCTCCACTCAAGTTCATCATGTCAATTGCCTATCGGAAGAAGAGTTAGATCGAGTACCAATAGTCTGTGAGTACCTGGACGTCTTTCCTGATGAGCTGCCAGGGATGCCTCCTGACCTACACATCGACTCCATCATTGAGCTCATGCCCGGATCAAGGCCTATCTATAAGAAGACGCATAGGATGACATCCGAAGAGCTAGAAGAGTTGAAGAAGCAGTTGGATGAGCAACTCAGGAAATGATTCATCGGTTCGAGTACATCACCTTGGGGATCACCTGTTTTGTTCGTGTCTAAGAAAGATGGTACTATCAGACTCTGCGTCAATTACCGTTCTCTCAATGAAGTCACGATCAAGAACAAGTACCCACTCCCCAAGATTGAGGACTTATTTGATCAGTTAAATAATGCCAAGATATTTTCCAAGATCGACCTCAGATCTGGATATTACCAACTGAAGATCCGACCCAAGGACATACCTAAGACGGCATTCGTGGCCTGGTATGGTCTGTACGAGTGCACAGACATGCCATTTGGGTTGACCAATGCCCCAACCTACTTCATGTACCTCATGAATAAAGTCGTCATCGATTATCTGGATAAGTTTGTCATCGCCTTCATTGATGACATATTAATCTTCTCCAAGTCCGAAGAAGAACATGAGCAACAATTGAGGCTAGTGTTAGAAAAGCTTCGAGAGCGTCATATTTATGCCAAGTTTAGCAAATGCAAATTCTGGCTGCGTGAAGTTAGATTCTTGGGTCATACTATGATAGCCAATGGATTGGCAGTTGATCCTTCCAAGATTACCATGGTAACAAACTGGGACTCGCCAATCGATGTAAAGGAAGTCATAAGCTTCCCCGGACTCGTGGGATACTACCGCAAGTTCCTGGAAGGATTATCCCGCATCGCTCGACCAATGACTCAGCTCTTGAAGAAGGGCAAGAAGTTGGAATGGACGCCGAAGTGCGAAGAAAGCTTCCAGGAACTGAAGAATAAGTTGACAACCGCCCCGGTACTGGCTACTCCAGATATCAGCAAGGAGTTTGTAATATACTGTGATGCCTGAAGAACCGGGCTCGATGGTGTCCTAATGCAGGACGGAAGGGTCGTGACTTACCTATCACGACAACTGCGCCTACATGAGGAGAACTAGGACACCCATGACCTCGAGTTGGCAAATGTAGTGGATGCGGTGAGGACATGGCGACATTACCTTCTGGAAGCGATGTGAAATATACACCGACCACAAGAGTCTGAAGTATATCTTTACTCAAAGGGAATTGAATATGAGACAACAAAGGTGGTTTGAGCTAATCAAATACTACGACCTCAACATTCAATACCACCCCAGGCCAATGTGGTGGCTGATGCCTTAAGTCGGAAGGCCAGCACCTTGAATGTTATGCTCAAGGAAAGGCTACCCGCCTTATATGAGGAGCTGGAAAGTTTCGGGCTGGAGCTTGTTGAACTGGGATTCCTAGCTAACCTCGAAGTCAAACCCACTCTGGCCGACGACATCAGAGAGGCCCAGAAAGGGCACAGGAGCATTAAAGGCATCAAGAAGAAGATCCAGGAAGGCAAGGCCCCGGAATTCTCAGTGGATGATTAAGGAGTTGTGTGGTTTGGGAAACGTTTATGTGTACCCAGCAAGGCTGAACTCGAGGATTTAATCCTGCAAGAAGCCCATGACACACCCTACTCTATTCACTCCGGTGGCACCAAGATGTATCAAGACCTTCGGGAAAGGTTCTGGTGGCATGGCATGAAGAGGCAAATATCTTCCTATATCGCCAAGTGCGATGTGTGTCAGCGAGTCAAGGCTGAGCACCATCGACCCGATGGATTGCTACAAGCTCTCCAAGTGCCTGAATGGAAGTGGGACCGAGTCGGCATGGACTTCGCCACCGATCTACCTAGGTCCAGCAGAGGCCATGAATCCATATGGGGTCATCGTCGACCATCTGACCAAGGTGTCTCACTTCATCCCGGTCAGCACCACTTATGGTGGCAACAAGCTGGCTAGTCTCTACATCAACTGTATTGCTAGACTCCATGGAGTTCCCAAGCAGATTATATCCGACAGAGGAACGCAATTCACCTCAAGATTCTGGAAGAAGTTCCAAGAAGCTCTCAGAACCAAGCTCTCTTTCAGCACCGCCTTCCACCCACAGACGGGCGGACAGATGGAGCGAGCGAATCACATACTTGAGGATACACTCCGCCTTGTGTCTTTGCACATGGGACCAAATGGGAAGACTGTCTGACATTCGATGAGTCCTCATACAACAACAGCTATCAGTCCAGTCTCCAGATGGCCCCATTTGAAGTGTTATACGGACAGAAGTGCTGCACCCCGCTTAACTGATCTGAAACTGGTGAAGGATTGATTTTCGGGCCGGAAGTTCTTCGTGAAGCAGAAGACAAGGTGCAACTTCTCCACGAGAATCTGAAGGTGGCCAAGTCACGACAAAAGAGCTATGCGGATTGTCACCGTAGATAAGTGGAGTTAATCCCGGAGACTAGGTGTACCTCCGCGTCACATCTCTCAAGGGAACCAAGCGTTTCTACGTCAAGGGGAAGCTTGCTCCAAGGTTCATTGGACCTTTTTAGATCACGGCAAGGCATGGAGAAGTCGCTTACCAATTGGAGCTACCTCCAAAACTTTCGGGTGTGCACAACGTCTTCCACGTGTCACAACTTCGGAAGTGCCTACAAGCGCCGAACCGTCCAGATCTTTATAAGGACATTGACCATCAAGCCATCGACCTCCAACTAGAACTCACATATCGTGAGAGGCCGATCCGCATCCTGGACGAAGCCGAGCATTGTACCAGAAGCCGCACCATCAAATACTTCAAGGTTCAGTGGAGCAACCACACCGAAGCAGAAGCAACATGGGAGCGTGAAGACTATCTCCGATCCGAATTTCCATACCTTTATAGCACCTAGCTTAGGAATCTTGGGGACGAGATACTTCTAAGGGGGATAGGTGTGACACACCCTCTTTTTACCTCACTTCAACTGTAGCCTTTTCAAAATCTGAGTTTATTATAACTTTTTAAGCAAGTGCTATGAGTGCCATGAATGCTATTGTTTGTACGTATGCTTGAATGAGTGGATCCAAAACCATATTTTATAGCATGATATTCTCACCAAAAACCTTTTTCTCATTTCTGATTATTTCAAAACCTTGCCTTGGGTTTGCACTACAAGTCCCTGATCTCAAGGGAGTGCCTTCACCCAAAGATTGTATTCTGGTTCTAACACTATTTTTACTCTCCAAAATCATAAAACAATTATTATATAAAATATTTTCCTATTTTATTTGCATGTCCAGTTCTGAGGCCCAAAATGATATTTCTGTACAAAAAATTACTTTTCTACCTTTGATAAATCTGAGAAAATTTGGAGATACTTAGAGGACATATATTTTCGATACATACGATTTTCAACCCCTATTTATGTTCAAAATATTTGAGCAAATCCCTAAAAACCTATTCTATCTGTTTTGACCTTTTGAAATAAATTCCCAGAAAATTCCAGCAACCTTCCCAAGCCATATTTGGTGGCCATGCCAAGTTTCACCTCATTCCAAGGTGATTTGGTTCACCAAATAATCCCAAAACCCTCTTTGTCCAAAATCAAGTTGAAGCAACTCTACATAGCAGATTTGTCCAAATGGCTTGAAACTTTGAAGGAGTGCTCAACACCCCAAATGAGGAGTCCCTGCCAAAAATTGGATTTGTGGGGATTGATTTACCCGCATTCCCTTTTGAAGGGCTAGTACTGCCCATTTGGGGTGATTTCAAGTTAGCATTGCCAAACTTGTCCAATGGAGCTCAAATTTGGTGGAGCACCCTATTTGTGCATAAAACCCAATCCTCATAACTTTCCTCACCAGTGGTTAAGTGTAGCTACCCCAAACATCTATCGAACACCTTCTGCCATCTTGGTCAATCAGCTCTGAACTCACTCTACACCCATACACTTTCCTCCAAACTCATAGTCTAAGCAGCCAGCACCACTCCTGTAGACGAGTGGCCCCTCTCTTGTTCCAAGAAAAAGAGCCAAAATCTCCAATTTAGTTTCTGGATCAAGTCTGGCATCATCTCTTTAATCACTCCCTTTGACCCACAGTCAGTCTCTCGTCACCCAAACGGCTAGGGATCATCTAACCCCACCCAGGACACACCAGACACGACCAAAGCACCCCAGAACGCGCCAGGGTACCGTGGCATGCCAAAACTGTGCTCTGGGCACTCTATAGGGCGCACCCGAGACAAAGGTGGCTAGCCCCAGCCGATTCAAGCCTCCCCTCGATGCCTCTCCACGTCCCCGAGACCCTCTTGCATCAGGGCAGCCTTAGGGGCCCCTCCACCCCATCTCTGTAGTCTGGAGCGATGCGTGCCCGCACACGCCAGATCAAGCCATAAGAACGCGGCCACGCAGCTCCCGCGCTCCTCGCTCTCTCTCCCTCTCAGTGAGTCTCACGAGTCCTAAACCACATCCGCAATACCATGGTTTTGACCCCGAGCTCTTTGTGCCTCTCCCGCGAGCCACGGTGAAACCACCGGTGATTCCCGCTCGGTGCACCATCGAGGGCCTATAAATAAGCCTCCCCCCTCGCTCCGGCACCCTCACTCCACTCCTCTGGAGCCTCTATCGTGCACCTAGCCACCCCATTCTAGCACTGCGAGCTCCGGTGCTCGTGATCGCCGAGGCCCCGCCCCTTCGGAGCTTCATCGATCTCGGGCTACAAGCCAGCTCTCACGCTCCTCTCTCCTCCGCCGTGGCCGTAGTGAGCTCACGGAGCTTCTCCACCACTCCCCTGAGCGAATCCCTACCCGTAGCACCCAGTTCCACCACTTCCCGTAGCATCTCCTCCGCGGCCACCTAGTCGCCGGTGACCCAGGGCCTTCCCATCGTTCCTTCGACCATCAGCACGTAGGTGACGATGTGTTGGTCCCATTCCTGCCGTCGTTAGGGAGTCAGGGCGTCGGTGTCGCCGCCGTCGTGTCTCCCCTCCCTCTGTCCAGAGGAGGAAGACGACCCCGACAAGTGTCCCCCACCTATCGGTGGCTCATCTCTCCCCCTCTCTCCTCTCTCTGCCGCTGACCGCAGGGGCCCGCGTATGAGGTTTGAAACTGTCGGCCCGCGCGCCTGGGCTGCTCGTTGGCTAGTTGGGCCGGCCCAGCCACTCGCCGAGCTAGGCTACGGCTGAGCCCTTTTTCATTTTTGTTTTATTTATGTTTTAAAAGTTTTTTCTAGAATTTGTTGTTTAATTGAATTTAATTATTTTCCACCATAATTCTTCTAAAAATGAGTAGAATTCAATAGAGCTACTGAACAAATTTTATGACCACTTTTCTGTATAGTTATAATTAAAAGGGCTTATTTTGAATACTTTAGCTTCTATTAAATCGATTTATCAGAATAGGTTAACATTTTGAAAGTGAGTTTTTGTTCTGTTTTTGCTTGAGCTACTCATTTTATTATTATTACTACGATGAAAGATTCCACGTTTGACGTAGGAGTTGGACTCGAAGACTTAGCTGATCAAGGAAAGCAGCCCTTTGACCATGTTTGAGCAAATATTATTTGCATGCTAAGTAGAGCAATTATTCCTGTTGCATATGATCATGAGTATTCAGCAAATCATCGATATGATGTTACCAAAGGCTCCTCTGGATCACTTGCATTTGAGCATGATCCTAGCACCTAGGAGGGTCACGCTAATATTATGTTGACAAGTAGAAAGTAGAGCTAAGCATTATAGAAGAATAAGCATGATGATGGTAAATATCAAAGGTTTTATGAAAACCCCGTCGGGTGCCACTAATGCCCGAGGGCGATGATGAGTTAGGTGACCACTTGTGGAGAAGTGGTGCACTGAGAAATATTTTGGCGTGAGTGGTTTCGGAAAAATGATTAGATTTATGATGTGTCGACCATCCCAACCTTACATGTGCGACCACGTTAGGAACTTTATGGGATGGGGCTTTGTTGATTACTTTGGTCGATGCTAGCAAAGAGCCATATTACTAGTGGTGGGAGTGATATGTGCTCACTATCATGATGAGGTCGTGCTAGGTAGGACGACTATGTCGTCTTTACGTGTTCTGGGTACACGGTTGGTCCCCGCATGGATGATACTATCCAGAGTTGGTGCTCGTAAGACGTACATCATGTGGGCTGGGTACAAATCGAGTGGAACTCTTTGTCTAGTATCGTCAGGGGAAAGGCAATGATCGAATACTTACCTCGGGTATGTTATATACCGCGAGTCGTGGATGACAAGGAAGTTTCCGGGATCTAATGGGTATAGCGTACAACCTCTCTAGAGTGTAAAACTATTCGAATAGCCGTGTCCATGGTCAAGGACTGTTGGGTTATCATGCTTAAACTACATCTAGTCGTTTCCACATAAACTAAGTGTGTGTGTTCAAGGAGTTATCTGAATAAGAGATGATATGACCAAGTTTGGTGACTTGGCATACTGGGTGAACCCAAAGTGTTTAGCCCGTAACAGATTTGTTGATATCTGTAATCCGTTCTTCTAAACACCATCTAGCTTATGTTGCACATCCATCTATGATCATGTTTATTTCTAGTTAAGCTGCTATCCACGAGTACTGCATATTACTTGTTACCATACCAACTGCATTATCCATATCATGGGCTGTTTGCGAGTACATTCAAAGTACTCATTGGCTTGCCACTGCTTATGTTATTGACCAGACATGGAAGGACCGGATTTTGGAGAAGGATTCGTCATCGGAGACGGACTTATGAACTAGGACGCTTCCCAGTCAGAATGCCTGTTGGTGTAGGCTGATGGCATGGGCACCCGCTTAGCCCCAAGATTTTCGCTAGTAGATGTATCGGTGTGACTTGGCCTTATAGGCCCTACCTGTGTGAACTTGACCTTGATGGTCATTTGATGTACTATTACGGTATGTTGGATGTAAGACTCTTATTATTAGTATCTTTGTGTTCGGTGAGTAGTGATCTCTAGGATCACTGAGCACGTTCCTTCGGCGACCGCGACTCGTAATTCGGGGTTCCCACAAAACCCAAACCAAACGGATCATACGCCTGCACCATAGGATGCTCCCAGATCGAGCGGCGGTCCTTATCCCTCTCGTCAACACATGTAATTAGAGTTGGGATTTTATTTATATGCACTAAATGCCCTGTAATGATAAAAATGACATAAGTATAGCAAACGAGCCCAAAAATGCACCAGAAAATTAAACCTCGCATATAATGATGATTGCCTATAGTGGGTAAAATTGGAGGAGAGGCGACGAAGAAACCGTCGATTGGAATTCGATTTGCCACTTCTCGCTTTCAAACTACGATCCTTCTACTAAGATGCTATGGTTTCGAAGGAGTCATCATCCTAAATTGTGTCAAAGTTTACCAAAAAAATCCACGTTGTCTCGAGATCACGCCATGATGACACACCAATTTCCATGATTTTCTAAGTCAATCTATATTTCCTATAATTAAATTACCAACATGCCTTACGTAGGTGGACGCATCTCGAATCTGGATTTTCGGAAATTCTTTTCATTCCTTCGAAAATGAATGAAAACACTCTAAGTGACACAGAAATGAGTATTAATGCCTTCTTTGAAAACACCCCATGTAGTTGCAGTTGGGATTTGATTTATGTGCACTAAACATCCTGCAAATGAAAAAATGGCTAAAAATATCAACCGATACATGAAATGCAACACAAAATCAATACTAGGGTACAACGATAGTTGTTCACCATAGCATGATTTGACAGTGAAGAGACCGATTATCCCATGGTGCCACGTCCACCAATCAAAGCCAATTCTCGTACATAAAGGAATTGAACGAATGGCCGGCACATCGATGGATAGAAATACTGCAGAAATTTATCAACATCCCATGTAGCTGTTGTGTGGTCTATCAATTCAGACACAAGCTCTGGGGGATCATGTGTGATGCTGCCGTATGGCCGTAGCATCTCATCGTGTGGGATCCAGTTATCCATCCAAACCCTGGTCGTGGATCCATCTCCTATGTGTCTCATGATGCCTTGTTTTAGTACACCTCTGTGGTCTATGATTGACCTCGACACCCCGGTCGGGCTACTTCCCAACTGTGCATCTAGGATTGTACCATCAGGGTAGTATACAGCTTTCAGAATTCGCCGCTCAAAAACTCACGAGATTGTAATAATCTGAGGCTTTTTTGCCTAGAGAGACAAATTAAACAATTCAAAATCCTTGAAGCCGAGCCCCCTCATCATCTTTGGTTGTGTCATAGCTTCATAGAACACCGAGTGCAATTTCCGTTTTCCTTCTTTGCTGCCCCACCAAAATTTTCTAATTATCATGTTTAGGTGTTCGCATAGGCCCCTTGCCAGTCTCAAGCATGACATAGAGAAGACAGGGACCACGTGAGCTACTGCCTTAACCTATACTTCCTTGCCTGCTGATCACATTGTATGCTAGATCCATCCTTGAACTTTACTCCATAGGTAGTCCTTGAGGTACTTAAAAGCACCATTCGTAGACAATCCCACGCTAAAGGGCATCCCCAAATATTTCTCATTGAGAGTCTCATTGGGAACCTGCAAAACTTCCTTAATCTCTTCTCTAACATTGTTTGGACAACCCTTGCTGAAGAAGATTAACAATTTACCATAGTTTGTTCTCTATCCCGAAGCCTGGCAATATGTACTCAACATTTGGTTCACCTCGCTAGCCCCATCACCACTAGCCTTAAAAACAGCAGGCTTTCATCAACAAATAATAAATGGTTAACACGTGGAGCCACGGGTGCCACCTTTAAACCGCTCAAACTGGACGACTCATCATAAGATTTTAGAAGGCACAAAAGGCCCTCTGCTGATTGGGTCGAATTCCTCGTGAAGGGCTGTACTCATCAAGTTTCTTGCCGTTGAAGAGAACTGAAAGTTTTACTGTCCTGACCATTCCCATCACAATGTTTACCCATCTTTTTGTGAAATCCAATTTTAACATCATTGCTTGTAAATAGTCACATTTCACCCTAGCATATGCCTTCATCATGTCAAGTTTTAATGCACAATGACAGTTCTTCTTTGACTTGTTTCTCTTCATAAAATGGAAACACTCATAAGTTGCAATAATGTTGTCTATGATAAGTCTGCCAGGAACAAACACAGATTGCTCCTCAGATACGATTTCAGGGAGGACCACCTTCAGCCTGTTGGAAATTACTTTGGATGCAATTTTGTACAAAACATTACACAATGAGGTGGGCCTAAACTGGGTGAGCATCGTGGGATTTCTTTAACTTTGGTACTAATACCAACACAATCTCATTTTTGCCCTCCGCTGACTCAACCACGTTTATGATTCGCAAGACAACCTGTGTGATATCCGTTCCACAAACCTCCCATGATGGTGAAAGAAATGGGTAGGAAAACCGTTAAGACTCGGTGCCTTGGTAGGGAACATTTGGAACAGAGCTTGCATGACTTCTTCCTGGAAGAACTCCGTATTTAACTTCTCATTCGTGTGTGCTATGACCTTGCAAGACACATGATCTAGCGCTTGTTGCATGTCGTGGACACCCTCAGATGTGTAGAGCTCCTGATAAAAATTTGTAGTCATCTCCTTCATGACAGCCCTGTCCTCTGTTAGCACTCTGCTAGGCATCTGAAGAGCCTTGATTTGGTTCTTTTTATGGCGCCTATTCACCCTGAGATGGAAAAAGTATGTGTTTTTATCTCCATGTGCTAGCCACTTAATTATAGCCTTTTGCCTCCATAATATTTCCTCTCTATTAAGGAGCTCCACCAATCAGTCACATATTTTAAATTCAGCATGGCTCGGTCCAGTCCAACATGGGATCGCGCGCAAAGCTGCTAGTTCCTGCTGGAGACACGTGATCTCACGCTGGACATTGCCAAACACGTCCCTGTCCTAAGCACTAAGATTGCCCGACAGCGTTTGTAGTTTTTCCTTGACTGTGTGAACCAATGACTCATGCCCACTGCCCGAGCTGTCTCCAATTACCGCGCTTAGACCATCGTGAGTCTCCCACATTAACTCGTATTTGAAGGCTCGGGGACCGCGGTTGTGTGTGTGCACATCGCTCATTTTCAACACGAGAAGGTTGTGATCGGATGTTGTTGTTGTATGGTGTTCCAACTGAGCTGATGGGAATGCCAAGCACCAAAATGCATACGCCACACATCAGTCTAGCCTGACTCTTGTGAAAGTTTCGCATGTCACCTTCTTTTCATAAGTACATGGAACACCCTTATAGCCTATGTCAGTGATACTGCAAGTGTAAATAGCTTCTCTGAAACCATCAATCTGGTCCTGGTTTCGATTACCAACCCCATCATGTTCATGGCCATGCAATACTTCATTCAAGTCCCGCATTGCAATCCATGGCAAAGAACTAGAATTTGCTATACCTTTAAGTGTATCCCATGTCTTCTATCTCTCCTGAACTTGAGCTTCTCCGTAGACAAAAGTGACTCTAGAAGGTGATCCACCAAGATCATCAACTTCAATATCAATTTGGTAACGAGAATAATCGATAATTGACACTTTTATTGAACCATTCCAGAAAATATAAAGACCACCACTTCTACCACATCTATTAACTAAAAAACTTTTATTAAAGCCTAACGAGCCAGTGTAGCCTTCAACCCTAGACCCCTCAATCTGAGTTACAAGAATACACGGGATCGTGGGGGCAAAACGCTTTGTGAGATTACAAAGCTCTTGAATTGTCGCACGTTTGCCCGCCCCAGGACTATTCCAACACATGAGACTCATTGTGCCCGGTGGTCCTCCTCGAGGGAAGCTGCCGTACTTTCATCAATGGGTTTTGTCATTGGTGCTATCTTGCTTCTTCCATCCTTCTCATTGTTGACAGTTTTAAAACACTTGGGCTCCTGCTTTGACTGCGGACTTGGGGCATCGTCGTCGGTGGGAGAGTTAGCAGGGTGGTAGTCGGGCCCCTCGATTCCACCCCGTGTGCAGCACTCCTCTTCCGATTATCCTCTACCTCCATCATTCTCTCGTCTAGGTCTCCAGCATCAAAATACTCGTCTTCTTTCGTATTATCCGCGTTCCCCCTGAAGGATCGTCGCCTCTTCCTCTTCCCCGACCATGTTGTAACGCTCAAGATGCCATGCTATCCTTATTTTGACACGAGGGCCTCGAAGGGATAGAAGCGCATCTCATGATTTTGCAAGAATGGATATAGTTACAAGTACATGTAAAGAAGAAATGAGAATATGGAATTGGCTTACACTCTCCACAAGCTACAACAAGTTCACAACAATACAATAACATATTCAATCATCATGTAGAAGAGCAGGGTCCGACTACGAAAGAAAACAAACGATAAAAGAACAACGTCCATCCTTGCTATCCCAGGCTGCCGACCTGGAACTCATCCTACCTCGATGAAGAAGAAGAAGAAACTCCATATAGAACAATCATTGCGCTCACGTCAAAGTATTGCTTTACCTGTACCTGCAACTGTTGTTGTATTAATCTGTGAACCACACGGACTCAACAATCTCATTTCCGAAGGTATCAAGACTAGCAAAGCTTAATGGGTAAGGTATGGTTAAGTGGTGAGGCTGCAGCAAGCGACTAAGTATTTATATGAGGTGGGTAACTTACGAGTACAAGATTAAAGGGGGATGTACTACGCATAACGGACGTGAACTAATACTGATCAAATGAATGATCCTAAACACCTACTTACGTCAGACATAACCCCATCGTGTCCTCTTCCGGATACAGAACTCACGATACGAGACAGTCACGGTTACGCACACCGTTGGGAAGTTTTAATTAAGTTTACTTCAAGTTATCTAGAACCGATGTTAAATAAAGTATCCAAGTTTGCCACATAATCACGGGCAAGACTTTCCGAAAGATTTAACCCTTCAAGCGTGCTTCAACTAATCCATCACAAATTACCACAAGCCGCATAGAAAGCCTCGATCACGAAACCCGTGACCTCCTCAGATTCCTTATTGGAAAACCTAACTTTGAGATAGCCCAAAGCATCACATGAATCCCGATGCACAAGATATTTTCTAAAAGGTAAAACAAGTCCAGCAAGGCCGCCCACGTGTCGACGAACCCTATAGGAGCCACATATATCATTCTCAAGACACGGCCGGATGGGTCACACTACGATTAAAGCAAAACCTCGAGTTTCCCTCTGGTGGCCCCGCAGTCTACCCTTTTTGGACCAACACTCATGAGGAGCACTGGCCCGGGGATTGATTAATTATCCGCGGGTGCCGACGGGTCCCTATGCTTTTTATTAGTTATTAGGCAAAGTTAGTACCAAAGTTGGGCCTTGCCAGACAAGTTTTAAACTAAAATGAATTATCAAGGGGGTTCCATAACAACCCCGAGCATTTTAGGAGTGCTCAATTATGGAATATAACACCGGTAGCCGAAACTAGGGCGGCAAAGATGGAACAAAACACCACACTAGAAAGGCCGAGCCTTCCACCTTTTACCAAGTATATAGGTTCATTAATTTAAATAGCATTAATATGGTGATATAACAAGGAACCCATGTTGTCACATGGAAGCAACTGCACGTGCAACTAGCCACGTTATCCAATGATTAAGAAAGCGGTAACATAGCCAATCAGTGGTTTGCTAGGTTGTAGAAAGGTTGAAGGTTCTCATGGCAATGTTGAGGGGCTGACATTTAGCAGGTGGTAGGGAGCGAGACATAACGAAAGAAATGAGACAACTAGCATGGCATTTCTAGTAATGGTATCTAGGGAAATGGTCCTCTTGCCTGAGATCCCACTTGGAAGAAGAACGAATCTGTGAAGCAGACGAACCGACGTAGTCGAACGAATCCTCACATTCTGGCACGCTTACGGAACTCTATCGAGAAGAAGCAAACCTGAAAAAAGAATAAACATGCAATATTCACCACATCACATGCATGATATGATGCACAACCTAATATGATGCATGTCCATTTGAATTATGCAAGTCATGGCATGGCAATTCACAACAATCAACACTACACATTAAGTGAAGCTCAATATGCAACGAGTTGCATATTGACGAAACTCCACATATGAATTATTTAGTTCACTCCCGTTTAGGTACATGGCAATATTAAATGTTGTTTAAACATGGCAAGAGGTGAAGCATGTGATTCTACACGTCATTCTAGTTGGTTAGCACATAAGAACATTGAACGGAGCTATGATTAAAAGATACGTGCAACATAGGATATTACCATGAATGCAACATGCACGCAATTTTATGAAAACACTGGCAAGAACGATATGAAGCATGTGTCGCCATGGCGAACGAAAGGGAACTATGGCAGCAAAACGGAAACGATGCCACGACAACATTCCGGTCTCGATTACTCGATGAGATACGAGTGCCAATTATTTGGGAGCGCGTACGTGTCATGCTAAGAATGATGGGGTGATCCCAGTTACCGGGTTCCCATGTGTCGGGGGCACGGCAAAAGAGGGACAACATGCAACTAGCATGGCATCTACGAAATGGACAACATCGCCTCTCATACAACAATGTATTCATCCACGGGTATTGTCTCGACGGTATACCTTTGAAGCGTGCCTCTTTGAGCAGGTTGAGTCATATCAGTGTAGTTGTACATGGGTCATCATGAACGTCGTGGAAGTAGTGGTTCCCCCGAAGGTACTTGAAGTAGTGGCACACGGGTCTTCGGCGACGGTGGTCGTACACGCTCCATAGATGTTCGAGGTCGTCGAGGACGTCGTGGAAGTAGTGGTACACGTGTTGTCGAGGAAGTAGTCATACATGGTTGGAAAGGTGCTTCGCGAATCCACGATCTTCGGAGGTCGACGGTAGTTGTTCCCGTAGTTGTTCATGTGTCGAAGCGTTGACGTTGACGAATCCGTAGGGATACACAACACTCCATGCCGACACATCCAAAGACCAACCGACCAGCTGCATCTAAAGGCCGAGGAGTTCGCAGATGAGGTGCTCGCAACTACAACAAGGCAGAGTAAAGGGGAACCTCAAGGCCATGGAGTTGGATGAGGGTGTCATCGCGAGTAGCAGGGCGGAGAGCGTTCGGCGTGCAGAAGATCAATGATAGCAGGGGCAGGCAACTGCATCTGAGAGCAACGGTAGAATGGCACCGAGGGGATGGCTCGCGGGCGCTGGACAATGGAGAGGCGCGGCGCATGGATGGGTTCACCAGCGGACAACGGGGTCACGGGCAACGCACTAGGCGGCGGCGGCGCAAGGAGGTCGCCGAACTGGGAGGCGTCGGGTTGAGGCCTCGATTGGGATTGGCCATGCCGAGCTGGCGGCAACCGTGAGCTCCTATGCGGCGGGCGCCTCGCGGGCTGCAGCAGTGGCTCTCTGGTGGCTGAGGGGCAAGGAGCAGAGGCGCTCGGGCTGTCTCGCGAGCGGGAGGAAGGAGGAGGCGCTGCGGGTTGGCCCGATGGGGAAAACGAGGTGGGAGGTGGCGACGCTGTCAGGAGAGTGGAATGGGTCTAGGGTTAGGTTACGATTGTACTAGTTTCACATATAAATAGCCACCATTTTCTAAATGGGGTCTAATTATCCCTCCGATTTAATTCGAACAGTTATGGTAAAAAATATGTTAGGGGCTCCTATTGAAAAACCGATGACGATTTAGGGTATTACGAGGTTGATCCGGACCCAACGGTCACAACCACCGGGTTCGGGTCCGGGGGGAGTTTCCGGACTAGCTTGTGGGCAGGTTGGTGCACTGTGCAGAGGGGCTAGGCGGAAATGAGGGGGAAGACGGGCAACCCGGCGACAGAGTTTCAAACAACGGAAAACATCCGACGATGGGCCAGCTATAGTGCCGCCATAGGTTTAACGGTACGGGTATCAAACAAACTCTGATTGCGACGAAAACTGACAGGCGGCCTACCTACACCATATTAGGACCGCATGCCAAGTTTCAACCCAATCAAAGAAAGTTTAATACACACTTTTAAAAACAAGATTAAACAATGTCGCGGGCGCGTGCGTGTGTGGTTGCTCTGAAAACGATCAATGACAAAACAGAGAGAACCGACAACTAATAACGGATGCAAGTGTTGAAAACTGGCGGCAACAGAGTGTCGATTAAATGCAGATGATGCGAAGGATGCGATGATGAATGCAACAAACAAATAAATTACAGGCGGCAATGAAATGAATCTTCTGGACCGTCGGTCTCGGGCTATTACTTACGTCCTCAACGGTCGCGGCCTCTCCCTTTGCCTGGGCCTCTCCTAGGCCCTATGAACCATGTCGCACGGAGATCTTGGAAAACTAGGGCTTCCGGAGGATGCACTCCATCCCCATGCTCCTTAAACTGATGACCCAAGTGACTACAGACTACACATGAGTCAGGAAGGCGTTCATATTTAACCATGAAGAACTGCCTCTTGTCGTCCTTCACCACTAACATAGCATTCTTGAGTGGCTTATTCACATTGATC
Source organism: Hordeum vulgare subsp. vulgare (assembly GCF_904849725.1). Classification (NCBI taxonomy): domain Eukaryota; kingdom Viridiplantae; phylum Streptophyta; class Magnoliopsida; order Poales; family Poaceae; genus Hordeum; species Hordeum vulgare. The sequence continues at coordinate 164,023,630 of NC_058522.1, forward strand.
ATTACCCTCACACTACTAAATTTAGCTTCAAAATCATGGGATCTTGGCTCTGCATAGATGAACACACCCACTTTGCCTGCCAAAGATTTAATTATAGCGAAATAGCCATCGGGGATGTCATGAATTTGCACCCAGATCTCAATCTCATCCAAACAGATCTCAGATGGTTTTGTGAAACCATCGTATTCGGCCATTACCACTTCGTTTCCCTTGAACGTCCATGGTCCATACTCCATGACGCATTCCCAGTCGCCAGACAAGAGAATTGCCTCGAGTGCAAGTTTTCTTCAAGAGGACGGATCTTCGCCTCTAGCGTCAAGTCCCATGATGCACGTGTCTTGCGAAAAAACCAATATTGGTTGTAGGTCTTAGGGGTATGAACCCTAGCTATAGCCATCCATCTGATCGCTTCTGCCAGAGGATCCTGCTTGCAAGGACGGAGCCAGGATGAACGCATGGGGGGCAAATTTTCTCATGAAGGGGGCAAAGCTTTCATGTTTTAGAAAAATTTGACTGAAGTAACTACTAGAATTGAAGAAGAATCAATTCATTGAGGGGGGTCTAGCCCCCCCCCCCCCTCGTCCGCCTTAGATCCGTCCCTTACTGCTTGTCCTTGAAGACCACGTCATCAAGATCATTCTCTGTGAGCCCCAGTCGCTTCATCATGTCTTCCACCTCTCCTGTCTTCGATCCCGACCCCGAGGCCGAGCTACCCATTGTTGAAAAAACCTAACCCAACGAACATGAAGCCACCGGGTGGAGGAAACCCTAACTGGCCCACCCATCACGAAGGAAAGTGTAGTTAGATCAAGAGCGGGCAGCGATGCAAGGTCGCCCCTTGGTCAGTCCGAATCCGGCCAGCGATCTAGCGAGGGAGTAGGCGAGGTGAGGATAAATCTCAATGACGGATGAGTCATCAAGAGGAAGGAGGGACCCTACCTAGTCGAGGAGGGGAAGAACCTTTTTTAGAGGATGATATGACATGATCGTCCAGCGTAGATCGGGGCCCAAGGCACGTTTCGTGTCTCAATTCATCTCAAGTAATGCAAATCAGTGGAGTGAGCGAAATCCAGCTTCGCGGAGCCCAAATCGTAGAGTTGGTCAAAATTACGTCGGGAGTGCCACCGCTAAGTGGCGTACCGGTTTTATTCATTTTATCTCGAGTTGTCGTACGAACCAACTACCAGTGCCAGCCCATGCAGCATGGGGAGGAGCTTCCACAACCTCCCGAATGCATGCAGCTCCTCGCGGAAGCTGGAAGATGACGAGTGAAGTTGGAGTCGTTGATTTGCTCAGATCGGTTTCCTCAAGTACGGCACCAACGACGAAGAAGGAAAAGATGTCAACACTGGATCCATTCTCCCTGGTGCTAATCCAAGTTTCCCCCATGGATTCAGCCCAACTCTCTAATTCCCCTTTGTTTTTTGGCTTGCAGGTCAGCACAAACAGGAAGCGAAGTGCCTTCTTGCAGCGGCGGGGTGGTTTGGATGGAGCCGTCGCTGCCACTATTTCTCGCCACTCTGGTTCCCCAACAACTTCACAACTCCATGGTATTTCTCCTCACACGATGCCTCATTATTTCTCTCAGCAGCGATTTCTAGGTGTTCTACGTGTACTCTCTTGATGATTTTGAGGAGGAATCTCCCCTGCTTGACAAAGTATGATGCGGTTGATTCACGAACTTTAATATTTTTGGTCCAATCTATCACTATGGTTCTTGACCCACCCAAGAGATCATAGTGGATGACTTGGTAATGAAAGGGATTCTAAGCAAAGGAGTGTGATCCTTACACCTCTCGCTTGGATGGATGTCTGTTCATCAATTTGTCTGTGGCTTTCCACTTCACCATCCTCTCAGGCATGAGTCCTTGCTCGGGCTTAGTGTTTTTCCTAGATTCAGATGAAAGGAAGGCCAGAGGAGGATTTAGTAAACTATTGTGGTAGTCACGAGGACATCAGGCAAGAGGTAAATGGGTGCAATTGCAATTTATTATACTGTATTTTTTATCTCAGTCAAAATACATATTATTATAAATACCAACAAAAATGATGGCATCATAGATAAACGATTGATGGGTAAAGTAAGGAATCATGAATAGACTACCAACTTCTTTTATAAGAAGTACAAAGAAACACTAGAGGAGATCTATGGAGCGTACACAGCAAATCAAATATATGATAGAAACTACAAAGAAATAAAACTTCACAAATATCTGACAGTCCACACAAGAACCATAAGAAGATAGATTATGCATTTAACATGGACCATGTGGCAACACAAAAACCTTGCTCTATATCTTTCCGAATGCTTGCCTTTTCTTCAGGTGATGTCGTCATACATAACACAGTTGGCTTGTGTTATGTTAGAAACATGGCGATGAAGAACCAAGTGAATTTAGAAGGACTACAAAAAAGAACTATTGAGCATAAAAAGGTAATCTACTGTAGTGGTAATGTTTTTTTAAGAGTGGGTGATATGTGTTTCTTCTTAGGAACCTACTGTAGCGTAATTCCATGATAATGCATGTAAAAATCATATCATACTCCCTCTGTAAACTAATATATGAGTATTTAGATGAATAAAGTAGTGATCTAAATACTCTTATATTAGTTTAAAGAGGGAGTAATATACTCTTTATATTGCATCATTGGTTTAGTGCTCAATTTATATGTTTTTCAATCAGATTTAGTGGAAGATCGATGATGATTGCTATGCATCCAATGAAATAACTAAAACTTCCATTGATTGAGTAGATGATGCTGTGGCAAGAACAATTACGCGTTGTGTTTCTTTCATACAATTGAGTTTGTAATGTATGACCAAGTGCGGCTCCATTTACCTTCGGCCATCCTTAATATGGTGTACAATTACCAAGAAGGAAAGTGGCTCTCGGTCTGCATTGGCTCGCCGATCCTCTTGTCTTCTTTCTCAAAGCGACTGGTTGATTGACTTCGAACTATTGTTGACCGCTCCAAAGTTTCCTCTGGAGAAGCAGTTGTGCAGAACTTCTGGCCCTGGAATCAGGAGATGTCGTGCAGACTAAATTAACCATAAGATCTTATAATTTTAATATAGATGTTTGTCTAAGAGGCCTTGGAAGAGGTGTAGTCTGCGTAGGCTTGTTGTGGTCGCAATGGTCGGAACACTAGGATAACCTAAGAAATATAGAAGGAAGACGTCATGTATGATCAGTAACTCATTTGAGTATGTGAAATGAAGTAGAAGTCAAGTGTTCCACTCAAATAAGAAATGAAATAATTTTATGCTTATTTAAAGATACTTCTATCATTCTACCAAATTCTATCGAAGGTGTTCTATTTAGCTGACTCAATCCCTACAACTGCTTGTATGGTATTTAGTATTCCCTCCGTTCTAAAATAAGTGACTCAACTTTGTACTAATTTTAGTACAAAGTTAGTGTAAAGTTGAGTCACTTATTTTGAGACAGAGGGAGTGTATCATTTATTTCATTTCCTAACTAATTGAAATCCTTGTTAGCACTCTTCTCCATGAATGTGATGCACTCCACAAGAAATGCCTAGGTGCACTGAGCTCGCCTAATTCTTCTTTGTTGTTGAACATGGTGGCCCTTTGGGTAGAGAGTCCTTCTAAGATTCCATTAATGCACCATCTATTCAATCTATAACAATAGTTATGTCTCCTCTTACATGTTCATTCCTAATGTTGCTTCTCTTGGCTGATTGCTTTGTTATATTTATTGCATCCTGCTACATTGTTGTGTCTGTTCTCATACAAAGCCAAATTGATATGTAAATCTTGCTTTTTCCTGATTATATACGAGATTTGTTTGATGATTGACCAATATAAGTTCACGTTTGTACAACTATAATATGTTTAGTGTTCCCATATATTTATAAACCCCTTATCTTTTAATGTATGAATAGATGGGCGCGGCAACGCGCACCATCAATGATCTAGTATGCTCTAAAACCCCATGTAAAAGATAAGAATGTCGTAAAACCCGTAATACCCTATTCGCCGCATTTATGGGGCTCCGCAACCCCACCCCGAGAAGGTCTTGGTCGGCGTAGTTCCGGTTGCCACCGGTTTGGGAACCTTCTAGGAGGTTCCGTGAAGCCTTCTTTTGTTCTTTTCTATTTCTATTTTTTTCCGTTTCTTTCTTTCTTTTCTTCTAAGGTTATTTTTAAAACTAAGTTCATGTTTGAAAATTGTTCTTGAAATTAAAAAAAGTTCTTGCTTTTATAATTTTGTTCTGAATTTGAAATTGGTTCATGTTTCAAAATTTGTTCAAAATTCAAAAAATGTTTGCGGTTTCCAAATATGATCACCATTCCAAAAAATCACAATTTTATAATTTTGTTCACTAATTTTAAATTGATTCATGTTTCAAAATTTGTTCACAATTTAAAAAATGTTTGCGGTTTCAAAATTTGTTCACAATTCAAAAAATGTTAACAATTTTATAATACTGTTCACGAATTTGAAATTTGTTCATGTTTCAAAATTTGTTCACAATTCGAAAAATGTGTGCGGCTTCCAAATTTGTTTACAATTCGAAAATGTTCACAATTTTATAATTTTGTTAACTAATTTGAAATTTTTTCATGTTTCAAAATTTGTTCACAATTTGAAAAATGTTCGTGGTTTCAAAATTTTCACAATTCAAAAAATGTTCACAATTTTTTAATTTGTTCACGAATTTGAAACTTATTCATGTTTCAAAATTTGTTCATACTTCGAAAAATGTTCGCCATTTCCAAATTTGTTCACAATTCGGAAATTGTTCACAATTTATAATTCTGTTCACTAATTTGAAATTCGTTCATGCTTCAAAATTTGTTCAAATTTGAAGAACGTTCGTGGTTTCAATTTTTTTTCAGAATTCAAAAAATGTTCACAATTTTACAATTTTGTTCTTGAATTTGAAATTTTTCATGTTTCAAAATTTGTTCACAACTCGAAAATAATCACAATTTTTTAATTTTGTTCACTAATTTGAAATTTGTTCATGTTTCAACATTTGTTCACAATTCAAAAAATTCATAAATAGAAAACATGTTCATTTTTTCAAAGTTTGTTTGCAAATTCAAAAAATTGTACGCATTTCCAAATTTTGTGTTTGAGTTTCTAAAAACATGTTTTTTATTTAAAAAATCTTACCGTTTGAAAGAATTGTTCAAGTTTTAGAATTTTGTTGAGAATTTCAAACCATGTTCAGAGTTTCAATAAAAATCTAATTTTTCTAAAATAGATGAGTTTTCAGAAGAAAAAAATGTTCATGCATTTAAAAAGTGTTTATGTTCTAAAATCTATTTTAAAACAAGAAAAAACACGTTCAAATTTTTTGAAAGTTTCATATTTGTCGTTCCAATAGGTCTTAGGCAGTCGCGCTACTGATTTGTCAAGGTGAGTTAGTAGCTTAGTTGGTTTTTTTGGAACCGGGCATTAGCCATTTTCATTACTCTCGTAATGGAAATACAAAGTTTTTCCAAACCAGATATAAGGGGACGGGAAAGTGGAGAGCGAATTCAACACATCGCTGGGAAACCGACCATAGTAACTCGTCAACGAGACACGTTTTAACACCCAAGATGCGGTCCTATCCTTCTTTTGGCGCGAGGGCCTTGACAGGGATAGAAACGCATCTTGTCGTTTCGCAAGAATGGATATCATTATAAGTACATGTACTGAAAAGATGAGTATAAGGAGTTGGCTTACGCTCGCCACAAGCTACATCAATATCACATCAATAAAGCAATATCCAGTCATCATGAAGAAGAGCAGGGTCCGACTATGGACGAAAAAAACGATAAAAGAACGAAGTCCATCCTTGCTATCCAAGGCTGCCGGCCTGCAACCCATCCTAGATTGACGAAGAAGAAGAAGAGGAAAGTCCAAATAGCACAATCAACGCACTCACATCGAAGTAACTCTTTACCTGTACCTGCAACTGGTGTTGTAGTAATGTGTGAGCCATAGGGACTCAACAATCTTGTTTCCAAAGGTATCAAGATTAGCAAAGCTTAATGGGTGAGATATGGTTAAGTGGTGATGCTGCAGCAAGCGACTAAGCACTTATTTGGTGGCTAACTTACGAGTACAAGAATAAATGAGGGTGTGATCCACGCATAGCGAACGTGAACTACTGATGATCAAATGAATGATCATCAACACCTACTTGCGTCATACATAACCCCACCATGTCCTCAATCGGAGAAGGGACTCACGAAAGAGACAGTCATGGTTACGCACTCAGTTGGATTATCTTAATTAAGCTTACTTCAAGTTATCTAGAACCAGATGTTAAACAAAGTTTCCACGTTGCCACATAACCGCGGGCACGGCTTTCCGAAAGATTTAACCCTGCAGGGGTGCTCCAACTAGTCCATCACAAATAACCACATGCCGCATAGAAAGCCTCGATCACGAAACTCGTGATATCCTCGGATTCCTTAGTGGAAAACCTCAACTTTGAGAAGACCCAAAGCATCACCTGAATCACGATGCACGAGATATTTCGTAAAAGGTAAAACAAGACCAGCAAGGCCGCCCGACGTGTCGACCATCCCGATAGGAGCCCTGTATCTTGTTCTGAGGACACGACGGATGAGCGATGGTTACCATGCTAAAGCACTGAGTTGCCCCGGGAAGCCTTAATAAGTTGCTCTTGGTTGGACCAACATTCATGAGGAGCACTAGCCCGGGGGTTGATCAATTATCCACGGGTGCTCGCGCCTCCCTATGCTATTTATTATTTATTAGGCAAATGTAGTACCAAAGTTGGGCATTGCTAGACAAGCTTTAACTAAGACGAATTATCAAGGGGGTCCCCATAACAACCCCGATCGTGTTAGGAGCGCTCGATTATGGAATATAACACCGGTAGCCGAAACTAAGGCGGCAATGATGGAACAAAACATCAGGCTAGAAAGGCCGAGCCTTCCACCTTTTACCAAGTATATAGGTGCATTAATTTAATAGAGTTAATATGGTGATATAACAAGGAACCCATGTTATCACATGGAAGCAACTGCACCTGAAACTAGCAACGCTATCAAATGGTTAAGCAAGCGGTAACATAGCCAACCAGTGGTTTGCTAGGTTGTAGAAAGGTTGAACGTTTCATGGCAATGTTGGGAGGCATATTAAACAGGTGGTAGGCAGCGAGACATAGCGAAATAAATGAGAGAACTAGGATGGCAATGATAGTAATGGTATCTAGGGAGATGATCATCTTGCCAATAATCCCGCTTGGAAGAAGACGACTCCGTGAAGCAGACTAACTGACGTAAACGAATGGATCCTCACATTCCAACACGCTTGCGGAACTCTATCGAGATGAAGCAAACCGGAACAAGTATCAACACCGATATTCACCACACAAATGCACGAAATGATGCACAATACATACGATGCATGAAACGTTTAAAAATATGCAAGGCATGGCACACAATTCACACAATCAAACACTACACATTAAGTGAAACTCAATATGCAACGAGTTGAATATTGACAAGACTGCACTTTAATTATTGACTTCACTCCTAGTTATTTACACGATAATGTTAAATATTGTTAAACATGGCAAGGGGTGAAGCACAAATAATCTACCTATCTAGGCATTTTAAATTAGGCCGGAAAAGACATATAGCATTTCCAAAACGACCTCACGCGTTAAATTCTAAATCTGTCCAGATTTGTCGTAATCGTATTTTAAGTTTGTTAAACGGCAAAACAAAGTGGTTCACGTGATTCTACTCATCATTCTAGTCCATTTACATATATGCCTCATCTCCAATGGAGCTACGATTAATTAACTACAAACTAAACCATTTTTGTCACGTCGACACGCAAACCGATGCAATCAGCATGTAAAAAAGTTCTAAAGAATAGATAATATTATTCTATGCGAAAAACTACATGTTTTACATATATAACTTGTCGCGATCCGACGCACGGTTTAAAAACTACGGTTGTTTGAGAATATGCAACTTTCCTGAAAACACTACATTCGCAAAACCTAAAAAAACTAAACGGGCCGAATCTACAGAAGTGGGCTGAAACAGATATGAGCATGACATACTAAACAAGACACATGGTAGGACTTAGCGGGGAGCTTACCCTGGGCTAATAGTCCGGCTTGGGGAGAAGGTGGAGCAGGCCGGCTCGGTGGTCGGGCTGCGGTAGGCTGCGAGCTGAGCCTCGTTGGTGTGCTCGGCCATGGGAGGCCGGCTCGTCCTTGGCCTAGCCCATGCAGGGGCGATGCAGCCAGCGGGGTCGTCCCGCTCCTCTCGCACGAGCAGGAGGGAGGAGGTGACCATGGCGACGGGGCGGTGTCCGGCGGGTCCTCCAGCGAGGGAAGTGGCGGGGATGGGTTCCCCCAGTCCGGATCTGGCCGGATCCGGCCGGTGGCGGCCTTGAGGCTGCGGCGCGGATCTAGGGCGGCGCAGGAGCTCGAGATCCACGTGGCAGAGGAGTTGCTCAGGGGCTCTGCCCACGGGGGCTGCCTTCGAGCGCGGGCGACGGCCGGCGAGGTCTCGGCGCGGGGCGGAGCTAGCGCGGGGCGGTGCACTCCGGTGGTGACGGTCGCCGATGGGAAGATGCGGTGGGGCACAGCGGGAAGCTGGCCACTTCCTCCGGGCGACCTCGGGAGGAGCTGGTCTTGAGAGGAGAGGAGAGAGGCTCGACCTCGAGACGACGGCGGCGCGACCCTGGCCCAGGGAGGGCCGGATCTGGGATCAGGTGGACCCTGGCGGCGGGGGATAAGAGAGAGGCTGGTTGCGGAAGAGGGCACCGATCTAAGGGGGTTATTGTTTGGTCGGAATTTGTCAAGGGGAAGTCTATTAAATAGGGAAAGGCGGGTTCGGGTTAAGGGGAATTAGCCCATTTTCGGAGCGTTCGATCTCGATCGGACTGTTCCGGTTGCAGGTTTGGCTAGGATGGCTTTGGTGGGTTGTGTAGAGGCTAGGTGGAGATGAGAGGGAAAACGAGCACCCGGCAACAGAATTTTAAAACACCGAAAATGTTCATTTATAACCCGATGAAGGTACCGCTACGATCGACCGTTCGGCTACCAAACGGAGTCCAATTGCGACCAAATTTGGAGGCGGCCTACCTACACTATATTAAGACCGCACGTCAAGTTTCGACCCAATCCGGGAATATTTTATACACACTTTTAAAAACAATATTTTATCAATGTCGCGGGCGAGTGCGTGTGTGGTTGGGCTCAAAATGGTTAACGACGAACGCAGAGAGAACCGACAACTAATAACGGATGCAAGTTTTGAAAACTGGCGGCCACGGAGTGCCGATCCAATGGAGATGATGCGATAATGAATGCGACAGACAATCTAATCGGACGGCAGCAACAGAATAAAAGGGGAATCTTCTGGAGCATCGGTCTCGGGCTGTCACAACTCTCCTACACTAACAAGAGATCTCGCCCCGAGATCTAAGAATGAAAGTGGAAGAGGAAGAGAAATAGCAAGAGGTAAAACTTAGTTGCTTCTGTGACAATCGAGTGAAACCAACAATCCATGAAGGTTGAAAAGAGATGAAGAATGATATGAGGAACAAGACAATATTCAAACAAAATTTGGGCAGCACTTCGGTAGCAAAAGGGGACAGAATTTTGATAAAACGGAAATACCTTGACAAGATTCACCACAAACCAACTAAATTGATAAGCATGAAAGGAACATGAAAGGATACACAACACTCCGGTTAAATGAATAAGAAAGGAAAGAACACGATCTAGACAAAACAAGACAATGGATAAAAGAGAGCAACATCACAACAACTCGGGAACAAGAGAATAGGAACTAGATCATTGGAAATAAAAGAAGGATAAGAAAATGACAACTACTGCCACAATTGAATTTGGCAAGCATCCTTGCAAGAAGAACGGAATGGAGTTGTTGGAAAACCAACATCGAAAAGAACAAGCTTGTAGTGGACTTATGAAAACCATCCGAAAATAATGAGGTGACAACGAGCCACTAACAAAAGCAAGGATTGATTAGATGCAACAAGAAAGGCAAAACTTCTTACACCAAGAGGATACATAGAGGACTTGGATCCATGATAATCACCATAATGGAAACAATCCTTAGGAAAAGCTTTAGGTGAAATCCAAACCAAGCTAGCTCAATGGGAGCAATGATCGGTTGAAAAATATCTCATGATCAAAGAATTGATGGGTTTAAATATCTCATTCTTGAAACATTTTTTTCTTGGAGACTCCTCGACTAGCAAGAATGCTATAACACCACCTCAACGGATAAAGGAGTAAGAATTGCACTTTGAAATGCAGAAAAAGAATACTTGAGGTACCACCACAAGAATCTTGAAGAACACCTTGAGAATGAAGAGATCTTGAGCCGCCTAATAGAAAACTTCAACAAGGCACCGGAACAATTGAGAGACGAGCGAAGAGACAACAATTGAGAAGAATTTGAGGATGAAAGTTAAAAGCTGATAACGAAGAAATCTTCTGAAATGATGGTCTTCGGAGGATCAAGAATGAAAACAAATCTTAAATGCACCGGATAGAAAGAAAGGGATTACTCATCATTGGAAATGATAGGAAAGAATAGCACCAAGCTGAAACGACAATCTCACAAGAATGAAGCAAGATTTGAGAGAAACATTACTTCGGTCTTCCAAGCTGAAAACGATGACAAGAGACACCACCAAAAGAAATCACACACTCTAGAATAATTCATAAGGAAAAGTTGATCCAACGAAGGAATTAGTTCGAATATATCTTGGAGAAGGGATATGAGTGATGGAAATAGAGATCTCCGGGAAAAGATTGGAAGAGACATATAAGATCCGGGAAAACCTGTGGGTTATGGGCCCACTCAAAAGAAACCACTGTTGAAACAATTGCCAAGGAAGAAGGATATTGCACCGGTATAAAGAAAACTTGATGAGGTGAGAACCTCAAAATAATTGAAAGGATTGAAAACAAGAAACTTGTGAGAATCTTCAACACTCCGGATAGAACAGAGAGGGATGAATGAATACAAAAAGACTGAATGAGAATTTCCAACACAGAAATCATATAGGAAGGAAAGGATATGATGAACAGAGATAGCTTGAATTGAATCCACTGATAGAAAAACAAGAATGGTGAATGATGAACTCAGAACTCCTGAGAATCTTCACAATGAATCACCAGATAAGATACAGAAAATAAGATGGCGGAAGCAACACTGAAAAGGAAGGCACTAGGATGATGACTAAAACATTAAAGAAAAGGGAGGGAGGGCGGGGAAAACAAAGACAACGTGGGACAGATGAGATGAACTCCGGAAGGAATGAGAGATTGAGCTTGCCAAAAATTGGAGAGGATTGAATCCCCTTGAAGAGAAGCACACCACATGAAAAGAATTGACATGACGACTCCAGTTGAGAAGAATTGAAAAGACAACTTGATTGAGCAAAAGAATTTGCATTCCCATAAAAATATGAGAGCACCTCCTGGAAATACATGAATTCACCACTTGACATCGAAGCAACTCGAATTACCATACTCCAACAAAACAAGGATGAGGCTTGCAATTAGCCAGAACAAACATATGACAGAGATTTTGTTTGATATTTTCGTGGATAGGACCGCACAGGCTCGATACTAAAGCAGCCATCATGTATAAGGCAGTGCACATGACATACGAAGCGTCCCCGAGTCGTAGCAAGCTACAAGGACTCTTTAAGACACAACGAGAACCGCTGTAAGACGACAGTGAACAAACAAATCCACTAGATGTCAAACCCCAACCTTACATCACGCATCTGTTGGAGGAATGTCCTATAAGTAACTACTTGAATTCCCACCTCAGAACTTCCAAAATTTTTGGTCATGCAATCGGGTCCACGGATACAAGGAGTAAAATATCACTCAACTCCTATCATCTAAAAATATTTTTGTGATCCAAAAATATTGGTTGACATTTTTATATCATGCCAATAATTTATTGGAAAGCCAGGGACATTTTCTTGGATCATTTTGAAAAAAACAATTATATTGCTTATTTTCCAAAATTTGGTTCCTGATGCTTGATCACTTCCCCATTTCAAATTCAAAATAATTTAAATATGCATGCATGAATGCTTGGCGTTCCACAAGCAATTCCCTTATATAACTAAAGAGTTGCTAGATACAACGTCGACCAGTTTGGCTTGGTTATCCTACAGGCAGTCAAGCTCTGATACCAAAGCTGTCGGGACCCCGATCCTGAATCATAAGAACCCAGCCTGTAACACATCACATCACTTTACGGCCTCACGCGCGGTAAACTCCACGGCTGCCACCTTACCTTGGCCGGGACCGTTTGCGTCTTTTGGCTCACGTATATGAATGTGTCGCTAGCATTCAAATGACAAAGAACCCGGGTCGACATGACTAGTTATAAACCCAAGTGGTACATCCATACAGGGACATGCATACATAACCCAGCAAAGCAGGTGTCGGTCATCAGTGTGTGTAAACGAGTCCTAGCAAACTACAAGGACTCCATTACACCGCGTGACATTTCCCCGAAGGGACAGACACAACAACAAAGAAGGATACATGGCGGTCAATCAATGTGTCTGGAGCAGTAACAAGCTACCAAAGCTCGGTGGAAGCAGAAAGAGGCATTTCCCCGTAAAGAGAACTACTAAAAGCACATGACTAGGTGTCGAATCCCACACATATAATGCATTTCATAACATACACACAATATGCACAATATGTGTAGATACAACATGGCATCACAACATAACTCTATGACTCAAGCTTTTATTAAAGACTCATAAGATTCAACATAGTATGACGTTACAGACAGGGGTCTCGTGACCTGACACTCAAGTCATACAAACATCAAGTGGAAGTATAACATGTGTGGGTACAGACATCTACTAAAAGTGGTTGGAAGAGCCTGAAAAGCTACAACGACCCTACCAAAGGAGCCAGACCTCTGTCTGGGATTCCCAAGCTATTACGGTCAACATTGATCACATCGCGTAGAAACCTTTAATGAGACTAATGTCTCTTCTACAAAAACATAAATTAAGAAAACGTGAGTACAAAGGTACTCCGCAGGACTTACGTCAGAACTATCTACATATGCATCAGTATCAATGAAGGGGTTGTGGAGTTTAATTGCAGCAAGCCAGCTTTGGCTCTTGGCTAACCTGTACTATGACTACAAGTCTTCTTTCAGGTGGGATAGCGCACACGAGTCCACATATTCACCAATCAATACAGCACTATGGATCCACTCTCGTCTCCCTACGAGAAGGCCATCCATAGCACTCACACTTATCTTGAATATTTTATAGTATCCATTCAAGTTGTTTATGACTATATATGTTTCGAAGTAGTCCATATCCACGGACGCGGCTATTCGAATAGATTAGATTAGCCTGCAGGGGTGTACTTCTTCACACACGCTCCCACCACTTATCACCATATGCACGTCATGCATCTCGGCAACCTTCAAGCAGAAGCACTGGCGTGGGTGTCGGCCACAACCTAACTAACCACACAAGACTCTAGTCCAGGTTTATCGCCTATTTGAGACTGAACCCGCAAGGATGTCCGGCTGAAGTTTCCTCTACGGTCCCAAACGATGTGTACAAGGTTCCCAAGCCCACCTCGACGGATGGTACTAGGCTTGGAACACCGGGCCACGATGCCTAGTCTGTTCCAAGCCCACCTGTACGGGGTGCCACTCGGTAGACTACTAGCATGTCCTACAAACACCAGAAACTAGTTGCAACTCCTAGACGGAGATCTAGCTGATGAATAAGTCGAGAGAGTCAATTAAGGATCCCAATGTGCGGTAGTAGCTAGTCTTGGATAACATACACGGGACTCAGTTCTTAAGGACGGTCCCAATGAGACAACCCGCCATGTACTCCTACACAGCCTCTCGTCGGTACCTTTACCAAATCAGGTTCACACCTTTACTCTCACATTGTGGGGCATGAACACAGCGATTCCGATTCATCGTCTAGATGGATCATACCCGATGCAACTCTAAGCGTAGTAGGCACAGTAAGCAAGCATGGATGAGTAGCACATCAAGGCTCAAGCAGTTGCTACTCATCCTAAGTGGTTTCAACTATTTATTGTGGCAAAATCAGGTCATGCAGAGGAATGGGTTCAACTACCGAGAATAAATAAATGTTGAATCGTTGTTGTCCTAATGCAGTAAAGGAGAGTAGGAGCGAGAGAGTAGGATTGTATCGGAATGTTCAAGGGGGGTTTGCTTGTCTGACAGTTCTGAAGATAGAAATGAGTCTTCATCAATGTCAACGATCACATCGTTGGGAACATCGTCTACTAAGGGGGAACAATACCGGCAAACAAGAAAGAACAATATTTACTTCACGGAAATGCAACACTATGATGCATGATAATGACATGAAAATGAAATGTGGCATGGCTAATGTATCTACCACTTCTTAGGTTGAAGTTGATTTGAATCAAAATTCAAATATCACTTCAAATAAGGTATTTTTCAAATACCGTTTTAATTCATTTGACAAGATGCTCAGGTATAACTTGTTTTATCATGCATGAAAATAGCACCATTGGATTCCATGAATTTTTCTTATCATTTTTCATAGATAATTTATTTTCATTGGAGTTATATTTTATTTTCTATGATTTTTCAATGTTTTGAGCATTTTCTGGAATTATTTTTATAACAGAAAATCATTTGATTGCGTCAGCCTGAGATCATGCTTGCGTTAGCACGTCAACAGGGCCAGACCAGGTCAAATCTGACGTGTGGGGTCCACACGTGAGTGGCTCAGCTTTGACTAAAAGGTTTAGTTTTAAACTTGGGCTTTATTAGTCCGAGGGGTCCACACATCTGTGACCTATGTTACTAATAGAAATTCATTAATTTAATTAAGCGCTTAACTTAATTAAGCCAGGGGCTGGTCCCACGGGTCAGTGACTCAGGGGAGTCAAACCCTTGGTCAAAAGGGTCGTAACCACCGGCGGCTCAACGCCGGTGACACCAGACACGGCGGAGCTCATTGGAAAACCGCTACGACCATCCATTTGAGACGCGGGGAGGTGCTACGAGTAGCTGAGGCTCGACCGCATCAAGAGAAGTAGGAGCTGGACCAAATGGTCGCCGGAATGGACGCCGGTGACGAGGTCAGCGGCGACAACGGCTTGGACTTGGCCATGCGTGGGGTTGCGGGCACAAGCAAGCTGGCTGAGGGGCTCTACAGCATCTACGGAGCTCCATGAGCTCATTCCCGATCTCGGGCACGTGGTTAGAGGACCACAACGACGGTGGCGACATGGCCAGCGTCGAGGAGTTCTCAACTCCGGTGGCTTTGCTGGCTAGGGAACGCGAGGAACCACGGGGAGAGGGGGAATGGAACCGGTGGCTCACGGGGCGCTCGACTGGCGGCTCGACGCGCTCGATGAGGCCCTGCTGGTGGCGAATTGGCAACGTGAGCTCCGGCGACCGAAGGAAGAAATGGCGACGATGAGGGCGATGCAGGGGGATCCGACTCGATTCCGTTGGCCGGGAGGTGCTGCTCGTGGTGGCGGAGCTGATGAGCCGGTTGGGGAGGCGTCGCTATGGACAGAGAGTCTTTAGTGGACCTCGGGCCAATCTCGTCAATGGCGGCAGGGAAGGAAGGAAGCGGGGGAGAGGAGGAGAGGAGGAATTGAGAGGAGGAGAGGATACGGGAAAAGGGGTCCTCGAGCTGACGCGGTTGGGGGCGAGGGGAGGCTGCCACGGCGAAGCAGGAGGTGTAGGTAGCCGCCGTGCTCGGTCTCTCCTCTCCCCGTAGGCAGAGGAAGAAGACGACCCTGCCCTTGGTGGGTTGGGCTTATTGTCAGTCACGTGAGCGCCAGGTAAGGTTTTTTGTTTATTTTGTTTTTTTCTATTCTATTTTCTAACTTTTGTGTTTGATTTTAATAAAATATCAAACCATTTTGTAAAACCCTGAAATATTATTATGTGACATAAAATAAGTATCCAATGCCACACTATTATTTTCAGAATTTATGAAACTATATTCTATTTATAGAAAATATAATTACACTCAAAATAATTGTTTGATTGAAACAAAAGTCCAAAATAAAATGTTTCTGTGATCAAAGATTTTGGTTGACATCTTTATAACATGATCCAGTGTATCACATCCATCAACACATAACCAGAATCTCAGAAACTCATCTATCTCAGATGCTCGAAAACACAATGATACCTAGTATGGCGATACATCTGAACCTATCTAAACCAGTATTGGGGAAGACAAACTCCTCTCGCCACTACTAGTATTGAAGTAATTTCGAACATCCTCTGTCCTGATATGCTAAGAAATCTGAATGATAACGATGTGCTCAAGAATCTCCTGGAGCTCAACTCCCCGGAATAAAATCAACATAACAGGATGCACCAAGTCAGAACTCGGTCACATCAACATCATATATATTCCAAAATACCCGTTGATCCTAAAAAAAATTGAGTGAGAAGAGGAGTAGAATTAAAATGCTTACGTCAAGATTCCTCACCAGAGCATAGAAGAGGAGAAAAAAATAATCCTACTATATGATATATAACTAGACTCAAAGCAGTGTTTCACTAGACTCGACTCAGCCAAGTTCGATCAATCAAGGGGGATCCTAGGTCGGTATTGCTCTGATACCAACTTGCAACGCCCAACATGCAGTCCTATCCTTATTTTGGCGCGACGGCCTCGACAGGGATAGAAACGCATCTTGTCGTTTTGCAAGAATGGATATCGTTACAATTACATGTACTCAAAAGATGAGTATAAGGAGTTGGCTTACACTCTCCACAAGCTACATCAATATAGAAATATCTAGTCGTCATGAAGAAGAGCAGGGTCCGACTACGGACGCAAACAAACGATAAAAGAACGACGTCCATCCTTGCTATCCCAGGCTGCTCACCTGGAACCCATCCTAGATCGACGAAGAAGAAGAAGAAGAAGAAACTCCAAATAGCACAATCAGCGCGCTAACATCGAAGTAACTCTGTATATGTACCTGCAACTGGTGTTGTAATAATCTATGAGCCACAGGGACTCAACAATATCATTTCCAAAGGTATCAAGCTTAGCAAAGCTTAATGGGTGAGATATGGTTAAGTGTTGAGGCTGCAGCAAGCGACTAAGCATTTATTTGGTGGCTAACTTATGAGTACAAGAATAAATGAGGGGGGTGATCTACGCACAACGGACGAGAACTACTGATGATCAAATGAATGATCATGAACACCTACTTACGTCAGACATAACCCCACCATGTCCTCAATCGGAGAAGGAGCCCACGAAAGAGACAGTCATGGTTATGCACTCAGTTGGCATATCTTAATTAAGCTTACTTCAAGTTATCTATAACCGGATGTTAAACAAAGTTTCCACGTTGCCACAGAACCGCGGGCACAACTTTTCGAAAGATTTAACCCTGCAGGTGTGCTCCAACTTGTCCATCACAAATAACCACAAGCCGCATAGAAAGCCTCGATCGCAAAACTCATGATCTCCTCGGAATCCTTAGTGGAAAACCTCAACTCTGAGAAGACCCAAAGCACCAGCGGAATCCTGGTGTACAGGATATTTCGTAAAAGGAAAAACAAGTCCAGCAAGGCCGCCCGACGTGTCGACGATCTCGATAGGAGCCACGTATCTTGTTCTCACGACATAACTGATGAGCAATGGTTACCACGCTAAAGCACTGAATTGCGCCGGGGAGCGTTAATAAGCTTCTCTAGGTTGGACCAACACTCATGAGGACCACTAGCCCGGGGGTTGATTAATTATCCATAGGTGTCGGCGGGTCCCTATGCTATTTATTAGTTATTAGGCAAATGTAGTACCAAAGTTGGGCCTTGCCAGACAAGCTTTAACTAAGACAAGTTATCAAGGGGGTCCCATAACACTCGTAGCCGAAACTAAGGCAGCGAAGGTGGAACAAAACATCAGGCTTGAAATGTCGAGCCTTCCACCTTTTACCAAGTAAATAGGTGCAATAATTTAATAGCGTTAATACGGTGATATAACAAGGAGCCCCTGTTATCACATGGAAGCAACTGCACCTGCAACTAGCACCGCTATCAAATGGTTAAACAAGCAGTAACATAGCCAATCAGTGGTTTGCTAGGTTGTAGAAAGGTTGAAGGTTTCAT
The DNA here is from genome assembly GCF_904849725.1 of Hordeum vulgare subsp. vulgare. Taxonomy (NCBI): domain Eukaryota; kingdom Viridiplantae; phylum Streptophyta; class Magnoliopsida; order Poales; family Poaceae; genus Hordeum; species Hordeum vulgare. The sequence goes on from NC_058522.1 coordinate 164,041,792, forward strand.
GGCAATGTTGGGAGGCATATTAAACAGGTAGTAGGCAGCGAGACATACCGAAAGAAAGGAGACAACTAGCATGCCAATGATAGTAATGGTATCTGGGGAAAATATCATCTTGCCTGTAATCCCACTTGGAAGAAGAAGACTCCGTGAAGCAGAGAAACCGACGTGGTCGAATGGATCCTCACATTCCAACACGCTTGCGGGACTCTATAGAGACGAAGCAAACCGTAACAAGTACCAACACTGATATTCACCACATGAGTGCACGAAATGATGCACAATACATACCATGCATGAACAGTTTAAAAATATGCAAGTCATGGCACGACAATTCACACAATCAAACACTACACATTAAGTGAAACTCAATATGCAACGAGTTGCATATTGACAAAAATCCACATTTAATTATTTACTTCACTCCCAATTATTTACACGGCAATATTAAATGTTCTTAAACATGGAAAGGGTGAAGCACAAATAATCTACCTATCTGGGAATTTTAAATGAGGCTAGAAACGACATATAGCATTTCCGAAATGACCCCACACGTTAAATTCTAAATCTGTCTAGATTTGTCCTAATCGCATTTTAAGTTTGTTAAATGGCAAAACAAAGTGGTTCACATGATTCTAGTCGTTGTTCTAGTCCATTTATATATATGGCTCATCTCCAACAGAGCTACCATTAATTAACTACGAACTAAACCATTTCTATCACGTCGACACGCAAATTGATGCAAACAGCGTGTAAAATAGTTTTAAATATGCATGGGAGTTGCAAAATACTTTTCTACGCGAAAATCTACGTGTTTTACATATATAACTTGCCGCAATCCGACACACAGTTCAAAAACTACGTGCGTTTGAAAATATGCATTTTTTTGAAAATACTACATTCGCAAAACCTAAAAAAAACTAAACGGGCCGAATCTACAGAAGTGGGACGAAACATATATGAGCATGACATACTAAACAATGCACATAGCAGGACATAGCGGGGAGCTCACCCTGGGCTCATGGCCGGCTTGTGGAGAAGGTGGAGCAGGCCGGCTCGGTGGCTGGGCCGCGGGAGCCTGCGAGCTAGGCCTTGCTAGTGCGCTCGTCCACGGGAGGCCGGCTCGGCCTGGGTGTCACCCATGCAGGGGCAACGCAGCCAGCTGGCTCATCCCGCTCTTTTCGCACGAGCAAGAGACAGGAGGCGACCATGGCGCGGGGGGTGTCCGGCGAGGGAAGCAGCGGGGATGGGTTCCCCCGGACCGGATCTGGTCGGATCTGGCCGGTGGCACTCTTGAGGCAGCGGCGCGAAGCTTGGGGCGGCGCAGGAGCTCGGGAACCATGGGGCAGAGGAGGTGCTCAGGGGCTCTACCCATGGGAGCTGCCTTCGAGCCCGGGCGGCGGCCGGCGAGGTCTCGGCGCGGAGCAGAGCTGGCGTGGGGAGATGCACTCCGGTGGCGACGCTCGTCGGCGGGCAGAGGACCGCAGCACATGGCGGGAAGCGGGCTACTTCCTCCGGGCGAGGTCGGGAGGAGCTGGTCTCGAGAGGAGAGGAGGGAGGCTCGGCCTCCAAGCGGCAGCGTGACCCGGGCCCGGGGAGGGCCGTATCTTGGCTCGGGCGGGCCCTGGCGGCAAGGGAGGAGAGAGAGGCTGGCTGAGGAAGAGGGCACGGATCCGAGGGGATTAGGGTTTGGTCCGAATTTGGCAGGGGGAAGTCTGTTAAATAGGGAAAGGGGATTCGGATTAGGGGATTTAGCCTGTTTTTTAGCGTTCGATCTCGATCGGACGACTCCGGTCGCGGGGTTGGCTAGGATTGCTTTCGTGGGCTGTGTAGAGGGGGGTAGGCCAAGGTGAGAGGGAAAACGGGCACCTGACGATATTTTTAAAACACCAAAAACGTCTGACGATAACCTGATGACGGTACCGCTACGGTTGACCGTTCGGGTACCAAACAGACTCTGATTGCGACGAAATTTGGCACCTGGTGTAACTACACTATATTAAGACCGCACGTCATGTTTCGACCCAATCCGAGAATATTTTATACACACTTTTGAAAATAATATTTATCGATGTGGCAGGCGCGTGCGTGTGTGGTTGGGCTCAAAACAGTTAACGACGAACACGGTGAGAACCGGCAACTAATAACGGATGCAAGTTTTGAAAACTGGCGGCCACAAAGTGCCGACGCAATGCAGATGGTGCGAATGATGTGATGATGAATGCGACAGACAATCTAATCGCACGGCGGCAATGGAATAAAATGGGAATCTTCTGGAGCGTTGGTCTCGGGTTGTCACACACGTGGTGTGGGGCGAAAACCTGATGACACCTAAAAGATCCAACACTAATCCAAATTGATGAAAGCAATATAAGTTCAGCTCCACATATGTGTTGGAAATATTCCCTAGAGGCAATAATAAATTGGTTATTATTATATTTCCTTGTTCATAATAATCGTTTATTATCCATGCCAGAATTGTATTGATTGGAAACTCAAATACATGTGTGGATACATAGACAACACACTATCCCTAGTGAGCCTCTAGTTGACTAGCTCGTCGATCAAAGATGGTCAAGGTTTCCTGGCCATAGGCAAGTGTTGTCACTTGATAACGGGATCACATCATTGGGAGAATGATGTGATGGACAAGACCCAAACTATAAACGTAGCATATGATCGTGTCAATTTATTGTTATTGTTTTCTGCATGTCAATGTATCTGTTTCTATGACCATGAGATCCTGCAACTCCCGGACACCGGAGGAATACCTTTTGTGTATCAAACGTCGCAACGTTACTGGGTGACTATAAAGGTGCTCTATAGGTATCTCCAAAGGTGTTTGTTGGGTTGGCATGGATTAAGACTGGGATTTGTCACTCTGTGGGATGGAGAGGTATCTCGGGGCCCACTCGGTAATACAACATCACAACAAGCCTTGCAAGCAATGTGACTAAGGAGTTAGTTACCGGAACTTGTATTACAGAACAAGTAAAGATACTTTCCTGTAACGAGATTGAACTAGGTATGAAGATACCGACGATCGAATCTCGGGCAAGTAACATACCGAAGGACAAAGGGAATAGTATACGGGATTATATGAATCCTTGACATGGAGGTTCAACCGATAGAGATCTTCGTAGAATATGTAGTAGCCAATATGGACATCCAGGTCCCGCTATTGGTTATTGATCGGGGAGTGTCTGAGGTCATGTCTGCTTAGTTCTCGAACCCGCAGGGTCTGCACACTTAAGGTTCGGTCACGTTTCGATATAGTTGAGTTATATGTGTTGGTGACCGAAGTTTTGTTCGGAGTGCCGGATGAGATCTCGGACATCACTAGGAGTTCCGGAATGGTTCAGAAACGAAGATTGATATATAGGAAGTTGGTATTTGGATTCCGGAAGGTTTTCGGGCATTGTCGGCAGTGTACCGGGAGTGACGAATGGGTTCCGGGGTCCCACTGGGTGGGCCCACCACGCACCAAGGGGTCCACATGGGTTTATTCGATGTGCGATAAGGCATAATGGGCTTACAAAGTCATCCAAGGAAAGCCCATGAGGAAAAAGTGGAAAATCCAAAAGAGGTGGGAAAATAAGGAAAGAGTCCTAATCCAAGTGGGATTGGAGGAGGACTCCTCCCTCCTCCACTTCGGACGACCCAAGGGAGACTCCCTTGGCATCCAAAGGCTGCCTCCTCCCTCCTCCTATATATACTAGGGGTTTAGTGCCTTTGAGACACAACTTTGCCACGTGCTGCCCTCTGCTCTAGTTCGTAGTTCTTCCTCCAGATCGGTTTTCTGCGGAGCTCGGGCGAAGCCCTGCAGGAATAGATCATCACCATTACCGGCGCACCGTCACACTGCTAAAGAACTCATCTACTTCCCCGCCCCTCTTGCTGGATCAAGAAGGCGGAGATCGTTATCGAGCTGTACATGTGCGGAACGCGGAGGGTGTCGTATGTTTGACACTTGATCGGGACGGATCACGAGACGGTTCATGGGACGGATCGTGGGACGGTTCGTGGGACGGATCATGAAGACGTACCAGTACATCAGCCGCATTTATTAACTCTTCCGCTTAGAGATCTAGAAGGGTATGTGGATCCGATCTCCCTCTGTAGATGGCCATCACCATGATAGGTCTTTGTGTGCGTAGTAAAATTTTTGTTTCCCATGCAACGTTCCCCAACAGTGGCATCATGACCTAGGTTCATGCATAGATGTAATCTCGAGTAGAACACAAAAGTTTTTGTGGGCGTTGATGTTCGATTTTCTTCCCTCCTTAGTCTTTCCTCGATTCGGCGGTATTGTTGGATTGAAGCGGCCCGGGCCAACCTTACTCGTACGCTTACGAGAGACCGGTTTGATCGACTAACACGCAACTTGTTTCATAAAGATGACTGGTGGGTGTCTGTTTCTTCAACTTTAGTTGAATTGGATTTGACCGAGGCTGTCCGTATAGAGAGGTTAAATAGCAATTTGCACATCACCGTTGTGCTTTTGCGTAAGTAAGATGCGATCATACTAGATACCCATAGCAGCCACGTAAAACATGCAACAAAAAATTAGATGACGTTTAACTTGTTTTTGCAGGGTATGCTTGTGATGTGATACGGCCAAAGACATGATGTGATATATTGGATGTATGAGATGATCATGTTGAAATAGTTAAATATCGACTTGCACGTCGATGCTACGACAACCGGAAGGAGCCATAGGGTTGTCTTTAAACTAATGTTTGTGTTTGCAGATGCGTTTACAGTATTGCTAGGTTGTAGCTTTAGTAGTAATAGCATAGATAGCACGACAACCACGATGGTGGCACGATGACGCATATCATGATGATGAAGATCATGGTGTGGCACAGGTGATGATGAAGATCATGTCGGTGCTTTGGTGATGGAGATCAAGAAGCACAACATCATGGCCATATCATGTCACTTATGAATTGCATGTGATGTTAATCCTTTTATGCACCTTATCTTGCTTAGAATAGCGGTAGCATTATAAGGTGATCCCTCACTAAAATTTCAAGACAAAATTGTGTTCTCCCCGACTGTGCACTGTTGCAATAGTTCGTCGTTTCGAGACACCACGTGATGATCGGGTGTGATTGACTCAACGTTCACATACAACGGGTGCAAAACAGTTGCACACGCGGAACACTCGGATTAAACTTGACAAGCCTAGCATGTACAGACATGGCCTTGGAACACAAGAGACCGAAAGGTCGAGCATTAATCATATAGTTGATATGATCAACATGGAGATGTTCACCACTGAAACTATACTCCACTCACGTGATGATCAGACTTGAGTTAGTGGATTTGGATCATGCGCTACTCGAATGACAAGAGGGAAGTCTATTTGAGTGGGAGTTCTAAGTAATATGATTTATTGAACTAATTATTATGAACGTAGTCAAAAGTTCTTTGCAAATTATGTTGTAGCTTGCGTTGTAGCTCTACTATGTTTATTTGTTCCTAGAGAAAATTTAGTTGAAAGATGATAGTAGCAATTTTGCGGACTTAGTCCGTAAACTGAGGATTGTCCTCATTGCTGCGTAGAAGGCTTATGTCCTTAATGCACCGCTCGGTGTGCTGCACCTCGAGCGTCGTCTATGGATGGTGCGAACATCTGACATACACGTTTTTGACGACTACGTGATAGTTGTGTGCATAATACTTAACAGCTTAGAAGTAAGGTGCCGAAGACGTTTTGAACGTCACAGAACATATGAGATGTTCTAAGAGATGAAATTGGGATTTCATGCTCGTGCCCTTGTTGAGAGGTATGAGACCTCCGACAAGATTCTTTGTCTACAAAGTAAAGGATAAAAGCTCAATTGTTGAGCATGTGCTCAGATTGTCTGAGTACAACAGTCGCTTGATTCAAGTGGGAGTTAATCTTCCAGATGAGATAGTGATGGTTCGCCAAAGTCACTGCCACCAAGCTACTAGAGCTTCATGATGAATTATAACATATCAAGGATATATATGATGATCCTTGAGCAATTCGCAATGTTTGACACTGTGAAAGTACAAATCAAGAAGCAGCATCAATTGTTGATCGTTAGTGAAACCACTAGTTTCAAGAAGGGCAAGGGCAAGAAGGGATACTTCATGAAACGACAAACTAGTTGCCGCTCTAATGAAGAAGCCCAAGGTTGAACCCAAACCCGAGACTAAGTGCTTCGGTTATGAGGGGAACGGTCACTCAGGCAGAACTACCGTAGATACTTAGTAGATGAGAAGGCTGGCAAAGTCGACAGAAGTATATTTGATATACATGATATTGATGTGTACTTTACTAGTACTCCTAGTAGCATGAGGGTATTACATACCAGTTAGGTTGCTAACTGTTAGTAACTCAAAATAAAAGCTACGGAATAAACGGGGTCTAGCTAAAGGCGAGGTGACAATATGTGTTCGATGTGTTTCCAAGGTTGATGTGATCAAACATCGCACGCTCCCTCTACCACCGGGATTAGTGTTAGACCTAAATAATTGTTATTTGGTGTTTGCATTGAGCATGAACATGATTAGATCATGTTTATTGCAATACGATTATTCATTTAAAGAGAATAAAGGTTATTCTGTTTTCTTGAATAAATACCTTGAATGGTTTATTGAATTTCGATCGTAGTGCTACACATGTTCATAATATTGATGCCAAAAGATACAAAGTAATAATGATAGTACCACTTACTTGTGGCACTGCCGCTTGAGTCATGTTGATATAAGATCCATAAAGAAGTTCCATGTTGATGGATCTTTGTACTCGCTCATTTTTGAAACGTTTGAGACATGCAAACCATGCCTATTGGTATAAACGCATGAAAAAACTCCATGCAGATGGATCATTCGGACTCACTTGATTTTGAATCACTTAAGACATGCAAATCATACGACATGGGCAAGATGACTGAAGGCCTCATTTTCCAGTGAGATGGAACAAGAAAGTAACTTGTTGGAAGTAACACATTTTGATGTATGCAGTCCAATGAGTGCTGAGGCACGCAGTGGATATCATTATGTTCTTACTTCACACATGATTTGAGTAGACACTCGTGTATTTGCTTAATGAAGCACACGTCCGAATTATTGAAAGGTTCAAGTAATTTCAGAGTGAAGTTGAAGATCGTCGTCACAAGAGGGTAACATGTCTACGATGTGATCATAGACATGAATATCTGAGTTGCGAGTTTGGTACACAATTAAGACAAATGTGAAAATTGTTTCACATCTCCTGCCACCTAGAACGTGTGATTGTGTGTTCGAACGTCATAGCCGCGCCCTATTGGATATAGCACATACTATGATGTCTCTTATGAAAATGCCACTATCGTTTTGGGTTAGGCATTAGAGACAACCGCATTCATGTTAAATAGGGCACCACGTAATTCCGTTGAGATGACACCGTATGAACTATGGTTTGGCGAAACCTAAGCTATCGTTTCTTGAAAGTTTTGGGGCTACGACGCTTATGTGAAAAGTTTCAGTCGGATAAGCTCGAACCCAAAGCGGATAAATGCATCTTCATAGGATATCCAAAACCGTTGGGTACATCTCCTATCTCAAATCCGGAAGCAAAGTGTTTGTTTCTAGAAACGGGTCCTTTCTCGAGGAAAGGTTTCTCTCAAAAGAAATGAGTAGGAGGATGGTGGAAACTTGATGAGATTCCTGAACTGACACTTCAACAAGTATGTAGCAGGGCGCAGGAAGTTGTTCCTGTGGCACCTACGCCAATTGAAGTGGAAACTGATAATAGTGATCATTAAGCTTCGGATCAAGTTACTACAAACCTCATGGGTCGACAAGGTCGCGTACTGCTACAGAGTGGTACGATAACCCTGTCTTGGAGGTCATGTTGTCGAACAACAATGAGCCTACGAGCTATGGAGAAGCGATGGTGGGCCCGGATTCCGATAAATGGCTGGAGACCATGAAATCCGAGAGAGGATCCATGTATGAAACAAAGTGTAGACTTTGGAAAAACTACTTGATGGTCGTAAGACTATTAAGTTCATGTGGATCTTTAAAAGGAAGACAGACGATGATGGTGAAAATTCACCATTTAGAAAAGCTCGACTTATCGCAAAGATGTTTCCGACAAGTTCAAAGAGTTGACTATGATGAGAATTTCTCACTCGTAGTGATGCTAAAAGTCTGTTGGAATTATGTTAGCAGTTGCTGCATTATTCATGAAATATTGCACACAGGATGTCAAAACATTGTTTCCTTGACAGTTTCCTTGAGGAAAGGTTCTATGTGATACAACCAGAAGGTTTGGTCGATCCTAAGGATGCTAAAAAGTTTGCAAGCTACAGCGATCCTTCTATGGACCGGTGCAAGCATCTCGGAGTTGGAATATACACTTTGATGTACAAAGCTTTTGGGATTATACAAGGTTTATGAGAAACTTGTATTTCCAAAGAAGTGAGTGGGAGCACTATAGAATTTTTGATAAGTATAGGTGGTTGACATATTGTTGATCAGAAGTAATGTAGAATTTTTGTAAAGCATAAAGGGTTTTTTGAAAGGTGTTTTTCAAAGGAAAACCTGGATAGAGCTACTTGAACATTAAGTGTCAAGATATATAGAGATAAATCAAAACGCTTAATAGAACTTTCAATGAAATGCATGCCTTGACAAGTTTTTGAAGGAGTTCAAAATAGATCGACAAAGAAGGAGTTCTTGGTTGTGTTGTAAGGTGTGAATTTGAGTAAGACTCAAAGCCCGACCACTGCAGAACAAAGAGAAATGACGAAGGTCGTCCCCTATGCCTTAGCCATAGGCTCTAAAGTATGCCAAGCTGTGTACCGCACCTGATTTGTGCCTTACCATGAGTGTGTCAAGGGGTACAAAAGGTGATCCAGGATTGAATCACTAAACAGCGGTCAAAGTTATCCTTAGTAACTAGAGGACTAAGGATTTTTTTTCTCGATTATGAAGGTTATTAAAGAGTTCGTCGTAAAGGGTTATGTCGATACAAGCTTTGACACTAATCCGAATAACTCTGAGTAGTGAACCGGATTCGTATAGTAGAGCAGTCATTTGGAATATTTCCAAATACCATGTAGTTGAAGCATCTATAGGATGACATAAAGAGTTGTAAAGCACACACGAATCTGAAAGGTTCAGATCCATTGACTAAAACCTCTCTCACAAGCAAGACATGATCGAAACCCAGAACTCTATGGGTGTTAGATTAATTACAATCACATAGTGATGTGAACTAGATTATTGACTCTGGTGCAAGTGGGAGACTGTTAGAAATATGCCCTAGAGGCAATAATAAATTCGTTATTATTATATTTCCTTGTTCGTAATAATCGTTTATTATCCATTCTAGAATTGTATTGATTAGAAACTCAAATACATGTGTGGATACATAGACAACACACTGTCCCTAGTGAGACTCTACTTGACTAGCTCTTTGATCAAAGATGGTCAAGGTTTCCAGGCCATAGGCAAGTGTTGTCACTTGATAACGGGATCACATCGTTGGGAGAATGATGTGATGGACAAGATCCAAACTATAAATGTAGCATATGATCGTGTGAGTTTATTGTTACTGTTTTCTGCATGTCAATGTATCTGTTCCTATGACAATGAGATCATGCAACTCCCGGACACCGAAGGAATACCTTGTGTGTATCAAACGTCACAACGTTAGTGGGTGACTATAAAGGTGCTCTACAGGTATTTCCAAACGTGTCTGTTGGGTTGGCATGGATCAAGACTGGGATTTGTCACTCCGTGTGACAGAGAGGTATCTCGGGAACCACTCGGTAATAAAACATCACAACAAGCCTGGCAAGCAATGTCACTAAGGATTTAGTTACGGGATCTTGTGTTACGGAACGAGTAAAGAGACTTGCGGGTAACGAGATTGAACTAGGTATGAAGATACCGACAATCGAATCTCGGGCAAGTAAAATACCGAGGGACAAAGGGAATAGTATACGGGATTATATGAATCCTTGACATAGAGGTTCAACCGATAGAGATCTTTGTAGAATATGTAGGAGCCAATATGTACATCCAGGTCCCGCTGTTGGTTATTGACCGGGGAGTGTGTGCATAGTTCTCGAATCCGCAGGGTCTGCACACTTAAGGTTCGGTGATGTTTCAGTATAGTTGAGTTATATGTGTTGGTGACCGAAGTTTTGTTCGGAGTCCCGGATGAGATCTCGGACGACACAAGGAGTTCCGGAATGGTCCGGAAACGAAGACTGATATATAGGAAGTTGGTATTTGGATTCCGGAAGGTTTTCGGGCATTGCCGGCAGTGTACCGAGAGTGATGAATGGCTTCCGGGGGCCCACTGGGTGAGCCCACCACGCCCCCAAGGGGTCCACATGAGTTTATTGGATGTGCAATAAGGCATAACGGGCTCACAAAGTCATCCAAGGAAAACCCATGAGGAAAAAGTGGAAAATCCAAAAGAGGTGGGAAAATAAGGAAGGAGTCCTAATCCAAGTGGGATTGGAGGAGGACTCCTCCCTCCTCCACTTCGACCGACCCAAGGCAGACTCCCTTGGCGCGCCAAGGCTGCCTCCTCCCTCCTCCTATATATACTAGGGGTTTAGCTTTTGAGACACAACTTTGCCACGTGCTGCCTTCTCCTCTAGTTCGTAGTGCTTCCTCTAGATCGGTTTTCTACGGAGCTCGGGCAGAGCCCTGCAGGAACAGATCATCACCATCACTGACGCGCCATCACGCTACCGGAGATCTCATCTACTTCCCCGCCCTTCTTGCTGGATCAAGAAGTCAGAGATCATCATCGAGTTGTACTTGTGCGAAACGCGAAGGTGTCGTCTGTTCGGCACTTGATCGGGACGGATCACGAGACGGGTTGTGGGATGGATCGTGGGACGGATCTTGAAGATGTACCACTACATCAACCACGTTTCGCTTAGCGATCTACAAGGGTATGTGGATCTGATCTCCCTCTCGTAGATGATCATCACCATGATATGTCTTCGTGTGCGTAGGAAATTTTTTATTTCCCACGCAATGTTCCCCAACAATATGAGCACTATGCACACCCATGCATAGGCCAAGCAAACGAGACGACCAAAAGACCAGAAGCATAAGCATCCCAAAATGATCAATCGATACCTCAGCAGCAAGACCCTCTCGCCCTTTCTAAGCTGACATTGGATCGTCCGTCGTTGTAGCACAAATCTGCATCACGTTAGTGGTGGTGTCCCTCAACATCCGAGACCCCTTTTCCATGGTTTCCTGATCAACACCCTTCACAAGACCTTCCCAATAGTTAATAAATACACACGCAGAGTAAACTATATCAAAAGGGGATTTTGGCGATTTAAATTCAAAGGTAGCGCGATTGCAATAGTTCCGTATGGCCCAGCAAGCAGCCGCTAAACCAAACACAAAAAAATGGCTCCATCACGAAGGAAAACATAGCATGAGGAATAATTTTGCCAGATATTATTGAGGTAAGAGTTAGTTCCTAGAACTGCCCCAACATTCCTCCACACCACCCTGGCCATAGGGCACACGAAGAATAATGTTGTGATGTCTCAGGCCCACCACAAAAATAGAATTTGTTGTTTCCACGCCATTTTCTCCTGCTCATGACATCTCTTATCAAAACAACATCGCGGAAGAGCTGCCACAAGGAAATTTTAATTTTCAAAGGAATCCGAGCTTTCTACACCCAACGAAAATCACAACCCGCTATGTTCTTTTCTAGATGTTTATACATAGACTTGGTACAGAACTTCCGAGAGGTGCTATGGGCCCACTAAACCTGACTCCCGTGCAGAAAGAGGTATATTATTGACAATCTCTTGCATATTGGCCCACATTTCATCAAGTGGGGAGTGTAGTCACCTACGAAACAGATCGACCACACCCACACTAGCCCAACTGCTAACAGTCATCTCAGGAAATTTGCACATCTCAAACAACAACGGCAATTGAGTATGTAAAGGAGGTGACCCATTCAAGTGATCTAGCCGAATACACTCAATGTCTCCTAATATAATCTGAATAAGCTTGCAACTCATATAATGGTCCTTCACTTTCTTGATCGATTTCCAAATAAGGGAAATATTGATTTTTTTTCTTAACAGTGGCAAGTGTATCTTTTTGAGATACTTGGCTTTGACAATATCTTGCCAAAGCCCTTGTTGCATGTCAAGTTTTTTGCTTGCGTAGATCTTTTACACCTAGGTCACCCTTATATTTTGATCTACAAACACGACCCCAATGCACCTAGAGATATCTTTTCTAACCCCCCCATGCTTTGCCAAAAAAACGACGTATGTATTTTTCCGGATTTTCAATAAAGGATTTATGCAGAAGTAACATGGCCATATAGTAATAAACAATACTTTACAAGGATGAATCTAGAGAGTTAAGCGACCTCTAGAAGAAGCGGCAAAGCCAATCCAGGACTCATATTTTTTAGAACTTGGCATCCACAAGACCCATTCCAGGCATCTAAGTGTGGAGAAACTTACATGAACACCTAGGTACCGCATAGGGAAGTGGCCAAAATGGTAGTTCAAGAGATCAGCATAAAAACCGATAATGCTATCACCCCCCCCCCCCACACACACACACACACCTGATTTCACTCTTAAGGTAATTTATCTTTAGCCCACACATGAGCTCAAACGTATATAAAAGCAATTTAAGATTGACTCGTGCCTCGGGATCATGTTCAAAACACACTATCGTGTCATCAGCATATTGAAGCACAGCTACCCCCCCCCCCCTTCACTCAGGTCGAGGTCCAAGCCAGTGACCAGTTTTTCCTTTTGGGCATTAAAGATCATTTTGGAAAGTTCTTCAACGGCGAAGTTAAACAGAAAAGGGGAGTGGGGATTGCCTTGACGAACCCCTTTATGTCTTCGAAAATATGGGCCCACTTCATTATTCACTTTAATACTAACCGAACCATTGTGTAGGTTTTTGAAATCCATTCACACGTGGTGTTATTGAACCCTCTCAGCTTATGGCATTCTAAGAGGAAGTCCCAGTTTACCTTATCATAAGCTTTTTCAAAGTCCCAGTGAAGAGATAGAACCCATCCATAATGTTTCAATTTTTTATAAAGGCCTTTTAATGACGACTGATAAGTTTATCAGCGAACATGGCAACCCTGTTGTTGAGAACTTTTGTGATTAATTTGTAAGGACAATGAAGGAGTCAAATAGGACAAAAAGGTTGTATCTTTTTTGCCCTCGAGAGTTTGGGAATCAAGGTAATCGCATCATAATTCAACTGGGATACATTCAAGGTGCCAGCATGGAAAGCCACAAACAGGTGCATAATATCAGGTTTGACAAACTCCGAGCAGCATTATAAAACTCTCCTGGAATGTTATCTCATCCAGGAGCTCGGTTAATATCCATCTCAACAGTGTTTTTTCACTTCCTCTTCCATGAAGGGACGTGTAAGGAATTCATTTTCATCATCATTTAATTTCTCATGCCCCCCCCCTAAGTCTCCGGAGCAAGATGAAAGAGGTTACAATGAGCCGGGCCAAATAAATCTTTGTAATATGAAGTTGCATGTTTTAAAAGGTTATCAATCCCTTCAACCATCGTTTCCCTATCAGTAAGGAAATGAATAATATTTTTCCACTTCCTACCATTTGCAATCCGATGGTAGTAAGTAGTGTTTTGACCCCCCTTAAGCAAACAACACTCACTTGATTGTTGGAGCCAAAACAATTCTTCAAAATACAATATATCATTACGCTCAGCCAAAAGAGTTGCTCTATGGCAGCACGATTAGCCTCAATAGGACGAGCTTCCACCATTTTTTCAATTTCATCCAACTCCGTCTAAATTTATTCTTTCCTCTTCTTTATATGATCAAATCTATTGGATCCCCATCCCTTAAGATACTTCTTAAATCTTTTTAGTTAGATGTTCAGGATGTATATGGGGTCCACAGAAGTAACAGGTTTTTCCAAAATAGTCTTAACAAGAGGGAGGAAATCATAATTACTGAACCAGCTAAGCTCAAAGCAAAATTCCTTTTCTCTTAGGAGGTTTAGGACTATCTGTGCCTGAGGAGAGAAGAAGAGGATTATGGTCCAAAATATCTCTAACCAGCTTATGTACTGACACCATGGGAAAAAAGATCTTCCCAATCAAAGCTCATGAAAACTCTGTCAAGTTTCTCAACCGTCACGTGATTTTGATGATTGGACCACGTATATTTTCCCCCATAAGATGAATCTCCCTGAGATTAAGAGTGTTAATGACTCCATTGAACTTATCAACAAAATGGTTGTGCACCATCTGTTTGTTTTTCTCCTCACAACTTCTCAAGATATTAAAGTCCACTCCCAATGATATAAGGAGTGGTGATGTGGGAGCAGAAAGAGGCTGTCTCAGCTAGAAATTGATCCTTATGATCATCGTTAGCCTTTCCATACACAACTAACAAAGCCAACATAGTCTTCTTTTCAATATCAAGGTACGTGCCCTGCACAATAAAATCACCCATATTCCAGGATGCAATCTCAAATTTCTCTTTATTCACACCACACAGGATGCCACCGGACTTCCCAATAGATAGAATCCATTACCAAGTGAAGCGCTCATAAGGAACAATGTTCCTAAAGAAATTATCAAGGAAATTTCTCTTCATGGTTTCTTGCAAGGTTAAGAAGTCGAGGGAATAGTCCTTTATCATGTCTGAGAGGCAGGTGGACTTTCCTTGTTTCCCTGCCCCCTATGATTCCAGAAGATTACTTTCATTTAATCACCATTTTCTATATTTTGTCTCCCGGTTCCCCTGTTAGGGAGATGAATAGGGGTACCATTGTTGTTCACAAAGCTAGTCCGACTTTTCTGGCTTCGAGTGACCAGTCTAGAAATAACCACACACGGTTTACGTTCTCTTCTCTTTCAAGACATAACTACAGAAAAGTTGGCATTCTCACTATCCTAGTCCTATCCCCAATCCATGCTCAAGGGTGCCTTATCACCTTTAGCATTGACCACAAATAAAGATTGTTATTTATCAATGTCAGGTTCCGCATTACTATCTACATAGGATTTGTTCCTAGTTCTCTCCATCTCTCTCACGATATCAATGCAACTAAAGTCCTACCGGGAACAGTAACTCACATCTTAATCAAATGCAAAATTAACTTAGGATTTGAAAGAGTATCAAATGCATTAGAAGTAGGAGGATTACCTTCGTGATCACGCTTTTTAGCCACAATAGCCACCTTCTCGTCAATTGTCATATGATTAGTTTGGGCATTGCGCAAACTAAAACGGAGGTTTTCCTCGATATTAAGAGGGGGAGTAGGAATCACCTTAGTGTCCCTCTCCATAGATGACTCACGGGACTGAACCAAGTAGTTACTATCCATAGGGAGGGGAGGAGTCTTGGTAGCCTACAATTTTTCATCAATGATATTATTTCTGGCTGTGTCAACATAAGATTTTTCATTAGAACAACGAAAAATGCCACTAGGGGACTCAACAAGATTATCTTCCATAGGTGTAGTTCTTACACTTTCTCCAACATTGTTTTGCTATAAGGCCAGGAACCCTCCTTTCCTTTCATCCTTGCTTCAGCTTCAGCATCCTCACGTGCTAGGGAATCGATGAGAAGAGAAATATCCAAGGAATCCTCCGATTCATCATCCCTAGGAGAATCACGAGTAGGAGGACCATGTTTATCACACTGATTAGAGATGACACCACCCATAGCTGAGGATGTACCAATCTCTTTAGTCTCCATGGACATATGCATTTTCTAAAAAAATCAGCATGAGTCCCATGGTCATTGGGGGTTTGAACCACAGCTTTTCCACGGTCAGAACCCCTAACCAGCACTTGGTCAAGTTCATAAAAGAAGTCAAAGAAGTGGTCACCCAAAACAGCTTCAGCAATACGACAAATTTCATTGACATTTCTCCAACCAATTTTAATCGGCACTGATTCAGGATGATCTAATGTGGAACTATCAATGGGGACACTGATACATCTCCAACGTATCTATAATTTTTGATTGTTCCATACTGTTATATTATAATTCTTGGATGTTTTATGATCATTTTATAACAAGTTTATATAATTTTGGGACTAACCTATTGACATAGTGCGTAGTGGCAGTTGTTGTTTTTTGTTTTTTTCCTTTGCAGAAATCCATATCAGATGCGGTCCAATTGCCATGAAACTTTACGGGGATTTTTTTTGGACCAGAAGAAAACTTGGGAGCCAAGAATGAGAAGCCGATGAGGCCCAGGGGAACTAGACATCACGGCACGCCATAGGCCCCTAGCGCGTCCTGTTTTCTAGTGGGGCCCTCGGGCACCTCCTCCGCCACCTCTGAGCTCTATAAATACCCCAATATTCAGAAAACCCTAGGGGAGTTGGCAAAAAAATCATTTCAGCCACCAGAAGTTCCACAGCCATGAAATCCAATCTAGAGCCCGTTTCGGAGAGGAACACGATCACGAAGGGGTTCACCATCCTCATTGGTGCTCCTCCAATGATGCATGAGTAGTTCATATTATACCTACTGGTCCGTAGGCAGTAGCTATATGGCTTTCCATCGTGTTCTGTTTGTTAATACAATGGTCTCTTGCACATCCATATGATGTAACTCTTTCTTTTGCGGTGTGTTTGTTGGGATCCGATGAATTATGAGTTTATGATCAGATCTATGAAAATGTATTCATGCTTGATTATTATAGCCTCGTATTTCTTCTCTGATATTTGGTTTTTTTGTCTTGCCAACTTAATATTTTATCTTGCAATGGGAAGAGGTGCTTTGTGATAGGTTTGATCTTGCGGTGCTCAACCTGAGTGACAGAAAGAGACATGACATGCATGTATAGTTGCTATCAAGGATAAAACGATGGGGTCTATTCCTACATGAATAGATCTTGTCTACATGATGTCATCGTTCTTAAGGCATTACTCCATTTCTCCATGAACTCAATACACTAGATGCATGCTCGATAGCGGTCGATGTGTGGAGTAATAGAACTAGATGCACGCAGAATTCGGTCAACTTATCTTGGACGTGATGCCTATATACATGATCATTTTCTTGAATATCGTCATTATTATTTGCTCTTCTATCAATTTCCCAACAGTAATTTGTCTACCCACCGTTTTCTATTTCTCGAGAGAAACCACTAGTGAAACCTACTACCCCCGCGTCTACTTCACATCATCTATTTGCAATCTCTACTTTGCTATTTGCGTTTACTTTATTTGATCTTTTTCACATCTATATTATGAAAAACCCAAAAATACCTTGTTGGATTCTATTTCCTATCACTCTTATTTGCATCTATCAATCTATACTTACTTTACACACGATGGATTGACAACCCTCCACACGTTGGGTTGCGAGGATTTACTATTTGTGTGCAGGGGTTGCTTACATAGTCTTGTGGATCTTCCTACTAGATTGATAACTTGGTTTCTTAACTAAGGGAAATACTTGTTGCCGTTGTGCTACATAACCCTTTAAGCTGGGAGGGAAACTAACGCATGAGCGAGACTAAGCAAGATTTCTGGCACCGTTGTCGGGAAAGATCAAGTCAAGATCTATCAGGTTCCTACACACAAATTTCAACTCATTGCAATTACATTATTTGGCATTTGCCTCTCGTTTTCCTCTCCCCCACTTCACAAATAATTTCCTTTTTATTTGCCATCTTTCATTTGTTGTTTTCTTGTCGTATCTCTAGTTTGCTTGTGTACTTTCTTGTGTAGTCATCATGACTCAAGAAAACACTAAGTTGTGTGATTTTTCCAATACCAATAATAGTGCTTTTATTAGCACTCCTATTGCTCCTCCTGCCACTAGTGCGGAGTCTTATGATATTAATGCCGCCTTGTTGAATCTTGTTATGAAAGAGCAATTTTCCCGGTACTCCTAATGAGGATGTTGCGTCCCATCTAAACACCTATGTAGAATTGTGTGATATGCAAAAGAAGAAATATGCGGACAATAATATTGTCAAGCTAAAATTAATTATGTTCTCTTCGCGTGATCATGCTAAAATTTGGTTTTCATCTTTGCCACGAAATAGTATCAATTCTTGGAACAAGTGCAAAGATGCTTTTATCACAAAGTATTTTACTCCCGTGAAAATTATTTCTCTTAGAAATCAGATTATGAATTTTAAATAACTTGAGCATGATCATGTTGCCCAATCTTGGGAAAGGATGGAATTGATGATAAGAAACTACCCAACTCATGGTTTGAATTTGTGGATGATCATACAATTTTTTTAAGCGGGATTGAATTTTGTTTCTAGAAATCTTTTGGATTGTGCTGCAGGTGGTACTTTTATGGAAATTACTTTGGGTGATGCTACAAAATTTCTTGATAATATTATGGCTAATTATTCACAATACCATACTCAAAGAGCTCCTATTAGTAAAAAGGTTAATTCTATTGAAGAAATTGGTGCTTTGAGAGAAAAAGTTGATGCTCTTATGAAATTGGTTGCTAGTAAGCATGCTCCTATTGATCCAGATGATGTGCCTTTGTCAACTTTGATCGAACAAAATAGTGATCCTGTAGATGTGAATTTTGTCTCGTGAATCAATTTTAATAATAATGCTTATATGAGCAATTTTAATCCTAGGTCGTATCCTCGAAGTACTTCAAATAATTATGGCATATAATATGGTAATTATCATAATAGTAATGTTAGGATACCCTCCAATCTTGAGAGTAATATGAAGGAATTTACCAATGCACAAAAATCTTTCAATACCACGATAGAAGAAAAGTTGAATAAGATCGATGATATGTTTAGAAGCATTGATAGAATTTCGCATGATGTAGAAAATCTCAAGAATAAATTTTATCCTAAGGTTGATATTAATGAATCAATTAAGTTTTATATGTTTCCATAGATGAAAGTAAAAAAAGAACCGCTATGCTTAGAACTAAAAGAGAATTTTTAGAAATAGTGTTTCCCTATTGCTTTCATAAAAATGATGAAGAGATTAAAATGATTGGTATTTATTCTATTGATTCCCTGTTTTATAATGTTAAAATTAATGATGAGGGAACTAAAGAAGTGGCAACTTTAGCTACAGGGTGTTCCCGTGATTTGGAGGGTGAAAATCCTATTGACATTTTTGATAAAAGTGGGATTGAAGAGGTCAAAACTTTAGCTAGCGATGCAGCCACTATTTCAGATTGCAAAAACATTAATTTTGATAGATGCTCTTTGATTAAGTGTATTTCTATGTTGCAACCTATGATAAATTCACACAATGCCTATGAACAAAAAAAAGCTTATACTAAACATATTCCGGATGCGGTGATAAAAGCTTTAGAAGAAAAGTTAGAGCTAGAGATTTCGATTCCTAGAAAATTACATGATGAATGGGAACCCATCATTAAGATCAAAATCAAGAATTTTGAGTGCTATGCTTTATGTGGTTTGGGTGCTAGTGTTTCCATAATTCTTCTTGGTGATGTGCTTGGTCTCACCAATATTGAAGAATGTTCTCTCAATTTGCACTTGGCGGATTCAACTATTAAAAAACCTATGGGAAGAATTAATGATGTTCTTATTCTTGCAAATAGGAATTATGCGCCTATAGATTTTATTGTTCTTGATATTGAGTGCAATCCGTGTTGTCCAATAATTCTTGGTAGACCGTTCTTGCGTACTATAGGGGTCGTGATTGATACGAAAGAAGGGAATATTAAATTTCAGTTTCCACTAAGAATAGTGAAAGTGCGTTATATCGACTAGAGCGGGTGAATAGGAAATTTTTATGAATTCGTCACTGAGGAAATTCCTTGTGAAGAAATTCCTCAATCGCGAACAACGAGCAGCGGATTAAGTACTCACGTGTCCGTGTAAAACAGCAATAGCATAGTCTTCATGATGAAATGAAACATATAGTTTACACAAGTAGAGTATTGAGGATATGCACGTGAAGAACAAGTAAAGTGACGATTTTGGGGTGAGGAAGTTGTGAAAGTATACACTCAAATTCTTCAAACAATGACGATCAATTTCACCAACATACAACTCACGAAATGAAAGGGTTGAGGAAATAGAACCACGTACTTGATGAAGACAGTGGTTTGATGACCAGTTCCAACTGTTGTGACAGTCGTACGTCTGGTTTGGAGCGGCTTGGTATTTAAACCAAAGGACAAACAGTCCCAGAAGACACAGTCCTTACTGTATTCTCCTTGAGCTAAGGACACAGTCCTCACCCAACACTCGTGGTAAGTCTTCAAGGCAGACTTCCAAACCCTCACAAACTCGGTCACCCAGAGATCCACAATTGACTGCTGGATTCTCTAGATATATCACGCCTAACCATCTGGAGCATGCACAGTCCTCAAAGGTAACAAGCATCGGCTACACACAGGAACAATCTCTTCACTGATGCTCAATCACTTTGGGGTTTTTGGGTTTGGGTTTGGGTGTTTGGGGTTTTTACTCACAAATGATTTTCTCTCAAAGTCTTAGAGGAATGGGGGTCTCTCAAATCACAAGTGGCAGTTTCTCTCGCAGAGCAGCCAACCAACTAGTGGTTATGGGGGCGGCTATTTATATCCTGGGAACAATCCCGACATGATTTTACATAAATGCCCCAATGATATGACCTTTATGTGGATAAGGTTGGGGACAGCTCGCACGCGACGTAGCAACGGGCGAAATATTTCAACTGTCAAAGTCCTCATGTCACTCATGTTCCTCACTTGTAGGTAATTCAAACTGGCGAAAACCTAACTCCTCGGTTAGAGCAAATTCCTCAGAAACCAAAAGATCTTCGTATTTGTCATTGAAGAATTTGACTAAACTGTAAAAGGTTTCCAAAGGCTTCACTCGAAGTATTGTGTATGTGTGGGCTTTGAGATGAGCATCACTTGGAAACTTTTCCTTAGTTTTACATCGACCCCCTTTAACAAGATGGTGGTCCTATGACTTAAAGACAAGAAGTGAAAGTACAAACCCAAAGTCTTCACGCTGCAAAGTCCTCGTATCAATTTCTTCACGGACACACCAATTTCCTCACTTTCAAAGTCCTCAAGAAAATACCAAAGTCTTCAGCGAAAGACATATATTTTTAGGAATCGATATTCTTTGAATAAGTCAAACTCCTTAGCGACTTATAGAGCATGTGTACATTCATAAACACATTAGTCTCTTAACCTATACCTCTTCAATACACCAAAATAACTAAGGGGCACTAGATGCACTTACAATCTCCCCTTTTTGGTGATTGATGACAAATAGGTTAAGTTTCCAACGGGGATAATAATATGAAGTGTAAGTGCAATGTTTAAGGAATTTGATTGCATGATATAGATAAACTCCCCGTGAAGATGTGCAAATTTGAGGAATATGCTTTGGACTGCAAATGCACATTTAGTATTTATACCATGGAGATCTCCCCCTATATCTTGTAACCCATGCAAGCATTTGATATATATCATGAGGAAATTAAAATGCATGATGGAAAGTGGTGCTTGATGAATTTCACCATGCATGCATTAGTCAATGTGAGGAATAAGCATGCGAATAAAAATGGTTCAAAAGTGTCAAACCACCACCGGACATAAGTTGACAATTCATACAACCAAACACTTCAGAAAAAAATGAGAGTTCCAACTTCCAAAAATATAGTTCCGAAGCCCATAAAGTAGACCCACTTGAAGACTAACTCAGATTTCTCCCCCTTTGTCATCTAGAGACGAGAAGGGATGAAACTGAGGACTAATGCCCCTGAAGAGTATCAACTTGTTGGTGGAGGAGGAGCGCCAGTGTTGTTGGGGTCGTTCAACGTGATTGGACCGGCAGCAGTGTTGTAAGATCGTCACCTTCATTAGTTGTGCGCGATGAAGAATATGAACTAGCCACCAGTGATGAACTTGAAATTTCTTGAATTTCTTCTTGGGAGGCCAGGACCAATCAAAATCTTGTTGAAACTCCATTTCAGCAAGTTCCTCCTTGTAAGTAATTGTGGTGTAACAACTCGGACACCCCCACCAACAGTCCTTACTACTGGTGGGATCTAGACTAGCCCCACATATTAATACTAGTCTTTCTAGACACTTTGTCCTCACTCATGCGCACCCGGGAACAATTTTCCGGTCGGTTTCGAATGGGCTCCCGAAAAATAAGGAATTCCTTATTGATATGAGTAGTCTATCATCCCTAATATGCCAGGCTATCACATACACCACCACTCAGAGGAATCGACGTCCTCATCGGGCCACAGGAGCGTTCCCCCTTGGCACAAACATTTGTGCATCCAGTCCAGTACCACGGGCCATGTTGTGTGCCATGACGGATCACAAACGTCACACATGTTTGCAAATATCCGTGTAACCGCGAATACACCCGCTGGAAGTCGTTACTACTGGAGGGATCTAGACTGGCTCCACATATCAATACTAGTGTTTTATACACACTTTGTCCTCACTCATGCGCACACGAGAACAACTTCCCGGTCGGTCACCCATCCTAGAACTACTCCAAGCCGAGCACGCTAAACCTGGGAGTTCTGTTCGAACGGGCTCCCGGAAAAGAAGGAACCTTATTGATATGAGTAGTCTATCATCCCTAATATGCCAGGCTATCACATGAGGATATGGCCCTGATGAATTTCATAATCTACGGCGTATAAGGCTTCAGATCAAAAGGTGACATCGCCTTGTTAGCCAAAGTCCTCATGAAGAAATCGTGAAGATTTATCGAAATCCCATGGATGATTTTGAATAGCAAATTCTTCATGATTCCCACAACGTCTTCTTCTTTAGAGTTATGGCCCTTGAAGGGACTGGGGTTTTTGGTCAAGATACGGTAAACAGTCCTCGGCACATAGAGCAGTTCTTTTATGTGGAATGTGGTCCTTGGCGGCTTGCGAGGGGTTAAAGGCTTCATTAGCACTTGCATCAGGTGATTGGGTAGCTCAGTTTCATCATAGATGCATCTGGCTCCTTCTAAGGGAATTGGAACTCAGACTGCACGAAGTAATTCCATGGCAGGAGTTGTGTAATGAATGTCTTGAGTCATCCAGTCCAGAACCCAAGTGTTGATATCTGATGCTTCACGTGAGAGATGCAAAGTAGCATAGAATTGAAGAACGAGTTCTTCATTCCAGTCGCAGATGTCCATGTAGAATGGCAGTAGGCCAGCTTCAAACAGAACGATGAGGACTGTCTCGAAGCATGGAATGTTTTTCATATCTGCATGAGGAATTTGCTTATGATGAAAAATCTTGTTCTTGTCAAAGAGTACAACACCATAGTAGGTCAGCTCAGTATTAGTCCAGAACCTCTTGTGCCTTACCCTTGGAGATTCAAATGAATTTGTACCGATGAAATATTGATGTTCATCAAAGAATCTCTCCTTCGGGAATTCTAGTCTATTTGTACCACTATAAGGCTACAGAGTCTTGGGTTGAAGATTTGGCTTGAATCGGACCACAAGTCTTCAAAGATCTTCAGTCTGAGGAATTTCAGCCCGACCATTCTAGACTGAGCATTTTCAACGTGAGGTTCGGCAGTGTCCTCACTTTGAGGAGGAAAATTTTCTTCAGCCACATTTTTACCAGTGTGAGGAATATGCTCCGCAGATTCATCAATATATGGTGCAGCAGCTTCCTCAGTGGTTGTTTGATTCATAGTCCCTTCAGCTGATGCGGCTGATTCATTCTCCGGGATAGACTTCGTTGGAGTATGTTTGTCATCAGACCATGTATCAAGTTCTTCACTGACAATAGGGGGCTGAGGAATTTGTGGAAGTGGAGTTATCATTGGAGAGCTGGCATGAGCTTCTTCCCAGTATTCATCATTGATGACAGGAGTTGTGTTGCCAATGTCCACTTCCTCATCTTTCTCTTCATTGCTCGCCTTTTTTCCCTACTGAGGCGGATGAGATGAATCTTGAGGAATTGAAGGATTATGTTCATCTTTAATTTCTTCATTAACCTGCTATGTGGAAGCAGCAAATAGAGTATTGTCCACTTCTTCATCGCCTTCTGGGATGATGCGTTCAACACTAAATGGCACCACCTCGTAGGAGGGTATGGTGCTGATAGGAGTGGCGTAAATTGGTGCAGTTGAGGAAATTTTGAAAGTCCTCACGCATTTTGCTTCAGAGGACACTTAACTTGTTGATGCATTTCTCTTCTTTGCTGCTTCTTTTTCAGCAGCCTTCGTTCTCTTCACTTTTGATGCACAAGGAAGTGTCATTTTCTTCATTTTTGAAGACTTTGGTGCCAGGGCATATTCTTCACGCACGGCTGATGCAGTCGTCCTGGCTGCAGCAGTTTCTTCACGCGTAGCAATTTCTTCAGCTGGCCTAGCAGGTTCAGCAGGTGCAGATTCTTTAGGAGTTTGAATTTCTTCGGCCCTCATATTTTCTTCACGCTGTTGAACAGTGTAGCTGGCCTAAGTAATTTGTGGCTGTGTTTGAACTGGAGCTGTGGTGTTGTGATCAGTGATGGCTCTAGTGGCCACATAGACGA
This sequence comes from Hordeum vulgare subsp. vulgare, assembly GCF_904849725.1. Taxonomy (NCBI): domain Eukaryota; kingdom Viridiplantae; phylum Streptophyta; class Magnoliopsida; order Poales; family Poaceae; genus Hordeum; species Hordeum vulgare. The sequence continues at coordinate 164,066,277 of NC_058522.1, forward strand.
ATCCTACCATTGCACCCTTCCATTCCGCATGATAGCGGCTGAATTCTTTGTTGAGGTTTTTCATCTCAGTTTGAGTGGAGACGAGTTGATCAGGTGTCAAAGACAGAATGTTATTCTTCAAGCAAAATCTTTCTGAGTGTGTGCTGTTTTGGCCCTTTTGGCCTTCTCAACTGTCCATTTTTCTTCTTGAATAAATGCAGTGAGCACATGTCCTGGTCCAAGTGGAATATTCAAATCATCAATTGAAGTTTGAGGATAATGATACCAGGTGTCAATGAAGTCTAACACCACCTTTGGATCCAGCATGAGGGGAATGTTGGTGCCTTTGGCCTATGCAACCCTCTCCTGTTTGTTTCTGATGATAGTAGCAAGTACTTCATCATCAGCTTCTTCTTCTTCCTCTGATCCATAGGGAACATTGTGAACTATCTTGTTTGGGATAGTCTTTTTCTTCACCAAGTGGTCATATTTTTCTTCATGGTTGCACTTCAAGAAATATGTGCGGATCCACAAGAAGAGGGTCCTAAGGGAATTGAAGTCCCCATTGGACGTTGACATGTCTCCAGTTACAATGGTGGTGAGGACTGTGTGGCGGATACTGAGGACTTTACTATCACATTTGGATCTGAGTGCGGAATTTGTTGTGCGGTATGTGCAGTCGAGGACTTTGGCTTGATAGCTGATTTCTTCAATAGAACTCGCTTCAGAGCAGTTTCATTATGAGAGACCTCAACAGCAGAGGAGGAGGCAGCAGCAGCTGTGGCAACACGTTCCTCATTGAATCTCCTCAAGGTATGTTTTGCAACTTTCTACAGTTTTACCTGTTGCTTTGCCCATTCTTCATGATGGTCTTCACAAGTGGCTAGGCTTGTGGGATCACCTACTTGTTGATTACCCAAAGGAGGTATTCGGCATGGAGGCTTCAAAGCGAATTTCTTCATGTATTTTGGAGTCACATACTTGTACTCCTTCCTTTCCTTGGCTCATCTCCTCTCAATTTTCTGCAAGCGCGCCTTGCGCTTTTCTTTTGTTTCCTTCCATAAATTGCTTCATCACAAGTGCAGTATTCATCATAGATATCTTCAGGTATTTCAAAGGCAGTATTGGTCTCAGGCTTCTTTCCACCCTTCTGTTGTTTCTTCTCATTAGTCATTTTCTTCACTCGAGGAATATGAACTTTTGAGGAATCTGATGATGTATGCAAAAAAAAATTCAAGAAATGCTGCAAATGAGTTAATTCATGAGAACCTAGTGATTCGTGAGCAGACATTTTGTACCTGTGAATAGAGTATAGGTGCAAAGAATTTGAAGAGGTCATATGCGTTCTCAGAAGATTTTCAAACATGACTCAAGCTGAGGAATTTAACCAATACTATTTTGAAGAATTTGTCTAAGTGTTCTTGTCTGGGTTTGAGAGTTGTGCAAAACTGAAAATTTGCACAACTGAGGAATCTCTTGAATAATATAGTAACTTACTGAAATTTATCAAGTGTTCTAGGAATAAATAGTGTTCATATGATGAATTTGCTAAAGAAATAACACTTTTTGAAGATTTTATGGAAATACAAAGATCAACAAGGACAGTAAAAATTGATTTTCATTACCCTTACCGAAGAACATGAAGAACATGGCAAACAGGAGGAGCTGACTCGAAGTTCATCAGTTCAGATCTTCAGTACCCTAACTTGGCGGTTGAAGACAGCTACTGCGGCGGCAGAGGAAGGAGATCCGTGGCCGGCGTGAGTACAGCGACGAAGTGGTCGAGGTAGTGAAGCTCTTCCTCATCGGCAACGATGATTACTAGCGGTGGTGCTAGGTCTAGGCTTCGAGCAATGAGAAGTGGAAACGAGAAGAAGAGAGTGACTAAGGGGTGAGAATGGGGTACTTATAGCCCACACGAAAATGGTCCGGCCCGAAGTTTTTGGACCAAACTGTCCCTAACACCTCCTCTCCACTCGACGTGTGGCACCCACGCATTAAGCGATAAAGTTAGTGGAAATCGTGCATATCGTGCTTATCTAGTCATGGGTATCGGTTTGAGTGGCAACAGCCGAAAAACATTTATAAGATTTTTGAAGACTTTGTTCGCAAATTCTTCACCTGACAAGGACTCAGTGAAGAATTTGAATGAATTTCAAATAGAACGCATATGAATAATTTGAATGAATTTTAAATAGAACGGATATGAAGAATTTGATAATATACTGGATTGAGCTTAGCATAGAGGGGGAACTGGTCCGATCACATTCACTTAGAAGAAAAATGCAATATGAAGTCTTAGAAATAAGTGAATGTTGTTGAGTACTTTGAAAGCTCGCAAATTAGTATATAGTCAATGAAGAACACAATTTGGGAAGTTTGAAGAAATTGAACTTTTAAGGAATTTGCAAACTTGGGGAATTTTAAAATCTCAAAAGTTTGAATATTTGAATAATTTGCAAGAATCTCAACTTTGAAGAACTTCAACTTGAAGAATTTCAAATTTTTGCGGGTGGCATGACCCAGCGTGTAAGAGTGATGATTTGAGACACCACATACAATTGTCGTAGGATCCTAAAAATCAAATTCTTCATTAGTTTCTTCACACTTAGAGTGTTATTCTTCATTGATTGAAGAAAAAAGTTACTTCTTGTGTTGCACATCTAAGTCATCAATTTTGCATAAGTGCTAGGATGAGTGTCCTTTCACAGAACACTCCAAGATTCTAGGATATTTAGCTCACACCGCAACTTGCAAAATCTCTTTTCATCCTAGGGCTTAGTGAAGATATCTACCAATTGTTCTTCAGTCTTCACATGGTCGAGGAAAATGTTACCCATGAGTATATGATCATGAAGAAAATGATGACGAATCTGGATGTGCTTGGTCTTCGAGTGTTGTACTGGGTTATTTGCAATCTTGATTGCACTCTCATTGTCGCAGTAGAGTGGCACATTCTTCATGTCGATGTCGTAGTTCTTGAGGGTTTTCTTCATCCATGGGAGTTGAGCATAGTACAAACCAGCAGCAATGTACTCAGCTTCAAAAGTGGAAAGTGACACGCAATTTTGCTTCTTTGAGGACCAGCAAACATGGGATTATTCGAGGAAATGGTACGTGCCTGATGTTGACTTGCGATCCACACGATCACCAGCATAGTCAGAGTGAGAGTATCCAATGAGATGAAGATTTGAGCCTTTGGGGTACCACAATCAACGCGTTGGTGTGTGAGCTAGATATCGAAGAATGTGCTTCACAACCTTATGGTGTGATTCCTTCGGTGTTGCTTGGAAACGAGCACACATGCAAACACTGAAAGTGCATTATATCGACTAGAGGGGAGTGAATAGGTGATTTTTACAATTTCATCACTGAGGAAATTCATAGTGAGGAAAGTCCTCAGTCATGAACTGAGTGCAGCGCAAAAAGTACTTAGTCGGGAGTGCAAAAACGTCTACAGCAAAGTCTCAGCGTGAATTAAGAGAATCGGTTTGCACAGGTCACGAGTACAGGATAAGCAGGTGAAGAATGACTCAAGTGAAGAATTTGAGGTGAGGAATTCAGAGAAAGTCTTCAGTCAAATTCTTCAAACACTATACATGAAAGTCTTCAACACGCAATTGAGGAAATGAGAGAGTTGAGGAAATAGAACCAGTAGCTCGATGAAGACAGTTTTTGATGACCGAATTCCAACTGTTGTGGCAGTTGTGCGTCTCGTTTGGAGTGTCTTAGTATTGAAACCAAAGGAAACATAGTCCCTATCGTATTCTCCTTGATCTAAGGATGCACAGTCCTCGCCCAACACTCGTGGTAAGTCTTCAGGGCACACTTCCAAACCCTCACAAACTCGGTCACCTGGCGATCCACAGTTGACTTCTGGATGCTCTAGACCATGACAACTAGCCGTCTGGAGGATGCACAATCATCAAAGGTAACAAGTGTCGGTTCCATACAGGAATAACTTCTTCAGTGATGCTCAATCACTTGGGTTTTGTGTTTGGGTTCGGGTGTTTGGGTTATTTCCTCACTTGATGATTTTCGCTCGATGGCTTTGAGGAATTTGGGTTGCTCTAAATGACTAGTGTCAGTTTCTCTCGGAGCAGCCAACCAACTATTGGTTGTGGGGGCAGCTATTTATAGCCTGGGAGCATCCCGACATGATTTGACATAAATGCCCTTAATGGTACGACCGTAGGGTGGATAAGATCTGGGACAGGTGGCGCTTGGCGCGGCAACAGTCGGAACTTTCATCTGTGAAAGTGCTCATGTCTCTCACGTTCCTCACTTTGAGGATTTGGTAGGTGTAGGTTTGGGTTGAGCATCATGAGGAAATTCATTCCATAGTTTTACCTCGACACCCTTTAACAGTACGGTGTTCCTATGACTCAAGTATGAAGAAAATGAAACAGAAAGAGTAAATCTTCAAGGTTCAAAGTCTTCAGAGTATTTTCTTCGGGACACACCGAATTCCTCATCTTCAATATCTTCATGAGGAATATCAATTTCTTTGCCATTTCTTTGCGAACAAAGTCTTCAAGGAATGACCAAAGTATTCACCCGAAGACATACATTTTTAGGGGTCGATATTCATCGAATAACTCAAACTCCTCAGCGACTTATAGAGCTTGTGTACCCTTACAAACATATCAGTCTCTTAACTTACAAGTATTCAAACCACCAAAATCACTAAGGGGCACTAGATGCACTTACAATCTCCCCGTTTTTGGTGGTTGATCAAATAGCTTAAGTTTTCAACGGGGATAATAATAGGAAATGTAAGTACTGAGTTTGAGGAATTTTCTTTGAACAACAATTGCACATTGACGATTTGTATCATGGAGATCTCCCCCTGTATCTTGTAATTTATGCATGCATTTGACATATAGTATGAGGAATTTGAAATGCATGGTGAAAAATGGTGTCTCACGTATTTCAGCATGCATGCATTAATTAAATTGAGGAATAAGCATGCGAGGAAAAAAGATCAAAAGTGTCAGAACACCATCGGGCTTAAGTTACAACTCATTACATCAAACACTTCGGAAGAACCAAGAGTTTGTAACTTAATAAAGTTTATAAGCCCATAAATTTAACCCTCTTGAAGACTAACTCTCACATTTCTCCCCTTTGTCATCAAGTGACAAAAAGGGACGAAACTGAGGACTAACGCCCTTGAAGAACTTCACTTCTGTGTTGAAGGACAGGCGTGAGCTTTCTTCGAGTCATTCTTCCTTGTTGGGCCAGTTGCAGTATCCGCATATTCTTCATCTGAATGAGTAGTGCAGAATGAAGAAAATGAGATGCCCACTGTCGTGGGTATAAGTCTGACAGTAGATGTGTAGGGTACGAAAGGATGGGCAGAGCCTTGGCTACGGCGAGGTTGTATGAGTTCAGGCCTTTCTACGGTGGAGGTAATAGCCCTACATCTCAGTGCTCCGGGAGCTTGTTGTCGAGTGGAATATAGATTACAGTGAATTGCTAACCCCTCCACCAGTGGGGAAGGGCGGCTTATATCGAGTGCGCTGCCCTTCACAACGGTTCGGTGCACAGGGGTGGAGTAGTGGCGAATAAATGCCTACGTTACAGGTAACGTATGTCTTAAATACTAATAAAGGCACATGGAAACGTATGACCGTTACCCTCCACGGGGGTTACGATGTACAGAGTGGAATCCAGTAGGTAAGTTTGATACGCTCCAAATGCTCATCTCCGACTGGATGATGGTGGATTCCTCACCGAATGGATGATGGGAAGTCCTTAATTCAGTCGGAACTGACTAAGGGCCTTATCCCTTATGAAGGGTATTCCTTGGGTAGGACTTATAGGGCAGGCCTATGACCCTACCCTAGCACTATGACCCCATCATTAGTCCCCGAATGGATTGGGGTTGGAACGATGAAGCGATGCTTGGAGTACGGATCCGACTGGTACGGATGCGACTTTGGCGTTGTTTGCCTCGATCCATTTTATCTTTTTTGACCGATGATCCGAGTGGATGTATTTCTGAAACGAACCGTCAGGGACCGAGTGCTTCCACGGCATCTTTTGACGTGACCAGTCAGCTGACAACGGCGGATTTTCCGGGATCCTCAAATTTCTGTTGCCGCGTGCTCAGCGGGGATGACGACATCGCAATCAAGTAGTACCTGACGCCTCGATTCCCGTGCCTTCATATTCTCCACTAATATCGCAGCAACCGGTCGGGGGATAAGATTTCGGGGCCACTTGCTATTGACCCAGTCGGAACCTTACTTAAACTTCTGCGGCGAGGGTTTTTTGTTACACTCGCCGGATAACTTGCCCTTGCCCCGCTTCTCTCGCCATCTCCTGCGCATCCCAAGCTCCTTCCTTCTCCTTCTCCCTCGCGGATCTGCAGCCTCCGCCATGACAAAGGGGCAGACTAGCAAGCTAGAGGCGGGGAAGAAGAAGGGGAACGCGGCGGCTCCTGCTCAGCGGCGGCAGCGAGCGCTACCGGCGGGGTGGATCCAGGGGGATTTCCTCCCCTCCACGGTGACGGAGGAGAACTTGCTTGAGTTGGTGGAGCACGGAATGATTGCGCACAAGTCGTGGAGGTTGCCGGTGGAGGGCGAGACCGAGCCGGCGCCCCGGGAGGGGGAGCGCGTCTTGCTGCTCAGCCACGTGCACCGAGGTTTCTCTCTGCCTCCTCATCCCTTCTTCAAAGGTATAATGAACCACTTCGGGGCGCAGCTCCACCATTTCCCCCCGAACGCCATAGCTCATCTCTCTGCCTTCGTCGTGTTGTGCGAGTGTTTCATCGGCTGTCCTCCCTATTGGGGTCTTTTCAAACAAATCTTCTCTGCTAGATCCCAAACCATCAAACGACTTAACCAGTCGGATGATAAAACTCACCTCCTCCAGCTCTGCGGAGGCTTAGGCTTCCAAAAGAAGAGTAAAAGTAGCTATCCCGCTCTTCAGTTGTGTGAATCTGTTAGGAACTGGCAGTCGACATGGTTCTACTGCCAGGACATTGCATGCCCGAATGCCACAACTGGACTGCCTCCTTTTAGCTTAGACCGACCGGCTCCGCCTAAGCAGCTCGCGCTCACGAAGGCAGAGAAGATTCAGATCCAGCCTCTGGTAGATGCGCTTGTTGATGTCGTCCGAAGGGGAGTCACCGGCATAGATCTATTGGAGGTTTTTCTGGGTCGGCGTATCCAGCCTCTACAAGCTCGACACCAAGCCATGTGGCACTACATGGGGCCTAAGGACTCCGCTCGGACCAACGTCGAGTGCGTGTCCGGGGAGACGGTGGCGTCGTGGGTCCTCAACATCACAGGCGCCTACGAAAACCCTAGAGGGGCCCGGCGAGTGAAGGCCTTCCGCGCGGACAACCCTCTTCCGAACGAAGTGAGTATACCTTGTCGAGTGCACACAATTGTCTTTGATTTATCGCTTTCTTGAATCACTGTCTGACGTCTGATGTTGTCGACTGTATCTTGTGCAGGAGTGGACTAACTCGTTTTCTCCTGTCTCGAACGGGGAATCCGGACGAGGAGGAGGAAGGCAGCCAGGAGGGCAGCGTGGAGAGCGTCGAGTACGTCTCCGATAGTGGGGAGACGGAGGAGGAGTCCGCAGAAGAAGAAGAGGCAGATGAGGAGCAGAACTCGCCACCTCCACCACCAGAGCTTTGGACTAAGCATCGTCATGAACCTGTGGCTCCTTCAGCCCCTCCAGCATCCTTGAGTGCGCCGCGAGCTGCTCCTGTGGTACCGAGTGCCTCGCCAGCCGTTTCCGTGGCTCCGAGTGCTCGGAGCACAAAGAGGACCAGGGACTCTGCTGCTGAGCCTGCGGGTCAGCCCTCTAAGGTGGCCAAACCGAGTGGATCTAAGCCTCAGAAGGCTTTGCCGCGGATGAGGGTCACAGTTCCCGTCACATCAACGTAAGTGCATTGTTCTTCTATCTTCTTTCAGTATTTGATTGAACTCCTGCTTATTGGTCGAATGAATTTTACTCGACAGAGCTGCCACCTCTGCCACTTCTCCGGCACGCCAGGGGGACGATCCCATGGACATGGACAACGTTGTCTCATCCGAGCCAGGTGCGTCGTGGCGATTCCGAGAGTTTACATTATTGCATCACAAATTCTGTCTTTGATCTTGCCTTTTTCCTGTGGTCTCTCGCCGTTCGGTCGGGTTTCCCTCAGGGGTGATTTATGTGGAGGAAGGTGACTAGAGGAGGTCTGAGCAAGCTGCGGTGCCTGTCCTCGAGGCTGTTCCTCCGGTTACTACTCTCGCCATGGACGCGCCACCGACTGAGACGATGCCGTCGACCAAAACGGCGCTGATCGCTGCTGAACCGACTGGAGCAGGCCTTGGGATGCCCAAGCAGACTCCTACTATGACAGGTCCGTCGACTGTCGAGTACAACGTCCAGCACCTCCCGGAAGATCAGGTGGGAGCTGCCAAGGGGGCCATGGTGCAAGCGGAGCTGATGGTGGGAGAGGCCAAGAGAGTGTACGACTCCATCTCGTCTGTGTACAAGCGAAGCTTGGAACTGCGGGACGATATCCGAGTAAGTGGGCTAGTAAGTATTTACTTTCCTCTTGTAACCCACTAGGTGTTTGAGCAATGGACTGGGATATAGTATGATTATTTTGCAGTGGGTTCACTCTTAGTGAACCCAGTGGGTGTAGTCCCCGAGACTTCTGTCGAGTGCTTGCACCGGCAGTTGTCTTTATACACATTTTCTTTAACTTGATCAGATCAAAAACTAATCTGTTCGAACGTTACCGGTGGGGGCACTCCGAGTGCACCTACTGGATGAGTCCCCGAGAGTAATTGTACTCAGGTCGGGTAGTAGTAACCTCATAGGCTTGTTTTTTGTCATGTATCTCAATAGGGCGGACCTCTATGAGCTTCATGCCAGTGGGGTCACTCTTAGTGAACCCACTGGGTGTAGTCCCCAAGACCGCTGTAGACTGCTTGCGTCGGCAGGGGTCTGAAGAACTTAGAATTTATTGTTGTCCTTGTTGAATTTGTTTGAACGTCTCTTGGCGTTGACTTGCAGAAAACTTGCGAGATGGGAGCAGCGTACGAGACTCTGAGGGCTGAAAAGGTTCAGTTTGCTGGCGAACTGGATGCAGCAATTGTTGTCTTGGCTGGTATGAAGGATGTTCTGGCTGAACGAGAAAAGTCCTTGGAGGAGGCCCGTGAGGCAAACAAGGCATTGGCGGCTGAAGTGGAAAAAATGGGGAAACAAAGGACCGAGCTGATGGGACAGATGAAAATGTTGAACATGCGGTGCATAGCACAGGAAAATTACGTCAGTGACTGGGCCCGGAAGATGATAGCGCTTCTCGGTGGTAATTTATGTTTTTATGAGTGCTTGTGGACTGTGCATTTCATTCTGCTCTTATTGTTTGCTCATCCTGTCTTTACAGATATTTGCATGGACACTGAGGCTGAAGCAGCTGACGTTGAGTGGTCGATTCTTGCGAACGTTCCACTCGGCGAGGACGCCAATCGAGATATGCTCCGAGCGCACATTCGCCTGGGCAAAGTGGGACCTTTCATCGGTCGACTGAGAGAGGTCGTCGGCCGAATCGACAAGGAGCTTTGGCCTGAAGACGAGACACGGCACGAGATGGAAGGCTTGATGGCTCGGCTGGAGGAGGTCCCGAACCGAGTGCAGGCGTGGAACAAGTCTGTGGCTCCTTGTGGCGCGGACGCCGCTCTGTCGCTGGTCCGAGTGCACTGCAAGGAGGCTCGCGAAGAGAAGTTGAAGGCGTTGCAAGTTGCCAACACCAAAAAGCTTCAATTCGAAGATTTCATGGAGACCTTCCTTGAGAGCGCCACTCGCATCGCAGACGGGATCGACCTCGACACTTTCGTGGAGCCTGCCAGTCCGAGTGCCAGTCCTGACGATGTTTAAGAAAACTTTTACCTCGGTATGCTGAGTCTAGGTTGTAAGAATCTTTGGCCACTGCTGTTGGCCGTCACATTCGTGGTTCGGTGTGGATAAGCTTGATCTACACCGAACCAACTATCTTTAGGCGAACTTTGAATTTGAATCGAATCTTTTGCTGTTCTTTTGCCAAAGAGTTGTTGACACGATTTTGGCTCGTGGTTTTTGTTTGGCATTTCTTGGTGAAGCCAATGGCAAACATGTGGAGCATGTAATTGTCAGTTGTCTTGACATCTGCATGAGCCTCACTGAGGGTCTGCTGAGTCTCCGAGTGGATCTGTAGGATACACTCGAAGGCAATTGAGTACTTAGGCGATTCGTGATCGCGGCTAAGTCTTCGAGTGCGACTGTAAGGTCGTACTCGGAGCGAGTTGTTACTCATGTAATTTTCAGTGGCCTTGACATCTACATGAGCTTCAATGAGGTTCTGCTACTCATGTAATTGTCAGTTGTCTTGACATCTACATGAGCCTCACTGAGGGTCTGTTGAGTCCCCGAGTGTATCTGTAGGATATAGTCGAAGGCAATTGAGTACTTAGGCGATTCGTGATCGCGGCTAAGTCTTCCAGTGCGACTGTAAGGTCGTGCTCGGAGCGAGTTGTTACTCATGTAATTGTCAGTGGTCTTGACATCTACATGAGCCTCAATGAGGTTCTGCTACTCATGTAATTGTCAGTGGTCTTGACATCTACATGAGCCTCAATGAGGTTCTGCTACTCATGTAATTGTCAGTGGTCTTGACATCTACATGAGCCTCAATGAGGGTCTGCTAAGCCTCCGAGTGGATCTGTGAAATACACTCGAAGGAAGCTTTCTATTTAAGCGATTCTTGATCGCACACAAGTCCCCGAGTGCGACGTTAAGTGCACACTCGGAGAAAGTGTGTAGTTAGGCGATTCTTGATCGCAGCTAAGTCCTCGAGTGCGACGGTTAGTGCACACTCGGAGAAAATTTGTACTTAGGCGATTCTTGATAGCAGCTAAGTCCCCGAGTGCGACGTTAAGTGCACACTCGGAGAAAGTTAATACTTAGGCGATTCTTGATCGCAGCTAAGTCCCCGAGTGTGACGTTTAGTGCACACTCGGAGATAGTTTGTACTTAGGCGATTCTTGATCGCAGGTAAGTCCCCGAGTGCGACGTTAAGTGCACACTCGGAGAAAGTTAATACTTAGGCGATTCTGGATCGCAGCTAAGTCCCCGAGTGCGACGTTAAGTGCACACTCGGAGAAAGTTAATACTTAGGCGATTCTTGATCGCAGCTAAGTCCCCGAGTGCGACGTTTAGTGCACACTCGGAGAAAGTGAATACTTAGGCGATTCTGGATCGCAGCTAAGTCCCCGAGTGCGACGTTAAGTACACACTCGGAAAAAGTTAATACTTAGGCGATTCTGGATCGCAGCTAAGTCCCCGAGTGCGACGTTTAGTGCACACTCAGAGAAAGTTAATACTTAGGTGATTATGGATCGCAGCTAAGTCCCCGAGTGCGACGTTAAGTACACACTCAGAAAAAGTTAATACTTAGGCGATTCTGGATCGCAACTAAGTCCCCGAGTGCGACGTTGAGTGCACACTCGGAGAAAGTTAGTACTTAGGCGATTCTTGATCGCAGCTAAGTTTTTCTTTTTTGAGACCGAAGTCCGCGACCGCGGAAGAATTTTGAATCTGCAAAAACTCAATCTGCTTTGTATTATTTCACCGATACTTGTTCTTTACATTGCTTCAGTCGATGGTCACGTGTAGAAGCGCTTCAGGAGATCTCCGTTCCATGCTCGCGGCTCGTCTGTTTCCCTATCGATGTTGTAGAGTCGGTATGCTCCATTGTTCACCACCTTGGAGATGATGAAGGGTCCTTCCCAGGCGGGAGCCAACTTGTGAGGTCTCTGCTGATCCACTCGGAGCACCAGGTCGCCTGCTTGGAATGTACGACTCCTAACGTGTCGCGCGTGAAAGCGCTGCAGATCTTGTTGATAAATGGTTGAGCGAGTCAGTGCCATCTCGCGCTCCTCCTCTAGAAGATCCATTCCGTCTTGCCTTGCTTGTTCTGCTTCAGCTTCGGAGAAGAGTTCTACTCGTGGAGCGTTGTGAAGCAAGTCACTCGGAAGGACTGCCTCTGCTCCGTAAACGAGGAAGAATGGGGATCGCCCTGTAGATCTATTTGGGGTTGTGCGGAAACCCCAAAGCACCGAAGGTAGCTCGGTGACCCATGCACCAGCGTCATGTCCCACCTCTCGAAGGAGTCGAGGCTTGAAACCTTGCAGAATAAGTCCATTCGCCCGCTCTGCTTGCCCGTTTGTTTGGGGATGCGCCACAGATGCAAAATCCACTCGGATACCTTGGCCTGTACAAAAACCTTTAAATCTGTCTGAGTCAAAGTTTGTTTCATTGTCAGTGATTATGCTGTGAGGTACCCGGAATCTGGAGATGATGTCCCTAACAAACTTGATGGCCGTTAGGGCATCGAGCTTCTTGATGGGCTTGGCTTCGATCCATTTCGTGAACTTGTCGACTGCCACCAACAGATGTGTGAATCCCCCTTGGCCTGTCCTGAATGGACCGACTGTATCTAATCCCCATACTGCAAATGGCCAAACAAGAGGGATTGTCTTCAATGCAGACGTTGGCTTGTGGGACTTGTTAGAGTAGAACTGACAGCCTTCACATCGGTCGACCATAGCTTTCGCCATTTCATTCGCCTGCAGCCAGAAGAAGCCAGCTGAATGCTTTGGCGATGATTGCTCTTGAAGAGGCGTGATGACCGTAGGTTCCCGAGTGAATTTCCTCCAGGATTAACTGCCCCTCCTCAGGGGAGATGCATCGCTGAAGGACGCCTGAAACGCTTTCCTTGTACAACTGGCCATCGATGACAGTGAACGACTTTGACCTACGGACGATCTGTCTGGCTTGGACTTCGTCTTCTGGTAATTCTTGCCTTAGGATGTATGCAATGATCGGCACAGTCCAATCAGGGATGACAGGAAGAATCTCCATGATCAAATCAACCATAGCAGGTACGTTGACTTCAGTCAGATCTGTCGAGCTCTTTGGTTGTACTGGTTCCTCTGTGAAAGGATCTTCTTTAACTGAGGGAAGGTGGAGGTGCTCGAGGCAGACGTCACTCGGGACTGGTCTCCGAGTGGATCCGAGTTTTGCCAACTCATCAGCTGCTTGGTTCTTCAGTCGCGGAACATGGTGGAGTTCTAGACCTTCAAACTTTTTCTCAAGCTTCCTCACTGCATTGTAGTATGTGGTCATGGTGGGGTTCCTGACGTCCCACTCCTTCATCACTTGATTAACCACCAAATCTGAATCGCCATAGACCATCAGGCGACGGACGCCGAGTGCGATGGCCATGCGCAGTCCATAAAGGAGAGCTTCATACTCTGCCTCATTGTTGGAGGAATCAAAGTGTATCTGCAGCACATACTTGAGTTTGTCGCCCTTTGGCGATACGATCACAACGCCAGCGCCGAAGGCATTCAACATCTTGGACCCATCGAAGAACATTGTCCAATGAGCCGAGTAGATGTGGGTCGGTTGCTGTTGTTCTACCCATTCTGCTATGAAGTCAGCCAGAGCTTGAGACTTTATAGCTTTCTTGACCTCGAACTTGATGTCGCAGTATAACATCTCCATTGCCCACTTCGCCACTCGACCCGATGCGTCCCGATTGTGGAGGATTTCCGACAATGGAGCATCAGAAACGACAGACACCGATTGGTCTTGGAAATAATGAGCCACCTTCTTCGCAGTCATGTAAATCCCATACATAAGTTTTTGATAGTGGGGATACCTCTGCTTGGAAGGAGTCAGGACTTCGGAGACGTAATACACTGGCCGCTGAACTTTGTATGCTTTGCCTTCTTCTTCTTGTTCGACTGTGAGAACAGTGCTAAGGACTTGATTTGTAGCCGCGATGTACAGAAGAAGGGGCTCTTTACTGAGCGGAGCAGTAAGAACCGGTTGGGTGGAAAGTAGGACTTTGAGGTCGTCGAATGCGACTTGGGCTTCGTCTGTCCACTTGAAAGTATCTGATTTCTTCATGAGTCGATACAGAGGAAGCGCCTTCTCGCCGAGTCGACTGATACATGAGTCGTGTATTCTGACTGGCCGGTCCATTCGGAAGATGGTCCCGATCTTTTCGGGGTTGACGTCGATCCCTCGTTCGGAAACGAAGAAACCGAGTAATTTTCCGCTGGGAACATCGAATGAACACTTGGCTGGGTTGAGCCTGATATCGTACCTACGAAGGTTGGTGAATGTTTCTGCCAAGTCAGTCAGCAGGTCGGAACCTTTGCGTGACTTGACTACGATATCATCCATATACGCCTCTACATTCCGACCGATCTGGTCGAGGAGGCATTTTTGGATCATGCGCATAAAGGTTGCTCCTGCATTCTTCAAACCAAATGGCATAGTGATGTAGCATAAGCACCCGAATGGGGTGATGAAGGCTGTTTTTAATTCATCGGGGCCATATAGACGGATCTAATGATATCCCGAGTAGGCATCAAGAAATGACAAACGCTCGCAACCCGCAGTCGAATCGACAATTTGATCGATGCGGGGGAGCGGAAAATGGTCTTTCGGGCAGACCTTATTGAGATGCTTGAAGTCGATGCACATTCGGAGCGACTTGTACTTCTTGGGCACCATGACAACATTGGCGAGCCACTCAGAGTCGTGTACCTCGCGAATGAAGTTGGCTGCCAAAAGCTTGGCCACCTCTTCTCCGATTGCCTTCCTCTTGTGCGCGGCGGACCGACGCATGCGTTCTCGGACAGGCCGAGCGGTGGGATCCACATGCAGTCGGTTCTCAGCCAACTCCCTGGGTACACCTGGCATGTCAGAGGGCTTCCATGCAAAGATGTCCCAGTTCTCACGGAGGAATTGGATGAGCTCGGCTTCCTATTTAGGATCGAGGGTGGTGGAGATGTTCGTCGGGGCAGCGGTGTCGTCCGTCGGGTGGATGCTTACCTTCTTCGTCTCTCCCACCGACTGGAATGTGGACTCCGAAGCTGGCTTCTTCGAACACATCAAGTCAGCGGGGTCGACTGTTTTCTTGTACTCGTCAAGCTCGAGGACAGCCATGTGCTGATCAGCGATCCTTGATCCCTGCTGCAAACACTCCTCGGCTCTCTGTCGATTGCCTGTGATAGTGATCACACCTTTCGGGCCTGGCATCTTCAGCTTCAGGTACACATAACATGGACGGGCCATGGAACGCGCATACGTTGGGCGTCCCAGAATTGCGTGGTACACGCTCTGGAAGTCCACCACCTCGAACGTCAGCTTTTCCTTGCGGAAGTTCTTGTCGGAGCCGAAAACAACGTCCAACGCGATCTGGCCGAGTGACTTGGCCTTTCGTCCAGGGACGACTCCATGGAACCGCATGCTGCTCTCGCTTAGCTTGGACATCAGAATGCCCATCCCCTTGAGTGTGTCGGTGTACATGATGTTGAAGCCATTGCCGCCGTCCATGAGGACTTTGCGCAGTCGGACTCCTTCCACCACCGGGTCGACGACCAGAGCCTGTCTCCCTGGGGTGGGTACATGTGCTGGATGATCTGACTGATCAAAGGTGATCGCAGTCTGAGACCATTTTAGGAATGTGGGGTTGGTCGGCGTGGCCATGTTCACCTCCCTGTTCACCAGCTACAGTCGACTCTTGCTCTCAACGTCAACAAAAATCATCAGTGTTGCATGGACTTGGGGGAACAGATCCTCCTTGTCCTCCTCATCCTGTTCATTGCCCTTTTCACTCGGTTGCCCTTCGCCGAACCCCTGGATCAGGAGGCGACATTGCCGAGTGGTATGCTTCGGATATATGGGGTTACCCTCTTCATCCATCTTCGTGTGAATCGGACATGGCTGGTCCAGGATGGGGTTACTGAACTGCTTCTTCTTGGGGGTGAACTGAGCCTTCCCCTTGCCTTTGAACTTGGCATTGTAACAGCTGCGGCTTCTGCCTGCGGAGTGGATGGAGCTTTCTGCTTCTGCTTCCGAGTGTTATTCCCATCTCCATCGGCGACTGTTTTGTGCTTGCCGCTTCGGATGCGTTCCTCTTCTTCGCCATTTGCATAGCGTGCTGCTATCTCCATCATCTTGCTCATGGAGATGTCGCCTGTTCGACCGAACTTTAGGTATAGATCTGTGTACCGCACGCCTGCCTTGAAGGCGCAGACTGCTTGGTGCTCTGTGACGTTCTCCACCGTGTGGTAGAGGGTCGTCCAACGCTGAATGAAGTCGCGCAGGGGCTCATTCTGCTTCTGGACGCAGTGCTGGAGCTCCACGAGGCTAGCAGGGCATTTGCACGTCCCTTCGAAGGTCCTGATGAATAATCGGGCCAGATCTGCCCAGCTGTAGATGCTTGAGGGGGCCAATTGGTTCAGCCACGCTCGTGCTGAGCCGTCGAGCATCAGAGGGAGGTGCTTCATGGCGACGTGGTCGTCCCCTCCTCCGATCTGGACTGCCACTCGGTAGTCGTCCAGCCATGTTTCTCGCTTGGATTCTCCTGTAAACTTGCTGATCCCCGTCGCTAATCGGAAGTTGGGAGGGATGTCAGCCGAACGGATGGCTCGACTTAAACACTCGGGACCAGAGACGATGGTCCTACTTCCACTCGGACAGTCCATATCGTGACCATCGCGGTGGGCTCGGCCCCTGTCGACCCTCCGCTGGGCGATATGCCCTCTCGCGTCGGGCCTTGGATCATAAGTGTCACCGACTGAACGCCGATCATCATGATGTCGAGACCCGTAGGGCCCACCCCGCGGAGGGGTGCGTGAACGGCGACGATCTTCGGGATTTATGGAACGGCTGCCTCCCCTGTGTCGCTGATGAGAACCAGGGCTGTGAACTGACCGATGCATGTTCGCATGAACAGAACTATTGTGGATCCTGTTGTGCGACTGGGAGACCTCCGAATTTTGCTGCTGCGCCGTGTGCAGCAGGGCACGGATTTGCTCGATCCCCCTGCCAGCCTCTGAATCAGTCGGCTGAAGGGAATCGGCTATCTTGGCGGCGGCAGCCAGGTTGAGGATGGGTGTGCGGAACACCTCCACATTGCTCCGCCGAGTGTGCCGACTGGCAGAACGGCGAGGCGGACGGCGAGCGACGGATGTTTCGCCAATCTCGTGCTCGTTCCGGCCAGTTTGGTGGGGACTTTCATGGGAGTTGGCCATGTGCACTTCTGCTGCAGGCCCGCGACCCAAGTACTCGGAAGGAAACTCAGTCGGAACCGAGTCCGAGCGCTGGGACGGCGGGGCAACTACAACCGACTCTAGGACCGCCATTTGTGAAGACGCGTGCTGGTGCGCTTGGGCGTGTTGCACCCAACGCTGGAGCCGCGGGCGGCGGGACCGCTTGTTGCGGCACGTGACGGCGGCGTAGGTTGACACCGGAGCCGACTGCTGGAGAAGAAGAATACCGCGGGCGATGGCACGGAAGTGCGTAGCCCCGCGACGGGGGAGCGCCTCGACATCGGGAGGAGCGTCCCGAAGCCATGCCGAATCGTCAACGATGAAGGAGAGAGCGCCGAAGAGGATCTCGTGACCCATGCTCAAATCTCCACCGGATGACATGACGAAAAGATGTAGTCGCAAACTCGCCGGAAGTCGCTTAGACGCCTGCCCCATGGTGGGCGCCAACTGTCGTGGGTATAAGTCTGACAGTAGATGTGTAGGGTACGAAAGGATGGGTAGAGCCTTGGCTACGGCGAGGTTGTATGAGTTCAGGCCCCTCTACGGTGGAGGTAATAGCCCTACGTCTCAGTGCTCTGGGAGCTTGTTGTCGAGTGGAATATAGATTACAGTGAATTGCTAACCCCTGCACCAGTGGGGAAGGGCGGCTTATATAGAGTGCGCTGCCCTTCACAACGGTTCGATGCATAGGGGTGGATTAGTGGCGAATAAATGCCTACGTTACAGGTAACGTATGTCTTAGATACTAATAAAGGCACATGGAAACGTATGACCGTTACCATCCAGGGGGTTTACGATGTACAGAGTGGAATCCAGTCTGTAAGTTTGATACGCTCCGAATGCTCATCTCCGACTAGATGATGGTGGATTCGTCACCGACTAGATGATGGGAAGTCCTTAATTCAGTCGGAACTGACTAAGGGCCTTATCCCTTATGAAGGGTAGTCCTTGGGTAGGACTTATAGGGCAGGCCTATGACCCTACCCTAGTACTATGACCCTACCCTACCCTATGACCCTACCCTTGGCGAAACTAAGGACTAACGCCCTTGAAGAACTTCACTTCTGTGTTGAAGGACAGGCGCGAGCTTTCTTCGAGTCATTCTTCCTTGTTGGGCCAGTTGCGGTATCCGCATATTCTTCATCTGAATGAGTAGTGCAGAATGAAGAAAATGAGATGCCCACCAAGGCAGGAACTGGAATATTCTTGAATTTCTTCTTTGGGGACCATGACCAATCGAAGTCGCGAGTGAATTCCAATTCTTCAAGTTCCTTTGGAGTCTTCAGGTGGGACAATATTGCCCAAGTGCGATCTAATACCTCATGAAGATAATAGTGATTTTTCTTCACAACATTTTCGAGTATCATTGAGGGTTTTCACAATAGAGCCATTGTGGCGTTTCATCCACTTATGGTTGTGATCGACTTTCTGATGAAGACTGAGGAGAAGCTCTTTATTAGTCATCACCCTTGGGGCAGTTTGGCTTGGAGGTTTTGCTCTGCCACCAGATTCTTGAGTGTCATGTCATCATATAAGGAGTAGGAGGAAGCCTTGCGAAATTGACCATCCAGTGGCTGATTTCCCTCATCAATCAGTGACTTGCCTTTGCCCTCAACTGGTTCAAAATATTTCTTGATGTCTTTGAGAGGAGGCAGATAGCCGAGGTGATTCTGATAGTCATCTTGGTAGTTGATGGTGGATCTGGTTCTGATGAATCTCATGATCCAAGGCGCATAAATCTTCAGCTCAAATGGTGACAAAGCATTGTGTGCCAAAGTCCTCAAGAAGAAGTCGTGAAGGTTCATTCTGATTCCATGAATGACGTTGAATAGGATGTTCTTCATGATTCCAAAAACATCTTCTTCTTTATCATGTGACTTTGATAGGTGCGATGGAATAGGCCAATATTATGTAGACAGTTCTGGGCACATACTTCAATTCCTTCGCCAGGAATCTAGTCCTCTGAGGTTGGCCCAGAGCTAGTGGCATCATGAGGGCTTCCATTAGATGATTGGGCAATTCTCTTTCATCATATAGGTTAATATCTTCATCTGAAGGAATTGAGATTGGTAGAGCTTTAAGCAATTCTATGGCTGGAGATTTTAAGTGTGTGTGCTGAGTCATTCAATCCAAGACCCAAGAGTTGATGTCTTTGGCGTCACCTGAGATATGCGGTGTGGCATAGAACTGAAGAATGATATCTGTATTCCAGTCACATAAATGCCCTGCTTCGTGAAGAACACCCAGTACTGGGGTGAAGCAAGGAATTTCCTCCATATCACAATGAGGAATGTGTGTGTGATCAAATATCTTTCTCTTCCCACAAAGCATAACAGCATAGCAATTAAGTTGAATTCTGGTCTAGAACTTTCTGTGCCTGATACGGAGCTTATCGTAAGGATTTTCTCCACTAAAGAAATAGTGTTCATCATAGAAGTCTGCTTTCAGAAAGTTTGGCCTCTTTGAGTAGGGATGATGAGGCTTTGGTTGAAGATTTTGATGTTGAATTTCATCATCTTGAGGATTTTGGCCACCACAACTGCAGTTTCAGAATTTGCAACCACAATTGTAGTTTCTTTGGTTGTACCTTTATCCCGTGATGAGGCATTTTCATCAGTGGCTTATTCTTGAGTTTGAGGAATTAGATGTGCAGATGCAGACGCGGTTTCTGATACAGTAGTTTCCTTTTCAATTTCTTCAGCTAATGCAGCTGATTCTAGGTCTGGTGCTGATTTCACTCGTGAGTTCTTTTCTTCAGAGCCAGTCAGAATTTTTGTAGCCGAAGGAGATGTAGGAGTTTGAGGAATTTGAGTGGTCATTGGCGAGTCTGGGTGAGCCTTTTCCCGGAATTCATCATGGATGACAGGTGTGGTGCAACCAATGTCCACTTCAGCCTCCTTTTCTTCAGCACGCATTTCTGGGTTTTGAGGAGGAGGTGTTTGGAATTGAGGAAATTGGTCAGCTTGAATTTACTCATCAATTGGTGTTGATGTTGCAGAGCAATTTTCATCCATTTCCTCATCCTATTCTGGAATGATATGCTCCTCACCAAATGGAACAAGCAAGTATGACGGTGCAACACTGAGAGGAGTTGCATCCAGTGGAGCGGATGATGAAGTAGACTGAGTCTTCTGGCGTTTTGCCTCTAAAGACTTTGTCGGAGTTGATGCCTTTCTCTTCTTGGCTTCCTACTCAACATCTTTTGTTTTCTTCACATATGATGCAGACGGAAGTGTCACTTTCTTCACTTTTGAGGATATTTGTGAAGGAGTATTTTCTTCAGGCCTTGCGTGTGCAGATTCAGGCCTGGCAAATTCTTCAGCCATTGCATTTCAAGGAGATTCATTTGCTGCCATTTCTTCATCTTCATTAGAATCAACCAATTGTACAGTGTAGCTGGGCTGAGGATTTGTTGGTTGCTTTGGGGCTGCAACCCTGCTGTTGTATTCACCAATTGCATGAGTTGTTGCCTTGACAAACCTCATTTTGACACCTTTTTGGTGCGCATGAGTACTTGTGTATTTGTCAGTGAGGGTTTTCAGCTCTGCTTGAGTAGAAACAAGTTTCTCAGGCATCAGGTTAAGGATGTTTTGTTCCAAATACTTCTCCTTTTTCACCATTGTAGTCCAAGCTTGTTTTGCTTGCTGATCCTTCCACTTTGCTTCATTGATGAATGAAGTGACCATATGGCTGAGTCCAGGTGGAAGTTTCAAATCATCAATGGGAGTATTTGGATCCTCATACCAAAGGTTGATGAAGTTCAACACCACTTTTGGATCCAGTGCGAGGGGAATGGTGTTGACAGTAGCTTGTGCAACCCTTTCTTGTTTGTTCCGGGTGATGGCTTGAAGAGTTTCATCATCATATTCCTCACTTCCTTCTGAAACAGAAGGGATATTGCCAATCTTCCTTGGACTCGGCCTTGTTCCTCTTCCAGCAGTCATCTGTGTCTTCGGTATGCCACGTGAAGATCTGTGAGCTAAGCCAGAGGCAGGTGAAGATTTTGCTGTAGTTAAAGACTTTGCAACCGTTGTTGCTTCTTACTAAGGAATTTGCTTTTTGGATAACACTGTTGAGGGTTTTGGATTGACATATGATTTCTTCATCAGAGTCTTCTTGGGAGGTTCCTCTGTAGCATAAGCCTCAGCAACAGACGAGGAGGCAGCAGCAGCTGCAGCAGCAGAATCCTCATTGAACTTTGTTATAGCAACATTAGCCTTTTTCTTCAGTTTGGACAAATACTTGTATTTTTCATCAAGATAGTAGTCTTCAATTGTGGCTATGCTGGTGGGATGTGCAGTTTGTTGTTCACCTTGTGGCAATCTTTTGCAAGGAGGTTTGAGGGCAAACTTCTTGGCATACTTTGGAGTGACATGCATGTATTCCTTCCACTCCTTTGCAAATCTGCGATCAATCCTTTGAAGCCTTATCTTGCATTTAGTAATGTTTTCTTTCCCATGAATTTCTTCATCAGGCGTGTAGTAATAAGCATATATATCCTGTGGGATTTCAAAAGCAGTGTTCTGTTCAATCTTCTTGCCACCCTTCTGTTTTCTGGCTTCCTCCATTTTCTTCAGCTGCGGTTTTTGCTGAGGAAATTGTATTCTTGAGGAATCTGATGACACACGTAATGTTTCTTCAAGAAATGCTGCAAATGAGTTAATTTCATGAGAACCTAGAGATTCAACAGCTGACATTTTGTACTTGTGAATAGAGTATAGGTGCGAAGAATTTGGAGAGGTAATATGCGTTCTCAGTTCTCAGGAAATTTAAAAATGACTAAGTTAAGGAATTTGACCACTGCAGTGTTGAGGAATTTGACTAAGCATTCTGATCTTGGGTTCCAGAGTTGTGCATATTAAAAAATTTACACAATTGAGGAATCTCATGAAGAATGTTGTGTCTTAGTGAAATTCATCAAGTGTTCTAGACATTGGTGTACAGAGTTGAAGGAGTTTCTAAAGAATAACTGATTTCACGGATCTAAAGAAAATAAATGGATCAACAGGGGCAATAAAATAGGATTTTAATTACCCTGAATGAAGAACACGATGAACTCGGGAAGAAAGAGCAGAAGTCCTTCGGTTCACATCTTCAGTGCCCTAACTCGGCGATTGAAGATAGCTACAACGATGGAGGAGGAAGATGATCCACAGTCGACGTGAGTTCGACGACGGCGAGGTCGAGGTAGTGAAGTTGTTCCTCACCGGTGATGAATATTGCTAGTCGAGGCGCTAGGTTTTGAGCTCGAGCGGAGAAGACCAGAGTGAGAGAACAATTTTTGCTGAAGGGTTGAAGGGGCTATTTATAGCTCAGGTGAAAATGGTCCATGGAGAAAACTTCAGACGAAACTGCCCTTGCCCTTCCGTCTCTGCATGACACGTGCTACCCACGTACGAAGCGGTAGAGATTGTGGAGATCGTAGTTATCCTATCATGAGTAGTGGGTGCAGTTAAAGTGGTAATGTTAAAATATGATTTTTGAATTTTGAGGATTTAGTTGCAAAGTCACCAGCTAACAAATATTCAGTGAGGACTTTGAACGAGTGTCAAATAGAACGCATATGAAGAATTGAGAATAGACTGGGTTGAGCTTAGCATAGAGGGGAGTTGGATCCGATCACATTCACTTAGAATAAATACCAACTTGAAGACTTAGTAACAAGTGAATGTTGTTGAGGACATTGAAAGCTCATTATATAATATATAGTCAACGAAGATCATCACAGAAAGTTTTGAAGAATTTGAAAATTTTGAAGACATTGAAGATTTTGAGGAATTTGTGAAAAGTCTCAGATTGAAGAATTTCAGCTTTGAAGAATTTCCAACTTGAAGAATTTCAAAGTTTGGTGGTGGTGTGACCCACCGTATAAGAATGATGATTTCACGCACCGCGTACAATTGTCGTAGGGCCCTAGAATCAATTTCTTCATTAATGTCTTCACACTTAGTGTGTTATTCCTCATTTATTGAATTAAAATTTTACTTCGTGTGTTGCGCATCTAAGTCATCAATTTTTGCATAAGTGTTAGGATGTGTGCATGTTTACAGAACATTTGAAGATTCAAGGATATTTAGCTCACACCACAACTTGCAAAACCTTTTCTCATCCAAGGGCTTTGTGAAGATATCTACTAGCTAGCCATCAGTCTTCACATGGTCAATGATGATATTGCCCTTGAGTACATGATCACGAAGAAAATGATGACGAATCTGGATGTGCTTGGTCTTCGAGTGTTGTACTGGGTTGTAGGCGATCTTGATTGCACTCTCATTGTCACAGTAGAGGGCCCCATTCTTCATGTTGATGTCGTAATGTGTGAGGGTTTGCTTCATCCATAGCAGTTGAGCACAGCAAGATCCAGCAACAATGTATTCAGCTTCAGCAGTGGAGAGTGATACATAGTTCTGCTTCTTTGAGGACCAGCAGACTAAGGATCGTCCGAGGAAATGACATGTCCCTGACGTTGACTTGCGATCCACACGGTCACCAGCATAATCAGAATCAGAATACCTAATGAGGTGAATATTTGAGCCCTTGGGGTACCATAATCCTAGTGTTGGTGTGCGAGCTAGATATCGAAGAATATGTTTCACAGCCTTATGGTGTGATTCCTTTGGTTTTGCTTAGAAACATGCACACATGCAAACACTAAGCATAATGTCTGGCCTAGATGCACATAGGTACAATAAAGAGCCAATCATAGAGCGATATACCTGCTGATCGAAATCTGTACCATTTTTGTCAGTGCAGAGGTGGCCGTTGGTACGCATAGGAATCTTGACGCCTTTGCATTCATGCATGCCGAATTTCCTCAGGACATCCTTGAGGTATTTCTCTTGAGATATGAAGATGCTATTGCGTTGTTGACGAATTTGCAGACCTAAGAAGAATTTCAGCTCCCCCATCATGGACATTTGATATTCTTCACCCATCATGTAGGCAAATTCATCACTATAACGTTTGTGAGTACAACCAAAAATGTTGTCGTCGACATATATTTGGCACACGAATAGTTTATTGTCATAGGATTTTGTGAAAAGAGTAGGATCAAGTGAACCGGGTTTGAAGCCTTAAATGTATCATACCACGTCCGAGGGGCTTGCTAGAGGCCATAGAGTGCGTTTTTGAGTGTGAAGACTTTGTCTAGATGCTTAGGGTCTTGAAAACCTAGGGGCTGAACAAAATATACTTCTTCCTCAAGCTTACCATTGAGGAATGCACTTTTCACATCCATTAGATATAGAGTAATATTGTGATGGTTAGCATAAGCAAGTAATATTCAAATAGCTTCTAGTCTAGCAACAGGTGCAAAAGTTTCATCAAAGTCAATTCCTTCAACCTGTGTGTAGCCTTGGGCTACAAACCATGCCTTGTTCCTCACAACCTGACCATCCTCATCTTGCTTGTTTCGGTAGATCCACTTGGTGCCGATGATATTGTGTTTGCAAGAATCTGGTCTTTTGACGAGTTCACATGCATCATTTAGCTTGAACTGAAGAAGTTCATCTTGCATGGCTTGAATCCACTCAGGCTCCATCAAGGCTACAACAACTTTTGAGGGTTCTGTGATAGACACAAAAGAGGAATGCCCACAAAAGTTAACTAAATGTGAAGCTTTTGAGCGAGTGAGAGGACCTGGCGCATTGATGTCATCGATGATTTTGTCAATTTCCACTTCATTTGCAATCCTTGGATAAGCTGGTTGAAGACTTTGGTTGGGCTGAGGAATTTGATCTGTAGCATTTTCCTCAGGTGCACTTGCTTGAATTTCCTCAGTGTTGGGGATGGTTTCTTCAACAATGGGTTGTTCCTCAGTAGGAATCATATCTTTAGTAGCCTTGTGCTTAATAGCTTCCTCAGGAGTTAATTTATCTGGCACAGGAGGCACTTGCTCTCTTTGTGAGCCATTAGTTTCATTGAACTACACATCTACAGTTTCAACAACCTTGTTGTGATGGGTGTTGAAGACTCTGTAGGTGTGGGAATCCTTTCCGTAACCAAGTCTTAATCCCTCATGTGCTTTAGCTGCAAACTTTGAGGTATGGTGAGGATCTCTAATCTAGCATCTTGCACCGAAGACTTTGAAATAACTTACATTGGGTTTCTTGTTAGTGAGGAGTTTGTATGAGGTTTTCTTGAGGAATTTGTGAAGATATAGCATGTTGACGATGTGGCCAGCAGTGTTGATTGCTTCAGGCCAAAAGCGACGAGGAGTCTGATATTCTTCAAGCATAGTCCATGCCATTTCAACCAGAGTCCTATTCTTGTGTTCCACGACGCCGTTCTATTGAGAGTATAGGGAGCAGACAATTCATGAGCAATACCAAGTTCATCAACCTAATCATCAAGACCAGTATTCTTGAATTTTGTCCCATTGTCACTCCTGATGTCTTTCATCTTGACGTCGAAGTTCGTCGAGGCCCTTGAGGAAAATCATTTGAGGACTTCCTGCACTTTAGAAGAAAGAGAAAGGACTAAGGTCGTCCCATATGCATCAGTCGTAGGCTCTATAGTATGCTATGTTGTGTACCACACCTGAAGTGTGCCTTGCCATGAGTCAGTCAAGGGGTACAAGAGTGATCCAGGAATGGATCACTACAAAGCAGTCAAAGTTATCCTTAGTAACTAGTGGACTAAGGAACTTTTCTCGATTATGGAGGTGTTTAAAGAGTTTGTCATAAAGAGTTTGTCATAAAGAGTTACAGCTTTGACTCTAATCCGGATAACTCTGGGTTCTAAACCGGATTCGTATAGTGGAGCAGTCATATGGAATAGTTCCAAATGGTGTGTGTAGCAGCATCTATAAGATGACATAGAGATTTGTAAAGCACACACGGATATGAAAAGGTTCAGACCCGTTGACTAAAAAACCTCTCTCACAAGCAAGATATGATCAAACACCATGGGTGTTAGATTCATGACAATCACATAGTGATGTGAACTAGATTATTGACTCTAGTGCAAGTGGGACACTGTTGGAAATATGCCCCAGAGGCAATAGTAAAGTGGTTATTATTATATTTCCATGTTCATGACAATTGTCTATTGTTCATGCTATAATTGTATTCTCCGGAAACCGCAATACACGTGTGAATACATAGACCACAACATGTCCCTAGTGAGCCTCTAGTTGTCTAGCTCGTTGATCAATAGATGGTCATAGTTTCCTGATCATGGACACTGGATGTCATTGATAACGGGATCACATCATTAGGAGAATGATGTGATGGACAAGACCCATTCCTAAGCATAGCACAAGATCGTGTAGTTCATCTGCTAGAGCTTTTCTAATGTCAAGTATCATTTCCTTAGACCATGAGATTATGCAACTCCCAAATACTGTAGGAGTGCTTTGGGTATATCAAACGTCACAACGTAACTGGGTGATTATAAAGGTGCACTAGGGGTATCTCCGAAAGTGTCTGTTGGGTTGGTATGAATCGAGACTAGATTTTGTCACTGCGTGTGACGGAGAGGTACCTCTTGGCCCACTCGGTAATGCATCATCATAATGAGCTCAATGTGAATAAGGAGTTGTCCATGGGATGATTGATGACCCACAAGTATAGGGGATCAATCGTAGTCCTTTCGATACGTAAGAGTGTCAAACCCAACGAGGAGCAGAAGGCTCTGATAAACAGATTTCAGCAAGGTAATAACTGCAAGCACTGAAAGTAGCGGTAACAAGTGATGGTGTAATGAGGTGAAACGTAGCGAGCAAAAAGTAACAAGTAACAAGTAGTAGCAACGGTGCAGCAAGTGGCCCAATCCCTTTTGTAGCAAGGGACAAGCCTGAACAAAGTCTTATAGGAGGAAAAACGCTCCCGAGGACACATGGGAATTTCTGTGATGCTAGTTTCATCATGCTCATATGATTCGCGTTCGTTACTTTGATAGTTTGATATGTGGGTGGACCGGCGCTTGGGTACTACCCTTACTTGGACAAGCATCCCACTTATGATTAACCTCTCTCGTAAGCATCCGCAACTACAAAAGAAGAATTAAGAGAAAGTCTAACCATAGCATTAAACTAGTGGATCCAAATTAGCCCCTCATGAAGCAACGCATACACTGGGGTTTAAGCTTCTGTCACTCCAGCAACCCATCATCTACTTACTACTTCCCAATTTGTTCATCTAGGCCCAAATATGGTGAAGTGTTATTTAGTCGACGTTCACAGAACACCACCAGAGGAAAAGACAACATACATCATATCAAAATACCGAGCGAATATCAAATTCACATGACTATTATTAACATGACTTATCCCATGTTCTCAGGAACGAAAGTAACTACTCACAAAATATAATCATAGTCATGATCAGAGGTGTCATGAATATCATCAAGGATCTGAACATAAACTCTTCCACCAAGTAATCCAACTAGCATCAACTACAAAGAGTAATCAACACTACTAGCAACCTTACAAGTACCAATCGGAGTTGCAAGACGAAGATTGGTTACAAGAGATGAACTAGGGGTTGGAGAGGAGATGGTGCGGATGAAGATGTTGATGAAGATGCCTCCCCTTCGACGAGAGGAGTGTTGGTGATGACGATGGGGACGATTCCCCCCTCCGGGAGGGAAGTTTCCCCGGCAGGATCATCCTGCCACAGCTCTAGATTGGATTTGCTCAAGTTCCGCCTCGTGGCGGCGGCGAAACCACGAAAAAGCTCCCCCTTGATTTTTTTCTGGACCAGGACGTTTCATATAGCAAAATAGGGGGGTTAGTGGGCCGTCAGGGAGCCCACAAGCCCCCACTTCGCCACCAGGGGGTGGTGGTGTCAGGGCTTGTGGCGCCCTGGCAGCCCCCCTCCGGTAGTTCTTTCGCCCAGTATTTTTTATATAATCCCAAAAAAATCCACGTAACTTTTCAGGGCATTTGGAGATGAGTAGAATAGTGGACTAGGATTTGCTCCTTTTCCAGTCCAGAATTCTAGCTGCCTGAATTCTCCCTCTTCAAATAATCCTTGCAAAATAAGAGAGAAAAGGCATAAATATGGTACCACAAGTAATATAACAACCCAAAAAGCAATAGATATCAACATGAAAGCATGATGCAAAATGGACGTATCAATGATGTGTTACGGAATGAGTAAAGAGACTTGTCGGTAACGAGATTGAACAAGGTATAGGGATACCGACGATCGAATCTCGGGCAAGTGTCATACCGGTAGACAAAGGGAATAGCGTACGGGATTGATTGAATCCCCGACA
This sequence comes from Hordeum vulgare subsp. vulgare, assembly GCF_904849725.1. Classification (NCBI taxonomy): domain Eukaryota; kingdom Viridiplantae; phylum Streptophyta; class Magnoliopsida; order Poales; family Poaceae; genus Hordeum; species Hordeum vulgare. Next base: position 164,094,599 of record NC_058522.1, read on the forward strand.
TCATGGTTCATCCAATGAGATCATTGTGGAACATGTGGGAGCCAAAATGGGTATCCAGACCCCGCTATTGGTTATTGACGGGAAAGGTGTCTCGGTAATGTCTGCATGTTTCCCAAACCCGTAGGGTCTACATACTTAAGGTTCGGTGATGCTTGAGTTGTTATGGGAATCGTATATGTGGTTACCGAAACTTATTCGTAGTCCTGAATGAGATCCCGGACGTCACGAGGAGTTCCGGAGGTAAAGATTTATATATGGGAAGTCCTATTTTGGCCACCGGAAAATGTTTGGTATTTTTCGGTATTGTACCAGGAAGGTTCTAGAAGGTTCTGGAGTGTGGACCACCTGCATGGGGGGACACACATGAACGTGGGTAGTTGGGGTAAGGCCCCACACCCCTGGTCAAGGCGTAGCAATATCCCCCCTTAGAAGGAATAAGATCATATCTCAAAGGGATAAGATCAAGATTCCTAAAAAGGGGGGATAACATTCGGTGGGGAAGGGAAAGGATGGGATGTCTTTCCTCCCACCTTTGCCAACACCCCAATGGACTTGGAGGGCCAGAAACCAGCCCCCTCCACCCCTATATATAGTGGGGAGGCGCATGGGAGCTGAACCCCAGCCCCTAGCGCAGCCCTCCCCCTCCTACACCTCCTCCTCCTCTGATGTGCTTGGTGAAGCCCTGCCGAAGAACCACATAGCTCGACGAGCACCACACCGTCGTGCTGCCGGAGTTCTCCCTCAACTTCTCCTCCCTCCTTATTGTATCAAGAAGGAGGATACGTCCACGGGTTGTAGGTGTGTTCAACGCGGAGACACCGTACGATCGGTGTTCGGATCGGATCTTCCGCGATTTGGATCGCCGCGAGTACGACTCCATCGACCGCGTTCATAGTAACGCTTACGCTTAGCGATCTTCAAAGGTATGAATATGCTCTAACCCTTTTCTCGTTTATGGTTTCTCCTAGATAGATCCTTGTGTGATGTAGAAAGTTTTTTGAAATTACTACTACGTTCCCCAACATTGGCATCCGAGCTAGGTCTATGTGTAGATTCTATGCACGAGTAGAACACAAAAGTTGTGGGTGATTAGTCAATTGCTTGTCGTTACTAGTCTTATCTTGATTCGGTGGCATCGTGGGATGAAGCGGCCCGGACCGACTTTACACGTACTCCTACGTGAGGCTAGTTCCATCGCCCGACATGCACTTGTTGCATAAGGTGGCTAGCGGGTGTCTGTCTCTCCCACTTTAGTCAAATCGGATTCGATGAAGAGGGTCCTTATGAAGGGTAAATAGAATTGGCATATCAATGTTGTGGCTATCACGTAGGTAAGAAGCGTTCTTGCTAGAAACCCAAATCAGCCACGTAAAACTTGCAACAACAATTGAAGGACGTCTAACTTGTTTTTGCAGGGTATGTGAAGTGATGTGATATGGCCAAAAGGATGTGATGATACGTATGTGATGTATGAGATTGATCATGTTCTTGTAGTAGGATTCACAAATTGCATGCCGATGAGTATGACAACCGGCTCGGCAGGAGCCATAGGATTTGTCTTGATTTCTGTATGAGATGCAACGCCATGTGATTACTTTACTTTATTGCTAATCGTTAGCCACACTGGTAGAAGTAATAGTTGGCGAGAGGACTTCACGGAGACACAATGATGGAGATCATGATGATGGAGAACATGGTGTCATGCCGGTGACAATGATGATCATGCCGTACCCCGAAGATGGAGATCAAAGGAGCAAGATGATAATGGCCATATCATGTCACTATATGATTTGCATGTGATGTTTATCAAGTTTATATATCTTATTTTCTTAGAACGATGGTAGTAAATAAGATGATCCCTCACAAAAATTTGAAGAAAAGTGTTCCCCCTTGCTATACGATTTGCACCATTGCGAAGGATCGTTGTTTCGAAGCACCACGTGATGATCGGGTGTGATAGATACTAACATTCGCATACAATGGGTGTAAGCTAGATTTACACACGCGAAACACTTAGGTTGACTTGACGAGCCTACCATGTACAGACATGGCCTCGGTACACGGGAGACTGAAAGGTCGAACATGAGTCGCATGCAGATACAATCAAGATGGAGATGTTCACCGTTGATGACTAGTCTGTCTCACGTGATGATCGGACACAGGCTAGTCAACGTGGATCATGTATCACTTGGATGACTGGAGGGATGTCTATCTGAGTGGGAGTACATTGAATAATTTTATTAGATGAACTTAATTATCATGAACATAGTCAAAAGGTCTTTGCCAATTATGTTATAACTTGCGCTATAGCTCTACTGTTTATGATATGTTCCTAGAGAAAAGTTAGTTGAAAGATACAAGTAGCAATTTTGCGGACTAGGTCCGTTAACTGAGGATTGTCCTCATTGCTGCGTAGAAGGATTATGTCCTTAATGCACCGCTTGGTGTGCTGAACCCCAAGCGTCATTTGTGGATCTTGCGAACATCTGAGATACACGTTTTGATAACTACATGATAGTTCATTGCATAATGCTTAAACAGCTTAGAAATGAGGTGCTAAAGATGTTTTGAATGTCACGGAACATATGAGATGTTCCAAGAGATGAAATTGGGATTTCATGCTCGTGCCCTTGTTGAGAGGTATAGGACCTCCGACAAGATTCTTTGCCTACAAAGTAAGGGAGAAAAGCTCAATCGTTGAGTATGTTCTCAGATTGTCTGAGTACTACAATCGCTTCAATCGAGTGGGAGTTAATCTTCCACATGAGATAGTGATAGTTCCAGAGTCACTGCCACCAAGCTGCTAGAGCTTCGTAATGAACTATAAAATATGAGGGATAGATATGACAATCCTTGAGCTATTCGCTATGTTTGACACCACGAAAGTAGAAATCGAAAAGGAGCATCAATTGTTGATGGTTAGTAAAACCACTAGTTTCAAGAAGGGCAAGGGAAAGAAGGGATACTTCATGAAACAGCAAACCAGTTGCTGCTCTAGTGAAGAGACCCAAGGTTGAACCCATACCTGAGACTAAGTGCTTTTGTAATGCAGGGAACAGTCACTGAAGAGGAACTACCCTAGATACTTGGTAGATGAGAAGGCTAGCAAAGTCGACAAAAGTATATTGGATATACATGATATTGATGTGTACTTTACTAGTACTCCTAGTATGAACAGGGTATTAGATACCGATTCGGTTACTAAGTGTTAGTAACTCGAAATAAAAGCTACTGAAAACAGAGACTAGCTAAAGGAGAGGTGACGATGTGTGTTGGAAGTGTTTCCAAGGTTGATGTAATCAAACATCGCACGCTCCCTCTACCATCGAGATTAGTGTTAAACGTATATTAGTGTTATGTGGTATTTTGCGTTGAGCATGAACTGAATTGGATTATGTTTATTGCAATACGGTTGTTCATTTAAAGAGAATAATGGTTATTCCCTTTATTTGAATAATACCTTCAATGGTCTTGCACCTAAAATGAATGGTTTGTTGAATCTCGATCGTAGTGATACAGATGTTCATAATATTGTTACCAAAAGATACAAAGTAGTAATGATAGTACCACTTACTTGTGGCACTACCGCTTGAGTCGTATTGGTGTAAAACGCATGAAGAACGTCCATGCAGATGGATTATTTAAGACTCACTTGATTTTGAATCGTTTGAGACATACGAACCATGCTCATTGGTATAAACACATGAAGAAACTCCGCATATGGACGTTTGGACTCACTTGATTTTGAATCACTTGAAACATGCATATCATACCACATGGGCAAGATGACTGAAGACCTCGTTTTCCAGTGAGATGGTACAAGTACATTTTGATGTGTTCAGTCCAATGAGTACTGAGGCACGCAGTGGATATCATTATGTTCTTACTTCACAAATGATTTGAGTTGATACTTGTATATTTACTTGATGAAACACAAATCTGAATTATTGAAAGGTTCAAGTAATTTCAGAGTGAAGTTAAAGACCATCATGATAAGAGGATGATATGTCTACGATGTGATCGTGGAGGTAAATATATATGTATCTGAGTTGCCAGTTTGGTAAACATTTAAGACAATGTGAAAATTGTTTCACATGAAAAATTGTTTCATAACTCATGCCACGTGGAGCACCATAGTCTCATGGTGTGTTCGTATGTCATAGTCCTGCCCTATTAGATATGGTGCATACTATGATCAAATTACCACTATCATTTATGGGTTAGGCATTAGAGACAACCGCATTCACTTTAACTAGGGCACCACGTAATTCCATTGAGATGACACCGTGTGAACTATGGTTTGGAGAAACCTAAGCTGTCATTTCTTAAAAGTTTGGGGTTGTGATGCTTATGTGAAAGAGTTTCAGGCTGATAAGCTCGAACCCAAAGCAGATAAGTGCATCTTCATAGAACACCCAAAACAGTTGGGTATACCTCCTATCTCAGATCCAGAAGCAAAGTGTTTGTTTCTAGAAATGGGTCCTTTCTCGAGGAAAAGTTTATCTCGAAAGAATTGAGTGGGAGGATGGTGGAAATTTGATGAGATTATTGAATCATCACTTCAACCAGTGTGTGTAGCAGGGCGCGGGAAGTTTTTCCTGTGGCGCGTACACCAATTGAAGTGGAAGCTAATGATAGTGATCATGAAACTTTGGATCAAGTTACAACAAACCTCGTAGGTCGACAAGGTCACATACTGCTGCTAGAGAGTGGTACGGTAACCCTGTCTTAGAGGTCATGTTGTTGTACAACAACTAACCTATGAGATATGGAGAAGCGATGGTGGGCCCGGATTCCGACAAATGGCTCGAGGCCATGAATTCCGAGAGAGGATCATGTATGAAAACAAAGTGTAGACTTTGGAAGAACTACTTGATGGTCGCACGAATGTTAAATACTGATGGATCTTTAAAAGTAACACGCGATAATGGTGAAAAGTCACTATTAAGTAAGCTCGACTTGCCGCAAACATGTATCCTACAAAGTTCAAAAGGTTGACTATGATGAGACTTTCTCGCTCGTAGCGATGGTGAAAGTCTGTTAAAATTATGTTAGCAGTTGCTGCATAGTTTATGAAATCTTGTAGATAGGATGTCAAAACATTGTTTCCTCGACGGTTTCCTTGAGGAAAGGTTGTATATGATACAACTAGAAGGTTTTGTCTATCCTAAGGAAGCTAACAAGTATGCAAAGCTCCAACGATCCTTCTAAGGACTGGAGCAAGCATCTCGGAGTTGGGAATATACGCTTTGATGAGATGATCAAAGCTTTTGGGTTTATACAAGGTTTATGAGAAACTTGTATTTCCAAAGAAGTGAGTGGGAGCACTATAGAATTTCTAATGAGTATATGTGGTTGACATATTGTTGATCGGAAATAATGTAGAATTTCTAGAAAGCATAAAGGGTTGTTTGAAAGGAGTTTTTAAAGGAAAACCTGGATTAAGCTCCTTGAACATTGTGCATCAAGATATATGGAGATAAAGTGCTTAATAGAACTTTCAACAAAATGCATACCTTGACAAGTTTTTGAAGGAGTTCAAAATAGATCGGCAAAGAAGGAGTTCTTGGTTGTGATGTAAGGTGTGAATTTGAGTAAGACACAAAAGCCCGACCACGGCAGAAGAAAGAGAAAGGACGAAGGTCGCCCCCTATGCATCAGTCGTACGCTCTATAGTATGCTATGTTGTGTACCGCACGTGAAGTGTGCCTTGCCATGAGTCAGTCAAGGGGTACAAGAGTGATCCGGGAATGGATCACTGGACATCGGTCAACGTTATCCTTAGTAACTAGTGGACTAAGGAATTTTTCTCGATTATGGACGTGTTTAAAGAGTTCATCGTAAAGAGTTATGTCGATGCAAGCTTTGACATTAATCTGGATAACTCTGAGTTGTAAACCGGATTCGTATAATGGAGCAGTCATATGGAATAGTTCCAAATGGTGCCTAGTAGCAACATCTATAGGGTGACATAGAGATTTGTAAAGCACACATGGATCTGAAAGGTCAAACCCATTGACTAAAAAACCTCTCTCACAAGCAAGATATGATCAAACACCATGGGTGCTAGATTCATTACAATCACATAGTGATGTGAACTATATTATTTAATCTAGTGCAAGTGGGACACTGTTGGAAATATGCCCCAGAGGCAATAGTAAAGTGGTTATTATTATATTTCCTTGGTCATGATAATTATCTATTATTCATGCTATAATTGTATTAACCGGAAACCGTAATACATGTGTGAATACATAGAGCACAACATGTCCCTAGTGAGCCTCTAGTTGGCTAGCTCGTTGATCAATAAATGGTCATGGTTTCCTGATCGTGGACATTGGATGTCATTGATAATGGGATCACATCATTAGGGAATGATGTGATGGACAAGACCTAATCCTAAGCATAGCACAAGATCGTGTAGTTCGTCTGCTAGAGCTTTTCCAATGTCAAGTATCATTTCCTTAAACCATGAGATTGTGCAATACCAGATACCGCAGGAGTTCTTTGAGTGTATCAAACGTCACAACGTAACTGGGTGATTATAAAGGTGCACTATGGGTATCTCCGAAAGTTTCTGTTGGGTTGGTACGAATCGAGACTGGGATTTGTCGCTTCGTGTGACAGAGAGGTGTCTCGGGGCCCACTCGGTAATGCATCATCATAATGAGCTCAATGTGACTAAGGAGTTGGCCACGGGATGATGTGTTACAGAACGAGTAAAGAGACTTGTCGGTAACGAGATTGAACAAGGTATAGGGATACCGACGATCGAATCTCGGGCAGGTGTCATACCGGTAGACAAAGGGAATTGCATACGGGATTGATTGAATCCCCGACATCGTGGTTCATCCGATGAGATCATCGTGGAACATGTGGGAGCCAACATGGGTATCTAGACCCCGCTGTTGGTTATTGACCGGAGAGGTGTCTCGGTCATGTCTGCATGTTTTCCGAACCCATAGGGTATACACACTTAAGGTTCGGTGACATTAGAGTTGTTATGGGAATTTTATATGTTGTTACCGAAAGTTGTTCGGGGTCCCGGATGAGATCCCGGACGTCACGAGGAGTTCCGGAATGGTCCGGAGGTAAAGATCTATATATGGGAAGTCCTATTTTGGCCTCTCGAAAATGTTCAGGATTTTTCTGTATTGTACCAGCAAGGTTCTAGAAGGTTCCGGAGTGGGCCCCACCTGAATGGGGGACCCACATGAACGTGGGTAGTTGGGGAAAGGCCCCACACCCGTGGTCTAAGGCGCAGCAAGACCCCCCCCCCTTAGAAGGAATAAGATCATATCCCGAAGGGATAAAATCAAGATCCCTAAAAAGGGGGGATAACAATCGGTGGGGAAGGGAAAGGATGGGATTTCTTTCCTCCCACCTTTTCCAATGCCCCAATGGACTTGGAGGGCAAGAAACCAGACCCCTCCACCCCTATATATCGTGGGGAGGCGTATGGGAGCTCAACCCTAGCCCCTGGCGCAGCCCTCCCCCTCCTACACCTCCTCCTCCTCCGCGGTGCTTGGTGAAACCCTGCCGGAAAACCACATAGCTCAACTGCCACCACGTCGTCATGCTGCCGGAGTTCTCCATCAACTTCTCCTCCCTCCTTGCTGGATCAATAAGGAGGAGACGTCCCCGGGCTATAGGTGTGTTGAACGCAGAGACACCGTACATTCGGTGTTCGGATCGGATCTTTCGCAATTTGAATCACCGCGAGTACGACTCCATCGACCGCGTTGATAGTAACGCTTCAGCTTAGCAATCTTCAAAGGTATGAAGATGCTATACCCCTTTGCTCGTTGTTGGTTTCTCCTATATAGATCCTTGTGTGATGTAAGAATTTTTTTTGAAATTACTACTATGTTCCCCAACATACATATTTATATTTTCCAAAGATGACAATCGTATCAAGATCACAAAGCATTGAGACTGACATGAGGTTAAACCCAAGGGATTTGACAAGCATGACTTTGTCCATGTGTCGATCCTTAGAGATAGCTACTTTACCAAGTCTCAATACCTTGCTTTTACCTTTACAGCATAAGTGATTTTCTTCAGTGGTGATGGAGTCAATGGTATATTCATCAATAAGTTTTTATCACCAGTCATGTGATTTGTGCAAGCACTGTCAAGAACCCACTATGTATTCTTGGGTTTGTCATCCTACAGATGAATTAATATGGCTTTGCATCTTATATGCTTCAGATTTGAATAATATGTTATCAATTTCATCAGACTTGAATTTCATCACAAATAGTAAATTTGAGGACGTGTGAAATGTTAGATCATTTCATCATGTTTTAGCTTGCGTCCAATCAAGCAATTTCCTCAGGTCTCCAGAAAATTCTTGAGATGATGACTTTCATTTGGATACCTGACCTGCAGAAGTGATTAGTAAAATTTCTTCACCACCCACATCTGAAGGGGTGGCAAAGAGTTCATCATTCTGCGAGCAACATATGAGAATGGATGCATTGAAGCTAATGCACTTCTTTTCATAGTAGGGGAGTTAGAGTACTCAAATGAACAGGCAGAGAAATTCTTTCAGGACTTATGAACATCATGATTTGAAGAATAGTGCTCATATTCATGTCCCTTGTAGTTTCCCTACATATCAGAAGCATTAGTGCAAGTACGAGCATAATTTTGACCACTTGAGGAATTTATCCTCGTGAAGACTTTGGTCCACATGAGGAATTTGATTCGAGCTTCTGGTTCTTTACTGGTGGTGTCATGAGAACATTCACGTGAAGAGTTTCCAGTCAGTTTTTGGGAAACCGGATTTTCCTCAGGGAGGTCCATTCCTGCAGTTAGTTCCAACATATCGAGCAAATACTTCACCGGATTGACATTTGAACAGTTTATAGTTGGAGTCAAATGAATCATCAGAGGAATAGGACATTTCACATGCAAAGCCTTTTAGAGTAGATGGATCAATGGGAGACCCTTTAGCAGCAACCCATGAGGTTTTGGGGTACTCGTGGTGTCGGGTTTCTAGTATGATCCATCAACATTCAGTTTCCTCTCGAAGGCAATGCCCTCTTTCCTCAGGTTCCTGTTCAGAAACTGCCTTTTGAGCACATCGCAAAGGGTTTGATGCCCTTTGAGACTTTTGTATATGCCTGTCACATACAATTCCTTCAATCATGCATTTTCGTCAGTAGCACTTGTGATTTCCTCAAGTGAAGAATTTGATACCATAGGAACAGTTGAAGAATTGGTAGCGATAGAAGCATTTGATGATTCAGGTGAAGAATTAGAAGTTTCACGCTCGATGCATTTCAGACATGGTGGAATGAATTCTTGTTGAGTGGTACTGATCTGTTTAGCAAGCAATGAATCATTTTCCATTCGAAGATCATCATGGGACATTCTTAACTCCTCAAGATCAAGCTTCCTTTGAAGAAATTCAGAGGAAATTTCTCATGATCAGCCAAGAGTGTGCCATAGCGATCTTGAAGACTATCAAATCTAGACTAAAGACTTTGAACATCTTAAGTGAGGACTTGAGTATGATTCATTTCATCATTCAACAGATCATCCCTTTTGTCTAGCAGTTTCTCAAGTTTTTCAATAGCACTTTGTTGCTTAGTGGCAATGTTGGCAAGTTTATAGTAACTTGATTTTTGATAATCATCAGGTTCACGATCACTAGAATCAGAGGAGGAAGTGTGGTTTGGTACCATGAAGCAATAGGTGGGAGCGAAGTCATCAGCATATTCATCATTGTAGTTGGCGTTGTCATTTTCTTCATGGTTGAAGATCGACTTGCTGACGAATGTGGTAGCAAGTGCAAGACTTGCCACACCAGACTCTGACTCCACTTCAGAACCTTCCTCTTCATCACATTCCTGAGATTCTTCTTCAGAATCCATTTCCTTGCCAATGTGTGCCCGAGCCTTTCTGAAACTAATCTTCTTGTGCGATGAGGACTTTCAAGATGAGGACTTTGAAGATTTCTTCTTTTTCTTCGAGTCATCAGAACTATCATCCTTGTATTTCTTCTTCCTTGATTCCTTCACACAGCGAGGACAGCCAGCAATGTAGTGACCATATTTCTTGCACTTATGGAAGGTTCTTTTCTTGTATTCCTCAGATGGAGATTCTAATTTCCTCATATCTCTTCTTGAAGATTTTTTGAACTAGCCATGCTTAGTAAACTTCTGGAATTTTCTCACGAGCATAGAAACTTCGTGCCCAAGTTCTTCAGGATCACCAAGACTGCAGTCAGATTCTTCTTCTTTAGATGAGGAAACAGCCTTTGCCTTCAGCGCACGAGGTCTTGAATAGCTTGGTCCATATAGGTTTCTCTTTTCTTCTTGTTGGAATTCATGAGTATTGAGTCTCTCAAGAATATCAGCAGGATCAAGCATCTTCTAGTCTCTTCGTTCTTGAATTATCAGAACCAGTGTAACAAATGATGGATCAAGAGATCGTTGCAGTTTCTTCACAACTTCATGGTGAGTGATATCTCTGGCTGCCACAGCTTGCAATTCATTTGAAATGCCACTGAGGTGGTCAAAGGTATCTTGGCAGCTTTCATTGTCAAGCCTCTTGAAACGGTTGAAGAGATTGCGAAGAACATCGACACGAGAGTCACATTGTGTTAAGACTCCCTCATTGACTTTGAACAGCCTATCCTAGATAAGCTTAGCCGTGCCCAAAGCACTAACTCTGCCATACAAACCTTTGCTCAGGTGGACACAGATGATATTCTTTGCTTGCGAGTCAAGTTGCTTGAACTTCTTCACATCAGCGGCAGAGATAGTAGCAGTGATGTAGGGAATACCATTTTCCACAATATACCAAAGATCATTGTCAATTGCTTGAATATGCATTTGGATCTTCGTCTTCTAGTAGGGGAAGTCCTTTCCTTTGAAGGTAGGACAACCTGCAGTTACCTTGATCATACTTGCGGTCGACATAACTAAAACTCCAGGCGGTTAAACCAAAATCACATAGAACAAGGGAGTACCTTGCTCTTATACTAATTGAAAGTGTGTTATATCGACTAGAGGGGGTGAATAGGCGATTTTGTAATTTCATCACTGAGGAAATTCCTAGTGAGGAAAGTCCTCAGTCATGAACTAAGTGCAACGGAAAAAGTACTTAGTCAGGAGTGCAAAAACATCTATCGCAAAGTACTCAGCGTGATTAAGAGAATCGGTTTGCACATGTCATGAGTACAGGATAAGCAGGTGAAGAATAACTCAAGTGAAGAATTTGAGGTGAGGAATTTAGAGAAAGTCTTTAGTCAATTTTTTCAAACAATACAATTGAAAGTCTTCAACATGCAATTGAGGAAATGAGAGAGTCGAGGAAATAGAACCAGTAGCTCGATGAAGACAGTTGTTGATGACCCAGTTCCAACTGTTGTGACAGTTGTACGTCTGGTTTGGAGCGGCTTGGTATTGAAACAAAAGGACACATAGTCCTGGGACACACAGTCCCTACCATACTCTCCTTTAGCTAAGGACACAAAGTCCTCGCCCAACACTCGTGGTAAGTCTTTAGGGCATACTTCCAAACCCTCTTAAACTCGGTCACCCGGCGATCCACAGTTGACTGCTCGATGGTCTAGACCATGACGCCTAGCCGTCTGGAGGATGCAAAGTCCTCAAAGGTAATAAGTGTCAGTTCCACACAGGAATAACTTCTTAAGTGATGCTCAATCACTTGGGTTTTGGTTTGGGTTTGGGTGTTTGGGGTATTTTCTAACTTGATGATTTTCGCTCGAAGGCTTTGAGGAATTTGGGTTGTTCTAAATGACTAGTGTTAGTTTCACTCGGAGCAACCAATTTGCTAGTGGTTGTGGGGGCGGCTATTTATAGCCTGGGAGCATCCCGACATGATTTTACATAAATGCCCTTAATGATATGACCGTTGGGTGGACAAGATTTGGGATAGGTGGCGCATGGCGCGGCAACGATCGGAACTTTCAACTGTCAAAGTCCTTGCTACCTCTTGAGCTTGCGTTGGTTTTTCCCGTGAAGATGAAAGGGTGATGCAGCACAGTAGCAGTAAGTATTTCCCTGAGTTTGAGAACCAAGGTATCAATCCAGTAGGAGAATCAAGCCAAGTGTCTAGAGTACCTGCGCAAACACAAACGAGCTTGCACCCAACGCTATAAAGCGGTTGTCAATCCCTTCAAGATTGATTGCAAAGTGAGATATGAAGGTGGAAAGTGCAACGAAGTAAAAGTGTAAGGCTGAAAATATGATGTGAAGTAGACCCAGGGGTCGTAGTGTTCACTAGAGGCTTCTCTCAAAATAGCAAATATTACGGTGGGTGAACAAATTACTGTCGAGCAATTGATAGAACCGCACAAAGTCATTACCTTATCTAAGGCAATGATCATACATATAGGCATCACGTCCGAGACAAGTAGACCGATACTTTCTGCATCTACTACTATTACTCCACACATAGACCGCTATCCAGCATGCATCTAGTGTATTGAGTTCATGACGAATAGAGTAACGCCTTAAGCAAGATTACATGACGTAGAGGGATAAATTCATGCAATAGATATAAACCCCATATTTTTATCCTTGATGGAAACAACAGGATGCATGCCTTGCTACCCCTTCTGTCACGGGGTGAGGTCACCGCACGGTATGAACCTAAAACCAAGCACTTCTCCCATTGCAAGAATCATAGATCAAGTTGGCCAAACAAAACCCACAACTCGAAGAAAATTACAAGGATATGAAATCATGCATATAAGAGATCAGAAGAAACAGAAATAAGATTCATAGATAATCTGATCATAAATCCACAATTCATCGGATCTCGACAAACACACCGCAAAAGAAGATTACATCGGATAGATCTCCATGAAGAGCATGGAGAACTTTGTATTGAAGATCCAAGAGAGAGAAGAATCCATCTAGCTACTAGTTATGGACCCGAAGGTCTATGGTGAACTACTCACGCATCATCGGAGAGGCAATGGTGTTGATGAAGAAACCCTCCGTATCCGAATCCCCCTCCGGCAGGGCACCAGAACGTGCACCAGATGGGATCTTGTGGAGACAGAAGCTTGCGGCGGTGGAAAAGTATTTTCGTGGATCTCTCCCGTGGTTTTGGATTTTTCGGGGATTTATAAGCGGAAGAAGTAGGGCAGACGAGCCACAAGGGGGGCCACAAGCCTGCTAGGCACGGGCCCCCCCGGGTCATGCCTAGGGGGCTTGTCGCCTCCCCTGGTGGCCTCTGCCTTGGTTCTCACGCCCCCTGCGTATCTTCTGTTCCGAAAAAAATCTTTTCGGAACTTTTATTCTGTTTGGACTCCGTTTAATATTCTCCTCTGAAAAGGGTCAAAAACACGGAAAAAACAGGAACTGGCACTTGGCACTGAGTTAATAAGTTAGTCCCAAAAAATATATAAAAGGCATACAAAACATCCAAAGTTTGACTAGATAATAGCATGGAACCATCAAAAATTATAGATACATTGGAGACGTATCAAGCATCCCCAAGTTTAACTCCTACTCGTCCTCGAGTAGGGAAGTGATAAAAACTGAATTTTTGATGTGGAATGCTACCTAGCATATTTGTCCTTTGTAAATTTTTCATGTGACATGAATGTTCAGATCCGTAAGATTCAAAACAATAGTTTGCTATTGACATCAAAACAATAATACTTCAAGCAAACTAGCAAGGTAATCATGAACTTTCGAAATAACAAGGCCAAAGAAAGTTATCCCTACAAAATCATATAGTCTGGCTATGCTCCATCATCCCCACACAACTAATTTAAATCATGCACAACCCCGGTATTGGCCAAGTAATTGTTTCCGCAATCTTACTTTCTCAAACCTTTTTTCAACTTTCACGCAATACATGAGCGTGAGCCATGGATATAGCACTATAGGTGGAATAGAGTGTGGTAGAGGTTGTGAGACAAAAAAGGAGGAGATGGTCACATTGACTCGCCGTATCAAAGGGCTATGGAGATGCCCATTAATAGATATCAATGTGAAAGAGTAGGTATTACCATGCAATGGATGCACTTAGAGCTCTAAGTATGTGAAAGCTCAAAAGAAGAACTAGTGGGTGTGCATCCAACTTGCTTGCTCACGAAGACCTGGGGCAATTTTGAGGAAACCCATCAATGGAACATACAAGCCAAGTTATATTACTAAGATTCCCACTAGCATATTGTGGTGACAAATCAAGAGACTCTCAATCAAGAAGAACATGGTGCTATTATGAAGCACAAGTGTGCAAAAAGATAGTAACATTGTCCCTTCTCTCTTTTTCTGTCTTCTCTTTTTTTTGGGCTCTTTGGCCTCTTTCCATATATATATATGTATATATATATATATATTTTGGGACACTTTGGCCTTTGTTTATTTCCTCACATGGGACAATGCTCTAATAATGATGATCATCACACTTTAATTTACTCAAAGCTCAATGCCTAGAACAATGATGACTCTTATAGGAAATGTCTTCGGCAATGTACCGGGATGTGCAACAATCTAGCTTGGCCTATGGCTCGCTAGCTATCTTACGATCATGCAATGGCAATATGAAAGTGACGGCTCAAGTCATGAGACGGAACGGTGGGAGTTGCATGGCAATATATCTCGGAATGGCTATGAAGATGCCATAGTAGGTAGGTATGGTGGTTGTTTTGAGGAAGGCATATGGTGGGTTTGTGCACCGACGGAAGTTGCGCGGCACTAAAGAGGCTAGCAGTAGTGGAAGGTCAAAGTGCATCTATACCATGGACTCACATTAGTCATGAAGAACTCACATACTTATTGCGAAAGTTTTTATTAGTAATCAAACAAAGTGCTAAACGCATACTCCTAGGGGAAGGGTTGGTAGGTATTAACCATCGCGCGATCCCGACCGCAACACAAAGAATGACAATCAATAGATCAATTATGCTCCGACTTCCTAACATAGCGGTTCACCATACGTGCATGTTACGGGAATCACTAACTTCAACACAAGTATTTCTAGATTGACAACACCCTACTAACATAACTCTTAGTATCACCAAATTCATATCTCAAAACTAATTGAGAGGAATCAAACTTCTCTTTCTAATCAATGCCCAAGAAGATGGAAGTTTCATTGTATCCTCTTTGGATTCCTATCACCTTTGGGACTACTTTCATAGCACAAGCCAACTACCAAGTTACTCAGAGAGATCACTTCCAAAAAGATATAAGTGTTGATATTTATCGCTTTATGGGATGTTATTACACTTCACGGTAAAATACTTATGCCTTTTCTCTCTTATTTTGCAAGGTTTACATGAAGAGGGAGAATGTGGGCAGCTGGAATTCTGGCCTGAAAAAGGAACAAGTTTGAGATACCTATTCTGCGCAACTCCAAAAGCCGTGAAAATCAATGAGGAATTATTTTGGAATTTATAAAAAATACTGGGCGGAAGCAGTACCAGAGGGGAGCCACCAGGAGGCCACAAGCCTGCTAGGCGCAACCTACCACCCTGGCCGCGCCTAGGGGGCTTGTGGGCTCCCTGTTGTCTCTCTGGCTCCCCTCTTTTGCTATAAGGAGGGTTTCGTTCCAAAAAATATCAAGAGGAGGCTTTCGGGAGGAATCGCCGCCGCCACGAGGCGGAACTTGAGCTGAACCAATCTAGAGCTCCGGTAGGATCGTCCTGCCGGGGAAACTTCCCTCCCGGAGGGGGAAATCGTCGCCATCATCATCACCAACACTCCTCTCATCGGAGGGGACTCATTACCATAAACATCTTCATCATCACCATCTCATATCCAACCACTAGTTCATCTCTTGTAACCAATCTCCGTCTCGCGACTCCGATTGGTACTTGTAAGGTTGCTAGTAGTGTTAATTACACTTTGTAGATGATGATAGTTGGATTACTCGGTGGAAGATTATATGTTCAGATCCTTGATGCTATTCAATACCTCTCTGGTCATGAACATAATTATGCTATGTGAGTAGTCACTTTTGTTCCTGAGGACATGGGATAAGTCATGCTATAAGTAGTCATGTGAATTTGGTATTCGTTCGATATTTTGATGCGTTGTATGTTGTTTTTCCTCTAGTGGTGTTATGTGAATGTCGACTACATAACACTTCACCATTATTTGGGCCTAGAGGAAGGCATTGGGAAGTAGTAAGTAGATGATGGGTTGCTAGAGTGATAGAAGCTTAAACCCTAGTTTATGCGTTGCTTCGTAAGGGGCTGATTTGGATCCACTAGTTTAATGCTATGGTTAGACTTTGTCTTAATTCTTCTTTCCTAGTTGCGGATGCTTGAGAGAGGGGTTAATCATAAGTTGGAGGTTTGTCCAAGTAAGGGCAGCACTCAAGCACCGGTCCACCCACATATCAAACTATCAAAGTAGCGAACGCGAATCATATGAACATGATGAAAACTAGCTTGATAGAAATTCCCGTGTGTCCTTGGGAGCGCTTTACCTCCTATAAAAGTTTGTCCATGCTTGTCCCTTGCTACAAAAGGGATTGGGCCACTTTGCTGCACCGTTGATACTATTGTTACTTCCTACTTGCTACGAATCATCTTCTCACACAACTATCTGTTACCGATAATTCCAGTGCTTGCAGAGAATACCTTGCTTAAAACCACTTGTCAGATCCTTCTGGTCCTCGTTGGGTTCGACACTCTTACTTATCGAAAGGACTAGATAGATCCCCTACACTTGTGGGTCATCAATCACCAAGACTGCAATCAGAGTCTTCTTCTTTAGATGAGGAAACAACCTTTGCCTTCACCACACGAGGTCTTCCATAGCTTTGTCCATAGAGGTATGTTCTCTCAACTTGTTGGAATTCGTGAGTATTGAGTCTCTCAAGAATATCAGCAGGATCAAGTAACTTATAGTATCTTAAATCTTGAATCATTAGAACCAGTGTAGCGAAAAAGAATCAAGAGATATCAGCAGTTTGTTCACCACCTCATGGTGAGTGATGTCTCTGGCTCCAAGAGCCTGTAGCTCATTGGAGATATCACTGAGGCGATCGAAGGTTTGCTGACAGCTCTCGTTATGAAGTATTTTTAAGCGGTGGAAGATATTGTGAAGAACATCAACCCGAGAATCACGTTGAGTAGATACTCCTTCATTGGCCTTGGACAACCTTTCCCAGATAAGCTTTGAAGATCACAAAGCACTCACTCTACCATACTGACCTTTGCTAAGATGGCCACATATGATGTTCTTTGCTTGAGAGTCGAGTTGCTTAAATCTCTTCACATCAGCATCGGTGACAATTGCGGTGACAGAGGGAAGACCATTTTCCACAACATACCAGAGATTGTTGTAAATTGCTTCAAGGTGCATGTGCATCTTGTTCTTCCATTAGGGGTAGTCCATCCCTTCAAAGGTAGGACAGCCCGCAGCGACCTTGATCATATATGCGGTCGAAATAACTAAAACTCCAGGTGGTTAAACCAAAATCACACACATCAAGGGAGTACATTTCTCTGATGCCAATTGAAAGTGCATTATATCGACTAGAGGGGGGTGAATAGGCGATTTTTATGAATTAATCACTGAGGAAATTCCTTGTGAGGAAATTCCTTTGTTCGCGAATGGCGAGCAACGGATTAAGTATTCAGGCGTTAGTGCAAAACAGCAATAGCATAGTCTTCATGGTGAAATGAAACCAACAGTTTGCACAAGTAGCGTATTCAGTATATGTAGGTGAAGATCAAGTAAAGTGAAGAATTTGGGGTGAGGAAATTGTAAAAGTCTTCAGTCAAATTCTTCAAGCAGTAATGATCAATTTCATCAACATACAACTCAGGAAATTAAAGAGTTGAGGAAATAGATCACGGTACTCGATGAAGACAGTGGTTTGATGACCTAGTTCCAACTGTTGTGACAGTCGTACGTGTGGTTTATAGCGGCTTGGTATTTAAATCAAACGACACATAGTCGCAGGACACACAATCCTTACCATATTCTCCTTGAGCTAAGGACACACAGTCCTCGTCCAACACTCGTGGTAAGTCTTCACGGCAGACTTCCAAACCCTCAAAAACTCAATCACTCGGTGATCCACAATTGAATAATGAATGCTCTAGACCATGACGCCTAACCATCTAGAGGATGCATAGTCCTCAAAGGTAATAAGCGTCGATTCCACACAAGAACAATCTCTTCAGTGATGCTCAATCACTTTGGGGTTTTGGGGTTTTGGTTTGGGTGTTTCGGGTTTTCCTCATAGATGATTTTCTCTCAAAGTCTTCGAGGAATGTTTTGGTCTCAAATGGCAAGTGTCAATTATCTCACGGACTAGCCAACCAGCTAGTGGTTATGGGGGCGGCAATTTATAGCGTGGGAGCAATCCCGATATGATTTGACATAATTGCCCCAATGATATGACTGTTATGTGCATAAGGTTGGGGATAGCTGGCGCGTGGCGCAACTACGGTTGGAACGTTTAGTGAAAGTCCTCATGGCACTTATGTTCCTCACTTGTTGGTAATTCGCACTAGCGAAAACCTAACTCCTCAGTTAGAGCAAATTCCTCATAGACCAGAAGATCTTTGTCTCTATCACTGAAGAATTTGACTAAACTGTAAAAGATTTCCAAAGGTCACTCAAGGGATTGGGTATGTGTAGGCTTTGAGATGAGCATCACTTGGAAACTTTTCCTTAGTTTTACCTCGACCCCCTTTAACAGTACGG
Source organism: Hordeum vulgare subsp. vulgare (assembly GCF_904849725.1). Classification (NCBI taxonomy): domain Eukaryota; kingdom Viridiplantae; phylum Streptophyta; class Magnoliopsida; order Poales; family Poaceae; genus Hordeum; species Hordeum vulgare. Next base: position 164,113,264 of record NC_058522.1, read on the forward strand.
TGGTCCTATGACTCAAAGACAGGAAATAAAACTACGAAAACAAAAGTCTTCATGCTTCAAAGTCCTCGTATAAATTTTTTCATGGACACACCAATTTCCTCACTTTCAAAGTCTTCAGCCGAATACACATAATTTTAGGGGTCGATATTATTCGAATAACTCAAACTCCTCAGCGACTTATAGAGTATGTGTACACTCATAAACACATTAGTCTCTTAACCTATAAGTCTTCAATACACCAAAATCACTAAGGGGCGCTAGATGAACTTACAAAAAGGCATGGAACACTTCCCTAGAACTAAAACTAAATTACCATATGAATCAATCATGAGGGCAACCTATGGATCAATCGCTAAGGACAACATCACTTAAAATATATGCTACATGCGTAGCTAGGGGCGTAAAAGGATAGCACTTGTTGGGAGGCAACCCAATGAATAAAATTTATTTTCACTTTCGCTTTATGTTCTTGATTGTTTGGAGAATTATGCTACTGTTAAAATCGTGTTTTTTTTTTATTTTTTTCGTATTTGTGCCAAGTAAAGAATTTGGAATCATGTGGGGTGTTAGGTGCTTTAATCCTGTTGAAAAATAGAAACTTTTGCATCTGGTAGAAAAACTCGTACAAATGATAGAAACGTCAAACGTGTCTGAATTGTTTATGTAAGATTAATATACAAGTTACCTATGGTTTCTTAATTTTTTAGACTTTTTGGAGTTACAGAAGTATAAGTAATTTTTGAATCTTTACAGACTATTCTGTTTTCTTTGCGTTATGTGCTTATTTTAATTATTTTATGGTTTATATCGGTGGTATAAGCCATGGTAAAGTTAGAATATAGTAGGTATAATGAAAAAAGAAAATTGGAATAGGTTTTCAAGAGTACCTATAGTAAAGTTTGGTTTCCTTATACTAACGGATCTCACGAAAATTTTGTTGAGTTTTGTGTGATTGAAGTTTTCAAGTTTTGAGTGGGATCACGATGGATGAAGGAATAAGGACCGATTAAATCCTAAGCTTGGGGATGACCCATGGCATATCAATGCAATATCTAAGGAGTACCAAGCATCTAAGCTTGGGGGTGCCCCGGAAGGCATCCCCTCTTTCTTCTAAAAACCATAGGTAATTTTACTTTGAGCTATATTTTTATTCATCACATATCATGAGTTTTTATTGGAGCTTCTTGTATCATTTGTGTCTTTGCTTTATTTTCTCGTTAGTTTGTCATAATAAACCTTGTTGGACACACCCAATTGAGAGAACTAGATTATGCTATGGTTTGTTAGAATCGCTCTTTATCCTTCACTTAAAATTTTTGAGCCATGGAATTGCTCAAGTGCTTCACTTATATCTTTTTGTGCATGGTGGTGCTTTTATTTTGAAGAAATTTGCTCTCATGCTTCACTTAGATTATTTTGAGAGTTGCTGAAATTTTGAAGAAATCCTCTCTTGCTTCACTTATATAATTTTGAGAGTTGAAAATTTTAAAGAAACTTGTGCTCTCATTTTTTTACTTATATTTGTTTGAGAGCTTGTTATTTGCATTGGCAATTTGCTCTAAATAAAAATTAGTCCCAAATTGATGAATGTCCAGGAAATATATAATCAAAACTTTCATGAAGAAAATTGGACATTAAGCTTGATTCCTTGCAATAGTTTTGCAATATGAAGATAGTAATATGTGAGTTATGTTGATGAGTAATTATGCTCTTGTAGGAATATTGATGTTAAGGTTTGTGATTCCCTATGTATGCACATGAAGTCAATAATTATGCTATGAAATTACATCCTACTTGTGTTGCATTATTCGGTGTTAGTTATTTTTATTGTTCACTTATGATGATTTTTGTTCCTTAGTTGGGCGCCTCTCAATCTATTTGCTAGGCTTCATTCGTACTAAGAGGGAATATTGCTTGTGCATCCAAATCCTAAACCAAATAAGTCCATCATACCTACCTATATGCGGTATTTCAACGCCATTCCAAGTAAATTTGAAAGTGTCAACTCTAATGTTCAAAATAAATTTCTATTTTGTGTGCCCGTACCGCTCATGAGGCGGCGAGGGGTGGCCGATATCTTCCATGTTAAATAGGTTATTCTCAAGATGAGTGTTTATTCACTTGTCATTCCCCGAGAGTATGGCGTTAATAGGGATGCCCAATCCCAAAAAGAAAATTATATTTTATGTTGTCAAAAAATAAATACTTTGGGAAGTGTTGGTATGGACGGTACACGTGGATACGGCTAGCCATGGAATGTGAAAGAATGGTGGAAAACGAATAACTTTATTTCAGTTTGGGAACCACCTATAATTTGTTTATCATGGAGGACAATGGAAACTCTTAGTCATTCTCGTTGACAGGAAAAGCATGCCACCTGAAAAATTATCTCTAAGTTTTTCACTTTGAGCTCTCGCACCTCTACAAATGTCTGCTTCCCTCTACGAAGGGCCTATCTATTTACTTTATGCAATTTTTATTCTGAATTTGACTCTCCATCTTCTCTTATAAAGCACCACCTAAGGAACACCATTATCATACTTGAACATTGGATGTAGTTAATATTTGAGTGTGTTGCATGAATAGATCAATTATAGATCATGATGGGCTAGGAATAACATTCTTTAGCATTGATATTTTGAAAGACTTGGTTGCTTGTTGATACGGTTGAGTATTGAAATTTTCATGTCAAATTATATACTATTGCTTTGAATCTATAAGTTCATATGTCCATGGTGAAAGAAAAAATATGATGAACATGTGAGGCAGCATTCCACATCAAAAGTTCTGTTTTTATCATTTACCTACTCGAGGATGAGCAGGAATTAAGCTTGGGGACGCTGACATGTCTCCAACATATCTATAATTTCTGATTGTTCCATGTTGTTATATTATCATTCTTGGTTGTTTTATGATCATTTTATAGCAACTTTATATCATTTTTTGGGACTAACCTATTGACATAGTGCCTAGTCCCACTTGCTGTTTTTTTGCTATTTTTTCCTTCTCTGAAAATCGATATAAGATGAGGTCCAATTACCATGAAACATTATGGAGATTTTTTTGGGGACCATAAGGAAAGTTGGGAACCAAGAAAGAGTAGCAGACGAGGCCTAGGGGGCAGTAGACATGAGGGTGTGCCAAAGTCCCCTAGTGCGGCCTGGTCTCTAGTGGGGCCATGGGGCTCCTCCTCCACTGCCTCTGAGCTCTATAAATACCCCAATATTCAAAAAACCCTAGGGGATTCAACGAAAAATCGTTCTAGCCGCCACAAGTTCCACAACCATGAAATCCAATCTAGAGCCCGTTCTGGAGAGGAACACGATCACGGAGGAGTTCACCATCCTCATTGGTGCTCCTCCGATGATGCATGAGTAGTTCATATTAGACCTACCACTACAGGAATCAGCTTCTTTGCCGTCTGCCATCACAGACGGCAAAGACAAAATCCCGAACGGCAAAGACAAAATCACATACGGCAAAGATTCTCACGGCCGGCAAAATTTCTGCGTCAGCCTACGACGGCATAGGACCTTCTTTGTCGTCTGTCCCCCCAAAGCGGACGGCAAAGCTCTTTGCCGTCAGCTTTCCTTAGGAGCGGTCGGCAAAGTGCTCGAGAAGGCAGCCGACAGGCGTTGCCTCCGTTAGGGGTTAACAGAGGTTTTGTTGTCCGCCTCCCCCTCCATCTTTGCCGTCTGCCTACTCCTCCCCTCCCCCCTCCATCTTTGTCGTCTGCCTCCCCCTCCATCTTTGCCGTCTGCCTACTCCTCCCCTCCCCCCCTCCACTCTTTGTCGTCTGCCTCTCCCCCGCTCCACTCTTTGTCGTCTTCCTCCTCCTCCCCCCTCCTCTGTGCCCTCTTCTTTGCCGTCTGCCCACCCTAGAGGCTGACGGCAAAGAGACTATATAGACACCCCAGGATGCACAGCTGGTTGCCATGTGGCACCTTTGCCATCTGCCAGCTGATCGCACACGTCTTTGCCATCAGCTGGCAGACGACAAAGAGCCCATATAGCACCTGTTTTTTTTTGTTTTATATTATTTCACAGCACATATATATATATATATATATATATATTTGACAGGACATTCATATAATTCACCACACATATATGATATATAGTTCACCACACATATACTTGCCAACACATATATATAATTCACCACACATATATGATATACATATAAATCAATGTACATCCCCATATATCCAAGGAACCAACATACAAAGTATTGCACTGTTTATCCATATATACATATACATATAGTTCGACATTGTTCATCAACTCAAATGAAAACTAGATGATATACATATAAAGTTCATCCATCGACATTGTTCAACTCCATGAATGCCAGCTTCCATGCATGTAGTATATCCAACCTGCAAAAATGTGAATAAGAAAGTCGGAAGAAGAACAAAATATGATGTTTTTCAGCTAATTATGTCATTTTTAGCGGAAAACAAGCTAAGGATATAATATTCATGAGCTAACCAAGGTTCTTATGCCATTTTTAGCTTATTATGGTGTTTTGGAGCTAAATGGGTTAATTAAAGCAAGGATAATATGAAAGAGGAGAAGAAAGAGGAGGAGGAGGAGGAGAAGAAGAAATCAAGAAGAAGGAGGAGAAGGAGGAGAAAGAGGACGAGGAGAAGGACTAGAAGGTCCTTGGCCTTCTCCTCCTCCTCCTCCTCCTTCTCCTTCTTCTCTTCTTCTTCTTCTTCTTCTTCTTTCTTTTCATTTTGCCTATTTCTTCTCCTCTTCTCCTCTTGTTGGAGCGAAATTACCTAATTATGTCTTTTTGGAGCTAAATGGGTTAATTATCCCATTTTAGAGGAAAATAAGCTAAGTATATAATATTCATGAGCTAACCAAGGTTCTTATGCCATTTTGAGCTTATTATGGTATTTTGGAGCTAAATGGGCTAATTATGTCACTTTGGGTTAATTAAAGCAAGGATAATACGAAAGAGGAGAATAAAGAGGAGGAGGAGGAGAAGAAGAAGAAATCAAGAAGAAGGAGGAGAAGCAGGAGGAGGAGAAGGACTAGAAGGTCATTGGCCTTCTCCTTCTCCTCCTCCTTCTCCTTCTCCTTCTTCTCTTCTTCTTCTTCTTCTTCTTCTTCTTTCTTTTCATTTTGCCTGTTTCTTCTCCTCTTCTCCTCTTGTTGGAGCTAAATTACCTAATTATGTCTTTTTGGAGCTAAATGGGCTAATTGTCCCATTTTAGTGGAAAACAAGCTAAGTATATAATATTCATGAGCTAACCAAGGTTTTTATGCCATTTTGAGCTTATTATGGTATTTTGGAGCTAAATGGGCTAGTTATGTCATTCTTGGGTTAAATAAAGCAAGTATAATATGAAATAGGAGAAGAAAGAGGAGGAGGAGGAGGAGAAGAAGAAGAAATCAAGAAGAAGGAGGAGAAGGAGGAGAAGGACTAGAAGGTCCTTGGCCTTCTCCTCCTCCTCCTCCTCCTCCTTCTCCTTCTTCTCTTCTTTTCCTTCTTCTTCTTCTTTCTTTTCATTTTGCCTATTTCTTCTCCTCTTCTCCTATTGTTGGAGCTAAATTACCTAATTATGTCTTTTTGAGCTAAATGGGCTAATTATCCCATTTGAGAGGAAAACAAGCTAAGTATATAATATTCCTGAGCTAACCAAGGTTCTTATGCCATTTTGAGCTTATTATGGTATTTTGGAGCTAAATGGGCTAATTATGTCATTGTTGGGTTAATTAAAGCAAGGATAATATGAAAGAGGAGAAGAAAGAGGGGGAGGAGGAGAAGAACAAGAAATCAAGAAGAAGAAGGAGAAGGAGGAGAAGGAGGAGGAGGAGGAGAAGGACTAGAAGGTCCTTGGCCTTCTCCTCCTCCTCCTCCTTCTCCTCCTTCTCTTCTACTTCTTCTTCTTATTCTTCTTCTTTCTTTTCATTTTGCCTATTTCTTCTCCTCTTCTCCTCTTGTTGGAGCTAAATTACCTAATTATGTCTTTTTTGAGCTAAATGGGCTAATTATCCCATTTTAGAGGAAAACAAGCTAAGTATATAATATTCATGAGCTAACCAAGGTTCTTATGCCATTTTGAGCTTATTATGGTATTTTGGAGCTAAATGGGTTAATTATGTCATTGTTGGGTTAATTAAAGCAAGGATAATATGAAAGAGGAGAAGAAAGAGGACGACGAGGAGAAGAAGAAGAAATCAAGAAGAAGGAGTAGAAGGAGGAGAAGGAGGAGGAGGAGGAGAAGGACTAGAAGGTCCTTGGCCTTCTCCTCCTCCTCCTCCTCCTTCTCTTCTTCTTCTTCTTCTTCTTCTTCTTTCTTTTCATTTTGCCTATTTCTTCTCCTATTCTCCTCTTGTTGGAGCTAAATTACCTAATTATGTCTTTTTTGAGCTAAATGGGCTAATTATCCCATTTTAGAGGAAAACAAGCTAAGTATATAATATTCATGAGCTAACCAAGGTTCTTCTGCCATTTTGAGCTTATTATGGTATTTTGGAGCTAAATGGGCTAATTATGTCAGTGTTGGGTTAATTAAAGCAAGGATAATATGAAAGAGGATAAGAAAGAGGGGGAGGAGGAGAAGAAGAAGAAATCAAGAAGAAGGAGGAGAAGGAGGAGAAGGAGGAGGAGAAGGACTAGAAGGTCCTTGGCCTTCTCCTCCTCCTCCTCCTCCTCCTCCTTCTCCCCCTTCTCTTCTTCTTCTTCTTCTTCTTCTTTCTTTTCATTTTGCCTATTTCTTCTCCTCTTCTCCTCTTGTTGGAGCTAAATTACCTAATTATGTCTTTTTTGAGCTAAATAGGCTAATTATCCCATTTTAGAGGAAAACAAGCGAAGTATATAATATTCATGACCTACCAAGGTTCTTATGCCATTTTGAGCTTATTATGGTATTTTGGAGCTAAATGGGCTAATTATGTCATTGTTGGGTTAAAGCAAGGATAATATGAAAAAGGAGAAGAAAGAGGAGGAGGAGGAGAAGAAGAATAAATCAAGAAGAAGGAGGAGAAGGAGGAGAAGGACTAGAAGGTCCTTGGACTTCTCCTCCTCCTCCTCCTCCTCCTTCTCCTCCTTCTCTTCTTCTTCTTCTTCTTGTTTCTTTTCATTTTGCCTATTTATTCTCCTCTTCTCCTCTTGTTGGAGCTAAATTACCTAATTATATCTTTTTTGAGCTAAATGGGCTAATTATCCCATTTTAGAGGAAAACAAGCTAAGTATATAATAGTCATGAGCTAACCAAGGTTCTTATGCCATTTTGAGCTTATTATGCTATTTAGGAGCTAAATGGGCTAATTATGTCATTGTTGGGTTAATTAAAGCAAGGATAATATGAAACAGGAGAAGAAAGAGGAGGAGGAGGAGAAGAACAAGAAATCAAGAAGAAGAAGGAGAAGGAGGAGAAGGAGGAGGAGGAGGAGAAGGACTAGAAGGTCCTTGGCCTTCTCCTCCTCCTCCTCCTCCTTCTCCTCCTTCTCTTCTTCTTCTTCTTCTTCTTCTTCTTTCTTTTCATTTTGCCTATTTCTTCTCCTCTTCTCCTCTTGTTGGAGGTAAATTACCTAATTATGTCTTTTTTGAGCTAAATGGGCTACTTATCCCATTTTAGAGGAAAACAAGCTAAGTATATAATATTCATGAGCTAACCAAGGTTCTTATGCCATTTTGAGCTTATTATGGTATTGCGGAGCTAAGTGGGCTAATTATGTCATTGTTGGGTTAATTAAAGCAAGGATAATATGAAAGAGGAGAATAAAGAGGAGGACGAGGAGAAGAAGAAGAAATCAAGAAGAAGGAGGAGAAGGAGGAGAAGCAGGAGGAGGAGGAGAAGGACTAGAAGGTCCTTGGCCTTCTCCTCCTCCTCCTCCTCCTCATCCTCCTTCTCCTCCTTCTCTTCTTCTTCTTCTTCTTCTTCTTCTTCTTTCTTTTCATTTTGCCTATTTCTTCTCCTCTTCTCCTCTTGTTGGAGCTAAATTACCTAATTATGTCTTTTTTGAGCTAAATGGGCTAATTATCCCATTTTAGAGGAAAACAAGCGAAGTATATAATATTCATGAGCTAACCAAGGTTCTTATGCCATTTTGAGCTTATTATGGTATTTTGGAGCTAAATGGGCTAATTATGTCATTGTTGGGTTAAAGCAAGGATAATATGAAAAAGGAGAAGAAAGAGGAGGAGGAGGAGAAGAAGAATAAATCAAGAAGAAGGAGGAGAAGGAGGAGAAGGACTAGAAGGTCCTTGGACTTCTCCTCCTCCTCCTCCTCCTCCTTCTCTTCCTTCTCTTCTTCTTCTTCTTCTTGTTTCTTTTCATTTTGCCTATTTATTCTCCTCTTCTCCTCTTGTTGGAGCTAAATTACCTAATTATATCTTTTTTGAGCTAAATGGGCTAATTATCCCATTTTAGAGGAAAACAAGCTAAGTATATAATAGTCATGAGCTAACCAAGGTTCTTATGCCATTTTGAGCTTATTATGCTATTTAGGAGCTAAATGGGCTAATTATGTCATTGTTGGGTTAGTTAAAGCAAGGATAATATGAAACCGGAGAAGAAAGAGGAGGAGGAGGAGAAGAACAAGAAATCAAGAAGAAGGAGAAGGAGGAGAAGGAGGAGGAGGAGGAGAAGGACTAGAAGGTCCTTGGCCTTCTCCTCCTCCTCCTCCTCCTCCTCCTCCTTCTCCTCCTTCTCTTCTTCTTCTTCTTCTTCTTCTTTCTTTTCATTTTGCCTATTTCTTCTCCTCTTCTCCTCTTGTTGGAGCTAAATTACCTAATTATGTCTTTTTTGAGCTAAATGGGCTAATTATCCCATTTTAGAGGAAAACAAGCTAAGTATATAATATTCATGAGCTAACCAAGGTTCTTATGCCATTTTGAGCTTATTATGGTATTGCGGAGCTAAGTGGGCTAATTATGTCATTGTTGGGTTAATTAAAGCAAGGATAATATGAAAGAGGAGAATAAAGAGGAGGACGAGGAGAAGAAGAAGAAATCAAGAAGAAGGAGGAGAAGGAGGAGAAGGAGGAGGAGGAGGAGAAGAACTAGAAGGTCCTTGGCCTTCTCCTCCTCCTCCTCCTCCTCATCCTCCTTCTCCTCCTTCTCTTCTTCTTCTTCTTCTTCTTCTTCTTCTTCTTCTTTCTTTTCATTTTGCCTATTTCTTCTCCTCTTCTCCTCTTGTTGGAGCTAAATTACCTAATTATGTCTTTTTTGAGCTAAATGGGCTAATTATCCCATTTTAGAGGAAAACAAGCGAAGTATATAATATTCATGAGCTAACCAAGGTTCTTATGCCATTTTGAGCTTATTATGGTATTTTGGAGCTAAATGGGCTAATTATGTCATTGTTGGGTTAAAGCAAGGATAATATGAAAAAGGAGAAGAAAGAGGAGGAGGAGGAGAAGAAGAATAAATCAAGAAGAAGGAGGAGAAGGAGGAGAAGGACTAGAAGGTCCTTGGACTTCTCCTCCTCCTCCTCCTCCTCCTTCTCCTCCTTCTCTTCTTCTTCTTCTTCTTTCTTTTCATTTTGCCTATTTATTCTCCTCTTCTCCTCTTGTTGGAGCTAAATTACCTAATTATATCTTTTTTGAGCTAAATGGGCTAATTATCCCATTTTAGAGGAAAACAAGCTAAGTATATAATAGTCATGAGCTAACCAAGGTTCTTATGCCATTTTGAGCTTATTATGCTATTTAGGAGCTAAATGGGCTAATTATGTCATTGTTGGGTTAATTAAAGCAAGGATAATATGAAACAGGAGAAGAAAGAGGAGGAGGAGGAGAAGAACAAGAAATCAAGAAGAAGAAGGAGAAGGAGGAGAAGGAGGAGGAGGAGGAGAAGGACTAGAAGGTCCTTGGCCTTCTCCTCCTCCTCCTCCTCCTTCTCCTCCTTCTCTTCTTCTTCTTCTTCTTCTTCTTCTTTCTTTTCATTTTGCCTATTTCTTCTCCTCTTCTCCTCTTGTTGGAGCTAAATTACCTAATTATGTCTTTTTTGAGCTAAATGGGCTAATTGTCCCATTTTAGAGGAAAACAAGCTAAGTATATAATATTCATGAGCTAACCAAGGTTCTTATGCCATTTTGAGCTTATTATGGTATTGCGGAGCTAAGTGGGCTAATTATGTCATTGTTGGGTTAATTAAAGCAAGGATAATATGAAAGAGGAGAATAAAGAGGAGGACGAGGAGAAGAAGAAGAAATCAAGAAGAAGGAGGAGAAGGAGGAGAAGGAGGAGGAGGAGGAGAAGGACTAGAAGGTCCTTGGCCTTCTCCTCCTCCTCCTCCTCCTCATCCTCCTTCTCCTCCTTCTCTTCTTCTTCTTCTTCTTCTTCTTCTTCTTTCTTTTCATTTTGCCTATTTCTTCTCCTCTTCTCCTCTTGTTGGAGCTAAATTACCTAATTATGTCTTTTCGAGCTAAATGGGCTAATTATCCCATTTTAGAGCAAAACAAGCTAAGTATATAATATTCATGAGCTAACCAAGGTTCTTATGCCATTTTGAGCTTATTATGGTTTTTGGAGCTAAATGGGCTAATTATGTCATTGTTGGGTTAAAGCAAGGATAATATGAAAAAGGAGAAGAAAGAGGAGGAGGGGGAGAAGAAGAAGAAATCAAGAAGAAGGAGAAGGAGGAGAAGGACTAGAAGGTCCTTGGCCTTCTCCTCCTCCTCCTCCTCCTTCTCCTCCTTCTCTTCTTCTTCTTCTTCTTCTTTCTTTTCATTTTGCCTATTTATTCTCCTCTTATCCTCTTGTTGGAGCTAAATTACCTAATTATGTCTTTTTTGAGCTAAATGGGCTAATTATCCCATTCTAGAGGAAAACAAGCTAAGTATATAATATTCATGAGCTAACCAAGGTTCTTATGCCATTTTGAGCTTATTATGATATTTAGGAGCTAAAGGGGCTAATTATGTCATTATTGGGTTAATTAAAGCAAGGATAATATGAAACAGGAGAAGAAAGAGGAGGAGGAGGAGAAGAACAAGAAATCAAGAAGAAGAAGGAGAAGGAGGAGAAGGAGGAGGAGGAGGAGAAGGACTAGAAGGTCCTTGGCCTTCTCCTCCTTCTCCTCCTCCTCCTCCTCCTCCTTCTCCTCCTTCTCTTCTTCTTCTTCTTCTTCTTCTTCTTCTTCTTTCTTTTCATTTTGCGTATTTATTCTCCTCTTCTCCTCTTGTTGGAGCTAAGTACATAATATTCATGAGCTAACCAAGGTTCTTATGCCATTTTGAGCTTATTATGTTATTTTGGAGCTAAATGGGCTAATTATGTCATTGTTGGGTTAATTAAAGCAAGGATAATATGAAAGAGGAGAAGAAAGAGGGGGATGAGGAGAAGAAGAAGAAATCAAGAAGAAGGAGGACAAGGAGAAGGAGGAGGAGGAGGAGGAGGAGAAAGACTAGAGGTCCTTGGCCTTCTCCTCCTCCTCCTCCTCCTCCTCCTCCTTCTCCTCCTTCTCTTCTTCTTCTTCTTCTTCTTCTTCTTCTTCTTTCTTTTCATTTTGCCTATTTATTCTCCTCTTGTCCTCTTGTTGGAGCTAAATTACCTAATTATGTCTTTTTTGAGCTAAATGGGCTAATTATCCCATTTTAGAGGAAAACAAGCTAAGTATATAATATTCATGAGCTAACCAAGGTTCTTATGCCATTTTGAGCTTATTATGGTATTTTGGAGCTAAATGGGCTAATTATGTCAGTGTTGGGTTAATTAAAGCAAGGATAATATGAAAGAGGAGAAGAAAGAGGGGGAGGAGGACAAGAAGAAGAAATCAAGAAGAAGGAGGAGAAGGAGGAGAAGGAGGAGGAGAAGGACTAGAAGGTCCTTGGCCTTCTCCTCCTGCTCCTCCTCCTCCTCCTTTTGCTCCTTCTCTTCTTCTTCTTCTGCTTCTTCTTTCTTTTCATTTTTCCTATTTCTTCTCCTCTTCTCCTCTTGTTGGAGCTAAATAACCTAATTATGTATTTTTTGAGCTAAATGGGCTAATTATCCCATTTGAGAGGAAAACAAGCTAAGTATATAATATTCATGAGCTAACCAACGTTCTTATGCCATTTTGAACTTGTTATGGTATTTTGGAGCTAAATGGACTAATTATGTCATTGTTGGGTTAAAGCAAGGATAATATGAAAAAGCAGAAGTAAGAGGAGGAGGGGGAGAAGAAGAAGAAATCAAGAAGAAGGAGGAGATGGAGGAGAAGGACTAGAAGGTCCTTGCCCTTCTCCTCCTCCTCCTCCTCCTTCTCCTCCTTCTCTTCTTCTTCTTATTCTTCTCCTTTCTTTTCATTTTGCCTATTTATTCTCCTCTTCTCCTCTTGTTGGAGCTAAATTACCTAATTATGTCTTTTTTGAGCTAAATGGGCTAATTATCCCATTTTAGAGGAAAACAAGCTAAGTATATAATATTCATGAGCTAACCAAGGTTCTTATGCCATTTTGAGCTTATTATGATATTTAGGAGCTAAATGGGCTAATTATGTCATTGTTGGGTTAATTAAAGCAAGGATAATATGAAAGAGGAGAAGAAAGAGGAGGAGGAGGAGAAGAAGATGAAATCAAGAAGAAGAAGGAGAAGGAGGAGAAGGAGGAGGAGGAGGAGAAGGACTAGAAGGTCCTTGGCCTTCTCCTCCTCCTCCTCCTCCTCCTCCTCCTCCTCCTTCTCCTCCTTCTCTTCTTCCTCTTCTTCTTCTTCTTTCTTTTATTTTGCCTATTTCTTCTCCTCTTCTCCTCTTTTTGGAGCTAAATTACCTAATTATGTCTTTTTGAGCTAAATAGGCTAATTATCCCATTTTAGAGGAAAACAAGCTAAGTATATAATATTCATGAGCTAACCAAGGTTCTTATGCCATTTTGAGCTTATTATGATATTTAGGAGCTAAAGGGGCTAATTATGTCATTCTTGGGTTAATTAAAGCAAGGATAATATGAAACAGGAGAAGAAAGAGGAGGAGGAGGAGAAGAACAAGAAATCAAGAAGAAGAACGAGAAGGAGGAGAAGGAGGAGGAGGAGGAGAAGGACTAGAAGGTCCTTGGCCTTCTCCTCCTCCTCCTCCTCCTCCTCCTCCTTCTCCTCCTTCTCTTCTTCTTCTTATTCATCTTCTACTTCTTTCTTTTCATTTTGCCTATTTCTTCTCCTCTTCTCCTCTTGTTGGAGCTAAATTACCTAATTATGTCTTTTTTGAGCTAAATGGGCTAATTATCCCATTTTAGAGGAAAACAAGCTAAGTATATAATATTCATGAGCTAACCAAGGTTCTTATGCCATTTTGAGCTTATTATGTTATTTTGGAGCTAAATGGGCTAATTATGTCATTGTTGGGTTAATTAAAGCAAGGATAATATGAAAGAGGAGAAGAAAGAGGAGGACGAGGAGAAGAAGAAGAAATCAAGAAGAAGGAGGACAAGGAGGAGAAGGAGGAGGAGGAGGAGGAGAAGGACTAGAAGGTCCTTGGCCTTCTCCTCCTCCTCCTCCTCCTCCTCCTCCTTCTCCTCCTTCTCTTCTTCTTCTTCTTCTTCTTCTTTCTTTTCATTTTGCCTATTTATTCTCCTCTTCTCCTCTTGTTGGAGCTAAATTACCTAATTATGTCTTTTTTGAGCTAAATGGGCTAATTATCCCATTTTAGAGGAAAACAAGCTAAGTATATAATATTCATGAGCTAACCAAGGTTCTTATGCCATTTTGAGCTTATTATGGTATTTTGGAGCTAAATGGGCTAATTATGTCAGTGTTGGGTTAATTAAAACAAGGATAATATGAAAGAGGAGAAGAAAGAGGGGGAGGAGGACAAGAAGAAGAAATCAAGAAGAAGGAGGAGAAGGAGGAGGAGAAGGACTAGAAGGTCCTTGGCCTTCTCCTCCTGCTCCTCCTCCTCCTCCTTCTGCTCCTTCTCTTCTTCTTCTTCTGGTTCTTCTTTCTTTTCATTTTGCCTATTTCTTCTCCTCTTCTCCTCTTGTTGGAGCTAAATAACCTAATTATGTCTTTTTTGAGCTAAATGGGCTAATTATCCCATTTTAGAGGAAAACAAGCTAAGTATATAATATTCATGAGCTAACCAACGTTCTTATGCCATTTTGAACTTATTATGGTATTTTGGAGCTAAATGGACTAATTATGTCATTATTGGGTTAAAGCAAGGATAATATGAAAAAGGAGAAGAAAGAGGAGGAGGGGGAGAAGAAGAAGAAATCAAGAAGAAGGAGGAGAAGGAGGAGAAGGACTAGAAGGTCCTTGCCCTTCTCCTCCTCCTCCTCCTCCTTCTCCTCCTTCTCTTCTTCTTCTTATTCTTCTTCTTTCTTTTCATTTTGCCTATTTATTCTCCTCTTCTCCTCTTGTTGGTGCTAAATTACCTAATTATGTCTTTTTTGAGCTAAATGGGCTAATTATCCCATTTTAGAGGAAAACAAGCTAAGTATATAATAGTCATGAGCTAACCAAGGTTCTTCTGCCATTTTGAGCTTATTATGCTATTTAGGAGCTAAATGAGCTAATTATGTCATTGTTGGGTTAATTAAAGCAAGGATAATATGAAACAGGAGAAGAAAGAGGAGGAGGAGGAGAAGAACAAGAAATCAAGAAGAAGAAGGAGAAGGAGGAGAAGGAGGAGGAGGAGGAGAAGGACTAGAAGGTCCTTGGCCTTCTCCTCCTCCTCCTCCTCCTTCTCCTCCTTCTCTTCTTCTTCTTCTTCTTCTTCTTTCTTTTCATTTTGCCTATTTATCCTCCTCTTCTCCTCTTGTTGGAGCTAAATTACCTAATTATGTCTTTTTTGAGCTAAATGGGCTAATTATCCCATTTTAGAGGAAAACAAGCGAAGTATATAATATTCATGAGCTAACCAAGGTTCTTATGCCATTTTGAGCTTATTATGGTATTTTGGAGCTAAATGGGCTAATTATGTCATTGTTGGGTTAAAGCAAGGATAATATGAAAAAGGAGAAGAAAGAGGAGGAGGAGGAGAAGAAGAATAAATCAAGAAGAAGGAGGAGAAGGAGGAGAAGGACTAGAAGGTCCTTGGACTTCTCCTCCTCCTCCTCCTCCTCCTTCTCCTCCTTCTCTTCTTCTTCTTCTTCTTGTTTCTTTTCATTTTGCCTATTTATTCACCTCTTCTCCTCTTGTTGGAGCTAAATTACCTAATTATATCTTTTTTGAGCTAAATGGGCTAATTATCCCATTTTA